>NW_028317860.1:0-632142 GCF_062004578.1 Staurois parvus | reverse complement strand
AGTTTTGGAGGCCCTGAAATGCAAGGATAGCACCTAACCCCCCCCCCAAATTACCCCTTTTTGGAAAGTTGACACCCTAAGGAATTTGATAAGAAGCATGGTAAGTATTTTGCAGATCTCATTTGTTGCCACCAGTTTTTGGAAAATGAAGAAAAAAAACAAAAACATTATTATTATTATACAGTATTTATATAGCGCCAAAGGGTATGCTCAGCGCTGTACAATAGCAAGGGGGACAGAACATGAGACAAGACAGTAACAATACAATACACGATGGGTTTGAGGGCCCTGCTCTTTCGAGCTTACAATCTAGGAGGGAGGGGAAGGTGGTACAGGAGGAGATGGCTGTGGGGGATGGAGTGGCGGGAGGAGTGGAGGGGGTTAGTTGTTAGGTGAGGTCGGTTGTTAGGTGAGGTTGGGGTAGGCATCCCTGACGAGGAGGGTTTTCAGGGTGCGCTTGAAAGTGAGGAGGGTAGGCGACAGTCTGATGGATTGGGGTAGGGAGTTCCAGAGGATGGGGGAAGTCCTGGAGAAGTCCTGCAATCGGGCGTGGGAGGAGGAGACCAGGGAGCTAGAGAGTAGGAGGTCCTGTGAGGAGCGGGGGGCACGTGTAGGGTAGTATTTGGGTATCAGGTCAGTTATATAGTTTGGGGCGGCATTGTGAATGGCTTTGTAGGTCAGAGTTAGCAGTTTGAATTTGAAACATATTTTTTCTATTCTTTTTTTTATATTTAAAAACCTTGTGAGAAAAAATAGGATCTGCAAAATACTCACCATGCCTCTTTTTAAATTCCTTGGGGTGTCTACTTTCCAGCAAGGGGTAATTTGGGGGGGGGTGTTTGGTGCTATCCTGGCATGTCAGGGCCTTCAAAACTGTGATAGGTATTAAGGAAGTGAAATTAGGAAGTTACGCACCTTCAGGCTTTCAAAGTGGTCATTGGATTTCAGGCTCCTGTATGTGGCTAGGCTCCCAAAATGTCTCACACCTGTGGCATCCCCATACTAAATAGAAGTAGCAGAATGTATTTTGGTGTGTAATTCCACATATACCCATGACTTGTGCGAGAAATAAATCATTTAAATGACAACTTTGTGTAAAAAAAATGTTTTGTCATTTTCCAGAAACTTGTGGAAAGAAAATAAATCTTACATGGACTCAATATGCCTCTCAGCAGATAGCTTAGGGTGTCTACTTTCCAAAAAGTGGTCATTTGAGGCTGTTTTGAGGGTGTTTGTACTATCTTGGTATTTTAGCACCTCAAGAAATGTGATGAGCAGTCAGAAAGTAAAAGCTGTGTAAATTCCATTATCTATACCATAGTTTGTAGACACTATAACTTTCACACAAAGCAATAAATATACACTTACTGGGATTTGTTTAACAAAAAACGTAGCAGAATACATTTTGGCCTAAATTTATGCCGAAATGTTAGTTTTTGTGGATATTGTTTATGACTGAAATGAGAAAATATTGTTTGTTTTTTTTTAAAAAATGTTTTTCTTTCTTCTTGTTTTTGTTTATAGCGCCAAAAATAAAACGTGCACAGGTGATCAAATAGCACCAAAAGAAAGCTCTATTTGAGTGAAAAAAAGGACATAAAATTATTTTATGTACCGTATTGCATGACCACGCAATTGCACGTTAAACTAGCACAGCGCTGTATAGCAAAAAAATGGCGTAAATTGCAATATCTATACCATAGTTTGTAGACGCTATAACTTTCACACAAAGCAATCAATATACACTTATTGGGATTTTTTCCCAAAAACATGTAGCAGAATACATTTTAGCCTACATTTATAACCAACTTTGAGTTTACTATATATTTTTTATAGCTTAAAGTAAAAAATATTGTTTTTCTTCAAGACTTTCGGTCTTTTTTTGTTTATAGCGTGAAAAATAAAAAGTGCACAGGTGATCAAATACCACCGAAAGAAAGCTCTATTTGTGTGACAAAAAGGATGTAAATTTCGTTTGGGTGCAGCATTGCATGACCATGCAATTATCAGTTGAATTAGTGCAGCGCCGAGTAGCAAAAAGAGGCCTGGTCAGGAAGGGGGGTAAATCCTCAGGAGGGCAAGTGGTTAACAATACTAATAACAAGTAATCTACCTGGTTTACAATTAAAAAGTCAACAACCAGGGTGTGTTGCCTGGGGGGGCACAAATTAAATCTAATTTACCCCCTTGGTCCAGCCATGATTACTACCCATGGTCACATGAAAACTGTGGGTGGCATTATCCACTTTTCACAATACTTTAATGTATTAAAATTATTTTCATTATCTAACAATCCCATTGTGTAGGAGTTAACTCTGAATTTGTATTGGACTTCATTCCCTGCTCAAAAAATACAATGACAAAAATGCATTTTAAGGTGAAACAGTACAGAGTAGATTAAGTGTCTGATTCAATGGAGAATGGAAACTTGCTACACACCAAGAACTATTCTGATAGAGTCAAAAGAAATAGGTGTAAAATAGGATTCTTTAGTTTTGTGTTGAAAGTTTTGCAGAAGAAAAATACTGAAAAGGGGAAAACACACATAACATTGTCCTTAAGGATAATCACTAAAACTCTAAGAATGATTGGAATCCAGATAAGGCAAATTACCTTGGGTAAATCCAGATAGATCATTTTTAGGATTGGAATTGGATATATATTGAGTGTCCTGGCTGTCCCAGTCATACCAGTCAGTAATGTCTAAAGATGGAATAAAGTATGAAGAAAGATATGTCATCACCTGTTGTTGGTATACCAGTAGGAATGTTTAAAAGGCATCGGGGGCTATTCTCTTGCATGAGGTTGTTTCCTATACTCACTGTCTTTGTGTACCATAATCTGATTATCTTTGCATTGTTTGGTGTCTTTGACAGAGGTAAGAAGTTCTGAAATCATCTCATTCCCTCCTTGACCTAAAATTCTCCCCTTATTAGTCACAAATTCAGCACAAATACTTCTGATGAGAGACTGTAGTGAAGAACAAAAACAAAAGCACACCAACCTTGCGCATTACCTCAGTAAGCAAATGGTAAATTTGTTGAATTAAGGAATATACTCACAAAAGTGGCAATATATAAGGCATATAAAATCCAAAATTGAAGCACTGGAATAGGAGACACGTGCGAATTCCATTGAGAGGGGAGACTTTCAGGGTAAAGCTGACACGTTACGAAGGGGGATCCCTTCTTCCTCAGAGCTCTTAGTCTGTTTATAGATGTTTGACACATGTAATAAAAACACACATGCTTCTTTTGAGAATCCTATCTCATTTCACAGTCACTTGACTTCTACACTTCTACACATTCTCTGCCTGATAAGTCTATCTACACATTCTAAGCTGGTGTGTGTGTCTTTTATTCCATTTTAGTCACTTCTCTGTCTTATTAACTGGGGACAGCTCTTCATAATATCACCTCTCTTTATCAGGGGGGATTATACATTACTCAGGCTCCTTTTATGATATTCTGTAATCTATGATCTACTCCAGAAATGCACCTGTCTTGAGATGCAATTAAGCAGCTAGGTGAGTTCTGGGCATGCTCATAGCTTTGAGGGCAAGCATGCTGAGTCTGTTGGAGGTAGGTTTTATTTTGAAGTTTTTGTTTTTTGGAGCACTGTACAGCACCTTTGTAAATAACATCAATAAACTCCCTTATTATATTGTGACTTGACTACTGCAACTCCCTCCCCGCCGGCCTACCTTAACACAGGCTATCCCCGCTTCAGTCTATCCTGAATTCTGCCAGACTCATCCACCTTACTAACCGCTCCGTATCCGCCACCCCCCTCTGCCAATCCCTCCACTGGCTTCTGATTGCCCAACGCATAAAATTCAAATTATTAACATTGACGTACAAAGCTGTTCATGACACTGCCCCAAACTACATCACTGACCTGATATCCATCTACCACCCAAAATGCACTCTCCGCTCCTCACAAGACCTCCTACTCTCCAGTTCCCTGGTCTCCTCCTCCCATGCCCGCCTCCAGGATTTCTCCAGGGCTTCCCCCATCCTCTGGAACTCACTACCCCATTCCATCACACTGTCACCTATCCTCCTCACCTTTAGGCACACCCTGAAAACCCATCTCTTCAGAGAAGCCTACCCCACCCTCACCTAATAGCCGATCTCCTCCGCTCTTCCCACCACTCCATCCCCCACAGCTATTTCCTCCTGTACCACTCTCCCCTCTCTCCTAGATTGTAAGCTCCAAGAAGCAGGGCCCTCAAACCCCTCGTGTATTGTATTGTATTTTTACTGTGCTGTCTTGTGTACTGTCTCCCATTATAATGTACAGCGCTGAGCAAACTGCTGGCGCTATATAAATACTGTATAATAATAATAATAATAATAATAATAAACACACCACTGTTTGGAATAAATCATTGGACAATTATCTGTGCATTAAAAAGCCTGCACCCCTCAGGGAGTAGAGTGCCTGCATTTCTTGCTCACAATATACAAGTATATAGCTGATCCTTCCCCTAAAGATTTATTTGCCTTTTGCATCATACCTTCTTTTGTATTTGATTGTAATTATTCATGAACATGACCTTTATACCTTTTGCTTTCTGCATACCTTTTGGTATGTATTATTTAACAATGTATCTCTGTTTACTGTATTTCCTACTGTAATGCAGTACAGAATATCATAGTTTTTTTAAATAAATGATTTAGGTTTAAAAATAAGCTTAGTGCCAAGATGAAAATAAGGACCTCTTAGCACATAGGTGTTATCCTCCATGTCAGTTTAGAAGTAAAAATACTGTTTAAGTATCTTTAACCACTTCCAGACCGGACACTTTTACCCCCTTCCTGACCAGGGCAATTTTCAGCTTTCAGCGCTATCACATTTCGAATGACAATTGCGCAGTCATGCAACACTGTACCCAAATACATTTTTTACCCTTTTTTTGCGACAGATAAAGCTTTATTTTGGTGGTATTTATTCACTGCTGGGATTTTTATTTTTTTTGCTATGTAAATGAAAAAGTCCAAAAATTTTGAACAAAAGTGTTTTTTTTATAAAATTTTGCAAATAAATAATATTTCATCATAAATCTTTGCCAAAATGTATTTCGTTATCTTTTTAGTAAAAAAAAAACAAAAACAAATTAGTTTATAACCAAAAATTATAATTTTTAAACATTTTTTTTTACATTTTTATTTTATTTTTTTATATTATTATTTTTTATTTTTATTTTTTACATACTGTCACCCTAGCAGTACAGTGTCACCATGGTGACACTGTACTACTTGTGGGGGGTGATGAAGATTTTTTTTTTTTTACAATGATTGCTTTTACACCCATATAGGATGTAAAAGCAATCATTTCTCTTTCTCTCTGTGTGCATTCCTGCACTCATTGAGAAATACAGAGTGAGCTGTGATTGGTCACACCTTGTCACATGGTACAAGGCTGTTGTGAATAGCCTTGTACCATGTGACCTCTGTGATCATTCACAGATTTCACACGTAGTAAGCAATGATGTCACAAGTGACATCTTGCTTACTACTTTGCATGTGATCACTGATTGGCCAATCAGTAATCACATGATCGGGACCTCGTACAGAGGTCCCGTCCGACGATCGGTGTTTCACTGTGTCCGGAGGACACAGAGGGCACCGGATCGCGGTGCTGCGCGCTCCCAGGGAGCGCGCACAAGCAGGGTGCGGGGAGGCCCTTCATAAACGGCCACCTGACCCTGTACTGCCACCGTCCGGCCGATTATATGCAACGGCCGGTCGGGAAGTGGTTAACCACTTGACCTCCAGAGGATTTACCCCCCTTAATGACCGGGCCTTTTTTTGCTACTCGGCACTGCACTAATTCAACTGATAATTGCGCGGACATGCAATGCTGCACCCAAACGAAATTAAGTCCTTTTTTTCACACAAATAGAGCTTTCTTTTGGTGGTATTTGATCACCTGTGCGCTTTTTATTTTTCATGCTATAAACAAAAAAAGACTGAACATTTGGAAGAAAAACAATATTTTTTACTTTCAGCTACAAAAAATATATAGTAAACTCAAAGTTGGTTATACATTTAGGCCAAAATGTATTCTGCTACATGTTTTTGGTAAAAAAAATCCCAATAAGTGTATACTGATTGCTTTGTGTGAAAGTTTGTAGCGTCTACAAACTATGGTATAGATACTGCAATTTACGCCATTTTTTTGCTATACAGTGCTGCGCACGTTTACGGACAATTGCGTGGTCATGCAATATGGTACATAAATGAAAATTACATCCTTTTTTTCCCACAAAATGAGCTTTCTTTTGGTGATATTTGATCACCTGTGCGTTTTTTATTTTTTGCGCTATAAAAAAAAAGGCTGACAATTTTGAGGAAAAAAAACAATATTTTGGACTTTTTGCTATAAAACATGTCCAGTAAAAAAAAATTAAAAAATCAATTTAGTCATTAAATTTCTGCCAAAATGCATTCTGCAACATGTCTTTGCTAAAAAAAAAAACCCAATACGTGTAAATTAATTGGTTTACATGAAAGTTATAGCGTTTAAAAATGGCGGGAAAGATACTGGGATTTTTAGTTTTTTTTTATACTAATAATGGCGGCGATCAGCGACTTATGGCGGTGATCAGCGACTTATAGCGGGACTGCGGCGGACATTCTGACATTGGGGGGTACTGACTTGGGGTCACTGACATCCCCAGTGACACCAATACAGTGATCAGTGCAAAAAAAAAACACTGACACTGTACTAATGGCACTGGGGAGGAAGGGGTTAAGTTTATTTTTCAGGGAAAGGGTTAACTGTGTGATGGGAGTGTTTTACTAGGGGGCGGGGGTGTGTACTGCAGGGAACACCGCTGATCAGGAGAGAGAAACTCTTCTGTCCCGATCAGCTTATCCTTGAGCTGTCAGGGAACTGACAGAATGCACAGCTACTGCAGCTGTGCTCTCTGTCAGCGATTGCCGCTGATCGCCGGGACATAGCCGGTAACGACCAGCTGTGACCCGGTGACTGACATCCGCGGCTGTGAACGGCGGGACAGGTAGGGCGGCGGCGCGCCTCGTGCGCGCCCCCTACCTGTTTACAAACACATTTTAAAACGTGGTTTTGCCCAGCCGTGCCACCCTGCCACCGTATTTATACAGTGCCTGGGCGGCATGTGGTTAAACCACTGTCTAATTAGACTCAAATCTATCATTTCTTTTGCAAATACTATACATTGCAACTGTATAGACCCTTGTATAATGACTACATACTGTATGACCAAATCATCACCAAATATCTAGTATTCAAAAGATTGTGAATAGCCTAGTCTTAAGGGCTTGTCTAGAATTTCTGTTATTAGTTTCAAATGTGCACCCACTCCCCCTTTCCAGGTGTAGCCCTTTTTGGGGGTTGGTGGGGTTATGAGAAATTTTGCTTCCCAAACAGAATATTGTACAAAACCTGTAGGTAAATAAGTGTAGAGTAGAGGAGATTCCCAACTGGATTGGTAAGCCACTGAGGATAAGGAATTGCAAACTTACCTGCTGTTTGTGACCCTACCTTTATATTAAAGCTGAATCCTGGGGCAGGAAAAAATACCCTTTCACAAACTACCCTGGGACTGCAAAAGTATAATGCTCATTAAGTCCAGGGGGGATAGGAATAAAGAGTAAATCCTAGCTTTTTTGTTCTGGATCCAAAAGGCTTTCTCTGTCCATGCAACTGGTTCATTGCTGCTTCCTCTCTAAGGCACTATCAGCTGTGGTCACATGCTTTCCTCATCCACATACAGTGCAGGATTAATAGCCCTACATTGTATGAAGTGATGCAGAGGTACCACCCACAGCACAAAGCTCCAGGGAGAAGACCACAATGAAGGAGTGTGAGTGTTACTTCTTAAATAGGAAAAATAATATTTACATATAGCATCTAGCTGACCTGAGCACTGACAGTTGCAATACAGCCTCTTCTGGTACTCCTGGAAATAATGAACATTTAATCCTTGTAGTGTAGGGTGCCCCACTGCAAGAGGTGTTTTTTTTCAATCACAAAGTTTGTTTTTAACATGCAGGATCTTTTTGTGGTGCCGGTCTGTTTCCATTTCCATCTGGTGCAGGGACTACAGCAAACGAGGGAGATATGGTGATATTTTGTAAATAAAAAGATAACAGCAAAAGGGGGAAAAACAGCTTTGTTATAGGCAGGGTCTACAGCAAACATGACTGCTGTCCATCAAATCAACTACAAATGAAAACTAAATTAAGAAAACAAAAAATATGACATCTAGAGGTGGTGTTTATCAAAAACTAGTAATCAAACTTTTGTTGACACAGATAATAGTCCTAAAATAGACTTCTGGGGTCAAGTATAAATCTGCAAAATGAAAATGAGCAGTTTTAAGTGAATGTGAATCCGTGAAATTCACTGCAAGTTTATATTCTTATTACTAAACAGTTTGTGTTCTTAATACCAAGCAGGACACCAAAACTCACAGTGACCAAGAGGAATCTTTTGCTCAGGCACCAAGTGACTTAGATAGATTTGAAGCCTGTATTGCAATGGACTATTTTATATAGTTGATGACTGCAGCAAATACCTACTGTATAGTGGTTATATCACTTCTTAAATAGGAAAAAGAATATTTACAAATAGCATCTAGCTGACCTGAGCACTGCCAGTTGCAATAATGGGTGGTTGGGGGAGCAGTTAGAGCCTTACACCTGATGGTTTTACTAAAAACTTGTACTTGAAATACATTAATAGAAAGTAAGAAAAGTTTCAGTTACTTTCTACAAATAACAATAAATGAACATTCCAGGATTGGCTTATTAAATGAGTAACATTAGTTTATCATGTGCATATTGCAAGCTATGTATGAATTTCTAAAAAAATAACATTAGAAACATAGATGATCTGGGCAGTGCTTTGGACCAACCTTGTGAGATGTTCAGACATCTGCTGAAATGTATTGTAGGTATTGAGTGTGTGTTAGATTTCATTTCTCAGCCTTGACAGTGGCCTCTCAAGGCTGTCTCTGGAGGATCTAAGCTGTCCATTGGAGAACACCGTTACTCTCACATGGTGGGCTTGGATGCTTTTTCTCTACAGACCAGAAGATGTTGCTTCTTCCTTTGCAGCAGCATACTGTACTTTTTTTCCCATTGTTGTTTGCCCTTCCACCTGATTGTTGCATAGCAACACTCACTGACACCTCCAGTCAGTGAGTGTTGCTATGCAAATCCAGAAGAAAAGGTACATATCTTTTAAAATTGAAATGTAAATAAAAAATCCCTACAGCTTTAGTCACAGCATTTACCTGTAATGAGGTATGCCCCATGTTGTGCAGGCAGCTGGATCCTAAAGACATCTTCACTGCAGGGATGCCTGTCCTCTTCATGTCTTATAATTTTAGTTGCTGCAGTGGTTAACAGCTTCTTGTCTTCAGCAAGAAGAGCAATACAGATGTTCCTATGAGAATATGCTGCCTCCTTCCTCCTCCAATGGGAAACATTCCTTCATTGATTACACCACCGCTAACATGATATGTAAATGTAGGAGGTTCTCACCAGTCACCCAAAGTATACATTATCTGTGTATGTTTAATGTGTATCAATCATGCTTTCTCAATCTGTACTGTACTTCTGGATAAAGTATACTTGATGTCCCTCCAGCATTTGTGGCCATTGAGAAGAGAAGGAAATGGAGATATTTAATATCAGGTGATTTGTCAGTATTGACCTGGAAAAGTCACTAAAAGATTGATGAAATGACTATATGGGGTTTATTTGCTAAAGCTGGAGTCTAAAATCAGGCTCACTTCCACATAGAAACCAATCAGCTTCTAACCTCAGCTTGTTCAATTAAGCTTTTGCAATAAATCCTGGAAGCTGATTGGTTTCTATGCAGAAGTGAGCCTGATTTTCCACTCTCCAGCTTTGGTAAATAAACCCCTATATATCTACTATGTTGGCAGAAACAGAAGGAAAAATCCAATGAAATTTTTCAGAAATCATTGGATGAATGTTCACTGGTCAACATTCTTCAGTGAAGACATTTTAGGTGAGTATACAAAGTGATCCTGTAGTAAAATCGTACCTTCTGTTTCTCCTTACAGTCACTCTTTCAACACTGATATACAGTATGCACATAAAAACCTATAAAAAAATCCAGATGTTTTAATACTTTCATCTTTTGTTTAGTGCATTTAAAGGTATTCTGTCCATGGTAAAATATAGATTAGCTCACGTATGCATGTCAGCCTATACCACCTTAAATACAGCTATGATTAAGGTCATGTAAGCTGAAACGTGTAAGCACTGGCTACAATACAGTATGATTTACCTTGTGTAGCAGGCTCCTTGTACAAGAGGATTCAGAAGGAATCACATGTTCAGCAGTCAGTCCTTCCTCTCTCTCCCCTATTTGTAAAACCTGGGCATTCTGCCAAGTTCATGACTCATCCACTACACAGCAAAGAACGCTGGGAAGGGGAGGAAGCAGGAAGTGAAGGGGAGAACAGAGAGACAGGAGGCTGGAGAAAAGACAAGGACATGTGGAGCCCGTCCAAGGAGAGGAGGAGGCACTACAGCACTCAGCGCGGATAGAGGGACCCTGCTGTGTGTTCAGAGTCTGGTGAGCTGTCCCACTGGAGAAAGTAAGACAAACCATTCACACCTTGCATATAGACTGGGACATCCGCACCCCACTGCTGGGATCTCACCCATCCGGGGCCCTGTGCAAGCCACAGATGCCCCTGCCTGCTTTGCCTCTCACCACCAGTGTAATTGAGACTGTCTGCCCCGGGGACTGACACATACTGGGAGATTGCATCCTGCAACTGCTCCTGGTCTTGGGGTGCTTTGTGTTGCTTTTAGACACTGAGGTTGGACCCTCTCAGCCCAGAAACCTAGTGAAATCGGATGTAACCCACACCAGCTGAAACTCCAAAGAAGCCTTCAGCTGCTATTTACTTCATTGTAAGGACTAAACGTGCACCAACTAGAGCTCCACCGTTACAAGGACTAGAGTGGGGGAATCTGGCTTAGTAGCCTTATAAGAGGTACCTCTTTATTGCATTCTGTTCTGACTCTGAGGTGATTTTTGGCTAACTCCCCTCAGAAGCAGAATCATACACCGGTGTGGGTAATACATTTCATTGATAGAGTATAAGTAAGTTTATTTGTTTGATATCAATTGTATTCTCCTTAAAGTGCAACTCTGCCATCCGGAGACTCTTGGCTGTGAAGCCCTCTAGTGGCAGACCAAATTTACTGCATTGCATAAAAGAAGAAAAGTAAGTTTTGAAGTTGAAAGGGGAACCCCACCCCTCTACACTGCATTTCATTCTCCATAAAATTGTTCTTGTTTCATTTAACCCTGTGTCAGCAAATTTCTTGGCGGGGTATTTTCTATTCATTACCAGTTGTGCCAGAGGGATTGGGTTTGCTTAGGGTTGGATCTATTGAGCGCAGGACCCATAATATATTCCAGCTTGTCCCAAGGGGCAGTGCTACACTTGTTTATCGATAAAGCTTCTTACACACATTTAAGATCCTGTCAGGTGCAACAGTAGTATGTTTCTGGACTATTTCTTCAGGCTTGCAGGAGTCATAGCTTGAGCACTGACCTGCTGTTCAGGCCTGTTAGGAGTCCTGGGTAGATCATGGTGAGTTTAATATCGATTCTGTATAGACAACAGAACAAACAATAGACAACAGAAAAAAATATAGTTTTCTTTTACATTGTCATATGCAATGTTCCAGATTTTATAAAGACCAGCTCTTTGGTCTGTAGGTGAAAGAGAAATATGCATAGGGAGTTGATAAGCAAATAGGGATTTTTTTTTTGTTTCTGGAACAGCTAGTCTAAAATGTGATATTGTTTTCCATTATTCACATGCTGTCAAATTATATTAGCATGAAAATGTATAAATCATATAACATATAGCTCCAGTAAGTGCATGAGTGTTTTCTGTTTGTATACACCTTTTTTTCCCATAGCTGGTTTTCTACCAATCTCTATAAATCATGTAGCTCTAAAACTCTTGCCAATCACAAACTGCTGATGCGTGTTAATGGAGAAAGATTTTTTTTCTTTTTTGTAATATATAATAAGTAGATGACAGCAAAAGGTTAGTTTTGTATGCTGTGTAAGAAATTATCTGCTTCACAGTGTTTCATGTTAAAGTGCTTACACAAGTGTGAAAGTTCTGCCATTGTTAAAAAGAACACCTAATTGAAAATCTTTTTCTTTCCATAATCCACTTTAAATTTTAAAATGTCTTTTGTTATTGACAAGTATAGCTACAAATTATTTCTAATCCAAGCTTTTATTCCTTTTATTAAGGATTAACATATTGTAATATGTGCGTTTTTTGCTATAGTTCCTTTATGTTCTATTGTATACAAATGCATAGTTAAAAGTAACAATAAAAGTGGTGGTAGAGAGATTTTTTTTATCAAATCATTAGATATTTAGTGGGATTTAATATATGGGTGAATAATAATGATAGATTTATTGGACTGTATGCTTGTGTAATATAACTTTAATTTTAAAGTTAAGATAAAGCACACAAGTTCCGGAATACATTTTTTTCACCTTGTCCAATCAAGCTAAAAAAGGTAATAAAGCATTGCAGCATATCACAACTATTTAGAACCTTAGACTATCACATTGCACTCAAAAGAATAATTCTCCTAGGCAATGATGTAAATATTGTGTCAGTGCATACATGACTACTGTGTAAGAACCCCTGCCACCAGCTACAGTACTGTAGTGTGCTCCCTCTGATTCAGGAAAGTGCTAACATGTACATTTCCCAGTGAAATTATTCATATGTTCTCTGTGGATGAACAAACCAGACAAAGTTCAGTGAACCCAGAAAAATGGGGTCTGAAGGTCTGAAGAAGGAGCCTACTGAGCATGCTCCGAAAAACATTACCACCCCCTTCACCTCCTACATCCGACTCTGCTCTTCAAGCCTCATTTTGATACACAGACACATCCTAGGTCTTACTTCCTGATCCTATAGACAGAGCTGCTGCTGGAAGGCTGGATGTCTCGCCTGGATCTTAATACACCACATGGTGAGTATTTTTAAATATTTATCTTGTAAGTGCAATTTATCTATTGTTCACTAATAAAATGTCTATACTGCACTTAAAGGCACCTTCCTCTCTTTTTAATGTTTACAGCATCATCCTATAGCTGATGTGGCAGCGATCAGGGACACCGGTGACAGTACAAAAAAAAATCTTTAAAAGCGTTAAAAATGTTTTATGATTTTTTTTTATAACACACTGAGACCATAGTAATATAATGTTACCACAGTAACATTGTACTACTCTGGGGAAGTTATCAGTATTTTTTTTACACACTGACTGCTTATATATAAGCAAGCATTTTACTTATTTTTTCACTTTTTTTTTTACATACTGTCACCAGTGCAGTACAGCATCATCATATAACTGGTGTGGCAGTGATCAAAAACACTGACTGGTAGCAGTATAACAAAAAAAAAATATATATTTTTTTTCAATTTCTTTTATTTTTCATTACATTTTTTCTTTTTTATCATTTTTTGCTTTATAACATACTGTGAGGAGAGTAATATATTGTTACCATAGTAACATTGTGCTACTCTGGGGAAGTGATCAGTAAATATATATATATATATATATATATATATATATATATATATGTGTATATATACATTATTCACAAATCTGAAAAGTGCAGCGCTTTCACAAATTAAGTAATTGCCTATATATATATATATATATATATATATATATATATATATATATATATAGTGGGGTTAGCTCAGGTGGGGGATCACCTTCCCTGGGAAAAAGGTAGACCGCACAGCAGGCTTTCTTAAAATCTGACTGGTTGTCAGCTTTATTTACAGGTTTGCACAAAAGGCCAAAACAAACAAAACAGTAAAATAAACCCTTGCCATCCAGGCACTAACTAAACAGAAGGTGTTTCCTCTCTCAGAGGTGAAGGGCTTCTCCCTGTCACCCGAAACAAAACAAAAGCAAACCTTTTCTTGTAGGTATAGTACACACACAGCTCTCTCAGAATACCTCTCTGAGTCCCAGGCCACGAGCGACTCCTTGCTCCAGCCCTGTCTTATTTATACCACCTGTTGGTGGTCATCAGTAAGACACAAACTCCGGTCCGGAACCACCTCTGCCATTGTGGCCCCAAAAACCCGGAGTGGACTCCACCTTACACCTCACCGTATGATCTCATGCGAGGTGACACATATCGCCCATCCAACACTTTGCCGTTCATACTGTCACATATCCCCCCCCTCTGCTCAAGCCCCTGTGGCTGAGCAACTGTCCCAACCAGGCAATGGACCCGGGAGAGGGCATCTACATTGCTTTGCAGTTTTCCCGCTCTGTGTTCCACCGTAAATCTGAACGCTTGTAGCGCAAGAAACCACCTTGTCACTCGGCTATTTTTCTCCTGGTTATCGCACATCCATTTGAGCGGGGCATGATCAGTAACCAGCTTGAACTGTCTTCCTAACAGGTAATATTTCAGGGCCTCCAAGGCCCATTTGATGGCCAAACCTTCCTTCTCCACAATGGCATAGTTTCTTTCATGTTTGTTGAGCTTTCTACTTAGGAAGACCACAGGGTGCTCCTCCCCATCTCTGATTTGGGACAGCACAGCACCTAGTCCCACGTCAGAGGCATCAGTCTGTACCACAAACTCTGTTGTGAAATCTGGGGTCACAAGCACAGGTTGGGCACAGAGAGCTTGTTTCAGCCTTTGAAATGCGGTCTCCGCCTCGGGATTCCACTTAATCATGACCGACCCCTTACCTTTTGTCAGATCTGTCAGTGGGGCTGCAATGGTGGCCAAATTGGGGATAAACTGCCTGTAGTATCCTGTGATCCCAAGAAACGCCCGGACTTGCTTTTTATTTACCGGTTGGGGCCACTTTTGAATTGCCTTGATTTTATTTATCTGAGGCCTAATGAGACCTCGACCAATAATGTAGCCAAGATATTTGGCTTCCTCCAAGCCTATGGCACACTTTTTGGGGTTGGCGGTAAGACCTGCTTCCCTCAGCGAATCTACTACCACTTGCAAGCGGGACAAATGAGACTCCCAGTCTGGACTGTGGATGACGACATCGTCCAAATAGGCAGCAGCATATTGGCGATGTGGTCTTAGCGTTTTATCCATCATTCGTTGGAATTAGAGATGAGCGAATCAAACTTGGCGAAGTGGAATTCGTTTCGAATATTAGGAAAAATTTGATTCGCACCGAATCCGAAAATTAGCAAACTTTGGATGCATGAATCGAATTTTTCCCGATCGGCCGATTTTCATCCCTTCTACAGCCGGCAAAAAGTGTCCCTGCAGAGAGCTCCGCTATTTCTGACAGTTCTCTGACAGTTCCTTCACATTTACAGCGGTTGAAACATTGTATCTATTTGTTTCCATTTAGGATACAGATGTTTTTATTCGGAAACAAATAGATACAATGTTTCAACCGCTGTAAATGTGAAGGAACTGTCAGAGAACTGTCAGAAATAGCGGAGCTCTCTGCAGATACACTTTTTGCTGTACTGGAATTCTTCTTGATTTCATCCTACTTCTTCTTCTTCTTCTTCTTCTTCATCCTCATCTTCTTCTTCTTCTTATCCTTCTTCTTCTTCTTATCCTTCTTCTTATCCTTCTTCTTCTTCTTATCCTTCTTCTTCTTCTTCTTATCCTTCTTCTTCTTCTTATCCTTCTTCTTCTTCTTATCCTTCTTCTTCTTCTTCTTCTTATCCTTCTTCTTCTTATCCTTCTTCTTCTTCTTCTTATCCTTCTTCTTGTTCTTCTTCTTATCCTTCTTCTTCTTTTTCTTCTTCTTATCCTTCTTCTTCTTATCCTTCTTCTTCTTCTTCTTCTTCTTATCCTTCTTCTTTTTCTTCTTCTTCTTATCCTTCTTCTTCTTCTTATCCTTCTCTCTTCTTCTTCTTCTTCTTCTTCATCCTCATCCTCATCTTCTTCTTCTTCTTCTTCATCCTCATCTTCTTCTTATCCTTCTTCTTCTTCTTCCTCATCTTCTTCCTCTTCTTATCCTTCTTCTTCTTCTTATCCTTCTTCTTCTTCTTCTTCTTCTTATCCTTCTTATCCTTCTTCTTCTTCTTCATCCTCATCCTCATCTTCTTCTTCTTCTTCTTCATCCTCATCCTCATCTTCTTCTTCATCGTCATCTTCTTTTTCTTATCCTTCTTCTTCTTCTTCTTCTTCTTATCCTTCTTCTTCTTCTTCTTATCCTTCTTCTTATCCTTCTTCTTATCCTTCTTCATCCTCATCTTCTTCTTCTTCTTCTTCTTCTTATCCTTCTTCTTCTTCTTCTTCTTCTTCATCATCTTCTTCTTCATCTTCTTCTTCATCATCTTCTTCTTCATCATCTTCTTCTTCATCATCATCTTCTTCTTCATCATCATCTTCTTCATCATCATCTTCTTCTTCATCATCATCTTCTTCTTCATCTTCTTCTTCATCTTCTTCTTCATCTTCTTCTTCTTCTTCATCTTCTTCATCTTCTTCATCTTCTTCATCTTCTTCTTCATCTTCTTCTTCTTCTTCTTCTTCTTCTTCTTCTTCTTCTTCATCTTCTTCATCTTCTTCATCTTCTTCATCTTCTTCTTCTTCTTCTTCTTCTTCATCTTCTTCTTCATCTTCTTCATCTTCTTGTTCTTCTTCATCTTCTTCTTCATCTTCTTCGTCGTGCCCCGTGACTGCCCAAATGAGTGAAGTGTGCAGTGATTCTAAGATCGACGGCACTCATCTGCATGTCATACTGACTGACAGTATTATTTCTCTTCCCCAGCAGACTCCAAGGGCATTTAAATTAAAGGTACAGTGTTCTGCACTAATATAAAGGCTCTCTGAAGCCTAGAAACCCTTTTAATAAGTTAAATTTGCAGCAAATAAATTCGCATCGAATCGAATTTATTCCGCAAATTTGGCGAATCAGCCGAATCGAATTTTTGAATAATTCGCTCATCTCTAGTTGGAATGATGCTGGAGCACCATGTAAACCAAACGGCATCCGCTTATACTGAAAGGACCCCTCGGGGGTAGAGAATGCAGTCTTTTCTTTTGCAGCTTCCGTTAAAGGAATCTGCCAATAGCCTTTGGTTAAATCTAAGGTGGTTATGTACCGAGCCGTTCCCAACCTGTCAATGAGCTCATCCACCCGAGGCATCGGGTACACATCAAACTTAGACACACTGTTCAGTTTCCTGAAATCATTACAGAACCGAATTGTCCCATCTGGTTTTGGGACCAACACTATGGGACTCGACCACTCACTGTGAGATTCCTCAATCACTCCCAACTCTAACATGTCCTTTATTTCCTTTGCCACCGCTTCCCGCCTGGCCTCGGGTATTCTATAGGGCTTGACATTTACGCGGACCCCGGGCTGGGTAACTATGTCATGCTGTATGACCGTCGTCAGTCCAGGTAGGTGAGAGAAGAAATCTCCATTTTTCCTCACAAACTCCTTAACATCATTTTGTTGGGCTACTGACAAGGTTTCAGTTATAGGTACCTGAGGGGTCACGTCCTTTTGGGGGTTTGGTACTGCCAACAAACTTTCCCTGTCTTTCCAAGGTTTTAAGAGATTAACATGATAGATTTGTTCGGGTTTCCTTTTCCCTGGCTGGTAAACTTTATAATTTACTTCCCCCACTTTCTCCCTAATTTCAAAGGGACCTTGCCATTTTGCGAGGAATTCACTTTCCACGGTGGGGACTAGCACCAGCACTCGATCCCCAGGGTTGAAGGTACGGATCCTGGCACCCCGGTTATAAACCCTTCTCTGGACCTCCTGGGCTTGCTCCATGTGTTCCCGAACAAGTGGCATGACAGCTGCGATTCTATCCTGCATCTGTGAGATATGCTCGATGACACTTCTATAGGGCGTGGACTCTGTCTCCCAGGTTTCTTTTGCAACATCTAGCAATCCCTTGGGATGTCTACCATACAGTAATTCAAAAGGTGAATATCCTGTAGATGCCTGAGGTACTTCTCGTATAGCAAACATGAGATATGGTAGCAAAAAAATCCCAATTTCTCCCATCTTTGTCCACCACCTTTTTTAACATATTCTTAAGGGTCTTGTTAAACCTTTCCACAAGCCCATCGGTTTGTGGGTGGTAGACCGAGGTACGGAGATGGGAGATTTTGAACAATTTGCATAACTCTTTCATAACTCTAGACATAAATGGCATGCCCTGATCCGTTAATATCTTC
The DNA here is from genome assembly GCF_062004578.1 of Staurois parvus. Lineage (NCBI taxonomy): Eukaryota > Metazoa > Chordata > Amphibia > Anura > Ranidae > Staurois > Staurois parvus. The sequence continues at coordinate 613,893 of NW_028317860.1, read as the reverse complement.
TTTGGAATACCTACACGACTAAACACCCGGACAAGCTCTTTGGCGATATTTTTAGCGGAGGTATTACGCAAGGAAATGGTTTCCGGATACCGGGTGGCATAGTCAAGTATAACCAGTATGTGCTGATGGCCACGGGCAGACTTTACTACTGGACCCACTAGGTCCATGCCCACTCTTTCAAACGGTACTTCAATTATGGGTAGAGGTACTAGCGGACTGCGAAAATGGGGTGAGGGCGCAGAATATTGACATTCCGGGCATGACTCACAATGCGCTTTGACGTCTCCATGTAAGCCTGGCCAGAAGAATCTCTGGGTTATTCTCTCCTTTGTTTTCTCTACACCCAGGCGTCCACCCATTATATGCCCATGGGCTAAATCTAGTACCATCCGGCGAAAGGGTTTGGGGACCACTAACTGTTCTACCACCTCCTCCCCTTGCTTTACCACTTGGTATAGCAAGTTATTTTTGAGAGCCATGTAGGGAAAAGACACCCCTACATCATTGTCAACTGGTTCCCCATCAACCATTTTAATATTTTCTCTGGCTCTATTAAGAGTGGAATCTTTCAGCTGTTCTGTACAGAAATCCTCCTTTCTGACCTCCAGGTCAAGCACGACATTCTGTCCACTCCCACTAGAACCCGAGATAATTTCTTGTTCCGTATCCTCAATGTCTGGGGTTGGATCCAACTCCCCAGCTCCCCAGCCATTACAGAGAAAGGGAAAAGGTCTAAACCTTCCTTGGACACACCAACAGTTTCCCCTTCCACCTTGCCGTCAAAGGGGTCAGGAGTGAGTTCAGGAGTTTCCAGTGTTTCCTCAGCAGGGGGAGCTCGGTCCTCCTGACTCCCCTCCTTATCCCATAACTTCCAGAAATGGGGAAAATCTCTCCCCACTATGGCTTCATGAAGCAGAGAGGGCACCACCCCCACTGAATGGGTCACAGGGCCCCAGGGGGTATCAATCTCCACCATAGCAGTCTGGTAATTACGTGTATCACCATGAATACAAATAACCCCAATCGTGCTAGGGTGTAAGCTTGCAGGGTTTACCAAATCACTCTTAACCAAGGTCACAACACTACCCGAGTCTAGCAGAGCAGTTACTGGCTTTCTATCAATGGCAATCACACACATTTGCTTTTCCATGCGTTTCTGACATGCTGCAGTACATACCACCTGTGCAAAAAGAGACATGCGTTTTCCTAGATAAGCATTTTCACATTGCATAGGTTCATCATTTAACGGACAGTTTGCAGCAATATGACCTAACGCATGACAACGATAACATATTATATGTTCAGTGCTTAGACCTCTAAACGGCTTTGGGGACCTTCCTGACCTATTTGGCCAGTCTCTAGGTCCTAAGCCTACAGTCTCATTATCTGACATAATAGTCTTATCATTTTTTTCTGAGCTTTTGGCCCATGGAACAGTCTTACCGGATCCTCCGGATAGTTTTCCACCCCTAGTGACCTTGGGGTACGGCCCAGGTGGATGAAAAAAATCCTCAGCAGCTGCATATCTCTCCACCAGGTCCACCAACTCGCTTGCAGATTTAGGGTCTCCACGGCCGACCCACTTTCTCAAAGTGGCAGGGAGTGCACATAAATATTGGTCCATGACCACACGCTCCACAATCTGAGGGCCCGACAATACCTCTGGCTGGAGCCACTTTTTGGAGAGATGTATCAAATCGAACATCTCAGATCTGGGTGGTTTGTCAGCCCTGTAATGCCACTGATGCACCCGCTGAGCCCGGACTGCAATGGTGACGCCCAGGCATGCAAGGACCTCAGCCTTCAGTTTCTCATAGTCCTGGGCATCCCCTGGTTCCAGGTCATAATAGGCCTTTTGGGATTCACCTGTAAAAAATGGTGCAAGCAGTCCTGCCCATTGCTCCTTTTTCCATCCTTCTCGAACAGCAACCCTTTCAAAAGTTGTGAGGTAGGCCTCCACATCATCCGCAGGTGTCATCTTCTGCAAAACATAGCTGGCCCGTGCCATTTTCTGCTCCACTGGCAGCGGATCTGCAGATTCCTTCTTTAATTCTAATAGGTGTTGGGCCACCTGCTTAAGGAGCTCTCGGTCTGCTTCTTGGGCTTCATGTTGTGCCTGTTGGGCCTCCGCAAACTGGCGATTTGTCTCCCGTTGTGCTGCGTTGGCCTGCAGCAAGGCTCTTATAACTTCCTCCATCTTCCCACTTGCTCAGGAAGTTGCCTGCTAAATCCACCATATGTGGGGTTAGCTCAGGTGGGGGATCACCTTCCCTGGGAAAAAGGTAGACCGCACAGCAGGCTTTCTTAAAATCTGACTGGTTGTCAGCTTTATTTACAGGTTTGCACAAAGGTCAAAACAAACAAAACAGTAAAATAAACCCTTGCCATCCAGGCACTAACTAAACAGAAGGTGTTTCCTCTCTCAGAGGTAAAGGGCTTCTCCCTGTCACCCAAAACAAAACAAAAGCAAACCTTTTCTTGTAGGTATAGTACACACACAGCTCTCTCAGAATACCTCTCTGAGTCCCAGACCACGAGCAACTCCTTGCTCCAGCCCTGTCTTATTTATACCACCTGTTGGTGGTCATCAGTAAGACACAAACTCCGGTCCGGAACCACCTCTGCCATTGTGGCCCCAAAAACCCGGAGTGGACTCCACCTTACACCTCACCGTATAATCTCATGCGAGGTGACACATATCGCCCATCCAACACTTTGCCGTTCATACTGTCACAATATATATATATATATATTGCACAATAAATATAAAGTGCTATTTGTGCAAAACAGTGCAATGTGCAGTCAATAAAGGTCTATAATCTCCATATGATATCAATCCACCACCCACTCCGACAGGAATATCCTGGACCTTGTCTTCTCCCATCTCTGTGCTCCCCACAACCTCACAAATACCCCCTTCCCTCTCTCTTACCACAACCTTATTACCTTCTCTGTCTCCTTGTCCTCTAACGCCTACCCCTCCAAATGTCATACTACTATCAGCTATAACCTCCGCAACCTGAACCCTGCCCCCCTCCACTCTGCAGCTGATCAACTTTACGACAGCATCCTTCCCATGTCCTGCCCTGACCTGGCCATGACTGCCTATAACAAATCCCTGTCAACCGCCCGTGACTCGCTAGCGCCTTTAACCACAAGAAACATCAGACCCCGACCGCTCCAGCCTTGGCAGACTGATCACACCAAAACTCTCAAACGACGCAGTTGTACGCTGGAGCGACAATGCGCAAAACCAGATTCCAACTAGCACTCACCCGCTATAAATCTGCCTTCCACACCTACACCTCCTTCCTCCATGCTGCCAAACAAGCCTACTTCCTGACCCTCATCAAGACCCTCTCCTCCAATTCTCGCTGGCTCTTCTCCACCTTCAACTCTCTACTCTCTCCGCCCCCACCTCCACCCAGCACCTCGCTCACCGCCCCTTGAGATTGCCAATTACTTCAAAAACAAGATTGACACAATTCGCAGGGACATCGCCGCTGCTCAAACTTCCTCCTCACCCATCCCCTCTCACACAGCAGCCCCCTCATCACCCCTCTCCCTCTGCCCCACCACTGCTCAGACCTCCACTTCACCTAACATTCCTCACACTGAAGCCCCCTCAACACTCCACTCCTTCGACCTTACTACCATTGAGGAGGTCACCAAGGTCTTCTCTGAAGCCCACCTCACCACCTGCCCCCTCAACCCTGTCCCCTCACTACTCCTATGACCTCCCTCCTCCTCCATCCTATGCTCCCTCACCCACATCTTTAATCTCTCCCTCTCTTCCGGCACATTACGCTCCCCTCTGAAGCACGCGCACATCACTCCCATACTTAAAAAGCCCTCCCTGGACCCCACTGAACCGAACAACCTCAGACCCATCTCCCTGCTGCCATTCACATTCAAACTCCTCAAGCGCTTAGACTACAATCGCCTAAGCTCCCACCTCAACGACAACAACCTCCTCGATCCCCTACAGTCCGGCTTCCGTCCCCTACATTCCACCGAAACCGCCTTACTTAAACTCTCCAACGACCTGCTAACCGCCAAAGCTAATGGCTACTACTCAGTGCTCCTACTCCTTGACCTCTCCGTGGCATTCGACACAGTTGACCACCCCCTCCTCCTCAAAAAACTACACTCCCTTGGCCTCAGAGATTCCGCTCTCTCCTGGCTCTCGTCCTACCTATCACAACACTCCTTCAGCGTTACCTCTAATGCTACCACCTCCCACTCACTCCCCCTCTCTGTTGGGGTCCCTCCAGGCTCTGTCCTCGGGCCCCTTCTCTTCTCCATCTACACCTCCTCCCTTGGCCAACTCATACACTCTCACGGCTTCAACTACCACCTCTATGCCGACGACACGCAAATCTATCTCTCGACCCTTCGCCTCACCCCCTCAGTCTCTGCCCGAATCACAAGCCTACTGAACGACATATCAGATTGGATGTCGCTCCACTTCCTTAAACTGAACCTCTCCAAAACCGAGCTCCTAGTCTTCCCCCCAGCCCGCACACCCCCCCCCCACTGACTTCTCCATCACGTCCAACAATGCCACTATCAGGCCCACCCCGTAGGCCAGAATACTTGGTGTCATTCTTGACTCCAATCTATCCTTCCAGCCCCAAGTCCAATCACTAACAAACTCATGCAGACTCCACCTCTGCAACATCGCCATAATACGCACATTCCTAACCCCAGAAAATACTAAGCAACTCGACCACTCCCTCATCATATCATGACTCGATTACTGCAACTCCCTCCTCACTGGCCTGCCTTGCCAAAGGCTATCCCCGCTTCAGTCGATCCTGAATACGGCAGCCAGACTCATTCACCTTACCAACCGCTCCGTTTCCGCCACCCCCCTCTGCCAATCCCTCCACTGGCTTCCGATTGCCCAACGGATCAAATTCAAAATCCTGACACTGACTTACAAAGCTGTCATTAATTCTGCCCCAAACTACATCACTGACCTAATATCCAAGTACCACCCTACACGCACTCTCCGCTCCTCACAAGACCTCCTTCTCTCTAGTTCCCTAGTCTCCTCCTCCCATGCCCGCCTCCAGGACTTCTCCAGGGCATCACCCATACTCTTGAACTCCCTACCCCAATCCATCAGACTATCACCTACTCTCCTCTCATCTCCTTTAGGTGCACCCTGAAAACCCACCTCTTCAGGGAAGCCTACCCCACCCCCTGCTAATTCCTGACCTCCTCCACTCTTCCTACCACTCCATCCCCCTCAGCTATTTCCTCCTGTACCACTATCCCCTCCCTCCTAGATTGTAAGCTCCAAGGAGCAGGGCCCTCCAACTCCTCGTGTATTGCATTGTATTGTTATTGTACTGTCGCATGTTCTGTCTCCCATTGTAATGTACAGCGCTGAGCGAACTGTTGGCGCTTTATAAATACTGTATAATAATAATAATATCATAATTCAAGTAAAATTGTTAAAATTGCATACACAATCTGATATTAAAGTGCTATTGTGCAATCTGTGCAATAAGTGCAGATAAAAAGTCCATAATCATCATATGTTTTCACAGGGTATAAATAAACGAGAATTCAACAGGAATCTTTCTTCAAACGATAAAATCCTGTGCCAAAAGTACAATGGTGCATGTGTCTTTAAAAATCATCCACCACTTCTTATGGCTGCACACTCACCAGAACTTTAATGTATACAGGCATTGGTTACAATCTGTCTCATCTGGGTAGGGGTAATAGGACAGCTCAAGGGTTAATCCAGCATCCTCACAGTACCGGTGGTGCATGCCTCCTTAGATCTGGGGAAGATTGTGTGTGCTGCTGCTAGGAAGAAGCTGAGGGTGGAGCTGGGAAGCAGAAAGTGCAGGTTCTGGAGGAGGACAAGAGGAGTGCTAGTGTCAGCCCCTAGAATCTGCTGAATACCGAGACCAGGGGAGGCAGAGACAAGAGGGTGAGGCGGCTGCACGGAGAGGTGCAGGAACTGTAGGAGGAGTTCTGTCCTCTCCGCTGCCAACTGTTGATATGGGGTGGGTGGAGGGAAGGCAGAGATGATCCTCTCTGATCTTTTTCTTCCCCCACCTCATCTCAGCAGTCAGCAGCAGAGAAGAGGACAGAACTTCACCACCAGATCCTGCACTTCTCTGTGCTGCTGCAGAGAGGATCATCTCTGCCTCCCCTCCACCCACCCCATATCAACAGTTGGCAGCGGAGAGGACAGAACTCCTCCTACAGTTCCTGCACCTCTCTGTGCAGCCGCCTCGCCCTGATATGACGTCCACCCAGATAGACGAATGTCCCACCTGGCTATCATTTTACTATAGGCTGGACAGGAAATGGTCAAAGAACAGTTCACCCTTTTTTTATAAACAGCAATTGAAATATTAGTTTGCATTTCCCTTAGAAATTCATAAAAGACCCTTATCCAGGCATGCAGCCTGGATGACCAGAAAAGGGGCACATTGGCCCCTGAACCATACCAAGTCAGAATGTGAGGATGAGGCCCTTGTCTCTATCAACATAAGGGCAAGGTTTTTTGCATTAGGACAGTCAAAACCTCAATTTTGTACCCTGTCCCCCAAAAGGGATGTGTGGGTCTGTAGAGGGAGACTTCAGAACCTGGATGCCCCTTCAACCACTTCAATACCGGAAACTTTTACCCCCTTCTTGCGCAGGCCAATTTTCACATTTCAGCACTGTTACCCTTTGAATGACAATGACTCAGTCGTGTCATACCATACCCCCATAAAATTTGTATAATTTTTTGGGAGAGATGGAAGTTTCTTTTGGTGGTTTTTAATCTCCACTGGGTTTAGGTCAAAATGTATTCTTCTACATTTCCTTGGTAAAAATAACTCAAATCTGTGTATAGTCACAGATAGAGTGAAAGTAATAGAGTCTACAATCTATGGTATGTGTGTATATATATATATATATATATATATATATACATACATACATATATATATATATATATATATATATATATATATATATATATATACACACACCGAGTTCCAAATTATTATGCAAATGATATTTTTCTCATTTACCTAAATAATTGATGTAAATAACAGTCAGCATAATTCTCATGTTATCAACTATTAAGAGTACAATTCAAATTTTATTAAACAAACCCCCTAATGATAACAATATTTTTTTTAAACATAAAACACTTACAATGCACTGTTCCAAATTATTACGCACAGTAAGTTTCAAAACACCTTATAGGTTGTAAAGAACTGAAAATTGTCATTTGTTGTGTTTGCAGCATATTTACTGAAATCAAAAGCTATTTCAATCAAACTTTTAACAACATTTTAACTTTTTAAACATTTTAACAGGTCACGTTACATTTTAACATAAGGCCCCTTATTTGATAGCAGCTTCACAAGTCTTGCATCCATTGAACTTGTCAGTTTTTGGACAGTTTCTGCTTGAATTTGTTTGCAAGATGTCAGAATAGCCTCCCAGAGCTGCTGTTTGGATGTAAACTTCCTCCCACCCTTATAGATCTTTTGCTTGAGGATGCTCCAAAGGTTCTCAATAGGATTGAGGTCAGGGGAGGATGGAGGCCACACCATGACTTTCTCTCCTTTTATCCCCATAACAGCCATTGATGCAGAGGTATTCTTTGCAGCATGAGATGGTGGATTATCATGCATGAAGATGATTTGTTTACGGAAAGCATAGTTCTTCCTTCTGTACCAGGGAAGAAAGTGGTCAGTCATAAACTCCACATACTTTGCAGAGGTCATCTTTACACCTTCGGGGGCTCTAAAGGAGCCAACCTGCTCTGTTCCCATGATTCTGGCCCAAAACATGACTCCACCACCACCTTGCTGACATCGCAGCCATGTTAGAACAGGGTGGCCGTTCACCAACCATCCACTACTCCATCCATCTGGACCATCCAGGGTTGCACGGCACTCATCAGTGAACTGGACTGTTTGAAAATTAGTCTTCATGTATTTTTCTGCCCAATGCAGCCGTTTCTGCTTGTGAGCATTGGTTAGTGGTGGCCGAATAGAAGCTTTATGCCCAGTTGCAAGACTCTGGAGGCACCAGCAGCTTCAAATATCTGTTTGCTGCTATGTAATGGTATTTTAGCAGCTGCTCTCTTGATCCGATGCATGGATCTGGCAGAAATCTTCCTTAATGTGCCTTTATCTGCACGAACCCGTCTATGCTCTGAATCAGCCACAAATCTCTTAATATTGCGATGATCACGCTTAAGTTTTCATGAAATATCTAATGTTTTTATACCTCATCCAAGGCTTTGAACTATTTCACTCTTTTCGGCAGCAGAGAGATCCTTTTTCTTCCCCATATTGCTTGAAAATGGTGCTCTGATTAATAATGTGGAACACCGTCCTTTAGTAGTTTTTCCTTAAATTGGGCTCACCAGCCAATCTATATATCACAGGTGTCCGAGATTGTTTTCAGTGATCAAAAGAGCCCTGACACACAATGCCATCCATGAGTTAAACTGAAAAACAAAATATTTCATCTTTGTGACACTTAAATAGAATTTGCATAATAATTTGGAACGCGGTGTATATTTGAAACTTGATCAATCCTGATATCATTTTTTGAGACCCTAAAATGTCAAGACCGTACAAATACCCCTAAATGATCCCTTTTTAGAATTTAGACACTCCAATGTGTTTAGTAGAGGTGTTTTTGAAGTTGTAATTTTTTTGTCACAACTTTTGAAAAATGAAACAATGTAATACAATTTTTCAAATGTTTTACATACTGTCACCAGAGCAGTGCAGGTTCACCATATAGCTGACACTGACTGATGACAGTATAAACAAAAAATATACATGACAGGATAAAAAAAAATTAAAAATGTAACAATTATTTTGTACTGCTCTGGGGAGGTGATCAGAATTTTTTTCTTTACCCTATTATTGCTTATTACAGTGATGATCACTTTATGTAACCAATCATTTTTATGATGGCATCCATTCATGTGCCATTGTGTGATTGACCAATCACAGAGATCACAATAGTACACACTGGCTATGAATGAAAGCCCTTGTTGACAACTGACATATGATTGCTGTGATTGGTCACAGCAACCACATGGTACCAGGGCTGTGGACAGTTGCCTAATTCAATTATCTGCATCCTGCTGTCTCCGGTGGACACAGCAGGTCATAGATCATGCAGCTTCATGACCCCTAGGGTGTGCGAGTGGGAAGACAGCAGTTGATATTGCTCCAGCTCAGCTGTTTTTTTTTTACAATAAACCTGGTGGAAGGTGATTAAAAAGGAGGTCCACAGTTATTTTGCATACTATATAAATGAGTGAAGAGAACATAGTTCCACTTTTTACTCATTCACAAAAAAATATAAAAAATAGATAAAAATAATCACGCTGTAGCTAAAGTACTTTATAAAGTCCTACTATGTAAATTCAATGTTATTCACATTGTGTTGCGCCACATCAATTACAATGAGTGCTTCCCAAAGCTGGTAATCTGCCTCCACTATGTTTCACTGTACCCCCATCACAACTGCAAGATCTAAGGTGCTCTTGTTTATATTCCAGCTGTAGTGGGGATCAGTCAGCAGCCATATTTGGTCAATGACATGACCCAGCATCCCTGCTGCCTTTTTAAAAAGAATTTCAAACAGAAGCCATTAAAGTAGTGATGCCACCACTAAATGACTGACTTACAGCTACAGTACATCTGTGGGAAATTTGGGCAGCTGGGCAAGCTAGCAAAATATAACCAGTTTGTTCACCCATTTGCCAAACTGTGAACATGCTGGGTTCACTCATGTTCAAACCTGAAGCTCATTGCTAATATTCTTCTACGGCCCTCTAACTGATAGCAGAAAAAATAATTGCACAAAAAATGCTTCCCTATAAAAATAGATATTTTTTATGCCCACCCCACCCATCTACACTCTTTTCAAGAGCTGTGGACTCCAGAAAATCCTCTTCATCCAATACGTTTACTGCATTTTGGATCCCTGGTTCCTCGTCAAATGCTATGGTTCCTTCTGGTGGCCACTACATCTATACAGGACTTAGCATATCATAGAAGGAGATGAGAATAACTACCGCACTTGGCAAATGATGCAGATTCCAACACTTCAAGAGGTGTGTCATCTAATGAGGATTTTACAGGCTCCATAGCTTTTGAGAAGAAGTAGAATGGTCTGTGAACATGGAATGGATGGAAGGTGGAATATATATATATGAAAGTCTTTTTTGCAATATTTTATTTTGTGACAGGGTCAAGTTAAGTAAATAGATAATGGAAAAACACAATATTCTTCCCATTAAATAAGGGGAGATAAAACAGGAAAATGTCTGCCAACCTTAATAATACATTAGAGGACTGAAGGACAACTGGATGAGAGGAGAGAGTCTTTTTGGTCTCTCAAGGAGCAGAGTTTGAGTAAATCTCTGGAATTCCAGGTTCAATTGTATTTTTGAGTTTAAATAGGGAACCATTTTGCTTGAGGTGAGTACTGCTTGGACTTTGAAGAAGGGGACATACCCCGAAAGCTTGTCCTGAAAATTGTATGTTAGTCCAAATAATAAAAAAAGTATCAAGGACAGTACACAATAGGGAACCAGAAAGTTTAATTACCCTACACAATTATATCTAGTCAACCGTGTATAAAATTTTCTATAGAAAAAATGGTATGATGCACAAAGCAGTCAGCCAGCTTTCATCAGTTGTTTCTGAAATACAGGTCTGTAAATAAAACAGATTGTTTGCTATAAACTACAATAATCATTTCTTTTAATACAATTTTCATACATCAGTTCAGGTCAGTCTGTGAGTGTGTTGTAATTTTTTTTCTCATTAAGAAATACTGTGTCATGGTTAATATACAGAACCCTAAACATTGTTCTGCAGTCAAGAACAAGTTTTTACCAAAAAAATTAGAGATGCCTCACCATACTGTGTGTAATGGCTAGTTTTTTTTAGCAAAACATATACTGTAAAGCAAGATGCTGCAGCTTCATCTTTAAACACAGAACAAAATCATTAAAGATCACCACTTTTGCTCTCAAATAATACATCCAATCATGAAAAGAAAATCTGACTAAATAGGTTTTCACTATGCAATTTCTCTCTAAGCCTTGTGTTATGCTTTTACTTCTTCTTTAGCCAATTAAAAAGTCTACACACACACAAGGTCTTCACACAAAAAGGTAACATACCTCATACTTCATATGCTCAGGGCTTCCTCCTGTTGTTTCTGCACTTAAATAGCATGGCAGTACCAGTTATGTGAAAAATGCTGAAAATAATGCATGTAAGCTTAATTTCTAATTATCTTGTAACAATATTGTTAAACACTTTTATGTGCAGATGAAAGATGTGTATGTTGATCTGCCCATGTTGTAATTTCCAGGAACCTTGCAAGAAAAAAAATGTTTATTTTTAAATAAACATTGTTCATATTTAATTCCTTAACTAGATAAATTGCTAGATAATTTTGAGTTGGTTACTGAGGGCATAGAGAAGGCTATAGTATAAAATACCTTTTCAGCTCTTTTTATACAATAGAGCAGGGGGGAGCCTCTTTTATTTATTCTTTAATTTTTAGAGCCTCTTTTATTGACTGGCATGGAGCCACTGGATTGACTTAAAGGTTAAGTTCACCTTTTTTTAAAATTCCAGTTCCTGTATGTACCAATATACCATTAAAGTACCTCTGTTGCAAAAAATAAAAGTTTTCTTTGATTTTGAGAACAATGCTTTACCATAGCCCTTGCTGTATTTCTTAGAAAGCTTCATCACTTCATGGTATCTAGATTTACAACAGAAAAACCAGTAAGATACATGGAGGATTTCATCAGCTGACCTCATTAGCACATACCTGTGGCTGCCTTTCCCCCTACCAGCAGATCACTGCCACCCACTTTCATAGGTGCACGGTTTTCCAATGCAATTAATCAATGATCACTGTTCTCACTAAATACACAGGCATAATTGTTTTTAAAAGTACAAAAATATAAAACACTCAAAAGCGCAAATGGAGAAAGAGTGATAAAGTCCCAAGCAAGAATCTGTAGTCTCTGTATGATAGGTCCAGAGGTATTGCATGCACTTGTATAATGGCTGCAGCTCTTCTAACAGGGTATTGAATATCTCTGTACACTAAAACAATAAACAAACAGAAGGCACCCCATCTAAATGTATCAATTTAAAACAAGTAGAGGAAAAGGTTAAAATACACGAACAAGGATGAGAGTAAATAGGCATATTATCAGTCCCTATTTGCTGGCAGGCTTCAGTGGACAGCGGGTAGATGGATGTATGTATGTGATGTCTCCTTTAAAACTGCTCTGCAGGACAAGTGAAATAGAGCTGGATCCTGTCAGAATGCGCTTAAGCCTGTATGACAGGCTGTGTCTTCCTCCAGCAAAACCTATACCAGCGCTGGAGCGCAAACCAGCTCTAGGACTGGAACCAGAAGTGATATAGGGATATATTGACATCAAAGCGTGATGGGTAGTAACATGTTTCAGAGCCAAAAATTGCTCCTTTTCACACCATAAGAGGAAAAGGGGGGAAATGATGGCTGTTTATTAGACATTGAAGGAGGAAAGGAAATGTTGCACACATGAAATACTATTGATAGTCAAGTATAGGGGGATATGGCTCAAATATGGGTGGAACTGGCTGAATAAATAAACAATATGTGGACAATCTAAGGGGGAACTCTATCTCAAAAATAAAAGTAAAATTAAACTAAAATGAAAATATATTATTATTATTATTATACAGGATTTATATTGTGCCAACAGTTTGCTCACCGCTTTACAATATAAACGGAGATAATACAGCAATGATGCAGTTCAATACAAGAAGGTTAGAAGGGCCCTGTTCCTTGGAGCTTACAATTTAAGAAGGAGGGGCTGCTGGTACAAAAGGTAATGACTGTGGGGGATGAACTGATAGGAGGAATAGAAGATTTCGTTATTAGCTGAAGGCAGGATATGCTTCCCTGAAGAGATAGGTTTTCAGAGATCGTCTAAAAGTGGGCAGAGTAGGCAATAGTCAGATAGATTGAGATAGAGAATTCCATAGGATTGGGGAGGCTCTGGAGAAGTCCTGGAGATGAGCATGGAAGGAGGAGACAAGGGAGCTAGAGAGCAGGAGGTTGTGGGAGGAGCGGAGAGGATGGTTTGGGGGATATTTGGAGACAAGATTGGTGATGGGAAGCCAGTGGAGGGATTGGCAGAGAGGGATGGCAGATATGGAATGGTTAGTAAGGTAGATGAGTCTGGCAGCAGAATTCATGATAGACTGAAGAGGGAATAGCCTGCAATGAGGTAGGCCAATGAGGAGGGAGTTACAGTAGTCAAGGCGAGAGATAACAAGGGAGTGAATAAGTTGCTTAGGGGTTTCAGAGGTTAAGAACTGGCGTATCTTGGAGATGTTGCAAAGGTGAAGTCTACAAGATTTGGACAGTGATTGGATTTGGAGCTGAAAGGACAGATGGGAGTCCAGGATTACACCTAGTACCCTGGCTTGAGGGGAGGGACTGATGGTTGTATTATTGATCTTGAAGAAGTTGGTGAGGGAACACGAGCTGGAGAGAATAGTGTGAGCTCTGTTTTGGAAAGATTTCATTTGAGGAAGGGGAGTGACATCCATGCTGACATGTCAGTAGGTTAGTAATGCAGGAGGAGACTGAAGGGGTGAGGGGAGGAGTAGAAAGATAGATTTGTGTGTCATCAGCATAGAGATGGTACTTAAAGCCATGGGAGTTTATAAAGTGACCAAGGGAGGAGGTGTAGATGGAGAAAAGAAGGGGTCCAAGGACAGAACCTTGAGGGACCCCTACAGAAAGAGGAAGTGGAGAGGAGGAGACAGAGTTATAGATAACGCTGAAGGAGTGCTGGGATAGGTAGGAGGAGAACCAGGAGAGAGCAGAGTTTCAGAGGCCAAGAGAGTAGAGTTTTTTGAGGAGGAGGGGATGGTCAACAGTATCAAAAGCCGCAGTCAAGTATTAAGAGTATGGAGTAGGGGCCAATGGTTTTAGCAGTTAGTAAATCATTAGTGAGTAGTAGGGCAGCTTCAGTGGAGTGTAGTGAACGAAAGGCAGACTGTAAAGGGTCAAGAAGGTTGTTGTCAGTGAGGTAGGAGCTCAGGCGATTGTAGACTAAGCGTTCTAAGAGTTTTGAGGTAAACGGGAGCAGGAAGATGGGTCTTAAGGTGTTCAGGTTGGTGGGGTCCAGCGAGGGCTTTTTAAGTATGGGAGTGATCTGTGCATGCTTTAGAGGAGCGGGGAAGCCACCATTAGAGAGGGAGAGATTGAAGATGTGAGTGAGGGATCATAGGACAAAAGAAGAGGGTGACCGTAGTAGTTGAGAGGGAACAGGAACCAGGGGGAACATGGTGAGACGGGCTTCTGAGAAAAGTTTAATGACCTCTTCAGTAGTAGCAAGGTCAAAAGAGGAAAGTGTTGAGGGAGGTTTAGATAAAGGTATACTAAGTGGGATAGATGTCTGTGTAGCTGAGATGCCCCTATGAATTGCATCAATCTTGTTTTTGAAATGATTTGCAATCTCATAAGCAGTGAGTGAGTTACTGGGTGGAGGTGGAGAAAGTAGAGAGTTAAAAGTAGAGAAGAGACAATGAGGACTGGATGACAAGGTATTAATAAGAGTGATAAAGTAGGCTTGTTTGGCAGCATGGAGGGAGGAATTGTATATTAAGAAAGCAGATTTATATTGGGTGAATGCTTGCTGAGATTTGGTTTTATGCCGCAATCACTCCAGTGCACGACTATGTCGCTTAAGATTTCTGGTATCATCAGTCTTCCATGGTTGTAATGGTCGGAGCCTGATGCTTCATGTAGGTAGAGGAGCAAGTGAGTCTAGTGTGGATGAAAGCAAAATTTTGTAGACAGCAGAAGCCAGGTCAGGGGAGGACAAGGGAGAGATTCTGTCATGGAGGCGGTCAGTTGCAGAATGGAAAAGAGAAGGGCTTAAGTTGTGAAGGTTTCTGCGGGTAATTGTTTGCTGCTTGGAGGGATAAGTGTTTGAAGACAAGGACACTGTGAAGGTGATGCGATTGTGATCAGAGCGAGGCAAGGAGGTGTTTCTGAGGTTGTAGGGAGTGCAAAGATGGGAGAAAACAAGGTCTAATGTATTCCCATCAGAGTGAGTGGAGGACTGTATCGATTTTGTTAAGGCAAAAGATGAGGTTAGGTTGAAGAGTTAGGATGTAGCTGGGCTGTTCACATTAATAGGAATGTTAAAATCTTCAAGAATGATAGTGGGTATTTCAGAAGAGAGAAAGTAGGGTAGTCAAACAGCGAAGTCATCAAGAAAGCGCGACACTGGTCCAGGAGGCCGATAGTTCACTGTAATTCAGAGAGAAATGGGAAAAAACAGCCGAATTCCGTGAGTTTCGAAAGAAGAGAAGGATAGAGAGGGAGGGTTAGGGAGCACTTGAAAGATGCTCAGCGGGGATAGAAGCAATCCAACTCCACCTCCTTTCTGACCACTTGGTCTGGGTGAGTGGGTCCAGAGAAGGCCTCCATAAGAAAGTGCTGCGGGAGAAGCAGAATCTGATGCTTGAAGCCAGGTTTCTGTAATTGCTAGCAGGTTAAGGGAGTAGGGGACAAAAGGTAATGGACACAGGTGAGCTTATTACAGACAGAGTGGGCATTCCAAAGTGTACAGGAAAAAGGGAGGGTGGTTTTTAGGAGCATGGGGATTGAGATTAAATTGAGTGGATTGTGGCCATTCCTGGAGGAAAGAGGTTGCCTGGTGTGGGGGTGAAATACTGGAGGGCCAGGGTTTGGGGAGATATCCCCAGAGGTTAAGAGAATAAGGAGGGTGAGGAAAGTAAGATGGGAGTGGGATGTATACTGCACATGCCTTCCTGTCCTGGTGTTTGGGTCAGCAGGTGAGAAAAGTATTAGCAGGAGATGATGAGAGCAGTAGTAGGGAGATGGTAGAAGTGAGGGAGATATGTATAAGCTTTGGGGTGGAGCAGAGGGGTAAAGAAAGATTTTGAGAGCAGAGGATAATAATATGAAAAGGAGGAGTAGAGGGGGCATTTTAAAAGAAAGACGGAGTGGGAATCAAACTTGTAGGAGATGCTTCCCTGGGTGCTTGCTTGCAGTCTATCCAGAGTGCAGTAGAGTTATTTGTTTTTTCTTCCTGCTATTTAAGTTATCCTGCTTTATTTAAACTGCTGTGTTCACCTGCTGTTTTGCACTCCAGCAGAAAATGCACTGCTGTGTTCAACTGCTGTTTTGCACCCCAGCAGAAAATGCACTCACGCAGGACAATGCCCCCTTCTGCGATTGTACCCCCCGTCTGTGACCTCCCCCATAAGCTGGTCTGAATTTATAGGGACATGTTAAAATGAGCAACTCTTCTCCTCCCCAATTAGGAATTGATAAGTATCGCATGAATTTGGGGGGGAGGTTGGTCAAAACCAGATCAGCCATAGACACAGGCCAAAGTCATAAAATATGATAGATTCTCTGATCACAGAAAGGCAAAGGAGGTGAGAATCAATCACCACAAACAGACAAAAAGATATAAGACTAATTATTCTGAGTTTTGCAGAAAGTTTTGCAGAAAGTCAGTGCATAGCAGGGAGACGGTTTAAGGTGGAGATCACTTAACAGCATTTACCCTAAGTTTGCAGAAAGTCAGTGCATTGCAGGGAGACAGTTTAAGGTGGAGATCACATAACAGCATTTACCCTAAGTTTGCAGAAAGCCAGTGCATTGCAGGGAGACAGTTTAAGTTGGAGATCATATAACATAATTTACCTGTGAAAAAGCAGAGAGGACATGATCAGGGGTCTGTGTTCAACTGCTGTTTTGCACTCCAGCAGAAAATGCACTTGTGCAGGACAATGCCCCCGTCTGTGACTGCACCCCCTATCTGTGACCTTCCCCATAAGCTGGTCTAAATTAATCTGAATTAAGCTGGTCTAAAAATGCAAAGAAAACAAACACACATTTTGCCACATGAAAAAATGAGTGACAAATGCAGAAAAACGCACAGTAAAAAGCGCGCAACCCACATCATGCCAAAATGCCCCATGAGCTACTTTGCCAAGTGTAGCGCAGCCCATTGAAATCAACAGGCTGCCCTATGTGTGTCACTGGAAAAACAAAGAAAAACACATGAGCTGAAAGTGAAATTAGTTTGTTTACACAAAAACATTGAGGCTCAATTCACATCTATGTGTTTTTGAACGCATGGCAAACTGCACAAAAAAAGTGCACTTTTGCTATGTGTTTCAGAAACACTCTGCAAATGTGCATCATGTTTGTGTTTCACTACATGTTAAAGACACCCCAAGTGTCAACAAACACAACAAAAACTGCAGTAATGCACCATGCTCAGCTCCAAAAAAGTCCTGCAGCTTCTCTGAGGCAATTGTTATGTGTAGGGCAGCCCATTCAAGTGAATGGGCTGCCCTCTGCCTGACAAGTGAAAACGTTACAAAACATGCATAACAAACACATGCAGGAATGTGAGTTTTCACTACATGGAGATGTAAATGGGGTCGGATAACTGAGTGTCCCCATCCATGTCTGCCTATGTACTTGTATAAAGATGGCCACACACTATGCAATCTTATTGTATAATCTCTGTACAGTTTCCTTTAGATTTACCAGGTTGATAGAATAGGAGGACACACCTGAACAATCCATTCAATCTGTATCAAATCAGACAGGCCCTTGTACTACATAGCTGATGTGAGATCTAAAGGAGATTGTACAATCATATTGTATAAAAAGTGGGTGGAAGGTAGTATTATAATGTGGTCCAGAGTGGTGAACATACCGTATCATGCCCTCTTCTGTGATGCAACAAGGAAGTGAAGGCTTCTGGGAGATGGCCTACTGGAAGTGAATGCTGAGAGATGACCTACAGGAAGGAATCCTCCTGTGGATAAGGTAAATGAAAGCACATTTGGATGGCTGGGCCAGAAGCGGCATTGGAAAATGCTTCTATTTATTATGAAAAGTAAAATTCTGCCCGAAAAGGTGAACTTATCCTTTAAGTTCAATGTTGTGCCTACAGTATATTTAAAAAGGGATCAAAGTCCATCGGCCGATTTCTGACCCTCGGGGGGGGTCCCCCTGCTTGCTCGCTGGCCCCTTGTACCCGTGGATCCTAGCGGTATGGAAGACCTGGCAGCAGGGAGATCCCAGCAGTCTCCCATTCCATCCTTGCGGGATGTTGAGCTCCTATGCTGCAGGTGGAATTGTCCTCTCCTACCTCCAAGCTGGCCGACCGTCTTTCGTGAGAAATTCAGGAGTTGGGCAACCGGAAGAACGATCTCGAGGATAGAATGGACGCTGAAGCCACGGTCATTGAAAATCACGAACAGGATTTGTGCGACCTCAAGAAAGAATTGGCGGACGCGATGCTATGGCTTGAGGATTTCGAAAACCGTTCTCGCCATGTCAATTTGCGGCTAAGGGGTGTCCCGGAAACGGTCGCAGATCTCACTTCCACTGCTACTGCTCTGTTTCAGGAGCTGACGCCCGCTATCCCCATTGACTGCATACATCATGTATTGGGCCCCAGACGGCCGGATGGGCCCCGAGGGACATTATCATCAAGTTTACTTATTACTGCACTAAGGAAACTATCCTCTTGGTGGCCAGAAACAACCCTGGTCTCAGCTTCCAGGGGCATCGCTACCAGCTCTTCACGGACCTCTCCCAGACCACTCTTCAGAAGCGCGGCCAGTTGAAGCCCTTCACTTCGATTCTGGTGAAACGCAGTATTAAATACGCATTAAATACGCATAGGGATTTCCATTCCGCCTCACCTTCAACTACCAGGGCCGCAGTCACTCTGTTGCTACGCCGGAGGAGGCCCATTCTCTCTTGGAATCTTTACACCTTCTTTCGCCGGAAGCTGCTAATCAGAGCCCAGCTCATTCATCTGGATCCCCGGCGAGGCCGCTTCCTCCGGGCCACATCTGAGAGCGGTCGTCCAACAGGAAGCGGGCCCTTCCTCAGACCCCTTTGTGATCAAGTCCTTCCTGTTCTTCTCCAGGCTGAAGATGCATCTTGCACCTCCCACGTATCGTTTCACCAATGGACTTCTCTGACGGGACCATGAGTTTGGCCCTTGGGCTTTCCCGGTTTGTTAGCATGCCAGGTTGAGACTAATCCAGCTTGCTCCCTTGGGATTCAAATGTTACCTTGGATTCCACATTGGATATGCGCTACGCACGGGGCGCGGCTCCTTCTCACGACTTAGTGCTGGAGGAACATATGCGCTCTCTCTTGTGGACGGCAGGGCTGGCGGACGTCTGGACAGAACTTCACCCAACTGAGCGCGACTTTACATTCTATTCCAATCCTCATGACAGTTTTTGTAGAATTGACCATATATTCATGCATGTTCAGCAGCTTCCCTTGGTCCAGTGGATAACTATTCCCTCCTCAACCTGGTCGGACCATGATCCCTTGGTACTCCTCCTGGCCCTCTCTGGGTCAGAACGGCGCCCTTTTCATTGGAGCATCAATGACTCTTTATAGACCACTCAGACTACCTGCCAACAAATAGAATTTTTCTTACGAACATACTTCACGGAAAACTCGGGATCGGTCTCTTTGGCTGTGCCCCTATGGGAGGCGCATAAGGCCACAGTGCTGGGTCATGTTATACAGCTGGCGGCGGTCCAGAAGCAGGAGTGGGTGCGCCGACTTTTGGAGCTTCATTCTCTTCTGGCCTCTGCGGATGCGCGTTGGAAGTCATCTCCATCCACGGCCCATAAATGCGCTCGGGACGCTCTGGCAGCAGAGTTGGACCTACTTGCCTCTTCGGAGGTGGAACGAGCCCTGTGTTGGATAAACACAAATTTTATTCCTGTGCTAATAAGCCAGGCCCGATGCTGCCCAGGAACCTCAATTCTGTGGGGAAACCCCATAAACTGATCCGACTGAGACTTCCTACAGGTGGCTGTACTTCTAATCCCCAGCAGATTGTTTCCCGTTTCTCAGACTTCCTTTCGCGCCTCTATGCTAAGCCAGCTCCCTTCCCTGTGGCTCAAGCAGAGGCATTCTTTCAAGATCTCGGACTTCCTGGGTTATCCGAAGCACAGGTGGCCCTCAATGCCGGTGTCACCGTACCGGAAGTGCTCCAAGCTATCAAATCTTTACGGTCCACCGCGGCCCCAGGTCCCGATGGCTTCTCTGGTCTCTATTATATGAAATTCTCAGCTCTGTTGGCGCCCTTTTTGGCTGACTATTTTAATGAGTTACGACAGGGCTCCTTGCCCTCTCCAGACACGCTTAGAGCGCATATCGCCATGATTCCTAAGATGACCGATGATGTACAGGAACCGCAAGCCTCTCTGAGCCTACTGTGCCCATTTCTCTTCTTAATGAAGACCTGAAGATATTGGGCAAGTTCCTTAGTTTTTGCATCAATAAATATTTGCGTAGCCTGGTCCACAGGGATCAGGTAGGGTTCGTCCCTGGGAGGCAGGCGGGTGATAACGTTCGTAAGGTGGTCCATCTTATACATTTTCTGCAACAGCGGAAAATTCCTGGATTCTTACTGTCTTTTGACATATATAAAGCCTTTGATTCTCTATCCTGGGAATATCTGCGGTTTGTGCTGTCTCGTTGGGGTTTTGGGGATTCTATTCTTTCTTGGATTCAGGCCTTGTATTCTTCTCCTTCGGCCTCTTTTAAATACGCTGCGTATTTTTCAGATCCCTTTCTTATTGGGCGAGGGACGAGACAGGGTTGCCCCCTGTCCCCAGCGCTCTTTTTCCTGGCACTTGAGCCGCTGGCTTTAGCGCTCCGGACCGATTGCAATATATCGAGGGTTCCTTACGCGGGACAGGAGTTCAAGCTGAACCTTTTTGCGGACGATGCCCTCCTGACTCTTACTAACCCCTTGACAACGCTTCCTAATTTGCAACAGGTTCTTGAGCGCTTCTCCTTGATTTCGGGTCTCCGTATCAACTTGGATAAGACTGTCGCTCTCAATATTACTTTGGCTTCAGATTTGGTTTCGCACCTACAATCCCATTTCCCTTACAAATGGGCTTCCTCTTCTCTTGAATACTTAGGCATTTGCTTGACCCCCACCCATGACTCCTTGTTTGCTGCAAGTTATTATCCATTGCTTAGCTCTCTATCCTCTCTTATGCATTCTTGGCAATTTCCGCACCTGTCTTGGATAGGACGGGTTAATTCGGTGAAAATGACCATCTTGCCGAAGTTGTTATATTATTTTCGCACACTCCCAGTGCGGGTTCCCCCTCATTTTCTTCGGTTGCTTCAGGCGAAGTTTATGCATTTTATCTGGGCCAATAAGCACCCTAGAGTATCCAGAAATACGCTCTTTGCTCATAGACTCCAGAGTGGTCTTGGGGTGCCTAATGTAACTAAGTATTATCAGGCGAGCCAGATTGCCCCGCTGTCTATGTTGCACGCCTCTTCTGACGTTCCCCTCTGGGTCCTGTTGGAACTACCTAATTGTGCCCCTATCACAACGTCAATGCTTCTATGGCTTCCCCCTGCCCTGCGCCCTATGGCACTGAGTCCGATGTTGCTTCATGGCTTACAAGTCTGGGACTCGGTACGTTACTCCGGTGGCCTGATGTCACCGTTTCTGCCTTTGCTCCCAATTATTAACAACCCTCTTTTCCCACCCGGTTTAGATCACCCAAGGGCGTTTTCTTGGTGGGTGACTAATGGTTTTTCGCAGGTGCGACACTTTTTGAATTCTCTACGGGAATCCCGGAATGTCCCCCCGGCGGAATTCTTTTGATATCTTCAATTGTGGCACTGGCTGCTCTCGCTGCGGGGCACTTCTGCTTTCCTGTACCAGAAATCTGCCTTTGAACAGCTTTGCCAGCAGCGTCCGGGTGTCCTGGACCTTATATCCCTTCTTTATGCAGCTCTGAACAGACGCTCGTCGCATACTTCTCTTTCATATGTTGTTCAGTGGGAGCGCGAACAGGGAGTGGCTGTGGATCTGGAGGACTGGTCACTCATAGCTAAATGCTCATTTAATACGACCACACTGGAGGCAGCCTATAAGGTATTGTTTCGTTGGTATTGGGTTCCGGCTTGATTGGCCCAGGCTAACCCTGATCAATGTTTTCGGGGTTGTGGCCATTGTGGAGATGTATTGCATATCTGGTGGTCATGCCCGAGACTGTTTTGTTTTTGGTCTCATGTGTTTGGCCTCCTTTTCACCTTGTTCCATCTCTCCATACGCCGGGATGCTCAGTATGCCTTGCTTCATTGCCCCATACTGGGCCTCTTGGCTCACCAGCAGAATTTGGCTTCCTATTTGTTTTTATCGGCCACTAGAACAATTGCTCAGGCCTGGAAGAGTCTGTTTGTCCCTCTTCAGGGGGTGCGGGATCGTATGAACACTATGATGCTCAACGAACAGATGTCGAGTATCTTCAACGACTACCAATGTAAATTTTTGAAAATATGGGAGCCGTGGTTGCAATATGCCTTTCCCACCCCCCCACCCCCCTCGGCTAGTCTGGGGATGTAATGGTGTTAGGTATTGGCGCTCTTGGACCCCTGCTCTTTGCTTTTTTTTTTTTTTTCTTCCTTTCTCTCTCCCTCTGTTTGTTTTTAGTGTGACTGGACACCTGCCTTTAGTTGTTATAGTCAGTTACATTAATGTTTTGTAACTTATGTGCCATTGATAGCCCCTGCGTGGGCGTACCTTTTGCCCTGTTGGCGTTAGAGCACTGTTTTTCTCTTTTTTTTTTTTTTTTCATTTTTTATCTGTGCAATTGATAGCCCCTGCGTGGGCGTGTTTTATTGCCTCTGTTTTATACTGTTTAAAAAATTAATAAAAACCATTGAAATATAAAAAGGGATCAAAGTCTTTCACAAGTAACTTTAAGTTAATTTAAGTTAATTTAACTTCTCTCATTGGGAGGGTACTTGAAAGTTTAATAAAATACCATACAGAATAGTTTTTGCTAGAAAATAATATTTTAAGCAATAGTCAGCATGGATTCTTGAAAGACTGAAGTTGTCAAATAAATCTGATTTCTTTTTATGATGAGATAAAAAGTATCTATTTTTTTTTTACAGTACTTCTGTATTGTAATGAATGACAAAAGCATTGTTGAATCAATAGGTCCAATGCTAAAGTTCAAAAATTGCTCTGGTCTATAGGAATTATAGTAAGGGGTGTGGGAACTTGAATAGTTAACACTTTTAAAACTATACCACACTGAGTGAACTAACCATACTTTAGATTCAAAATGTTCAGATTGTGAGATTCACTTCTGTATCATATTCTAACAAATAGCATAATACAAAATTTAAGACTGACCTGATTCTGCATGTAGAATTGTGTATGGAAATTTCAGAACATTTTTATGGTCCCATGAAACTATGCACAGTGTTGAAGACCTATTACGATGATCATTTAACACCTGTATGAGTGATTTCTGATTGCAATACCCATAATCACACAGTCGTGTGATCAGCAGAGCACTTATGTAGATTATAATGTATAGTCTGCAGCAGTCAATGTGATCAGTAAGTAAAGTATTATACACATTATGATTTCTCACAGAATTTGGCAGGCTCTATATTAAAAAAACACAGTATATTTCTTCTTTATTTATAACATTTTCTCCCATGTTCCTATTGAGATTTGTTTCCTATTTTTATGGTTATTTTATTGCTTAAAAGATATTACCCCCCAGTTCCTGCATACCCTATGTGTTAATTTAGAAGATTTATTTTAAAAGCAAAATGGGTTTTGATATATGTTATTCAGTGAAAAGAATTCCATTATAGATTTACAGTTCACTGCATTTTAGTATTCCGTGTGGGAATTCCATAGTGGTATATAGTGCTTGCCCATGGGCACAGCAGCAATGAATCAGTCAGTTGATAAGATACAAACAACAAAGTCATGTATTAAAATTACAAAGAGGTTTTACTTTTATTTTTTTACAGTTTCAACTGCTGAAAAGCTCCAGTGAAATAGAAAAATGTTGGAGGTAGAATGTTATCGGTAAAGGCTCAAAGATATAGACTATAATTCAATATTATTCATTTGGAGGGTTTGTTTTTAAAACCTATGACTTTTTTGTCACTACATTGCTTTGTCAGCCAATCAGATGTTAGCTATGTTTTTCTGGTACCAAAGAAATTTTATTGAATAAATCAACAGATTATACAGGTTATAGAAACATAAGTGATACATAATAGAGCAGTCATTCAAAAGAAAAAGGGAACTATGCACATTTACATAAGAACAAATATGACCCGTGTAGGGGTCTAAGCAGCAGAGAAAGCTTGATGTGCGGTCATCTAGAGCAAAAGCAACCTGGAGATACATACAGCACATAGCCATAAGTATGGCAAAACCTGATAGTCCACAATAAATAATCACTATAGATTCATAGAACTTGAGTGTTGAGATGTCTCACATCAATATCCCATCAATGACTCACCCCAGGGGAAGGAAAGAAAAAAAAGGGGGAGGAGAAAAAGAGAGGAGGGGAGCGAGGATCAATTTTGTAATCGTAAAAACAATTGAGAGGGATGGGGAATCGCGACGAGCAACACCATCAAGCGAAGGCCTCAAGGACCTCAATAATTAAACCAGTCAAAAAAAGAGAGTAGAAGTGAGTAAAGAAAAGTGAGAAAAAAGTGGAGGGAAATAGAAAAAGAGAGATCTCACCTGCTCAGAAAGAAACATAAAAAAGGGAAATGGAGGAGAAGTGGGGAAAAGAGAAAAAAAATACAGGTTAGAAAAAGAAAAAGAGTTCACCCATGAGGAGCGCAGAAGCACGTATCCACCACAAAGGGAAGCCAGGGGAGCATTACTCTAAATGTTAGAGTTTGGTCAATCTCGTGGTGAAGCGAAAGACCGGATAAAAGTCCACCCAGGGCTGCCAGACAGAAATAAACTTGTCATGGTTATCCTCCAACACTGCCGTTAGTTTTTTGTTGATAAAGAAGCCCTGAATTCTAGACTTGACTTCCTCAAATTGAAGAGTAGGGAATTTCCAGGAATGTCCAATGGTTTGTTTAGTAGCCATGAAAAAAAAAACGAATCAGTTAACGAATTTTACGAGATACGTCACGGAGGGGCTTAAAAAGCAATGCTTCAGTAGGGTCTTTCCTAAGATTGATATGTGTGACAGAGTAAATAAGGTTATAGACTCTGGTCTACAGACGATGAGCTACTGGACAGGACCACCATATGTGAACACAACGTGGGTCATATCCCGATACATATTTAGCTAGTTGGGCCGGTGTAAAGTACCATCTGGATAGGACCTTATATGAGTTTTTTAACGCCTGTATGTTGCGGGAGCACTAGCTATGATTTTCTAATTAGCTCAAAAATAAATAATTTTATTAGAAACATACTGGTTGCATTCAGAAATGAGCAGACTGATTCCCAAAGATCAAGATCTGAATTCTATAGGACCAATTGGTTGGTAATGGATGTCCAATAATCCAAGTTAACAAAAGAAAGCCTTATGACAAATCTTTACTTAATGAATGAGCATGAGTTTGAATCAACTGCTAGTGTAATTTTATTTAAGATAGATCATTCATGTCTCGCTGTTAACAATGATTTTCCCATTCACTAACTTTGTTGAACATTTGTTTATTGATCTCCACTGCTTAGCCTTAACCTAAAACTCTTAGTTTTTAGCATTTCTGAGTTCACACCGTTAGAATCCCAGCCACAAATTTCAATGAATATACTAAAAAAAAAAAAGGCAGGACATATACTAAAATTGGAATGATAGAGAGAAGATTAGCATGGCCCCTGTGCAAGAATGACATGCAAATACGTGAAGTGTTCCATATTTTCTTGCACCTTATGGAATACTGATGCTTTTTGTCTCTAGTGTTCTATTGCCATGGCTATACTAACTGTACAAAAAACTTAACATAACCCCCCCACGCACACGCACACAGTTGCAAAGCTATAGGTCTTCATCAGAAGAGCTTATGTTGGATCTTTGTAGAGAGACCTCTGCTTCCATTATGTTTTTTTTCTTATGATATGTGAACAGGGTATGCAAGCCCAGAGAGTTAATATGCTAACTAGCCTTGTTTTGCTCTGCTTAACCACTTGCCTGCTAGGCACTTATACCCCCTTCCTGCCCAGGCCACTTTTCAGCTTTCAGCGCTGTTGCACTTTGAATAACAATTGCACGGTCATGCAACATTGTACCCATATGAATTTTTTTTCATTTTTTTCACACAAATAGAGATTTCTTTTGGTGGTATTTAATCACCACTAGGTGTTTTAATTTTTGCGCTATAAACAAAAAAAGAGCAAAACAATAAAAAAAAAGGGAGGGCATCTTAGTCTATAGTTGTTTGGACAGTCATAACAGATAGTAAGGAAGTTAATAGCCGTAACAATTAATAGTACTGTATGTAGTCAGATATCAACCCATTGCCTAATGTGGGCAGCACAGTGGCTAAATGGTTAGCACTTCTGCCTGGCAGTGCTAGGGTCGCTGGTTCGAATCCCAACCACGGCACCACCTGCCTGGAGTTTGCATGTTCTCCCTGTGCCTGTGTGGGTTTTCTCCGGGTACTTTGGTTTCCTCCTACACTCCAAAGAATGCTGGTAAGCTAATTGCATCCTGTCTAAATTGTCCCTAGTATGTGTATGTATGAATGTAAGTTAGGGCCCTAAGATTGTACACTCCTTGAGGGTTAGGAACTGATGTGAACGTACAATATATATGTAAAGCGCTGCATAAATTGACAGAGCTATATAAGTACCTGAAATAAATAATGTACACATTTTTCAGAGCTCTGGTAAAAAAATTCACCCACTCAATCAAAGCAGTATTAAAACCAAAACCAAAAATGCCTTATATTGCTGACCATTCGTTAGATGTGGTGGCTGCATTCGTTTTCTTTGTTTTTTTAATTCTTTTTTCACCTGGTGATTTGGCCAGTAACACACCTCCTATATTAGTGAGACAACTCCTATATTAGTGAGGATGAATAAGCACAGAAGGTGCAGCAGACAGCAGCATTGTTAGTCTCTGGGGGGAGGAGGAGGATTAAATGTACTAGCAGATTTAAATACCCTAAACAAATTGAAGCCAAACTTCAGCTTACACTTTATAATCAGTTACAGCAGACAGTTTTTTTCATTTTGGAATGCAGGTTTTAGATGAATAAAAAAGGTTGTTGTATTCACTGCTGTCAATGGTAAGTGGTTTGTCTCATCCATGTAAATGTATACATTCTTCTGGAAAGCTTGTGCTTTTAAAAAAGAACAGACTTGTAAGCTGGATCACCTGAAGAAAATAGAAGAAAGAAAGCCCAAAAAGGAAATTAATGCTGCCATTGCATTTATGAATTGGTAAACTGCAATATAATAAATGTTTGCTTTTGGGTTTAATACCGCCTTAATTTAAAAAGGTTTTTGTTTAATATAGTATTGTTGATTGGTTTGTGTGTTCAAATATTTTGCTTTTACCATATTTAGGTGGCCATCAAGAACTTATATTTTTTACACAATAGCGCAGGGTTTATATTCTGATGCTCTTCTAGACTCATTTTGCATTCTACACCTTTTACTATCAAATACAATGAAATTTTTATTATTTGCAGAAGAATTTACATGATTGCTTTAGAAAAACTCCACTTTTATGATTAAACTCTCTCTTTGCATTTGAGGTTCTTACCGAAATTACATGGAAATGAAGTTAAAAAGCCCACAGAATGCTTAATAGTTGAATTATAATCTCAAACTTGACAGATTACTACAAAAGAAATAAATGGTACAATATTCTCTAGTCTGAACAGTCTAACATTTTTTGGAATGAACCATATTCTGGCATATTTGATGGCTTTAAAGATGGTCTGTCTATGACAAAAGTGACCCCTCAAGAGAACATGCTAAGAGGTAGGTTACAAGGGTGTAGGGAAAAATGAACTGGGTCCTCATTATATGATTTCTTTAGGTTTCCTTTCTTTTTTTTCAATCTGTTATCTTAGTCAAAGAACTAAGTATTCTTCTTACATTGCTGCTAAAAAGCCATACATTCTGATATCAGACATTTGATGAATGTTTGATGATAACTTCAACAAACTAGGAGATTGTGACAATATCTTGTCTGTATCTTGCTTTTTCATATCTGTGCAAGAGACACAAGGGCACCCATTTGTACTGCATGAAAAGGATGCTCACCATGAAAAAAGATAGACATTCTTCATTTTAAAACTACTTGAAAAAATTCAAAAGACTTTTAAAAGACTTTTCTATTAAGACTACCATAGACCCACCCTGATTAAATAATCAGACATTATATCCCAAAAAAACTATGCAAAACAGAAAATACACAAACTGTCTGTGTCTTTGTACGAAACATTATTTCACACACTAAAATATATCATGATGTTCAAAACCATTTAAAAACATATTCAGTCACATATCCTACACCATGGTCATGAGCTCAAATATGTTGCCATGAACACGCATAGGCCAAAACTCCTCAACACACTGGAATATTCATAAAATGAAAAATGACCATCATAGCATTGCATAATCTGCATCCATTACAGTTGTGGAGGATTTCAATGGTAACACCTAGATGAATTACGTTAACACAAAAACTATACCAACTATAAATATAGGACAAGTGATGTTGCTAAAAAAAAAGTACATTTATAAAGCAGCTTAAGCATGCGTAGAAAGCAGCAAGCAACATCCTTCAATGATTAAAAGCAAAATGCAGAAAGTTCAAGCATGCATAAAGTGCATCAAGCAAAAGCCCTAAAGTAGAACTGAAGGCAAAGCTTTTTTCAATTTTAGATAGAGTAAGGGAGGATTATAGCCTTGTAATTTTTTTTCCTATTTGTGTTCCATTGGAGCGGTATTCTTTACTTCCTGCCCCATAGCCACAATAGGAAATGAGAGGAACTCCCTTCAAAGTGAAAAAAAAAATCACTGGTAGTCACCAGGGTCAACAGAACTAGTGTCTCCATTGAATGATGGGCCCTCTATGCCTGTTCTAGTGACCACTTTCAATAATATTTATCAATACCTAATAAGATAGGACTGAAACTGAGATTGCCATATAGACTCAGGGGCTATATTGTTTCCAGTTCCCAAATCCACCTGCACTACCTTTGAGGTATGCATTTGTCAAAATCCCCTCTATTCAGGTTACAGTTAACCTTTTGACTCAACATCTCAAGCTGTCTGAAACACCATAATTTGTGAAATGTCACATAAGATTTTAAATTAAATGTCCACATATCATAAATTTGACCATGAAAGCATCTCTTAAAGGCCTGAATGACCTTTCCTTTATTGTATGTTCCACATTTACATGTGAGAATGTCTATTACCCCTTTGGTATTACATCCCACTAGCGCAATAAATTTGAGTATCCTACTTGTAGCCAGTATGCCACCTTCCACTAGGTATTTACAAAACTCACTCACAGCTGCTATACACCAGTAGATTATGATTTGATCTAGCCCTCAACTACACCATATTGGGGTTACTTGTGACACATTTACTCATATTAATATATTGAACAATAAAGAAAAATATTTTTGACAAATGTTACCTATTCTCGCCATCACACTAGTATATTGCATGCATAGCTGTACTGGTTCATTAACATTTCCAGAGCTGATAATATAATTAGTCTTCATGTTTACCAATTCTTGTTCTTCTATAAGCATACGTAACCATTTTATCTTATATTTTCTTTGCCAGAATTTCTTCCTAAGGGTTTTTGCTTCTTTGTCAAAAGTAGATGATGAAGAACAATTTCTGTGAGCCCACAGGTTCTGATCAACCAAAATGCTTCTAGTCAGAGGTTTTGGATGAAAGTTTGTAGCATGTAACAGGCTGTTGGAAGATGTAAGTTTCTATACAGCTTAGTGAGCAAGTATGCATTCATCCCAGTCATAATACTCAGATCTAGGAAGGTGACACAGCTTTGGCTAGAAAAACTAGTGAAATTCAGATTAAAGCTGTTCCTTCACAATTTCTCAACAAAGATTGTAACTTCATCCATAACGCCTATTCGAAAGATTAGTAAATAGTCAATGTATTTATATCAGGTCACAACCCTATCCTGATTCATTGACATTGAGTCACTCCCAAACAAATTTCATTACCATTCTGCAAGATATAAAGTGGCATATGGCAGGGCATATTTAGTGCCCATTGCTGTGCCATAAGCATGGTAGGATTAGGTCCACTAAAAAATCATTATGTGGACATTTCTTCACTGGTCTAGTGCTTAAAACATTTTTTCATCATAAGTGAAACCGGTTTATGGGGAACTGATCAATATTTGAGAACACTAAGAAAAAAATGTGTAAGCAGATGAGATGCATACTTTACATATGAGGGCAATGCTGCAACAAAGGGTTGCAACATCCAATTAATATCATAGTAGTTATATCAATCTTTCTTATGGTGATTTTTAAAAATGGCAAAATATGGAATTCTTATAAAGGTTAGTCGTGGTGGTAAACATATTAAATGGAAGTAAACATATTAATTAGATTTAAAAAATGTAAATAATGACATTAACATAGGGATGGGAATTTTTGACCAGACTTCAAGAGAACAGGTGCCTTTGCTGAAAACCATTTGTTCATGCAAATAACTTCTGTTTTTGCTTACCCATCTAGAGAACATATTTGCCAGGAGCACATACAATGGTTCCCTCTTTTTCGTAGCAGCTGGGAGCAGTTATTTTAATATCTCTGGTTATGGTAGAGGAGGAGATCCACATCAGGTTCTGAAACGTGTCCAGTAAATGAGGATAATTATTGATAAGATTATTTGTAAAGAGATCTTCTCAATTAAGAACCTCACAAAACTAACTGTGTGTGAGTGCCACTGCAAAAAGGTAATGAGGTTGATTTACTAAAGTTGGTAATCCTCACACAATCAATTGTGTGAATTATTTCATCATCATGTGAAACTCACGAACTTCTGTTTACTTATTTCATTTGGACATGATCAGATAATTGAAGTGAATATTTCCCCAATTTACCAATTCAGGTATCATGGTGTAAGTGACCAACAATTTTAGAATACAACTTCTTAGTTTCCAATTCTCCATAAAGTGCCTTGCATCTAGCAAAACAAAAATGGCACACATTGTACACAAAAAGTGCAATTTATATAGAAAAGTTTGGTTTAGTGAGAGTACATTTTTCCCTAAACGTGTCCATTTTATTTACCCAATGATGTTCAGAGAAACTTTTCTGACCCAACATTCATGACCCAACACTTCACATTGTCTAAAACACCATCATGGAAGGTGAAGCATCTTGTTACATGAGATTTTAAATTAAATGCATCAAATACATCCAAAGCATGCAGTAGCACTTTGCAAAAACATGCTTAACCATCTCAATACTGCCACATTTAAAAAAAAGACGTGGATATGTATTTCTTAATTGCTCTTCACAAATAGCACTTAAATAATACATAAACCTCAATAATATGTAAACAACTTTACAATAATTAGTCTAAAATCTAAAATTGCATAGTCCAATGTTCCATAGTGTTTCAAACCACCAGTGACAGAAAAAAAATCTTCTTAATCAATATGCCACAAAGTGAAAACAGGCACTCTGCCTTGTGACTATTCCAATATGCTCACCTCCACTTCTGACCTCCAATAACATATGAGGTCACACAGCGCTTTTTACCCCCCTCCCCCAGTTTACCTGATCATTCTCTTGGATCTCTATGCACTTTCAAATTCAGCTTAAATATGGTATAAAATACATGAAAGAGAAAGGGACTAATAGTGCTCACTGTGTTCATTATTAAAAATATGTAGGAATAAAAGCACTCACGAGGGTTAAAAGCAAGAACACCTTCAATGCAACACTCTCTTATATAGTAAACAAAAGCACTGCAGTGTGCATCCCAAAAATTATACAAATACAGACGCAAACTAAATAAAAGATGCCACATGCACTGAACATATCTCTTATAGACTTCTGCATGCACCAGTCTCTCACAGCTCATAAATTCTGGGATAGCAGTGTTATGACATCATTGGCATTTGACTTCACCCCCTATACTCGTTACATCCTACGCACTCTCCGCTCCTCACAAGACCTCCTTCTCTCTTGTTCCCTGATCTCCTCCTCCCATGCCCGCCTCCAGGACTGCTCATCCACTCTCCTCTCCTTTAGGTGCACCCTAAACACCCACCTCTTCAGGGAAGCCTACCCCACCCTCTGCTAACTGCTGATCTCCACTCTTCCTACCACTCCATCCCCCACAGCTTTTTCTCCCGTTCCACTATCCCCTCCCTCCTAGATTGTAAGCTCCAAGGAGCAGGGCCCTCTAACCTCTCATTTATTGCACTGTATTGTTATTGTACTGTCTCGTGTATTGTCTCCCATTGTAATATACAGCGCTGAGCGAAATGTTGGCGCTATATAAATACTGTGTAATAATAATGATAAAATAATAATCCTATGGGCAGGACTTTCTCAGTATATGTTTTATATGGTAATGCTTATGAGATTTCAGTGACTGGGTAGAGATCTACTTTCACTTTTTTGCCTAAAGCTGGAAAAACATTTTTCTACTTGATAAAGATTTAGGACTCATTCACATTATTCTGCTGAATTAGCGTTGCTCCATGCATTAACATGCATGGCATTTGGGAAGCTCATTCATTTGAATGGGCTGCCTTATCACCAATAAATGTATTTATTTATTTATTACAGGTACTTATATAGCTACACATGTGCATTTGAAATACATTAGTGCCTTAATGTATTTGGTGTCATTAAATAATAATGGCAATGCACGAATATGTTCATGGTGCATTGCTGTGCATTGAGGTAATACATTACACTGCAATGGATAGGTATGATCAGAGGCATATTTACTGCGAGGCAAACATGGTGTTTGCCTAGGGTGGCATTTTTCAGGGGGGCAGCACCACCCCCCAAAAAAGAAGGGATGGAAGAAGGGACACACACGGCATGGGGACCAGGTGGTATTCGAGGGAGGCTGTGGGCTGCGTGATGGTGTATGCAGAGCCCGACTCTCATTCCTGGGGATGTCCGGAGCTTTGAAGGTGAGGGTCTTTCTCTTTCCAGGGAAGGTGGCGGTGGCAGGTTCAGGGCTGGACTGACAACTCGTGGGGCCCCCGGGCAATAGGGGATCATGGGGCCCCTGTGTCTTTGCCCAAACTCAAAAAAGCCTATGAAAAAGGTACCAGGGGCATCTCATGGGGCCCCCTACTGACCTCGGGCCCTCAGGCAGTGTCCGAGTTTCCAAATGGTCAGTCTGCCCCTGGGCAGGTGTATGCAGGTATGGGGGTGGTATTAGCGAATGGCTCTTTTTGCCAGGGGGGAGTTGGTGGTGTTGATCACTGTCAGGCTCTCTGTGCGGGGAGTGCAGTGTGGGCGGTGCTGGTGTTGGTCAGTGGCAGGCTCTCTCCTCAGGGAAGGGGGGGGTAGGATATTGGTGTGTGTCAGGCCCTCCCCGGGAACGGGGGGCATACTATTTTTGTGTATCCTAGGGCAGCAAAAACCTAAATACACCACTGGGGATGATTAGGCCATTAAAGCCCACACCCCCCTCTTTCTGAGATTTTCTCTTATCTCCTGTTCTGATTGATACATTATTATATTTGTATATGAGGTTTATGGGTATTTCTCCAGTGGCCCTCAGAAAAATAAAAAAAACCTGATAGAACTTCCATGCCATTGCTCTGTTTAAAGTGGACTTTGTAGTGAAATGCAAGGTCCTCTCACTCTCTGGGCCCCCTTCCTAAATCATATACTATTTGTAGGTTTAAAATGTACCTGAAAGGGGAGAGTGCGCATGCGCGGCCGGCGGGAAAGACATGTCCCGCTGAGGCTCCGTCTCCCCGTCGGGTGACAGTGCCCTGAAGCAGCGGATCCCGGCCCGCAATATACCAGGAGGGGACCTGGTCCCCGTGGTGATCCTCCCAGGGTCCGATCCGCCCTGGTCAGTGGCGGATCCTCTGCGGTGATTCGGAGAAATCTGACAGAAGACTCCGTCCCTGCAGAGAGCCGTCCATAGGCCCGCCCACCGCTACCCTCGTTACATAGAGCCAGGGAAGAGAAGAGAGAGAGCAGGGGAGCTGAGATTGGAATAACAGCCCCCCCTCCAGTAAAAGCAGCATTATGGTTAAAGGGGCACCCCGGCACCAGGTCCCCCCATCCAGCAAAACCATTAAGGAGGCCCTGGCAAAGGCCTCCACAAAGATGGCCACCGCCCCAGCACGTGGAAGCAAGCAGGCAGCAGGGGCATATGCAGCCCTGCAGGATCCGCAGCCCAGCCATCCCTGCACGTCTGAGGGTGAGTCTGACCCTGAACCAGATGTCCCTGCACAAGCCCTGACGCCTGACCTTACACCCCCAGACCTGTTGTCACGCTTTGAAAAAATGCTACACAAAGCTTTGAAGCAAACCTCAGACCGCATCACTGCCACACTATCTAGGGAAATTCGTGAACTAGGACAGCGCACTGTGGACCTAGAACAGAGGGTGGATGGTCTTGACGCCTCACTTCAGACACATACAGATGACCTTGATCTCCTGCGTGACGAAAACGCAACTTTATTGACACGACTAGAGGACTTTGAAAACCGAGCACGGCGCTCAAATCTACGTGTCCGAGGCCTTCCGGAAACGATCGTTGATTTACAATCGACAATAACAGCTCTGTTCCAGCTATCCCAATCGATAGATTGGAATTGGATAGAGTTCACAGGGCGTTAGCACCACGACGCAATGACGGTCTGCCACGTGACATTATAGCCAAGCTTCACTTTTTCCGTACCAAGGAGCAACTTCTACAAGCTGCCCGTAACGCAGAATCTCTACAGTTCCAAGGTCATACCTACCAATTATTCCAGGATCTATGCCCCACAACCATCGCCAAGCGCAGGGCTATGAAACCTCACCTACAAGTACTTCAACAACACGCAATACAATATAGGTGGAGTTTCCCTTTTGCAGTGCGATTCCGACACCAGTCCCGGGATTACACCTGCAAGACTCCTGAGGACCTTATAGACACCCTGCGGACCCTGCAGCTACATCCCCCAGCGACGCCTTCAGAGAGCGCCAAGCGGAGGTGCACATCCAGCTCGCCACGGAAGTCCTTCCCCACGCGTGCAACTGAAGGTCAATCCAACTTCCACAAGAGAGGGCGTTTTTCGTCTCCGGGCCTACCCCCACAAGACACCATGGACTGAACTATGTCCCATGTTTATCCTTCTTTTTCCCCCCCTTATTTTTATCGCACACACCATGCGATATACTCTTTTGGTTATCACTACGGTTAGCACCGTTATACTCTCTCTCCCTCTACACGTTAAATCTTGGTTGCCCCACAACATGGGGACTGTTCTGCGCCCCCCTTCCTGGGTTCCATAATAGTTTACATCTGGGAGCCTAGGCTTTGACGGCATGCAATGCCATACCCCTACACCTATGAGGTTTCACTAGCACTACTAGTGCCGTCTGAGTCTGGGATTTCCTGATTTTATTGGATGTTTTTCTTTTTAATATACCTGTTTTTTCTGCCGGGACCTTGCCACCATTTGGTAATCACATTACTGTCATCCTTACGGTCCGCGTACCTGCACACTCCACCTTAGCCCCTGTGTTATTGGTTATTTAATAACACTTGGGCTACTATTGCTCCCTAGCCCACCCTGACTCAGGGTGTCCTTGGGAGCCCACCTTTTAGGCCTTAAATGGCCTCCTACACCCTTTCTTTCCTGTTACCTCTCTCCTACCGTACCCCTCTTCCCTCCCTCCAACATGACTCCATGACTTTGCTTAACATACTCCGCAACAATCTTATCCTCCACAGTAATCATCAGGCTCCACCCTGGGCGGTGGTGCCATGCTATCCAATCCACTATGCGCTTTCCCCATGGGCTCGTTAAATGTCCTTACCCTGAATGTTCAGGGCCTCAATATCCCGCAGAAACGTAATAAGGCTTTCCGAACCTTTGCTACACTTAAAGCCCACGTGGTCTGTCTTCAGGAAACACACTTCACTTCCAACTCCACTCCTAAGTTTTTGGGTCCTCGATATCCTCAGGTCTACACAGCCTCTGCCACTGCCAAACGTAGGGGGGTACTGATTGCCTTCCATCGAACAACACCTTTCATGCCATGCACCGAAATCAAAGACCCAGAAGGTCATTACCTCCTGTTAGTAGGGCAACTCCTTGACGTAGATGTCACCATTGTTGCATACTATGCCCCGAACCAAGACCCTTTACCATTCCTTTCACACATACTCTCGGTTATAGACCATCATAAACGCGGAACTTTAATTGTTAGCGGAGACTCTAACAATGTAATATATTCCTTTCTCGACAAATCTCCTCAACTATCTCCTATCCCTGCTTCTAAACAAACCTTCCAATCCATACTACAACGTTATTCTTTGATAGACTCATGGCGAGAACTTAACCCGACCAAACGCCAATACACCTTCTATTCTCACCCCCACCGGTCATTCTCTAGGATAGATCATATTTTTGTCACCACTGCCTCTTCCCCTCGGCTTTTGACCTCTGAAATAATTCCCATTCCCTGGACTGACCATTGCGCCGTGTTCACATCTATGGCCTCGTTGGCCCCAACCCCCGCTGAATCCTCTTGGATCATTAATGATAACCTACTTGTAAACCCAGCTCACTGTCTAGAAATAGAAGCAGCCCTTAAAGACTACTTCTCTCTCAATCAATCACCTGATATTTCCCCTCTCCTTGTATGGGAAGCGCACAAGCCGGTATTGCGAGGGTTTTGCATTAGCAAAGCATCCTTCTTAAATAAAACCAAAAGGCAGCAACGTCTTCTACTGGAGCAAACCTATGATCGTTCTCATCAAGCCTTCCAGGCGGCTCCTATGCCTGCCAATCGTGAAACCCTGGAGCGATCTAGATTAGCCCTAGATCTCTTTCTCACAGACCAAGCGGAACTCTCACTCCGTAGATCTAGGCACAAATACTATACTAGGGCAAATAAACCCAACACATTCCTGGCTCTTTCACTCCGCAGGCTCGACCAGCTCACTAAACCTATCAGGATACGCACCTCCTCTGGCAACCTCACTAGTAACCCGGAACACATCCTACGGACGTTCCATAAACACTTGTCACAACTTTACTCCTCTTCCACACCTTTCGACCCCACACAAGCTGATTCCCTTTTAACTCCCATTTCTTTCCCAAAACTCTCAGAGTGCCAGAGTGAAAGACCTATCTCCCAAGCCGAAACCTTAGACGCTATTAAAAGTCTAAAGCTACGTAAACGCCCAGGGCCAGATGGCTTCTCAGCCACTTACTATAAAAAATTTGCTTATCTCCTTACACCTATCCTCACTAATGCTTTTAACGCTTTACTATCTGGCCAAACCTTCAACCATGAAACAGTGCAAGCGAACATTTCAATGATCCCAAAGCCGAATTCTGATGACACGCAGTGGTCCAACTATAGGCCAATCTCTCTCCTTAACATTGACATCAAACTGCTAGCAAAAGTCCTTTCTTCACGTCTTAACCTGTATATTGGCTCTTTAATTCATAATGACCAAGTGGGCTTTATCCCAACTAGACAAGCGGGAGATAACATCAGACGTGCATCCCTTTTGGCAAACTTAGCAAGATCCCGTAATATTCCCGCATATTTCCTGTCCCTAGATATCCGGAAAGCATTTGATACAGTCTCATGGCCATACCTCGATTATATTTTGCATCGGTGGGGTTTTGGCCCACATTTCTTAACCTGGATCTCCTCGCTGTATCGAGAGCCTTTGGCCAGAATTAGGTATCTGGGGCACAGGTCAGCTCAGTTCCCGATCTCCAGAGGCACGAGACAAGGCTGCCCTCTGTCCCCCTTGCTCTTTGCTTTGGCTATAGAGCCCCTAGCCCTCTTAATTAGAGCTAACCCGGATGTCAGGGGACTCGAGATAGGGGGCACACACCATAAGTTATGTCTCTTTGCGGATGACGTCTTGCTCTTTCTCACATCACCATGGACTTCTTCACCCTCCCTACTCCGGCTTCTCGAAGCGTTTGGTGCGCTTTCTGGTCTAATAATAAACCTGAACAAATCTACAGCACTCAACATTTCTCTCCCCCCTAAAAAGTTGACGCATCTGAAACAGATTTTACCATTCCCTTGGTCACAGTGTCATATCCCTTTCTTGGGAATCAAACTGACCCCTAAGTTATCAGACCTTTACACAGCTAACTATCTTCCGATGCTAAACCATCTTTCTGCCCTTATGTCCAAATGGTCTTCCCTCCCCCTCGCATGGCTAGGCAGAATAGCAGTTATCAAGATGTCAATCCTCCCAAAAATTCTATATCTGTTTAGAGTCCTTCCAGTCCCAGTCCCCCCTCATTACCTCCGCACACTGCAGCGTCGCATCTTTTCCTATGTATGGGGCAATACTCGCCCTCGTATACCCCGCTCCACCCTATAGCACCCTAAGCTCGCTGGAGGTCTAGGCCTACCCGACATCAGCAAATATAATCAAGCAGCGCATTTAGCCCAATTACCTAAGTATCATGCAACCTTTGAAATCCCTCAATGGGTTGCGCTTGAATCAATAGAATGCGATCCCCTATCCACCGCTAACCTACTCTGGTTGAGGCCGATAGACCGCCGCTCTATAACCAACCCCATCACTTCTCATTTTTATCCTTATGGGATAAATTGAAAACCCGTTACCTCCTCCAATCACCACATAATCCTATGCTCTTGTTTTTACGAAACCCAGCTTTTCCCCCGGCGTGGCAGACACCCCGTTTATTCAAAGCCTGGTCCTCTGCTAATTTGCTCCGTACGCATCACTTCCTACAGAGGAATAAGTTTAAATACTTTGCCTCACTGAGGGAAGCGCATAGCCTCCCGGCCTCTGAGATATTTAGATACTTGCAGCTACAACACTTTTACGCCCCATACGCTACAATAACCAATCGGCCAGACACCATGTCTCTCTTTGAACGAGCGTGTTGCAAAGACCCTCATAGACGTGGGCTTATCTCCTGCTTATACTCACTCTTCGCCGCTTCGACCACCACTTCCCCCCCTCTATATACCCATAAATGGGAAGTGGATCTAGGTAAGAAATTCGACCCGTCTGATTGGGACAACATTTGGGCCAACACAAAATCGTCTTCGCAGAACGTTGTAGCATTGGAAATGAATTATAAAGTTTTAACCCGCTGGTACTTGGTCCCAGCAAGAATCGCAAAATTTACCCCCAATTACTCGCCCAACTGTTTCAGAGGCTGTGCGGATCTGGGAACACATTACCATATATGGTGGGACTGTCCTGTAGCCCGAACCTTTTGGGATGAAATTTTTACCATGATATCTACATTTAGCACTATCACTATACAGCCAGACCCAACAACAGCCCTACTCAACCAATGCCCTTCTGGCATCTCCAACTCACAATTTAAGCTGCTTATTCAAGTCACGACAGCGGCTAAACAGGTTATAGCAAAGTCTTGGAAATCCCCTACTCTTAGCGTCGCAGCCGTCAAAACCAGAATAACACAAGCCATGATACACGCAAAGGTGGAAGCCACAGTTCTTGACACGATCCCTAAATTCCTGCGCATATGGAGCCCTTGGGTAGAGCACTTCCTTCCGTCTAACTTTGACGAATCACTGCTTCTCCCTTGAGTTCAGTACTGTACGCCAAGGTCATGGTCCATAACCCCTCGTGCGTAGCGTAGAGGCTGTTGTGAACTTGATGAATGTTCATGGAGTCATGGTTGTTGTTCGTCTTCTCCTTCCCCCCCCTTCCGCCCCTGTCTGACCCCCTCCAGAATTCCCCCTATTTCTTTAATGCACTTGGGAGACATTACCATAATTGACTGATACCATCTTGTGATCTGTCATTGATTTTTATTTACCTGTTTCCGTTAGAAATGTATAGGCGTTAATGCCTTGACCCTCATTCATTTTATTATATCCCACTATCACATTAATGCCTAGTATATATTAACAATGTCTCCTTGTTTGTGTCATCCCGGTTTATTGTTAATAAAAATTGTTTGAACAAGAAAATGTACCTGAAAGAAAAAAAGTTTGGGCATGTACTTAGCTCATCCATCCTCTAACTGTAGTATGTGAATGTCAAACGTCTTCCAGGCAGATCCTGGGTAATACAAGGCAGCCAAATTCTAGCAATGAGCTGGAACATCTTTCCATAGGGTTTTGCCTGCTCTGCATTCTCTAGGAATCATTCAGGATGAATGGTGGCATTACGTCTAACGAGCCAGAAGATGGGGGTAAGGCAAAAATAAAGGTTTTTTTTACAGCTACATTTTATACTTATTAACAGTAGCTGATTTGTAAATGGAAAGACTGCTCAAGCAATTTGAGAAGACCTTGGATTCTACTGCAAGGTCCATTTTAAAATGAAAAATATATTTTGGCTAGAGCTGAGCTCTAACAATTTTGCATGCTTTATGTGTTATTGAACACTTATTTCTGCGTTTTAAAATGTATTTTAAAGAAAGTGTGTTATCACTGTAAATCTATAAGTTATGCTATATTTGCAGCTACATAGACAGTTTTAAAGTGGCATTTAAAGTGGTTTGCAGAAGCAGTGTTGCCTATTAACTCCAGTCAACATTTGTATAAAGTTTATAATTACAATTGTGCTCTAAAACAAAGATTACAATAAAACCAAAATTACACAATGGTAACCCCATATCTCATTAAAGATGTGATACATTGCTCATACATTCATATTTAAGACAGATGCATTTTGATAGCAGTGTGTGTGTGGTTCTTATACTATATATATTTGTAAATGTATGCAGCGGAGACCTCTGCTTTTATGCAAACAACTGAGTTTTAATTGGATCCCTTCTGTTGGTTGGTAAAACTGATTGCTGAGGAATTTTGTTTTATGTATTCATTGTGCATGTATCAGGCACAGTAGAACCATCAATGAGGAGCTTATCATCAAGTTTAACTCTTTCACACAGGCTGCTGTTAACATTGAATAGAAGACATACATGAATATGTAAAATAATTTTGAATTCTTTTTATTGTTGCTGCAGAAAATTCCTTTTTGTAAATCAAGGAGTACTTAATTTGTTGAACTCAATCAAAACATATGGTATCTTTTTATCTTTAAGTCATCTGTTCGGCTACGTGGGAGGACACTTTAAAATACCGAACAATTTATGAACAATGTGTGAATATATTTTTGGCAAAATATTGTATTGGTTTAATGAATTCTTTGATAGACATGTGCAAGACACCATAATCTAATTAAATCTTACAGTGCTTTGTTAAAAGAATGATGTAAAGAAAGAGACTAGTGGCATATATTATGGTCGGAAATATAATTTTTTAAATACATATACTGTATATAAAAATGATATAACTTATCATTTATCACTTATCACTTATCATAACTTAGATTGTAAGCTCCCAGGATCAGGGCCCTCCTTTCCCTCTTGTATTGAACTGTATTGTTGCTGTATTGTCTCCCGTTATATATAAAGCGCTGAGCAAACTGTTGGCGCTATATAAATCCTGTATAATAATAATAATAGATTTTGACATACAAATACAATAATATGATGAAAGTAGAAACAATAAAAGCAAGAGAGAGCAAATTCAACCATATATGGTTAGTTTTCTTTTCCATTCAGCCAACAGTTTCCTCCATCCACAAAAATGAGGCGCATGGACGAATCTCCTCATTGAGACATAGGGGTTTATTTACTTAAACTGGATAGTGCAAAATCTGGTGCAGCTCTACATAAAAACCAATAAGCTTCCAGGTTTTATTGCCAAAGATGAATTGAAAAAGCTGATTGGCTACCATGCACAGCTGCACCAGATCCTAAGTGCACTTGTTTCAGTAAATCTTTCCCATAGTGTTCTGACAGCAATATCCATGCTATAAACTTTTCTAACATGTCCCTTTGACAGAAGTTGATTAAATAACTGTTTTTTGCGAAATTGGTGTTAGCAACATGATTTACTAAAACTGGAGAGTGCAAAATATAGTGCAGCTCTGCATAGAAACCAATCAGCTTCCATTTTTTTTTGTCAAAGTCTAATTGAACAAGCTGAAGTTAGAAGCTGATTGGCTACCATGCACAGCTGCACCAGATTTTGCACTCTCCAGTTTTTGTAAATCAACCCCATATCATGTTTTTTTGTAAGCTGCAAAGCTGTAAATGGTGCAGGTCCAGTTTTTGTGCATTAGCACAGTGTGCCTTCAAATTCAACCTAAGACTCATGTATTACCAAACCCAGTTACTATATGATGCACAAGCCTTATAAAGTTAACTAGAAACTTTCTTACCCTGAGTGAGCCAAACCCTCCTTCATTGTTGCTTTCCCTCCCAGTCACTGCAGTTCATGCAGTAACTGTCAATCTTGCAATGCCTCAAGGGACTTGTAGTTTGACAACAACTGGAGGGCAGCCAGTTTGACACCTGTGATCTACAGGATTGTGAATTAGCTGTGACATCGTTGATAGACACAATTTCTGTGACATTTTCTCATCCTATTGCAATGCAAGCAGACACAGCCCACATGAGAGTGGCAACTCTACTATAATTTTAGGAAGAGTTCAGCATTATTACCACCCCATCACCCCACCATGGGAAGTTGCATTAGGTGGAATTCTATCAGACTCAAAAGATTTGTGGTGCTGTAAGAGGGGGCAGCAAGAGCAAGTGTATGTGTATGTGCAAGCAAGTGTAAAAGGCCCTAAAAAGGTTTCCTAGTCATTTGTAATGCAGCTCCCTATATCCAGACATTTTTTGGAAGCTGGGCATAGTGACACTGAGTTGAAAGTGTTAATAATAGATCAGACCATCAGAAGGGGTTTGGCTGTATCACTGTTCCTAAATGTAGAGAAATATATTGGAATTTTGAATTGAATATCTTATCACCACATGACTTAAATCATGACTTTGATCTACCAGGGGCATTCAAGTTGAAGCGGGACATTTGAGTTTATATAATAAAAGAACAAATTTCAAGGAGTGGAGACTGCATTTATTTTTTTTATATACTCCCATGCTACATTATCACACTTATCCCAGCGTTTATTGCCTGGAAAGCTTTGGCATAGAAAGATTTGTCAGTACGCCTGAACCATTCTAGGACAACCTGCTTCACTTCATCTCTTGTGCAATTTCACGACAGGTTATGCATTGATTATCTAGGATCTGGCGTTCCACGCCCTGTATGTTCACAGGAATGACTGCTGTGGGCTGGGAACCACCAAGCTATCAGCCTGTGGCACTGCTGAGGTGTTATGGAAGACCAGGATGCTTCAATAGCGGCCTTCAGCTCTTCTGCATTGTTCGGTCTCATGTCTCTCATCTTTCTCTTGGCAATGCCCCATAGATTCTCTAGAAGCACAGTGGACCAACTCCAGCAGATGACATGGCTCCCCAAATCAACACAGGTGTGGCACACACCTAGTGCATTATCCAAGGTTTATTGTAGGAATAAAATAATAAAAACATACTCACAGACGAAGCATGTATCTAAAAAGCATAGAAAAATGACAATGGCCACAACGGCAGGCAAAGGTGTTCTCACTGTCAGTGTGGTCAAAGCCATTTGACCGCACTGACAGTGAGAACACCTTTGCCTGCCTTTGTGGCCATTGTCATTTTTCTATGCTTTTTAGATACATGCTTCGTCTGTGAGTATGTTTTTATTATTTTATTCCTACAATAAACCTTGGATAATGCACTAGGTATGTGCGCCACCTGTTTTCTCTCTATCCAGTGGCTGATTTCCCCGTCTGAGGAGGGCTGCACCCCTGGAGCATTTCCTTTGGTTGTCGCTGTCCTGGTACCCTTGGCTTCCCTTTTGGCTGTGCATATCCTGAGGCGCTGGAGAGTACATACGATACCCCAAATCAACACAGACTGTGGAAACTTCACACTGGACTTCAGGCATCTTGCAGTGTGTGCCTCTCCATTCTTCCTCCATACACTGGGCCCTTGGTTTCCAAATGAGATGCAAACGTTGCTCTCATCAGAAAAGAGGACTTTGGACCACTGAGCAACAGATCAGGGCTGTTTTTCTTTAGACCAGGTAAGACGCTTCTGACGTTGTTTGTTGTTCAGGAGCGTCTTGACAAGAGGAACACGACATTTGAACCCATGTCCAGGATCCCTCTGTGTGTGGTGGCTCTTGATGCACTGACTCCAGCCTCAGTCCACTCCTTGTGAAAGTCCCCAACACTTTTGAATGGCTTTTTCCTGACAATCCTCTCCAGGCTGCAGTCATCCCTGCTGCTTGTGCACCTTTTTCTTCCACACTTTTCCCTTCCACATACCTTTCTATTAATGTGCTTTGATACAGCACTTTGGGAATAGCCAACTTCTTTTGCAATTATCTTTTGAGGCTTTCCCTCCTTATGGAGGGTGTCAATGATGGTTTTCTGCACAACTGTCAGGTCAGCAGTCTTTCCCATGATTGTGATTCCTACTGAACCAGACTGAGAGACCATTTAACCTCCTTGGCAGTATGATCATGTCAGGAATTTTGTGCTGAAAGCGGTACCATTTTTTTGCATGGAAATATGTAGTTTTTAATTGTAGGCTGTAATTTTTAGGAATAACTCACTGAAATCTGTCCGAACAAGAGTCTATTAAACATTCCGGATATGATAAAACTTGAAACACAAAATCATAAATTATAATTTAACCCCTTGCCTACCAGGCACTTATACCCCCTTCCTTACCAGGCCAATTTTCAGCTTTCAGCGCTGCCGCACTTTGATTGACAATTGCGCCGTCATGCAACATTGTACCCATATGAAATTT
The DNA here is from genome assembly GCF_062004578.1 of Staurois parvus. Taxonomy (NCBI): domain Eukaryota; kingdom Metazoa; phylum Chordata; class Amphibia; order Anura; family Ranidae; genus Staurois; species Staurois parvus. Next base: position 569,059 of record NW_028317860.1, on the reverse strand, counting down.
TGATCATTTTTTTCTCACAAATAGAGCTTTCTTTTGGTGGTATTTAATCGCCAGTGGGCGCTTTACTTTTTGCGCTATAAATTTAAAAAAGTGCAAAAAATTTGAAAAAAAAAAAAAAGTTTATTTGTTTCTTTTATAAAATTTTTCAAACAGGTATTTTTTCTTCTTCACTGATTTGCGTTGATGAGGCGGCACTGATGGGCACTGATAGGCGGCACTAATGGGCACTGATAGGCAGCACTAAAGGGCACTGATAGGCAGTACTAATGAGGTGGCACGGATAGGCGGCACTGATAGACAGCACTAATTAGGGGTCACGGATAGGCGGCACTGATATGCAGCACTGATAGGCGGCACTGATAGGTGACACTGATTATGGGTACTGATAGACGGCACTGACTGGCATCACTTCTGGGCACTGACTGGCGGCACTGACTGGCACAACCCCTGGGCACTGACTGGTGGCACTGACTGGCAGCACTGCTGGGCTGCACTGGTGGGCGGCACTGGTGGGCACCACTGGTGGGTGGGCACAGGTGGGTGGCACTGGTGGGCACAGGTGGGTGGCACTGGTGGGCACAGGTGGGTGGGCACAGGTGGGTGGCACTGCTGGCACATGTAGGTGGCACTTTTGGGCACAGGTAGGTGGCACTGCAGAGTGGCACAGGTGGGGGCACAGGTGGGGGCACTGCTGGGCACAGGTGGGGGCACTGCTGGGCATGGGTGGGCGGGGCTAGTGGGCGCACTGCTGGGAGGAACTTGCGGGGGTCACTGCTGGGCACCGATTATCAGGGCACTGATCATCAGTGCCCTGATGATCGGTGCCGATCCCCGCTCTGACAACTGCCGGTTCTCGGCAGTACTTTCCTCACGATCTGACAGCGTGAGGAAAGTGCAGCCGAGAACCGGCACTTGCATTTTCCTGTGATCAGCGTGTCATTGGACACCGCTGATCACGTGGTAAAAGGCCGGTGGGATCGGCCTTTCACCACATCTCGTGATCAGCTGTGTCCGTAGGACACAGTGATCACGGAGATCGCCGGGTGCGCGCCCCCTGGGGCGCGCAGGAGAGCGCGTTCTGGGAGGACGTCATATGACGTCCACCCAGAACTAGCCGGCCGCGGTGCAGCCGTCATTCGGCTATGCGCGGTCGGCAAGTGGTTAATTAATAATCATAAAAAATAATAATATAATAATAATCAATTTAATTCAATAATATAATCAAACCAAAAACACTGAAATTTGAAATACAGAGGCAAATTCGCACATCGCTGAGCAAAGTCGCAAAATCGTTTTCAGTGTCTGATGACGAATTTCCCCACAAATCATTATCACTCAATTCTGCAAGTGGTTCTGATTTACTATCGCTGTTCTAAAACCGCTTTTGATGTAAAGGGACGCTTTTTGGCCGCCATGGACTTTTCTAAGTTTCCAGGCAGAAAGAACAGACAAAATGCAGGCAGGGCACAGGACAAAGCAGTGGGGACAAAATGTATGTGAAATGCAGTGAAAAAGCAATGACAGCAAAAATGTCATTTTTTAAAAATTTCAAATTTCCCGCCGGTTCCGCCGCCCGAACGTTCCGACGTCACGGGGACCGGAACACGGAAGTCAGATGCCGGCATCCGCTGGAGGAGATGGACGGGGACGCTGCAGGGGACACATCGTGGGAGCGAAGGACAAGGTAAGTGCTGCAGGGACCCCCAGAGAATGCTGCATGGTAAGCCCGAGTGTAGCTCGGGGTTACCGTTCTTGGTATAGAAATTCTACCCCGAGCTACACTCGGGAAAACCGCTAAGGAGGTTAAAGACTCAGGAACCTTTGCAGGTGTTATGGCTTAATTAGCTGATTACAATGGGACACTTTGAGCCTAGAATATTGCATCTTTTCACAATATTCTAATTTTCTGAGATTGTAGATTTGGGGTTTTCATGAGCTGTAAGCCATAATCATCACAATTATGACAAATCACGGCTTGAACTATCTTGCTTTGCATGTAATGAGTCTATCTCACATATTATTTTCACCTTTTAAGTTGCATTACTGAAATAAATGAACTTTTGCACTATATTCTAATTTTTCGAGTTTCACCTGTATATGTTTTTTTATTCTGTTGCAATTAACTTGATTAAAGCCAGCAATGCCTGACACATTGCTACAGGCTTTTATTTTTGTATGAGAAATTAAGAGCTTTTGATGCTCCAACCTCTATTCATATCTATCTATCTATCTATCTATCTATCTATCTATCTATCTATCTATCTATCTATCTATCTAATCTAATCTATCTATCTATCTACTAAATATTGTTTTTGAACTTTCCAGAAGTTTTTCAGTAAGCAGAACTGACTACAGAGAGCAAAGCTACTTGTTTAACGATTTATTTAGCTGTATGTATCATTTATTCTTATTAGTTCTTTTCTCTTTTCTTTTATGTAAAATGTGTTCATTTATACCATATTTTGACCCTCTTTTTACTAGCTAAAGTTCATTGTTCTCATTAATGATGCCCTTTCTCTTAGAGTAGACTCATAAATACACATTCACCTGCACTTAGCAGTGATTTGTACAATACCGCTGTTGTCCTTACAGTACCAATACCTTAGCAACAGAAAATAGTGATAGCAGCCAGGACCAATTTCTCAAGTACAATAACCTTCCTCTGTTAGTGTCATCAACAGTTGCTATTTGAGTTTTTATTATAGGTTTCATTTATTTTATTGCTAAATATACTGTATACTTAATGGTCAATATGGTCAAGACTTACTTGAGTTACGTTCTCTAATTATAATGTTTTATCCACTAAGGGTTTATGGTAAAGATATGATTATATATGATTTGTTTGTCCTAACTTTATTCTATAGTTGGAACAATCTTATAGCTGGCTGCTTTTTCACGCCATAAAGTTTGGGATTACAATAAACTGTTAAGAATTTCTGGATGCATAAAACAGTTAATTATCTTTCAAGCAGTGCAATCACATGTTCATTTGCCATTTTCATGGCAACTTGTCCATTTCATGTTGTATTATTCATTTATTACAGCCATTACAATCCTTTCAGAAGCTATCAGGCTCTCTTGAGGAATATTTATAGCCATTATATGGCTCTTATGTGCTGACCTGATGATAGTTATTGCGGAAATCCACTGAAATGCTACCTTTAAGCATAGATGTACAGGTAATAAAATAAACCCATGGTACTTGAACAGAAAAAAGGCCCTTAAACATACAGCTGATCTAAGGAAAAAAACATGTTGCAGATTGTTGACTGAAGTAAATGACTACTGATTACACATGATATTAGGAAGTGAAAGATGCCATGCAATAATATTATTTTATTGTTAGTGTGGGAAGTATATTATGATGCATAAGTCACATGACATAATATGCAACATAAACCTTTTTTCTGACAAACGTTGCTAAAAGTCACACATGGTATAGTAGTGTAAGTAAGGAAATCTCAACATTCATATTTTGTAATGAATCCATCATAAATTTCCCTAACACTATCTAAATGCATCCTGTTCAGACTTACTGTATACTGCATACTGAAAAGATCAGATACCCACTAACATACATATTTCAAACCTTTGTGCAGTGGCATGTGACTAGGTTGCCCATATGTTGATTTTAGCTTTTGCCATAAGACTTATATTGTTTTATGTGCTACAATCAACCACTTTTTCTCCATCATCTGCTTTTAGACTTTTCCAGTTCTATGACCTTAAAAGACCTGGGGTATCACTAGCTTTAAATAACATTATGCTTCACCTGTCATGGCATTTTGTGGCCATTGCCAAAATGTGGATGTAGTGTAAAGGGATGTTATTAACCATTTAGGGCATACGAGGCACACCTGCCAAAACTTTATGCAAATGCAAGGTACTTATATGCTCTACGCATTCCATCTGCTATCCATTCTGTGGGGAGTAAAGCCCCAAGGAATCAGAATCTGCTTTCATTTTGACATTATGGGGTTGGAAGCAGCAGTAAACCTGTAAGTAAAATTAAAAATAAAAAAAAGTTTCCATTTAACCAATACAAGGCTTTTTATGTTTTTTTATCACTATTTTTGAAGAGTGTCAGACTTAAAATTTTAAAAATACCTTTTTTTATTTGTATTTTCTGTCTTCTTTAGCACTAGATGTTTTGAAGGTATCACTAGTCAATTGCATATAGAAAGTGAAAGAGGCTCTGTTCTGACAGGCAATGCTCTGACATTTCAAGTACGGCCTTGCCGTGTCTGATACTTCAAGTCCTGTTGGTCCATCATGGTGGTCTGCCCTGCTGGCAAATAAGAATGTCTAGGAGGCAGGAACAGGTGGGTTAGGAAGTTTAAATGCTTTCCCCATCCAGTATGTTCTGGCAACATTAGGCTCCTGCTCCTGCACCTGCATAGTTTTGTCTATATAATATTATAACACTCATAAAGTTTTTCTTATATATAATATTATAAGACTCATGAAGCTGTGGGGGAAGTGGTAGGCTACAACTGGATGCATGTATTTTATTTCAGTGACAGCTTCAGGCCTGCCACATGATACACCACTTCCTCTACTATTACTATTTCAATTAATACCAAACAGTCTAGTGCTCAGGTATGATCCTATATTTAAATATACTATATAACCCAAGAATCTGTAAAGCCCCTGTTCCCCTGGACTGCTATCCTGCTAATGAGTATAGAAGTTCCAGGGCTTAAATGTCAGGAAACAGAGGTACTTTATAATCATAACCAAAAGTGCTTAAGTGTACTACTATCATCCTCCTTCCCATAAAAATCATAAACTTTCACCAGAATTCTATGACCATAAGCATGTGAATGTGTCATACAAGGCTCAGTAAACAACTCCAGCTCAAGCTCTAACAGGTGTAACAAAAACTATATTGTATAGTATGCCCCACAATACACTTGATATATTAAATCACAATTGCACTTACATAAACCATAAACCAAAAATGTGTGTTTCATCACCATACTCCTTCCCCCTTGTGTGTGTCTTATCCCACATAAAGGTGTACACTTACCAAAATTTATCATTCTTTCAACATCAGGCCAAACATACTTTAAATGTCCTCCCTCCCACTTCTCCTTCAAATCGAGTAATCTCCCACAAATTGGCAAGTGTTTATAGCCTACTGGAGCCTGAACAAAGAAAAAAAACTTTTATAGGGTAGTATATTATTACATAAACATATTGTGTACAAATTATATGTAATCGTATATTGTTCTCACATAAATCCAGCAATAGAGCAGACGATTGGATGGCTAAAGTCTGCATCGCCCAGTGGCCTGCAGGGAGGAGCATGCATGTGTAAAAACAAAAGCAGTACAGTGACCAAGGACAGATAGACTGACAACAGAGTAAGCAAATATTTGTAAAAGGTGGGCCAGGGACAAGGATTTGGCAGGAGAGGACTTGATGACACTTAAAGTTCTACAAGCAGGAAATAAGATGGCCTCAAGATATCACTATCAGCTTCTAATGCTTGTGTTGTGAAGATGACAGTATGCAGAGAAAAGAGACAAGATATTTTCAACACTACATGGCACTGCTGCACAGGGATGGAGTCATGATAACATAAACCCTGAGACAACAGCAAGTCCTCTTTGTCTTCATCTGCTGTACCCCCAGTGCCCAGTCTATTACACCATGCAGTTTTTGTTTCAGCTGGAACACAAGAGGGATCACCACCTCATTATGGCTCACTACTCTGACATGGTGAAAAATTCACATTTTTGGAGTTAGTCCTTGACCTGTATTTGCAAACATACTCACTGATGGCCCATGGACTTATGTGCAGTGACTGCAGCATAGGGTTCCAAAGCATATCAGGTGGCTAGTGGCCAGTTTGTTTTGCTGCTGAATTTTAGCCACCTGAAGTGACTACAAACTTTTCTGGCCTGCTACAGTACACAATGGAAGTCATTGTGTACTGTAGCAGGAAGCCCCATTGTGTGGAAATACCTACTAGAAATCTCTGTACCAATAGGTTGAGGACTTGGATTTGCATATCTAAGAAAGAAGATCAAAGAAAAGAGACAAGATATTTTCAACACTACATGGCACTGCTGCACAGGGATGGAGTCATGATAACATAAACCCTGAGACAACAGCAAGTCCTCTTTGTCTTCATCTGCTGTACCCCCAGTGCCCAGTCTATTACACCATGCAGTTTTTGTTTCAGCTGGAACACAAGAGGGATCACCACCTCATTATGGCTCACTACTCTGACATGGTGAAAAATTCACATTTTTGGAGTTAGTCCTTGACCTGTATTTGCAAACATACTCACTGATGGCCCATGGACTTATGTGCAGTGACTGCAGCATAGGGTTCCAAAGCATATCAGGTGGCTAGTGGCCAGTTTGTTTTGCTGCTGAATTTTAGCCACCTGAAGTGACTACAAACTTTTCTGGCCTGCTACAGTACACAGTGGAAGTCATTGTGTACTGTAGCAGGAAGCCCCATTGTGTGGAAATACCTACTAGAAATCTCTGTACCAATAGGTTGAGGACTTGGATTTGCATATCTAAGAAAGAAGATCAAAGAAGAGATCCTTGTAGGACCTGACATTAGGAAACTGATGAAAGATGAAAACTTTGACGTTTAGTTGAATGAAACTGAAATAGCTGCATGGGAGTCCTTTAAGACTGTTTGCCGTGACTTCTTGGAAAATAACAAGGCAGACAACTATGCAAAATTAGTGGATACTTTACTGAAATCTTACCAGAAACTGGGATGTAACATGTCTTTGAACATGCAATTCTCGGATTCACACCTGGATTTTTTCCCTGCAAATCTAGGATTCGGCAGCGATGAACATGGGGAACTGTTTCATCAGTAGTGGAATACAGAGCGGTTTGTAAGGTAGATGAGTCTGGCTGCAGCATTCAAGATAGACTGAAGCGGGGATAGCCTGTGGTGAGGTAAGCCGATGAGGAGGGAGTTACAGTAGTCAAGGCGTGAAATAATAAGGGAGTGAATGAGTTGCTTAGTGGTTTCCGGGGTTAGGAACAGACATATTTTGGGGATGTTGCGGAGGTGAAGTCTACATGAGTTTGTCAGCGATTGGACCTAGGGCTGGAAGGACAGATTGGAGTCAAGGATGACACCTAGTACTCTGGCTTGAGGGGTGGGACTGATGGTGGTATTGTTGGTCTTGATAGAGAAGTCAAGGGGGGCGGGCTGGGGGGAAAACTAGGAGCTCAGTTTTGGAAAGATTTTGTTTGAGGAAGTGGAGTGACATCCAATCCGATATGTCACTCAGTAGGCTTGTGATACGGGCGGAGACTGAAGGTGAGGTGAGGGTTAGAGAGATAGATTTGCGTGTCATCGACATAGAGATTGTAGTTGAAGCCGTGAGAGTGTATCAATTGTCCACGGGAGGAGGTGTAGATGGAGAAGAGAAGGGGCCCGAGGACAGAACCTTGAGGGACCCCAACAGAGAGGGGGAGTGAAGAGGAGGTGGCAGCGTTATGGGTAACACTGAAGGAGCGCTGTGATAAACAGGAAGAGAGCTAAGAGAGAGCGGAGTCTCTGAGGCCGCAGAGAGGTTGAGGAGTAGGAGCACTGAATAGTGGCCATTAGCTTTGGCAGTTAGCAGGTCGTTGGTGAGTTTGAGTATGGCAGTTTGGTGGAGTGTAGGGGGCAGAAGCCAGACCGTAGGGGATCAAGGAGGTTGTTGTCGTTGAGGTGGGAATGATTATAGACTAAGTGCTCTAGGAGTTTGGATGTAAATGGCAGCAGGGAGATGGGTCTAAGGTTGTTCAGGTCGGTGGGATCCAGGGAGAGTTTTTTAGGTATGGGAGTGATGTGCGCGTGCTTTAGAGGGGAGGGGAATGTGCCAGAAGAGAGGGAAAGATTATAGATGTGAGTGAGGGAGCATAGGGTGGAGGAGGAGGGTGATCGTAGGAGTTGTGAGGGGACAGGGTCAAGGGGGCAGGTGGTGAGGTGGGCTTCAGAGAAGACCTTAGTGACCTCTTCAGTGGTAGCAAGGTCGAAGGAGTGGAGTGTTGAGGGGGTTTTAGTGTGAGGGATGCTAGGTGGGGTGGAAGTCTGAGCAGTGGCGATGTCCCTACGAATTGCGTCGATCTTGTTTTTGAAGTGGTTAGCAATCTCGTGGGCAGTGAATGAGTTGCTGGGTGGATGTGGGGGCGGAGAGAATAGAGAGTTAAAAGTAGAGAAGAGCTGGTGAGGACTGGAGGAGAATGTATTAATGAGGGTAACAAAGTAGGCTTGCTTGGCAGCGTGATGGGAGGAAGTGTAGGTTAGGAAGGTGGATTTATATCGGGTAAACGCTTGTTGGGATATGGTTTTGCGCCATAGTCGCTCCAGCGCTCGACTGCGCCGTTTGCGATTTTGATTATGGTCAGTCTGCCCAGGTTGTAGCGGTCGGGGTCTAATGCTTCGTGTTGTTGGGGGTGCTAGCGAGTCTAGCGCGGCTGATAGTAAGTTGTTATAAACAGTAGTGGCCAGGTCAGGGCAGGACAGGGGAAGGATACTGTTGTAAAGTTGGTCAGCTGCAGAGTGGAAAGGGGCAGAGTTCAAGTTGTGGAGGTTTCTGCTGGTGACGTCTGGAGGGATAGGTGTTTGAGGACAAGGAGAGGGAGAAAGTAATGAGGTTGTGATTAGAGAGAGGAAAGGGGGTGTTTGTGAGGTTGTGGGGAGTGCAGAGATGGGAGAAGACAAGGTCTAGGGTGTTCCCGTCGGAGTGGGTGGTGGACTGTATACACTGTGTGAGTGCAAAAGAAGAGGTTAAGTGGAGGAGCTGGGATGTAGCCGGGTTATTGATGTTGATAGAGATGTTGAAGTCTCCAAGGATGATGGTGGGTAGTTTGGAGCAGATAAAGAAGGGTAGCCAGGCGGAGAAGTCGTCGAGAAAGCGGGACACGGGTCCAGGAGGCAAATAGGATACTGCAATCCTCAGAGAGATTGGAGAGAATAGCCGGATGCAGTGGGCCTTGAAGGAGGAGAAGGATAGAGAGGGAGGGTTTGGGAGGACTTGGATGGTGCTCTGCGGTGACAGGAGCAAACCAACCCCACCACCTTTTCTACCGCTGGGTTTGGGTTAGTGGGTCCAGATGAGACCTCCATAGGAGAGTGCCGCAGAGGAGGTAGAGTCAGTGGCTTTGATCCAGGTTTCGGTGATCGCTAGGAGGTTAAGGGAGCGGGAGACAAAGAGGTCATGGATGGCGGTGAGTTTGTTGCAAACCGATCAGGCGTTCAAGAATGCACATGAAAACGGGAAGGTGGTTTTGGGGAACAAAGAGACAGGTATTAGGTTGAGGGGGTTGCGGCAGTTCATGGAAGTAAGAGGGTGCCTTGTGTGTGGGCTTGGAGGTGGAGGACTAGGGTTCGGGGAGATGTCCCCAGCGGTTAGAAGAATAAGGGTGAGAAAGGTGGCATGGGAGCGGGATGAACAGGAGTGCGTATGTCTGCCAGTGATGACGTTTGGGTCAGTGGGAGAGTGGAGTATCAAGAGGAGGTGGTGAGAGCCGTAGTAGGGAGATGGAAGCAGTGAAGGTGCGATGTAGGGTTGTTTGGGAGGAGCAGAGGGATATAGAGAAGAGATTTTGGGAACGGAGGAGAGGAGTATGAGGAGGAGGAGTAAAGGAGGCATTTTAGGAAGGTAAACGGAGTGGCGGACAAGTGCGGTGGAAAGTTTCTCAGGGTGCTTGATTGTTTGTAGATAGTCTAGTGTGCAGTAGCGTATCTCGTTGTTGAATCTTTTTGCAGCCAGAGTTCTCGTGCTTAGGTTCTGGATGGGTTGAGTTCAGTTAGATTGAGGAGATGAGGGGTGGATGTCAGCAGTGGAAGTGTTTCCTAGGTGGTGGAGATGAGATTTAGAAAAGGTTGTGAGGGGTGGGCATTCGGGGGGGGGGTAGACAGATGGGTCTCAGGTCCAGGTCAGGCCACGTCGTGGTAGGCTGTGGAATACCTCACCAGGCTGGGATCGTCTGCTGGGTTCAGGTGGAAGTAGGTCCGCTCCAGTTCCCTCCTTCAGGTGTGGGTAAGGATGTGTGCGCGAGGTTTCGTTAGACTGCAGGCTCACTGCTGGTCGGTCAGGAGACAGGGGAATGTGCCGAGGTGGTTCTTTTAGGCTGCGATGGTTCTTTAGGGCTACGATGGATCGTTTAGGCTGCGCTGGTTCTTTTAGGCTGCAGGCTGGGGGTTCGTAGCTACACCTATATACGCATGTTGTAAATATAAGCAACATAGTGTAAATTTCAACTGGATGTCACTCCAAAATGTTACGTGATGGAGAATTTCTAAGCAGATATCTGAGTTTGAAACCAAAAACAGAACTAGAATAACCCCTGTTCATTTATGTGACAGAAAATGTTTTTGATTTTGTTTACCAGTGTTATCAGATTCAATCCCTATCAACTGAGGTCACAGATGTTTGCAGATGCAGATGGAGATTTATGTGGAGTGGAGAAAGAGGTGAAAAAGGAGGAACATGATCGTGTAGGATTGTGAGTTTGCTAATGATCAGTATCACGCATGTGCTTCAAACTATGCTGTGGAATAAGGCAGCTGCTCCCTCCACTCCTTTCCCTTTCCTTGATCAACATCCTGCTTTGCAGATGTTGTGCCTGACTGTAGAGCTCAAAATGATTAAGGTGGCCTTTTGAGCACTTCACACCAAACACCTCTGGTAGTGCAGACAGGTACTGCTAGCTGGAAGATGGAGCAGTGTACTTGAGCTTGGAAACACAGGAGTCCTTCTAGTGGAAGTATGCTGTCAGGTTGCAAACTATGTTCACCAGCAGCCAGGCAAACAGGTGCAGCATCAAAATCAAGCTGTAGGTTGGGAACAGGCAGCATCCATCAACATGCTGCTGGTGAGGTACCGACAGGATGCATAATTGTGGTCAGAAGTCCAAGCCATGGTTGATAATATAGGACAGTAGCAGACATAACAAGCGGGGAGATCCAAGAGAAGGGTCAGGTGTAGCGGGTCTGGAACAAGGTAAGAAGACTTTAAGAAACTTGGGATACAGGAACTAGAGCTGGAAACAATTCAGCACTGAGGCTGAGTTTAAATAGACCTCTAGGTGACAGGATCTGTTGGTGTGCTTTTGCCTGCACATATGCACTGAGGCTGGCGCATGCTTGTTTGCGTGCACATATTTGTCCTTGCAAGTCTAGTTAGGCATCTATGCTTATGACCCTGCACATGCCCATAAAAATGAGCACTTCACATGGGAATTAGCACTTGCTGCAAGGAAATTAGCACTCCACCCTATGTAGCTAACCACACCGAAATTCACTGTAATGTAGCAGTGGCACTATACAGCAATGTGAATTGCACTGTATAGCTCTGTAGGTTTCATATTAGCACTGTACAATACAGTAGCACTAACTACTGTATCTCTGCCTGCATTCACTGTCAGCTGTCCCTAAACGTCAACACACACCCACTTACCGATGAAAATGCTGATTTTCATAATAAGAGGGCTGTTACATCTACAAAACCCCTTTTAATGGCAACACTATAGCACATGACAACAGTTCATAGGTCAGACAATCCATTATGGGAATTTGTTTTTGCAGCTCACACCCATAAGTTCACCAATTAGGTGAACTGCAAACAGATAGACTTTGTGGAAAATTATACCTTGCCCCAAACTCAAACTACATCCTTAGCCATAATCGACTTTTAAAGGAACGTACAGGATATCCAAGACACTCACAGGAGGAACAAAATTGGGAGGATTGTTGTGGTGTTGGTAGTGAGAAGGAAAAATACATGTAGCAGACTTCCAGGGCTACATTTTATTACTCTCAAACACTGAGAATATATGGGTGAGTTTAGGTAATTTATGCAGCAGCACCTGTTAGGATCCCAGTATTTGTCCATTAAGGAGAAGAACCATTACTTGTTGGAAATCCTTTTGGATCTAAAATTACAAGGGTAAAGGTGGTGTGGTGGAGCAACCTCATAATTGCCTTTCCAGATAGTGTCAAGATCCCCTTTTATAGCCAACTTGCATTGGAATCTCAAGTTGGTGAAAAAAAGAGCAGTAGTGGATGACTAAGTGTCAGGGCCTGGACTTGAACCCAGGACCTCCGCTGTGTCTGGAAGTAACTCTTCTGACTGAACTACCCAAGATGCTGGACAGCACTCTGCCTCATCTATTAGACAATCCTGCCATGTGCCTTGTTTTCTGCTGATTCTTGAACTTTTTGCTCCTCCCATGAATGTCCTAATATAAGCCATGTCTCTGCACTTACTGTTTGCCAGATTATTGTGCCTTCTCCAGCCAATATCCCACTCTCGCCTCCCCTGCTGCCATCCGTACTTTTGCTACCACTCGTTACAGACCTGTGGCTTGTTCCTCGACTATGCTTCTACCCAACCTGCAACCACTTGTTACCAACCTGCAGCTTGTTTACTGACTATGATTCTGTCTGATCCCTACCTGCTACTGGACCCTGGCTTGCTCACCTCCTGGTGGGGCGATCCTGAGGATCACAACCTCTACTAACACACAGCAAAAACCATCTCTGCTATCAGGAGCTCTGGTTAGAGCTTAGATCCCACACCTCAGGTGAGCCCTTTGTCATTTATCAGGGTGACCTACTTGTATACAATCCTGCTGGTTGGTGGGAGATTTTCTGCTGCTATAGCTAATGTTCACCAAGCCTGACACCTGACCGTGACAGAATAATCTGGACTAAACATGGAGGCCACTATAGCAAATGCTGTGGCTCCTTTCAGGCAGCAATTTTCAGAGTTTGGTGTAACCTACCAAGATTTTCCAAACTGTAAAGTGTGGTAAAGGGGCAACAGGAGAAAAAACATGATCCGCAGAGACAATTGTTGGACTTATATTCCCGTGATGTTGCTAACACACGTATGCCTCTACCACTTAGGTTCAATAGAAACTGCCGCAATTACAAAGGTTTCCTTAACCAATGTGGCATTTACTTCCAGATGCAACCTGCTGCCTTTACTTCTGAGAAAAGAAGGCATTGTTTGTAATAAACCTCCAGACTGAGGAAGCCCTAGCTTGGGCATCCCCTTATATAGAACAAGACAGCGCAACAAATAATATTGAAACCTTTGTGACCACGATGAATCAGGTCTTCGATTATCCCGACCGTTGCACCACTACTGAAGCAAAGCTGCATAGTTTGTGACAGGGTAGACACTCTGTTGCTGAGCACAGAGCTGAATTCTGACGATGGATCTCAGACACCACTTGGAACCCAACAGAGCAAAAGAGTCAGTTCCACCAAGGGCTCTCTGAACAGGTAAATGATGAGCTTGCCAGAGTAGAGACTCCTAATGATCCTGAGAATTTAATCTAATTATGCATCTGATTTGATCAGAGACTTAAAGAAAGGAGGAAGGAGAGATTAGGAATGTTTGGAAATAATGGCGGCATGCGTTTCTCTACTAATCAGTTCATTCAGAAGGATCCTAACTTTCTCCACACAACTTTCTCTTCTCTAACAAGCCCAAACCTATGCAGATTGATGCTGTTAAGAGATCAATTTCTACTCAAGAGAAAGAAAGGAGACATTCTGAGAACTTCTGTCTATATAATGGCAACTCTGGGCATTATGCAGTTAATTGTCCCAAAAAGTTAAAAGAACAATTGCTGCGGCTGATGTTATGGAGCCTGAACAAATAAATTCCATTGCCCAGTCTATCTCCCCATTGATCCATGAAGAAAATAAAGTTAGTTCTAAATTGTCTCATTTTATCATCCCTATCAAACTTATCACTGAGGGCCATGAAATTCCTTGCTCTGCTATGCTGGACTCCAGGGCCGGGGGGAACTTTATGGACATAGCGTTTGCCCACAGCAATAATATTCTCACAGGAAAAAAATCTGCCCCTATTGATACGGAGACAGTTGATGGCTCTCCTTTATCATTGGGACCTGTTACCCATGAAATGATTCCTCTGGTACTCCATTTTGAGGTTGATCATTATGAGACCATCAGCTTCCAGATGATTAAATGACCCAAATTTCCTGTCATCTTGGGCATTCCTTGGTTTTCTACCCATAATCCCTCCATCAACTGAGGAGCACAGACTATAAATTCTACGTCCCCACCATTGTGAGAAACATTGTAGAAAACCTTGACTAATAAATTCTCCTCCAATCAAGAATGTGGTAAGTACCCAGTCACATGAGAACCTGCCTCTACAATACCATGAGTTCCGGGATGTGTGGGATAAGAAGAATGCCGGTCAATTACCCCCTCATCGCCCGTACAATTGTCCCATCGAACTGCTTCCAGGGGCAGAAATACCATTCAGCTACCTTTTCCATCTGTGAGAACCTGAATTAAAGGCAATCAGGGAGTGGCTTAAGGAAAATTTAGAGAAGGACTTTTTCAGACCCTCAATGTCTTCTGCAAGGGGTTCTTTGTTGAGAAAAAGGACTCCACCATGCATTGATTTTAGGGACTTGAACAAATCAGTATTAAAACCATTATCCACCCACTCTAATCTCTGAAATGCTGGAAAGACTCCATTCTGCCAAAGTCTTTACAAAACTTGACTACGGGGGGCAAATAACCTTGTCCACAGTTGTCAAGGAGACAAATGGAAAACTGTTGTTAGAACCAGATATGGGCATTTTGAGTCCTTGGTTATGCATTTTAGCCTTTGCAATGCTTCCGCAAATTTTCAGCACTTCATCAGTGATGTTTTTCGAGATCTGTAGGACCAGTTTTTGACTGCATATCTGGATGATATTTTTAAATTTTCTGATAACCTGGAGGAGCATCGCAGGCATGTCTGCATTATCCTTAAAAGATTACGAAAGAACTGACTTTACATTAAACTGAAGAAATGTGGGTTTGAACAAGCCCAGGTCCAGTTCTTGAGATATATTATTTATTCAGAAGGAGTGAACATGGATCCAGAGAAGATCAAAGCAGTGGTAGATTGGCCAGCCCCCAGAAATGTTATAGAAATACAACAATTTGTTGGATTTACCAACTTCTACAGGAAATTTTTAAGGAACTTCTCTAAGGTAATAGCACCAATTACACAGCTGACAAAGAAAGGAGTGCCCTTTGTATGGTCATCTGAGGCACAGACTGCTTTTATTAAGCTAAAGACTCTTTTCACTTCTGCACCAATATTGGTACACCCCAAACTACCTTTTATTGTGGAAGTGGATACCTTAGACTTTGCTGTGGGAGCTATCCTTTCTCAGCAAAGAGGAGAAAAGATGCAGATTCATCCCTGTTCATATTTTTCTCGCTTGATGTTTTCAGCTGAAGATAATTATGACATTGGGAATAAGGAGTTGCTGGCAATTAAGAAAGCTTTTTCAAAATTGAGGCATCTGCTGGAAGGGGCTAAGCATCTTGTATCTTGTCTCACTGATCATAAAAATCTAGAATTCATCCATTCTGCCTAGAAATTGTCTTCTAGACAAGCACGTTGGTCTCTGTTCTTTTCCAGGTTTAATTTTATTATCTTGTATTGACCTGGGTCAAGAAATGGTAAGGCAGATGCCTTATCTTGGATGTTGTCTGGTCTTCTTCAGGAAAACAACTCTGAATGCTCAATTGATCCTGCCTCAAAAGAACTTTGTAGGGGCCATAAATTCTAATGCATTCTTGAATCTTCTCAATGAGGGGTATGAGAATGACCTACTGCTCAGTCATCCACCTAAGGACATTAACCTGGCTTATAAGAATGGTTTTTGGATTCAGAGGACATCATCTCTACATACCTGAATCTGCTCGGTTTGAAACCCTCAGGTTGATGCATGATTCCAAACTTGCTGGTCACAGGTAGTGCCTACTATATATGATCAAAGGTTATATGGCATAAAGGTCAGATGCAGACACCTTACAAAATACAACCATCTTTAATAATGGGCATTTGAGGAAGTACCAAACTTGTCAGGGATCAAGCTGGTAGACTACTCTGTATCCAGTATTTTTAAGAAAGGGCATTTACAGCCACTTGTGGTTTTGTGACAAAAAAGAATCCTCCTGACCCCATACTCAGTTGACAAGGCTCACCATTAAAAAAATTAACCAGCCCAGGATCAGCAGTGGGTACAAATCCTCTGAAGCTGATGCTAATGATTCATTTTTTTCTTTAAATCTGGCCCTCAAAACATCACTCTACACACCATTATGATATCCTACATCCTTCTCTCACACTGGCATGGTGTCAGCTAATTTTTACTCAGTTTCTCCTCAGCTAACAAATTTAGGCAGTTTTTATGACATGGTCATTCCTGCATTTGGCCTTAATGTTTTTGGTGTAATAAATTGCTACTCAAGTGTAAAAATGTAAGTGTTTGCTTGCTGTTTGTCTATGATTTTTTTTACCTCCAATATTGTTTTGTCAATCAAGAATATTTGTGGCTATTCTCTCTCTGAAACAGTGTTTTTTTTTTTTCATTAACCCATGCATGTCAATGTAAAATGTACATGCAGTATCACGGGTTGGCCTGCATTTGAGGCACCACATATATGTTTCCCCTGGTAGTTGTGCTGGAAGCACACTCCAGAGCACATGCTGTCTATGACAGCTCTGGGCCTCATACTAACAATCAGGCAGACCAGCTCATTATCATGTGATCAAAAGACACATTCAATCTTTTTTCCTAGCCGTAGGTGAAAAAAATATAAAGGAAAAAAAAAATGTTGTGTATTTTAAAATAAATATAATACTATTGCTATCACTACTACTACTAATAATAATGATAAAATAGTAAAAGTAAAAGCTCAGTGTCAGGATCAAAGGTCAGGGTCAAAGGTTATGTGTTTAACCAGTTCCTGTGTTTAAAGAAATATAGAGGAATACATTTTGGCCTAAACAGCAAATATTTATTTGCAAAATATTATATCAGAAACAAAAAACAAGTGTCTTTTTCTGTTCATTTAGCAAAAAATAAAAACCCCAGTGGTGATTAAATATCACCAAAAGAAAGTTCTAGTTGTGTGAACAAAATTATAAAAAAGTACCTTGGATACAGTGTTGCATGACCGTGCAATTGTTGTCATCCAAAGTGCGACAGTGCTGAAAGCTGAAAATTGGCCTGTGCAGGAGGGGGATAAAAGTGCCCATTATTGACTGTAAGTAAAAGCGCACAGCGTTACTGTCCATGTCAGTTTGTTTAGGTAGAATATAAAAAAAAGATAAAATCCACAATATTGTTTCTTTTGCTCTACTGTACAAACAGCAAATAACATACACATTTGTCTGATAACCATAAATGTCAGAAGCAGGAGAATTTATTTTGGGTTTTACATACATAGTGGGTCACGTACTGGCAAGAAATATACAGATACATTTAAAAAGTTGTTTTTTTTTTTTTACAACTTTGGGACAGTTTTTCTTTGATAATAAAGCAATCAAGAGATATCCATTACCCTTTGCCAACAAATGGAAACAAAATTTATCATTAAAAGTGTATTCTAGTCAATCCTGCTACATTGTAATGTCATCTCTCTCCCACCTCATCTAAAACAAAATCTGCTTATATGAGATACCAGCATAGCCTGGAGAGAGATTAGATGTAAATTACCGTATTTTTCTCTCCATAAAACGCACTTTTTTCCCCCTAAAAAAGGGGGGGAAATGTCAGTGCGTCTTATGGAGTGAATCTGGAGTGGCCGGTCCGGTATTCCCACTGCCGCCGTTGTGTGAGAATACCGGGCCGGCCGCTTGTCTCTTCTGTGCAGCAGGACCTTACCTGTTTCTCAGTCCAGCACTGCACAGTCTTCCCGCGCCAGCATCTTTAGTGCGAGCACCCGGCTGTAACAGCCGGGTACCCAGTGCGCATGCGTGAGAAGCGTACAGCATCTTCTGGGACACATGACAGGTCCCAGAAGACGCCGGACCAATCACAAAGAGCAGCACTTCTCACGCATGTGCACTGGGTAGCCGGCTGTCAGCCTGGTGCCCACTCTAAAGGGAGGACAACTCCGCGGAAGTGGGAGTGGGTACCTGTCAAATTCAGGTACCCGCTCCCCCTCCCTCCCCAAAGGTACGCAGTCTTAGTCATTCCCTGTACTGTCTGCAGTCTCTGGTCATCCCCTGCACTGTCCGCAGTCTCTGGTCATCCCCTTTACAGTCCACAGTCTCTGGTCATCCCCTATACAGTCCGCAGCCTCTTAGTCATCCCCTGTACTGTCCACAGTCTCTGGTCATCCCCTGCACTGTCCGCAGTCTCTGGTCATCCCCTATACTGTCTGCAGTCTCTTGGTCATCCCCTATACTGTCTGCAGTCTCTGGTCATCCCCTATACTGTCTGCAGTCTCTTGGCCATCCCCTATACTGTCTGCAGTCTCTTGGTCATCCCCTATACTGTCCGCAGTCTCTGGTTATCTCCTGTACTGTGTCCGCAGTCTCTGGTCATCTCCTGTACTGTGTCCACAGTCTCTGGTCATCCTCTGTATGGTGTCTGCAGTCTCCGGTCATGCCCTGTACTGTGTCCGCAGTCTCTGGTCATCTCCTTTACTGTGTCCGCAGTCTCTGGTCATCTCCTGTACTGTGTCCGCAGTCTCTGGTCATCTCCTGTAGTACGTCCGCAGTCTCTGGTCATCTCCTGTACTATGTCTGCAATCTCTGGTCATCTCCTGTATTATGTCATCAGTCTCTGGTCATCTTCTGTACTATGTCTGCAGTCTGTGGTCATTTCCTGTACTGTGTCTGCAGTCTGGTCATCTCCTGTAGTATGTCAGCAGTCCCTGGTCATCTCCTGTACTACGTCCACAGTCTCTGATCATCTCCTGTACTATGTCCGCAGTCTCTGGTCATCTCCTGTAGTATGTCTGCAGTCTCTGGTCATCTCCTGTACTGTCCACAGTCTCTGGTCATCTCCTGTACTATGTCTGCAGTCCATTGGTTCAGAATATTTTTTTTCTTGTTTTCCGCCTCTAAAACCTAGGTGCGTATTATGGTCAGGTGCGTCTTATGGAGCAAAAAATATCATAGGTGTATCCCCCTGGGCATCCCGATACCTTCCGACCCAAAATAATCCTTCATTTCCTCAATCGCAGCAATATGCAGCGTATGCTCTGTGGGTTACCCATGGCTTGTAGATGTTGTGCAGTTGTTTGATGCCTCCACAGGATCACTTTTGCCATTCAAGCACATTATGATGGAACTAAACCTGCCTTCCCACCATTTTATTTATGTTCTACAAGTTCTAAACTATGTGAAAAACATCATCCCTGATAAATCCGTTAGATTCCGCACTTCAGTAATCAACACACTTATACAATGCCGAAAGTTCAAGATCTCAGATATCTACATTCCACTTAACTTACATTTTTTAAGCCCTTAAAACTCTCATCAACAGCCTCATGGGTCAAAGACTTTCAAAATACGATCACAGTAGACCAAATACTAATGGGCTTCAACACTACTTGTATTTTCACATCAAATGAGTTCTGGCGCGAACAACAACTCAGGATAATGCATCGTGCCTATATGCCATGTACCTTTTCAAAATTGCCATTGGTCGCCCCAGGCTGTCCACTTTTCAACTTACAAAAGCCATCCCTTAAGCATAGGTTATGGTTATGCCCTCCTATATCCAAGTTCTGGGACCAAGTGAAACGTTTTGCAGAATTCATCACTGGACTGCAGTTCTCAAAACATCCTCTCCACCTTCTCTTTGGTAACCTTGAACACATTGCCTCCGACCTCCTTAATCCGCATTCTATGTTCACCAGAAGAAATAAGTCATGTCTGACAACCTGCATTTGTCAGCAAGGAGAGCCATTTTGAAGAAATGGATTTCATGGACCCCACCAACTATATCCGCCATCAAAAAAGATCTTAACAGCTTCCTTCGCAAGGAGAAATTTGATCTACAACTTTCCAGTCCTCGATACAGGGACTCTTTTTACCGCAAGTGGCACCAATACATTTCCAGAACATTCTCTATATCAGAGCAACAAAATCTCTTGACATGATTGATGAGTTATGATCTTTGATCTTACATTTCTATTCACCAATCACAAGTTTTGATTGTATGACATGACTGCTCTATTACAGTGTTAGTAATAAGTTGTCTTTTGGTCCTCCTATCTGGTTACATGTTCGTTGGCTCCCTTACATTGTTCTACACCCAGGTCCTCCAATGTTTTCCACAATGCATAACACAGCCTCTCCTTCGGCTGTTTATTAGCATCATCCCCAAGTATTCTAAATTACTGGCTTCATTTAGGTTCTGTCCGTTTTTTTCTCCCCTTCTATTTTATATCTTTATCTTTTATCTGTTTTTTCCCTCTTCTTTCCCCTGTTTATCACTATACCTCTCAATGATCTATACAGTTCAGATACTCCACTAGAAACAAGCTGTGATCACATATGTTTAAAACTCCCACCTCCATTCCAGGTATAGTTTGACTTGTGCTCATCAGAGTAACTCAATTCTGTGTTTCTTTTTCATTGTTTGTGTTTTTGTTGATATGAATCACTCCCATACTTTATACTAATGTCTATTGTATAAGCCGCCTGCATTTTCTTTTTCATGGTTTTTGTATTGCTGTAAACCCAATTAATACTTCTTTAAAAAAAAAAAAGTGTATTCTTCACCTGGATACACTAGGTAATTCATGATGATATGTAGATGTTTACTAACACAATCCAAAGGTTCTAAACTGTGTTCAGGCATTAAAGTTTATTTTACCTACAGGCATTAAGGTGTTAAAACCTTTCTTTCTCCACAATAACCTGCAGATTGCTAAAAGATCTTACATATTGTGCATGGAATCCGTAAAATATTTTGGTTTTGGTCAAAAGATGCATTCTAATGTTATTTTGATTACTCACTGCTTGGTGTCTTTCCTGCTCAAAATGTGGACAATTCATAGGGAGTTTAGCAGTCCATAGATCAGTACGTGGTTTGAATGAAAAAAAAAAATCAAGATGGATGGGGGATTTCTTCCCACTAAGCTATTGTATTCTGACATCGGGGAGACTTCCCCTCCAACAGAATACATGGATCAGCTTTCCAGGCTACAGACTGCAGCTCTGATTGAACAGCTACAATTTGACAGAGCAGTTTTGTAGAAGCTGATTGGTAGATAGACTTCTGTACAACCTCCCTGCCCATACATGGATCAAAATTCTGGCAGATCCTTGATAAACTGGCTGAATTTTGATCCATGTATGCCTGGCTTCAGTAAAATATTTTGTTTCTTTTTTTTTCTTGGAAACAAATACACTCTAAACTTGATTTAATGATTAAAACCATCTTGTAGGCTACCAAAGATGCCTAAATACTGACTATGTTACTGAATTATGTTTTCATTTTTCATATTACATACAGTATATACACTTAAATGTGGATTTTGGGACTGCAAAACTGCACGTGGTCTGTCATTTCCAATATGAATCTTACTCTCACTGATTTAAATGCCAGCTGAACAATATTTCTTCCTCTGGTTTCTGATATATTCCACAATAATGTTTAATTCATGTTAAAACCTGACCCTCCTCTTCCTCTTCAAATGTGGCCTACTAAAAAGACTTACATTATGTGCAGCATGTATTTGCTATTTTCTGGCTCTGATGTCTTAATACACTATAATAATTATTTATTTTTTTCCACCTTGTCATACTCTATAGCCACTGTGCTATATGCCTAACTATTGTCTCTGAAATATGGGTCTGTCATTTTATTCCTTCATAACTGCCTTGCCTCTGGAGGGGTTGGAGTTATGGTCTTGAAGTCTTTTTGTGCACTCTGTGTTGACATTATTTTTAACTTTTGTAGACCATACTGCACCAAAAGAAGATCATACGCTATGCAATAAAACATGTTTAGCCCCTGTTTGGCAATTGTTATGATGTTAAGGGGATGTAGCTTTATTTTGTAAGCCTTAAACCTTTTGAAAGCTTTTAGATCTGTTCTGTCTACTACTTCAACTGCTTTATTCCAGCCTTTTACTACAGATAGGGGTGTTGCTGCTATATGTAAGCCAGAGGGTTTGAGACCCCTCTAGATGTCACTGGTGCGTTTCAAAAGGTTTCACTGATTTTTTTTCTTTTCTCACTCCAGATGGAATCAAACTATTTGAATACTTCAGAGAAAATTTTGAGTTGCCTTTGTGGGAACCTTTTTCTTTATGTACAAATTCTGTGTTCTGTCGCATAAAACAACCGTGTCAGTCCTCACCCATTTCAAAAGCGCCATACTAACCCTAACTCCCCCAGTCTTATTTCTCTTACATACAGTATGCTTTTCTAAACCTCTCCAAAATAAGTCATAAGGTACATGCTTCGATACATGCTTCGATGAGAACATGTTTATCCCGGAGGAAGAATGAAAGACATTTGTTCTTTCACAGCTTCAAGCTCTCAAAACATCTTGGCAATGGAAAATTCTTAGAACATTTTATGGTGTTTAACAACCTACCGGATTTCCAAATATGCTCCTGAGTACTCCCCCTTTGCTTTCAAGGTTGTGGGCAGAAGGGAGCTGTGTTTCATATATTGTGGACGTGCCCTAAAGCACAAAGGCTGTGGATTATATTGTACTCCCTAATATATGGTATAGAGTTCTTGATTGTAGCTTGTGTAAGGATCCAGTTAAAGCCTTGCTACATAGGCCCCCACCCAGTTCCATGTTAGCCAAAATAATTTGCTTCTTATTTAATGCCATCAAACAAACTACTGCTCACTCCTGGATATCCTTTTTGTTGATCTCCAGGAGGTCAAAATGCCTAAATGGTACAATGGGCAATGAAACGTTGATAGGCATTTTGAATGACAAACAAAGTCGATTTTTGAAAATATGGATTCCATGTTTAGATTATTCCCAACCTGATCATAGAGCATTACATTTCTCACTCTCAAACCTTTTCAGAAGTCTATCTACCAATCAGCTTCTACAAAACTGCTCTGTCAAATTGTAGCTGTTCAATCAGAGCTGCAGTCTGTAGCCTGGAAAGCTGATCCATGTATTCTGTTGGAGGGGAAGTCTCCCCGATGTCAGAGTAGAGTTGGAGAATTAAACTGAATAAATGGACAGTCAAAAAGTAAAGAGAGAGGGTTTTAGACATAGACTGGAAAACAGGGAAGGAAGTAAATGGAAATAATTACTTGGACAGGGGTAATTTAATTGGGGGGAGGGACAAGGGGGGGGAGGGAAGGGGGGTAAAGAAGTTATGTGGAATGTATGTGTTTTGATAAATGATACATTGTTGATTTATGTATTGAAATAAAATGTAATAATATATATAATAATACAAGTGATAAATATGTGGTACATTCTTCAGAAAGCACATGAGGACTAGAACAATATGTATAACCCTTAGGAGCTTGATTTTGCTCCCTCCAAACACACATTAGCTGATGCTCCCCTAGTAGTTCATTTTTACAGAAACATATGTGGAAGAGTAGATTGAAGGTATAAAAGGATGCTGCTTTAGATTGGTCTGTGTACAGGTTAAAGACCAAATTGGTGTCTATGTGAGGATGAAGTGTATGGTGACTGACTACATTGAACAAGTGGGACAAAATTCTGGTTCATGTCATATTTGGTGCATATCAAGAGATGGTTGTTATGTACATATCATATAAAGAGCATTACAAAATAAGATACCTGCCCATGGGGTCCACAATCTGTTTATCCCATATTGAAGGCATTTTTTTTTCTAAAACTAATAAGTACCCCTTACTTTTTCTCCCTAAAAGAGACATTTTAAACCTCAGGTTACTGCCTGTGTAGACATTTTGGGCAAGACGACAAATAGTATCTAGTCTCCAAGAGACAAACTATCCGCATGACAGGAAGAGTAATAGGAAAATACCTTATTGGACTTAAATGGAGAAATCAATCCCTGAAAGGTATGGGAAATGTTTGTAAGATGATTAGCCATGACTACTGACAATACAGAGAGTACTCAGATATATCCACATTACCCATGTCAAAAAGGAGGGGTTCCCCCAAAGCCAAGCTGTTGCCTCCCATTGTTGAGCCCATTAAATCCCATCTAAAGAAAAACAATAAGGGTTGAAACCAAGGAAAAATTGAAAGACACCTGACCAAAAAAAGTGAGTGTGATAAACAATAACCATCTAAAATGACAGGGGTAGCAAGAGTGAGGATAGAAAAAAAATCCATCCCCTTCTCTAGCAAGCATGGAGGTACACCAAAAGCCCCCAGGACACTAAATCTGAAGACAATAATATAAAATGTACAATAGAGAAATGGATCAATGCAGGGGAATAAATAAAAGATGTAAGAGATGCAGAGATATGAGATGCAAACTAATCACACCAGTGAGAAATGTATTTAGCGATGTATAACACATCAAAAGTGTGCATATGATAAACATAGTGGTTGCATGGTAAGGCAAATGTAAAAGAAATCACAACTTAAATTACAGCAAAAGCAGAGACAAACACAACCTGTTCCAAACCATAGGTGCAGCAGACCCTGGTTAGCTTCCTCTGTTCAACATTTGCAATATGATGATAATCAAAACAGATACATTAGAGTGAAGGTAGGATTTGTACACATAATGAACATCCTGATCCCCTTTATAACATACCCTCCAAGGCATGTTTAAAGGGTGCCTGCTTGCATGTCTCATCAGCTCACATGTTGAAGAAAAAATATGAAAGGGATTCAAGAAAGAAACAGGGGGAACCTCCCAGTGTTACAGATTAGCAAACATCAAACATAGTTCACAACACATGTAGGCACAAAGTAGGAAAGCATTGCATGAGGGATATTTGGACACAGGAGCAGACACTCTGAAAAAAATATTTTTACAATAGTCAGTTTTTATTGCTTTTAAACAACAAAGACATATAAGCATACAAGGGGGAAAAAGAAAAGAAACATTAAAAAGCATAATATCTTTTGAACAGTAGATACCAAAACATCACACTGTGTATTAATCCATAAATCATATAAAGTATACAGAAATTCAAATAAAAATGGAAAGTACAGTATTTCTCTATTATAGATCTATAACTCTATAATTATATACTGTAGATTACTTCCAATCCATAACATTACATAACTGTTTCTATTATCTATCTTGTTTCCGGTCATGCAAGCAAGTGCCTCACAGTGCTTTTATTCTGTATGTAATTTAGGGGAAACTACAAAAAAAAAAAAGCAAAACATACAAAATACCCAACTGAAAAAACTGCAGAGAGTGTCTGCTTCCATTGGAAAGACTTTCCCCAAGATATTTATGTATCTGCCAAAACATTTTTAAAGAAGGTAGCCCTGAAGAAATAATAAAATCATACAGCACTTTTTCAACCATTCTTATACAAACAGTGTAAGTCAAAAAAGTACTCTTGTGTATGACCATTTATGGGAAAATGCAGAATTTTACATAGAAGTATAGACTGGTCCTCTGGGGGTAAGCCATATAAATCCTACAAAAGCCATTAAAGAACAAGGATACATGCTAAAGCAGTAATTATGAATAAATGTGGTCTATCCCAGTAATAAGTAGTGATCATAAAGTGATCAAGGAGCATAAGTCATCTTAAGAGCCAGTAACCAGTGGGATTACGAATTTAAATGTTCTTTTCAGCTTACTAAGGATGTGAGGACAAACTAGGAAGTAATGGGTTTCCTTAAGCAAAAGTTGATACCTAATGCCAGAGAGTTGTTTGCTCCTTAAAATGGTAGAAAAATTAAAAATGTAAAAACCAACTGACAGGCGTGGTTTTATAACAGAAGAGACCCCGTCTGTCAGTGGTAAGAAACAGTATTAAGGTGTGCTAACCATGGAAGAAAATCTTCTAGGGAGTTTCCAAACAGTAAGAATATATAAACAAAAACAGTGTAATCTCAACAATCCACCTGTAGGGTTTTTAGCCTGATTTGAAGAGTCTTGGCTTTTTCTTTCCAAGAGAAGACTCAGCTGGACAGATAGCACAGTAGACGTAAAATAAAAATATTTTATACATAAATTAACACACAGTATATATTTATTATTGACTTTGAAAAGTGTATTTTGATTGACAGGAAAAATAATTTAGTGTTTTTCAGTTAAACTCTAAATAAATATAAGTGAACACAATACAAGAGAACATATTGCACAGAATCTAAATCTACTTCTTCAAGTGTATAAAACTCTCACACTACAGTTTGTTTTTCACATTTTGAAAATATTATTTCAGATTTTCCCAGGGTGATTTTACAACTCAAATATGTATATTGATTTTGCATCCCATCACAATGTTTTCTTCTTTCTCACTACAATTATAAATATATTCAAATAATGTGAATGGAAGTTTGTTTCACTCATAGGACCTAATTTAAACTTTGTTTGCCCCAGGAAAACACAGAGCAATGGAAAAATCAGAGACCAAAATAATCCGGAACTCTAATTTAAACAGTTACATTCCAGCAGTTACAATTTGTAAATTATTCAGACTTTATCTTGGGACTTTCCTTTTTTAACATCAGTATAATGGGGATTCCAGTAGAAAGTTATGGTAATCCATTAAAATAAAGCCACAAGGGACTAGGCATGGTTTCACTTTGAAGCCACAAGTCTCTGCTGAGAGCTGAAATTATGAATTATAGTTTCTATTCTTTATAGGTTATTTTTTTCTACACTAAATACAGCATTGGTAATGCTTTTGACTTGTACACACCAACATTTTTACCATGATTCCAGAATTGCAGCTCTAACTTATATTTGCGAGAGATATTTTCAGTGAATACCCTTAAAGTATACCTAAAGCCAATTTATTAATACAACTCTGGATTAGGGAATTGCCAGTCAATATTAGTGAGGGAAAATCTGCTCCGTTGTCATCAGAACAAGTGTTCCTATTGGAAGATCTTGTTCTGATGACAACTCAAAAGTTTGAATTTTCCCATTACTTTCAGTCCCACTGACAATGATCACCAGAACAAATTGAGAGAATAATTTTTCCCACTGTAGAAATAGAGAGCAATAGACATCTGGCCAGAGTTTTAAAAATGTATTTAAATTTTTGCAGCCAGATACCTGTCACAGATAGGTATCCTGATGAAGTCATATGACTGTGACATAACACATAGGGAGAGAATAGAGGCAGACGCGGACTGTAAGATATGTCATACAGAAGTGAACCCCTGGCACCTATGTGTATGATGCAATTTTAGTGTTTTAAATGTGTAAGTGCAATTCATTTTTTAGGAAGCTTTTTGGTATATTTCCCACTCCTGGTCAAGGCAAACACAGCTGCATGAATGGGCAAGAGCCTTAAAGGCAGCTCACCCTACATATGATTGGAGTCAATAGGAAATCCAGGTGGAGAGTCCCTAGTGGTATTGAGGTGTAGGAGGATTGGAACATTGCTGAAAGATGGATGGATTATGGTGTACATGCTATATCACATCTTCTTTAAGGTGAGAATTCTGTGCACACAGAGGTGGCACAAACTGTGTGAAGTGGAGTCTTGCAGTGGGAATTTATTCTGGTGAACTGATCACACCACAGGACTGACATTTATTAAGTCTATGACACTTTGACGTTTATGGACTAGGCACCTTCCTTTGGATAATATCACTGAATATTAACTGTATTGTTTTCACAGTTTTTTTGGTGTTATATACATTGTGTTTATATTTTGTGCATTGCAACGCATGCAGATTATTTATACACAAGTTGATGTTTAGAGGTACATTTATCTTAGCACGGTGTTTATCATATATTTAGCAGTGCAGCATAATATTTTTCTTTATCCAGTTCAAGTGTGGGGACACACATTGATGTCTGCAGCAGCAATAGTATATCACACTTTTAGTTATCTCACACATATTCACAGTTAGCGCAGGAGTCAATAACC
Organism: Staurois parvus; assembly: GCF_062004578.1. Classification (NCBI taxonomy): domain Eukaryota; kingdom Metazoa; phylum Chordata; class Amphibia; order Anura; family Ranidae; genus Staurois; species Staurois parvus. The sequence goes on along the minus strand of NW_028317860.1, from coordinate 541,284 downwards.
ACATATTTATTTTGGATTTCCCAAAAATGGTCATTCTCCTGTCTGACAACTGAATGGGGCTTGGAATACAGCACTGTCTGCTAATTTGTTACATTTAACTGCAAATTGGAAATACACTTTAAGATTTACTAACTATTCCTATTCATGTTATAAACACCAAATGTAGGAATTCCCCTCACCTTTAAACGTGGTGACTAGAGATGAGCGAATCGAACATGGCGAAGTGGAATTCGTTTCGAAGATCAGGAAAAATTTGATTCGCGCCGAATCCGAAAATTATCAAACTTCGGATGCACGAATCGAATTTTCCCAAAAATGGCGGCGACATGTGTGGCGACGGAGCGGGGATCTCTGGGAAGGCGCGCAGACAAGGCGCGCTGACCCATAATGCATTCATTCATGACATGTGATCGCATTAGCCAAACAGCAGCCAGCCAGCCAGCACTGTGTAATGGCGGAGCTATAAATTGCGGCCATCTTAGAATTCTCCATTAGCCTCCGGTCATTCAAGAGAGACAGACCTCTGTGTATTAGGGACAGAGTTAGGGCCACAGAGACTTTAGGGCCACAGAATCGTTACTTAGGGACACAGAATCGTTACTTAGGGACACAGAATCGTTACTCAGGGACACAGAATTGTTACTCAGGGACACAGAATTGTTACTCAGGGACACAATCGTTACTCAGGGACAGACACAGAATTGTTACTCAGGGACACAGAATTGTTACTGAGGGACACAGAATCGTTACTCAGGGACACAGAATTGTTACTCAGGGACACAGAATCGTTACTCAGGGACACAGAATTGTTACTCAGGGACACAGAATTGTTACTCAGGGACAGACACAGAATTGTTACTCAGGGACACAGAATTGTTACTGAGGGACACAGAATCGTTACTCAGGGACACAGAATTGTTACTCAGGGACACAGAATTGTTACTCAGGGACACAGAATTGTTACTCAGGGACAGACACAGAATTGTTACTCAGGGACACAGAATTGTTACTCAGGGACACAGAATTGTTACTGAGGGACACAGAATCGTTACTGAGGGACACAGAATTGTTACTCAGGGACACAGAATTGTTACTCAGGGACAGACACAGAATTGTTACTCAGGGACACAGAATTGTTACTCAGGGACACAGAATCGTTACTCAGGGACACAGAATTGTTACTCAGGGACACAGAATTGTTACTCAGGGACAGACACAGAATTGTTACTCAGGGACACAGAATTGTTACTCAGGGACACAGAATTGTTACTCAGGGACACAGAATCGTTACTCAGGGACACAGAATCGTTACTCAGGGACACAGAATCATTACTCAGGGACACAGAATTGTTACTCGGGGACACATAATTGTTACTCAGGGACACAGAATCGTTACTGAGGGACACAGAATCGTTACTGAGGGACACAGAATCGTTACTCAGGGACACAGAATTGTTACTCAGGGACACAGAATCGTTACTGAGGGACACAGAATCGTTACTGAGGGACACAGAATTGTTACTCAGGGGCACAGAATTGTTACTCAGGGACACAGAATCGTTACTGAGGGACACAGAATCGCTACTGAGGGACACAGAATCGTTACTGAGGGACACAGAATTGTTACTCAGGGACACAGAATTGTTACTGAGGGACACAGAATCGTTACTCAGGGACACAGAATCGTTACTGAGGGACACAGAATCGTTACTGAGGGACACAGAATTGTTACTGAGGGACACAGAATTGTTACTCAGGGACACAGAATTGTTACTCAGGGACACAGAATTGTTACTGAGGGACACAGAATCGTTACTGAGGGACACAGAATCGTTACTGAGGGACACAGTATCGTTACTCAGGGACACAGAATTGTTACTCAGGGACACAGAATTGTTACTCAGGGACACAGAATTGTTACTCAGGGACAGACACAGAATTGTTACTCAGGGACACAGAATTGTTACTCAGGGACACAGAATAGTTACTGAGGGACACAGAATCGTTACTCAGGGACACAGAATTGTTACTCAGGGACACAGAATTGTTACTCAGGGACAGACACAGAATTGTTACTCAGGGACACAGAATTGTTACTCGGGGACACAGAATTGTTACTCAGGGACACAGAATTGTTACTCAGGGACACAGAATCGTTACTCAGGGACACAGAATTGTTACTGAGGGACACAGAATCGTTACTCAGGGACACAGAATCGTTACTCAGGGACACAGAATTGTTACTGAGGGACACAGAATCATTACTGAGGGACACAGAATTGTTACTCAGGGACACAGAATTGTTACTCAGGGACACAGAATAGTTACTGAGGGACACAGAATCGTTACTCAGGGACACAGAATTGTTACTCAGGGACACAGAATTGTTACTCAGGGACAGACACAGAATTGTTACTCAGGGACACAGAATTGTTACTCGGGGACACAGAATTGTTACTCAGGGACACAGAATTGTTACTCAGGGACACAGAATTGTTACTGAGGGACACAGAATAGTTACTGAGGGACACAGAATCGTTACTCAGGGACACAGAATCGTTACTCAGGGACACAGAATTGTTACTCAGGGACAGACACAGAATTGTTACTCAGGGACACAGAATTGTTACTGAGGGACACAGAATCGTTACTGAGGGACACAGAATCGTTACTCAGGGACACAGAATTGTTACTCAGGGACACAGAATCGTTACTCAGGGACACAGAATTGTTACTGAGGGACACAGAATCGTTACTCAGGGACACAGAATTGTTACTCAGGGACACAGAATTGTTACTGAGGGACACAGAATCGTTACTGAGGGACACAGAATTGTTACTCAGGGACACAGAATTGTTACTCAGGGACACAGAATTGTTACTCAGGGACACAGAATCGTTGAATTAAAGAGTATGTCAGACAACACGCAGAGGAGTGGCAGAGGAGGCAATGTTTCAGGAGCGAGCAGATGTGGCAGCAGAGGAAGGGGTCGAGGCAGCACTAGTCGCAGCCAGAGGCCAGTGCTCCCGGTGTCATCCAGCGGTCGTGTCTCCACCGACAACCCTGCCATCATCGATTGGTTGGCTCGGTCGTCTTCCTCTTCCCAGGTCACCTCTGACACCTACAGCCAGTGGGCGGTGGGTACGTCAGACACAACCGTTAGTTGGCATGGCCCGGGAGCAAGCCCACTGAAATCACGTGTCCTCTACCTGCCCCTGTCCTTTGGTGTTCCCTCACCAAGCGAAGTATCGCATGCTGTGGGCTCAGCCCCACTGTACAGTGAGGAAGAGCTAACAGAGGGCGGTCAGGAACGGGGGGAGACATCCGCCTCTTCAGCAGCCAGGCGAAGAAGTAGTGGCGAGGAGAGTGGCTCGGTAGCCGGTCTAGAGACAGGTCTGTCTCCTGACCCACACGCAGCCGAGGGGGCTAGTAGTGAGGCGGAGACCCTAATTGATGATGATGAGGCTGATCGCACTTGGCAGCCTCGTCGTCATCTTCCAGGCCCGTAATCTGCCATGGGCCCCCGTACCGACTCCTCATGCTGCTGCCAGGCCCGTAATCTGTCATGGGCCCCTGTACCGCCTCCTCATGCTGCTGCCAGGTCCAGAGTGTGTCATGGGTCCCTGTACGGCCTCCCATTGCTGCTGTCTCCATTGCCACACTCTGCCATGTGCCACTTTCAGGTCTCCTCACACTGCTGGTGGGTTCCATTTTGTCATAGGGTGCTGGCAGATTACGGGCCTCCCATTGCTGCTGCCAGGCCCGTAATCTGCCATGGGCCCCCGTACCGACTCCTCATGCTGCTGCCAGGCCCGTAATCTGTCATGGGCCCCTGTACCGCCTCCTCATGCTGCTGCCAGGTCCAGAGTGTGTCATGGGTCCCTGTACGGCCTCCCATTGCTGCTGCCAGGCCCGTAATCTGCCATGGGCCCCCGTACCGATTCCTCATGCTGCTGCCAAGCCCGTAATCTGTCATGGGCCCCTGTACCGCCTCCTCATGCTGCTGCCAGGTCCAGAGTGTGTCATGGGTCCCTGTACGGCCTCCCATTGCTGCTGTCTCCATCGCCACACTCTGCCATGTGCCACTTTCAGGTCTCCTCACACTGCTGGTGGGTTCCATTTTGTCATAGGGTGCTGGCAGATTACGGGCCTCCCATTGCTGCTGCCAGGCCCGTAATCTGCCATGGGCCCCCGTACCGACTCCTCTTGCTGCTGCCAGGCCCGTAATCTGTCATGGGCCCCTGTACCGCCTCCTCATGCTGCTGCCAGGTCCAGAGTGTGTCATGGGTCCCTGTACGGCCTCCCATTGCTGCTGTCTCCATCGCCACACTCTGCCATGTGCCACTTTCAGGTCTCCTCACACTGCTGGTGGGTTCCATTTTGTCATAGGGTGCTGGCAGATTACGGGCCTCCCATTGCTGCTGCCAGGCCCGTAATCTGCCATGGGCCCCCATACCGACTCCTCATGCTGCTGCCAGGCCCGTAATCTGTCATGGGCCCCTGTACCGCCTCCTCATGCTGCTGCCAGGTCCAGAGTGTGTCATGGGTCCCTGTACGGCCTCCCATTGCTGCTGCCAGGCCCGTAATCTGCCATGGGCCCCCGTACCGACTCCTCATGCTGCTGCCAGGCCCGTAATCTGTCATGGGCCCCTGTACCGCCTCCTCATGCTGCTGCCAGGTCCAGAGTGTGTCATGGGTCCCTGTACGGCCTCCCATTGCTGCTGTCTCCATCGCCATACTCTGCCATGTGCCACTTTCAGGTCTCCTCACACTGCTGGTGGGTTCCATTTTGTCATAGGGTGCTGGCAGATTACGGGCCTCCCATTGCTGCTGCCAGGTCCGTAATCTGCCATGGGCCCCCGTACCGACTCCTCATGCTGCTGCCAGGCCCGTAATCTGTCATGGGCCCCTGTACCGCCTCCTCATGCTGCTGCCAGGTCCAGAGTGTGTCATGGGTCCCTGTACGGCCTCCCATTGCTGCTGTCTCCATCGCCATACTCTGCCATGTGCCACTTTCAGGTCTCCTCACACTGCTGGTGGGTTCCATTTTGTCATAGGGTGCTGGCAGATTACGGGCCTCCCATTGCTGCTGCCAGGCCCGTAATCTGCCATGGGCCCCCGTACCGACTCCTCATGCTGCTTCCAGGCCCGTAATCTGTCATGGGCCCCTGTACCGCCTCCTCATGCTGCTGCCAGGTCCAGAGTGTGTCATGGGTCCCTGTACGGCCTCCCATTGCTGCTGTCTCCATCGCCACACTCTGCCATGTGCCACTTTCAGGTCTCCTCACACTGCTGGTGAGTTCCATTTTGTCATAGGGTGCTGGCAGATTACGGGCCTCCCATTGCTGCTGCCAGGCCCGTAATCTGCCATGGGCCCCCGTACCGACTCCTCATGCTGCTGCCAGGCCCGTAATCTGTCATGGGCCCCTGTACCGCCTCCTCGTGCTGCTGCCAGGTCCAGAGTGTGTCATGGGTCCCTGTACGGCCTCCCATTGCTGCTGCCAGGCCCGTAATCTGCCATGGGCCCCCGTACCGACTCCTCATGCTGCTGCCAGGCCCGTAATCTGTCATGGGCCCCTGTAACGCCTCCTCATGCTGCTGCCAGGTCCAGAGTGTGTCATGGGTCCCTGTACGGCATCCCATTGCTGCTGTCTCCATCGCCACACTCTGCCATGTGCCACTTTCAGGTCTCCTCACACTGCTGGTGGGTTCTATTTTGTCATAGGGTGCTGTATGGCCTCCCATTGCTGCTGCCAGGCCCGTAATCTGCCATGGGCCCCCGTACCGACTCCTCATGCTGCTGTCAGGCCCGTAATCTGTCATGGGCCCCTGTACCGCCTCCTCATGCTGCTGCCAGGTCCAGAGTGTGTCATGGGTCCCTGTACGGCCTCCCATTGCTGCTGTCTCCATCGCCACACTCTGCCATGTGCCACTTTCAGGTCTCCTCACACTGCTGGTGGGTTCCATTTTTTCATAGGGTGCTGTATGGCCTCCCATTGCTGCTGCCTCCACCGCCACACTGTGGCTCCACACTCTGGTTTTGGCCCCGTGACTGCCCAAATGAGTGAAGTGTGCGGTGATTCTAAGATCGACGGCACTCATCTGCATGTCATACTGACTGACAGTATTATTTCTCTTCCCCAGCAGACTCCAAGGGCATTTAAATTAAAGGTACAGTGTTCTGCACTAATATAAAGGCTCTCTGAAGCCTAGAAACACCCTTTTTATATGTTAAATTCGCAGCGAATATATTCGACTCGAATCGAATTTATTCCGCGAATTCGCCAAATCAGCCGAATCGAATTTTTGAATAATTCGCTCATCTCTACTGGTGACAGTGACAACAGGGGCACTAACTGGAGAATCACTATAGTCCATGCACTCTTCTATCATACAAAGCCACAAGAGGTATGGATGAAGGATTATTATTATATAGGATAGTGGTAACAGTTTTTGCAGTGCTTTGCAAAATTAAGGGAGACAATATAGTTACAAATGAATCTAATACATAAGATTTCAGATGGACCTGCTTGTGAGAGCTAAAAATGCAAAGGGGGAAGCAAGTGATACAAAAGGTAATAACTGTGGGACAATGAGCTATAGGAAAAACTTGAGTAGAGGCGGGATAGGCTGCTCAAAAGAGATGATTTATCAAGGATTGCTTCAAAGCGGACAGAGTAGGAGATAGTCAAATGGACTGGGGTAGAGAGTAGAAAGGAAAGGCTCTAGAGAAATCCTGGAGACAAGCATAGGAGAAGGTGACAAGTGTAGCTAGAAAGAAAGAAGTCTTATGAGGGTCAAAGAGAATGGTTTGAATGATATTTTGAGATGAGGCTGATGATATAGCTGGGACAGAGTTGTGGGTGGTTTTGTATGCTGTGGTGGCTATTTTGAAATGTATGCATGAACGGTGAGCAGAAGGCAGTGGAGAGATTGGCAGAGAGGGTTGGTAAACATTGACCGGTTGGTTAGGTCATTGAGACAGGCATCAGTATTCATGATAGACTGAAGTGGGGATAGCCTGTGTAGAGGTAGACCAACATGGAGGGAGCTGCAATAGTTGAGGGAGGGAAAGAGTAAATTAGAGGTCTTTTGTTTTAATTTGTTAAGAAGGGGCAAATTTTGGAAATGTTGTGGAGAGGTAGGCAACAAGATTTGAACAGTAATTATATGTAAGGCCAAAATGAGAGGTTAGAGTCTAGGACTACACCAGGCACCCTGCTCTAAGAAAAGTGACCGATTTAAATGATATTGATATCAATTGGGAAGCTGCGGAAGAAGAGACATAGAGAAGGTAAAATTACTAGTCTAATTTTGAAAAAATTGAGTTTGAGGAAGTGGTGTGACATCCATGCAGATAATCAATTAATAAATTGGGGATGCAAGAGGAGACAGAAGGAGTGAGCTGAGAGAGATAGATTTGGGTATCATCAGCATAGATATTATAAACTATAGGAGGTTATCAACTATCCTAAGGAGGAGGAGTAGATAAAAATTAGAAGGGGCTTGAGGACAGAGTTTTGAGGGACCCTACAAAAAAAAAGAAAAGGAGAGGAGGAGATCAAGCTATAGGGGATACTGTAAGTGTGATGTGATAGGTTGTACAAGAACTGGGGAAGAGAGGAGTCTTGGAAGCCAAGAAAGTAGAGGTTTTTTTCAACCATATCAAAGGCAAAACAAGATCTCAGATAAGGAATACAAAGTAGTGGCCATTGGTTTTGGCAGTTAGTAAGTTGTTGGTGAGTTTTAGGAGGGCAGTTTCTGCAGAGATAAAAGCCAGATTGAAAGGGGTCTAGAAGGTTGCTACAATAACCTTGCTACAACTGTGGTGGTTCACACAATTGTAGCCAAGGTGTTCTAGAAGTTTGGAAGTAAAAGGGTGCAAGGAAATTGGCCTTTAAGATATTTCGGCAGGTGGGGCTCAGTAAGGGTTTTTCTAGTATGTGGGTGACAAGAGCATGTTTTGGATATATGGGGATAGTTTTTTGGTGAAAATTAATAAAAATGTAGCATGGATTCTAACCCTCCTCCGCATTATCCAAAACTTATTAACCTCCCTAACGGTATTCCCGGGTGTAGCTCGGGGTAAAATGTCTATACCAAAAGCGGTAACCCCGAGCTACACTCGGGCTTACCATGCGGTGCTGCATAGGGAGTCCCTGCAGCACTTACCTTGTCCTTCGCTCCCGCGATGTGTCCCCTGCAGCGTCCCCGACCATCTCCTCCGTCTGATGCCGGCATCCGGCTCCTGTGTTCCGGTCCCTGTCACGACGGGACGTATGGGCGCTGCCGCCGTAGGCGGCGGGAAATTTGAAAATTTTAAGAAAATATCATTTTTTTCAAAATGATTTTACATGGTAAAACATTGCTGTTTCAACCCATTTCACATACATTTTGTCCGTAGTGCTTTGTCCTGTCCCCTGTCTGCATTTTGATTGTTCTTTCTGCCTGGAAACTTAGAAAAGTCCATGGCGTCCAAAAAGTGTCCCTTTAGGTCAAAAGCGGGTTTAGATCAGCTAGAGAACAGCGATAGTAAATCAGAACTACTTGCAGAATTGAGTGATAGTGATTCGTGGAGAAATTTGTCATCAAACACTGAAAACGATTCTGCGACTTTGCTCAGTGATGTGCGAACTTGGCACTATATTTCAAATTTCAGTGTTTTTGGTTTGATTATATTATTGAATTAAATGTATGATTTAGAATCTTGTTCAGACAGATTTCAGTGAGTTATTCCTAAAAATTACAGCCTACAATAAAAAAAACTACATATTTCCATGCAAAATAATTGTACCGCTTTCAGCACCAAAAATATGAAATAATCATACCGCTAGGGAGGTTAATGAAAAATGTTATGGCTAGATTCACTTTACATTTGTATTGGGATTTTGCTAATTTACTAAAGGAAAAGAGTTTAACAAGTGAATGTTCACTTATATCAAACAAAAGTGCTGCGCTATAAACAATAATACAAATATATCCACCTTGTACTAAAATACCAAATAGTGGAAATGATATCAAACAGTAGAAATAATATAATATAGTAACCAATATATGTTATCAACATTCATAAGTGACTACCACATTACAAATTTCCAGAAAAGGTAATAGTGAAATCAAGTCTACAATAAAAAATATGACTGCAAAAACAGTCCATATGGATGAAGATCCTTGAAGCAATGATGCAACACCAAAATCAAGGGCTTCCAAATTCAGTGTAAATAAACAAAATAAGTGCCCAGTGAAATGAGTGACTGCACACACAGTCCGTATGAACCACAGTCCTCAGTATAGTGAAGTGACATCCAAATGTGAGAAAAACATCCGTGAGATCCTTCACCAATATGCACTCACCAGAACTAAGATTAAATGAGCTTCAAAAATTATACTCCAAGACAATCTCCAATCTCCTCCTCTCAGGTCTGGTTCAGAACCATCAGTAACGTGCCCTGTGAAAAGAGCTCAACACACAGGGCCCAGATTGGAGGTACATAGTGTAGCAGTTTTTTTTAAACACGTATACATACCATCCATGTGAAAATAAAAACTGCGGCCGCACTTAAAAAGATGGCCACCAGACCAAACATGGACTTGGAGGCGTGACTTCAGCACATAGGTTCCTCCTTGACATGTTCCGTGCACATGCACATTCTCAAAGGGACGAGGAGGTGGGTCCCACCAGTTCCACCAGTTCAAAGTACCACAGTGCTGTGAAAAGGGTTAAATATCCTGTATCCTACCATAAATCCTGTATAATATCCACATAGATATCCACAAATCCACATAGAGGAGATAAAAAGAGCACCACAATAGTGTAACATTCTTCCAGTTTAATAGCACATAAAACAAGTATCACACTTACATTCATCTGTATCAGACCCAACAATAAGGAATACAGCACATAAACATGTTTCCGCTATGGCTACCACATTTAAATATATATCTTATTATGAATAATTCCTCAGCAGGGATTAGTTTTGGCTTAATGTAGGGTTCAAACCCAAACTTTGCATGTTTGACATTTGCAGACTGGGCAAACAATTTGCCCAGTTCACCTGCACAGAATATCCTGCTGCTTCTGCAGCAGGAAGTCATTCATTAATTGGTGGTATTACTATTCTCTGCAGTATGTCCTGTTGTTGGCAGAGACCCTTTTCCTTGTCATCATGGAGATAGTGTGCTTTGCCAGGGGACTCCCCTGTCAAGCTACCCTCCCATAGTTGAGGGCATGTGGTATGGTTCAGGAAGTGGGCCACAGGATTGCTGCTCCTCTCCTTCCTGGCTTCATGCTCAGATATGCTTCATGGTATGGAATTCTGGGGGGGGGGGTGGGCTGTGCTTTTTTTGCTTTATTTTCATGGGGTTCCCTTTAAAATCCCTCAACAAGGATAGGGGTCTGGTATGTATTTTTAGGGGGAATCCCCCTTTTTTTGCACATCTATATCAGATATTCAACCAGAATAAAGGTATGTTATAGATGAAGAGAATCCCTAGCCACATTTTGTTTACAAACATAATGAAACAAACATAAAATCTAATTTACCAGCAATTTAAATGTTTTTTTTTTCTGTAAATGTCAGTTTTCTGCGGTACATTGTACATTGTACACATGCACCATTTCACAGGCAGGCCTAAGGCATGCCCTGGGTGTGTTATTTAAAAGCTTCTTACCCAGCCACTGTACATAAATGGCTGGGTGGGACAAGTGTCATTCTGACAGGATGTACCTGTAAGTCCTGTCAGGACATGTTCATATGCAGCCTTGGGACCATGCAGCAACATACATTGGGGTGTTTGATTTCTAAAATGTGGTTATTTTGTAGGTGTTTTCATTGTCCTGGTTCTCCAGGTCCTTAAAAATACAATAGGTAGTCAGGAAATTAGATGAGTAATTTATGCTCCTTAAAAGCCCAAACGTACTTCTTGGACTTTGGGCCCCTCTATGTGGCTAGGCTGTGAAAAAAAATCACACATATGTTGTATCTCCTTACCTGGGAAAAGTAGCAGAATGTGTTATGAAGTGTAATTGTAAGTAGAGATGAGCGAATCGAAGTAGGCGAAGTGGAATTCGTTTTGAATATTGGAAAATTTTCGCGCCGAATCCGAAAAATAGCCTACTTCGGACGCGCGAATCGAAATTTTTCCTAAAATGGCGGCGGACATGTGCGGCGACGGAGCGGGGATGTCTGGGAAGGCGCGCAGACAAGGCGCGCTGACCCATAATGCATTCCTTAATGACATGTGATCGCATTAGCCAATCAGCAGCCAGCCAGCCAGCACTGTGTAATGGTCGAGCTATAAATGGCGGCCATTTTAGAATTCTTCATTTGCCTCCAGTCATTCAAGAGAGGCAGACCGCTCTGTATTAGGGACAGAGTTAGGGCCACAGAAACGTTACTTGGGGACAGAGAAACGTTACTTAGGGACAGAGAAACGTTACTTAGGGACAGAGAAACATTACTCAGGGACACAGAATTGTTAGTGAGGGCCACAGAATCGTTACTTAGGGCCACAGAAACGCTAGTTAGGGCCACAGAATTGTTACTCAGGGACAGACAGAATTGTTACTGAGGGCCACAGAATTGTTACTTAGGGCCACAGAAACGTTACTCAGGGCCACAGAATTGTTACTGAGGGCCACAGAACTGTTACTTAGGGCCACAGAAACGTTAGTTAGGGCCACAGAATTGTTACTCAGGGACAGACACAGAATTGTTACTGAGGGCCACAGAATTGTTACTTAGGGCCACAGAAACGTTACTCAGGGACACAGAATTGTTACTGAGGGCCACAGAACTGTTACTTAGGGCCACAGAATTGTTACTCAGGGACACAGAATTGTTACTGAGGGCCACAGAACCGTTACTTAGGGCCACAGAATTGTTACTCAGGGACAGACAGAATTGTTACTGAGGGCCACAGAATTGTTACTTAGGGCCACAGAAATGTTACTCAGGGCCACAGAATTGTTACTGAGGGCCACAGAACTGTTACTTAGGGCCACAGAAACGTTAGTTAGGGCCACAGAATTGTTACTCAGGGACAGACACAGAATTGTTACTGAGGGCCACAGAATTGTTACTTAGGGCCACAGAAACGTTACTCAGGGACACAGAATTGTTACTGAGGGTCACAGAACTGTTACTTAGGGCCACAGAAACGTTAGTTAGGGCCACAGAATTGTTACTCAGGGACAGACACAGAATTGTTACTGAGGGACACAGAATTGTTACTGAGGGCCACAGAACTGTTACTTAGGGCCACATAATTGTTACTCAGGGACACAGAATTGTTACTGAGGGCCACAGAACCGTTACTTAGGGCCACAGAATTGTTACTCAGGGACAGACACAGAATTGTTACTCAGGGACACAGAATTGTTACTGAGGGCCACAGAACCGTTACTTAGGGCCACAGAATTGTTACTCAGGGACAGACACAGAATTGTTACTGAGGGACACAGAATTGTTACTGAGGGCCACAGAACCGTTACTTAGGGCCACAGAATTGTTACTCAGGGACAGACACAGAATTGTTACTCAGGGCCACAGAATTGTTACTTAGGGCCACAGAAACGTTACTCAGGGACACAGAATTGTTACTGAGGGCCACAGAACTGTTACTTAGGGCCACAGAAACGTTAGTTAGGGCCACAGAATTGTTACTCAGGGACAGACACAGAATTGTTACTGAGGGACACAGAATTGTTACTGAGGGCCACAGAACTGTTACTTAGGGCCACAGAATTGTTACTCAGGGACACAGAATTGTTACTGAGGGCCACAGAACCGTTACTTAGGGCCACAGAATTGTTACTCAGGGACAGACACAGAATTGTTACTCAGGGACACAGAATTGTTACTTAGGGCCACAGAACCGTTACTTAGGGCCGCAGAATTGTTACTGAGGGACACAGAATTGTTACTGAGGGCCACAGAACCGTTACTTAGGGCCACAGAATTGTTACTCAGGGACAGACACAGAATTGTTACTCAGGGACACAGAATTGTTACTTAGGGCCACAGAAACGTTACTCAGGGACACAGAATTGTTACTCAGGGACAGACACAGAATTGTTACTCAGGGACACAGAATTGTTACTCAGGGACACAGAATTGTTACTGAGGGCCACAGAACCGGTACTTAGGGCCACAGAAACGTTACTCAGGGACACAGAATTGTTACTGAGGGCCACAGAACCGTTACTTAGGGCCACAGAATTGTTACTCAGGGACAGACACAGAATTCTTACTCAGGGACAGACACAAAATTGTTACTCAGGGACACAGAATTGTTACTGAGGGACAGACACAGAATTGTTACTCAGGGACAGACAGAATTGTTACTGAGGGCCACAGAACTGTTACTTAGGGCCACAGAAACGTTACTCAGGGACACAGAATTGTTACTCAGGGACAGACACAGAATTGTTACTCAGGGACAGACACAGAATTGTTACTGAGGGACACAGAATTGTTACTGAGGGACACAGAATTGTTACTGAGGGACACAGAATTGTTACTGAGGAACACAGAATTGTTACTGAGGGCCACAGAACTGTTACTTAGGGCCACAGAAACGTTACCCAGGGACACAGAATTGTTACTCAGGGACACAGAATCGTTTAATTAAAGAGTATGTCAGACAACATGCAGAGGAGTGGCAGAGGAGGCAATGTTTTTGGAGCGAGCAGATGTGGCAGCAGAGGAAGGGGTCAAGGCAGCACTATTCGCAGCCAGAGGCTAGTGCTCCCGGTGTCATCCAGTACAGTGAGGAAGAGCTAACAGAGGGCGGTCAGGAACGGGGGGAGACATCCGCCTCTTCAGCAGCCAGGCGAAGAAGTAGTGGCGAGGAGAGTGGCTCGGTAGCCGGTCTAGAGACAGGTCTGTCTCCTGACCCACACGCAGCCGAGGGGGCTAGTAGTGAGGCGGAGACCCTAATTGATGATGATGAGGCTGATCGCACTTAGCAGCCTCGTCGTCATCAGGCTATTGCTTCCGCATCATCAGGAGAAGAGGGTGGCAGCTTGGCAGCGAGCAAAACAGTCGGTGGGTTGTCTCCATCGCCATTTTTTGTCATAGGGTGCTGGCAGATTACGGGCCTCTCATAGCTGCTGCCAGGCCCCTAATCTACCATGGGCCCCTATACCGCCTCCTCATGCTGCTGCCAAGTCCAGAGTCTCTCATGGGTCCCTGTACGGCCTCCCATTGCTGCTGTCTCCATCGCCACACTCTGCCATGTGCCACTTTCAGGTCTCCTCACACACTGCTGGTGTGTTCAATTTTTTGACATAGGGTGCTGGCAGATTACGGGCCTCCCATAGCTGCTGCCAGGCCCCTAATCTGCCATGGGCCCCTATACTGCCTCCTCATGCTGCTGCCAGGTCCACAGTGTCTCATGCCATGTGCCACTTTCAGGTCTCCTCACACTGCTGGTGTGTTCAATTTTTTGACATAGGGTGCTGGCAGATTACGGGCCTCCCATAGCTGCTGCCAGGCCCCTAATCTGCCATGGGCCCCTATACCACCTCCTCATGCTGCTGCCAAGTCCAGAGTCTCTCATGGGTCCCTGTACGGCCTCCCATTGCTGCTGTCTCCATCGCCACACTCTGCCATGTGCCACTTTCAGGTCTCCTCACACTGCTGGTGTGTTCCATTTTTTGTCATAGGGTGCTGGCAGATTACGGGCCTCCCATAGCTGCTGCCAGGCCCCTAATCTGCCATGGGCCCCTATACCGCCTCCTCATGCTGCTGCCAGGTCCACAGTGTCTCATGCCATGTGCCACTTTCATGTCTCCTCACACTGCTGGTGTGTTCAATTTTTTGACATAGGGTGCTGGCAGATTACGGGCCTCCCATAGCTGCTGCCAGGCCCCTAATCTGCCATGGGCCCCTATACCGCCTCCTCATGCTGCTGCCAAGTCCAGAGTCTCTCATGGGTCCCTGTACGGCCTCCCATTGCTGCTGTCTCCATCGCCACACTCTGCCATGTGCCACTTTCAGGTCTCCTCACACTGCTGGTGTGTTCCATTTTTTGTCATAGGGTGCTGGCAGATTACGGGCCTCCCATAGCTGCTGCCAGGCCCCTAATCTGCCATGGGCCCCTATACCGCCTCCTCATGCTGCTGCCAGGTCCACAGTGTCTCATGCCATGTGCCACTTTCAGGTCTCCTCACACTGCTGGTGTGTTCAATTTTTTGACATAGGGTGCTGGCAGATTACGGGCCTCCCATAGCTGCTGCCAGGCCCCTAATCTGCCATGGGCCCCTATACCGCCTCCTCATGCTGCTGCCAAGTCCAGAGTCTCTCATGGGTCCCTGTACGGCCTCCCATTGCTGCTGTCTCCATCGCCACACTCTGCCATGTGCCACTTTCAGGTCTCCTCACACTGCTGGTGTGTTGAATTTTTTGACATAGGGTGCTGACAGATTACGGACCTCCCATAGCTGCTGCCAGGCCCCTAATCTGACATGGGCCCCTATACCGCCTCCTCATGCTGCTGCCAAGTCCAGAGTCTGTCATGGGTCCCTGTACGGCCTCCCATTGCTGCTGTCTCCATCGCCACACTCTGCCATGTGCCACTTTCAGGTCTCCTCACACTGCTGGTGTGTGCCATTTTTTGTCATAGGGTGCTGGCAGATTACGGGCCTCCCATAGCTGCTGCCAGGCCCCTAATCTGCCATGGGCCCCTATACCGCCTCCTCATGCTGCTGCCAGGTCCACAGTGTCTCATGCCATGTGCCACTTTCAGGTCTCCTCACACTGCTGGTGTGTTCAATTTTTTGACATAGGGTGCTGGCAGATTACGGGCCTCCCATAGCTGCTGCCAGGCCCCTAATCTGCCATGGGCCCCTATACCACCTCCTCATGCTGCTGCGAAGTCCAGAGTCTCTCATGGGTCCCTGTACGGCCTCCCATTGCTGCTGTCTCCATCGCCACACTCTGCCATGTGCCACTTTCAGGTCTCCTCACACTGCTGGTGTGTTCCATTTTTTGTCATAGGGTGCTGGCAGATTACGGGCCTCCCATAGCTGCTGCCAGGCCCCTAATCTGCCATGGGCCCCTATACCGCCTCCTCATGCTGCTGCCAGGTCCACAGTGTCTCATGCCATGTGCCACTTTCAGGTCTCCTCACACTGCTGGTGTGTTCAATTTTTTGACATAGGGTGCTGGCAGATTACGGGCCTCCCATAGCTGCTGCCAGGCCCCTAATCTGCCATGGGCCCCTATACCGCCTCCTCATGCTGCTGCCAAGTCCAGAGTCTCTCATGGGTCCCTGTACGGCCTCCCATTGCTGCTGTCTCCATCGCCACACTCTGCCATGTGCCACTTTCAGGTCTCCTCACACTGCTGGTGTGTTGAATTTTTTGACATAGGGTGCTGACAGATTACGGACCTCCCATAGCTGCTGCCAGGCCCCTAATCTGCCATGGGCCCCTATACCGCCTCCTCATGCTGCTGCCAAGTCCAGAGTCTGTTATGGGTCCCTGTACGGCCTCCCATTGCTGCTGTCTCCATCGCCACACTCTGCCATGTGCCACTTTCAGGTCTCCTCACACTGCTGGTGTGTTGAATTTTTTGACATATGGTGCTGGCAGATTACGGGCCTCCTATAGCTGCTGCCAGGCCCCTAATCTGCCATGGGCCCCTATACCGCCTCCTCATGCTGCTGCTAGGTCCAGAGTCTGTCATGGGTCCCTGTACGGCCTCCCATTGCTGCTGTCTCCATCGCCACACTCTGCCATTTGCCACTTTCAGGTCTCCTCACACACTGCTGGTGTGTTAAATTTTTTGTCATAGGGTGCTGGCAGATTACTGGCCTCCTATAGCTGCTGCCAGGCCCCTAATCTGCCATGGGCCCCTATACCGCCTCCTCATGCTGCTGCCAGGTCCAGAGTCTCTCATGGGTCCCTGTATGGCCTCCCATTGCTGCTGTCTCCATCGCCACACTCTGCAATGTGCCACTTTCAGGTCTCCTCACACACTGCTGGTGTGTTCCATTTTTTGTCATAGGGTGCTGGCAGATTACGGGCCTCCCATTGCTGCTGCCAGGCCTGTAATCTGCCATTGGCCCCCGTACCGCCTGGTCACGCTGCTGCTGGGTCCACAGTGTGACATGGGTCCCTGTACCGCCTCCCATTGCTCCCACTCTGCCATGTGCCACTTTCAGGTCTCCTCACACTCCTGCTGGTTTCCATTTTGTCATAGGTTGCTGGCAGATTACAGGCCTCCCATAGGTGCTGCCAGGCCCCAAATCTGCCATGGGCCCCCGTACCGCCTCGTCACGCTGCTGCTGGGTCCACAGTGTGACATGGGTCCCTGTACCGCCTCCCATTGCTCCCACTCTGCCATGTGCCACTTTGAGGTCTCCTCACACTCCTGCTGGTTTCCATTTTGTCATAGGTTGCTGTATGGCCTCCCATTGCTGCTGCCTCCACCGCCACACTGTGGCTCCAAACACTGGTTTTGGCCCCGTGACTGGCCAAATGAGTGAAGTGTGCGGTGATTCTAAGATCGACGGCACTCATCTGCATGTCATACTGACTGACAGTATTATTTCTCTTCCCCAGCAGACTCCAAGGGCATTTAAATTAAAGGTACAGTGTTCTGCACTAATATTAAGTCTCTCTGAAGCCTAGAAACACCCTTTTTTAAGTTAAATTCACAGCGAATATATTCGACTCGAATCGAATATTGTCCACGAATTTGCCGAATCAGTCGAATCGAATTTTTGAATACTTCGCTCATCTCTAATTGTAAGTGTGCTTAGGCAGTGTGAGAAAAATAAGTTGTAAAAATGACAATTTGAGAAAAAAAAAACAAATCTTATATAAATTCTTCATTTTCCAAAGAATTGTGGAAAAAAATTAAAACTCACCATGCCTCTTACTAAATACCTTGGATTATATACTTTCCAAAAATGGGTAATTTGGGGGATATTTTTACTGTCCTGGCATGTTCGGACCACAAGGATCAGTACATCAGCTGTGATTAATTTTCAATGATATGTGCCATAGATAGTAGATAGAGATGAGCGAATCGAAGTATCCGAAGTGGAATTCGAGTCGAATATCGGAAAAATTTCGATTCGTGCCGAATCCGAAAAACAGCCTAATTCGGACGCGCGAATCGAAATTTTTCAGAAAATGGCGGCTGACATGTGCGGCGACGGAGCGGGGATGTCGGGGAAGGCGCGCAGACAAGGCGCGCTGCCCCATAATGCATTCCTCAACGACATGTGATCGCATCAGCCAATCAGCAGCCAGCCAGCCAGCACTGTGTAATGGTCGAGGTATATATAGCGGCCATTTTGGAAATCTTCATTTGCCTGCAGTCATTGAACAGAGGCAGACCGCTCTGTACTAGGGACAGGGACAGAGTTAGGGCCACAGAAACGAGAATTGGGGACAGAGAGAAGTTACTTAGGGACAGAGAACCATTACTCAGGGACACAGACTTGTTAATGAGGGCCACAGAATCGTTATTTAGGGACAAAGAAACGCTAGTTAGGGCCACAGAATTCATACTCAGGGACAGACAGAATTGTTACTCAGTGCCAGAGAATTGTTACTTAGGGCCACAGAAACGTTATTAGGGCCACAGAATTTTTACTCAGGGACAGACAGAATTGTTACTGAGTGCCAGAGAATTGTTACTCAGGGACAGACAGAATTGTTACTGAGTGCCAGAGAATTCTTACTCAGGGCCACAGAATTCATTCTCAGGGACAGACAGAATTGTTACTCAGGGACAGACAGAATTGTTACTGAGTGCCAGAGAATTGTTACTCAGGGACAGACAGAATTGTTACTGAGTGCCAGAGAATTGTTACTCAGGGACAGACAGAATTGTTACTGAGTGCCAGAGAATTGTTACTCAGGGACAGACAGAATTGTTACTGAGTGCCAGAGAATTGTTACTCAGGGACAGACAGAATTGTTACTGAGTGCCAGAGAATTGTTACTCAGGGACAGACAGAATTGTTACTGAGTGCCAGAGAATTGTTACTCAGGGACAGACAGAATTGTTACTGAGTGCCAGAGAATTGTTACTCGCACAGACACAAAATTGTTACTTGCACAGACACAGAATTGTTACTCGCGCAGACACAGAATTGTTACTCAGGGCCACAGAATTCATACTCAGGGACAGACAGAATTGTTACTGAGTGCCAGAGAATTGTTACTCAGGGACAGACAGAATTGTTACTGAGTGCCAGAGAATTGTTACTCAGGGACAGACAGAATTGTTACTGAGTGCCAGAGAATTGTTACTCGCACAGACACAAAATTGTTACTTGCACAGACACAGAATTGTTACTCGCACAGACACAGAATTGTTACTCAGGGCCACAGAATTCATACTCAGGGACAGACAGAATTGTTACTGAGCGCCAGAGAATTGTTACTCAGGGACAGACAGAATTGTTACTGAGTGCCAGAGAATTGTTACTCAGGGACAGACAGAATTGTTACTGAGTGCCAGAGAATTGTTACTCAGGGACAGACAGAATTGTTACTGAGTGCCAGAGAATTGTTACTCGCACAGACACAAAATTGTTACTTGCACAGACACAGAATTGTTACTCGCACAGACACAGAATTGTTACTCAGGGCCACAGAATTCATACTCAGGGACAGACAGAATTGTTACTGAGTGCCAGAGAATTGTTACTCAGGGACAGACAGAATTGTTACTGAGTGCCAGAGAATTGTTACTCGCACAGACACAAAATTGTTACTTGCACAGACACAGAATTGTTACTCGCACAGACACAGAATTGTTACTCAGGGCCACAGAATTCATACTCAGGGACAGACAGAATTGTTACTGAGTGCCAGAGAATTCTTACTCAGGGACAGACAGAATTGTTACTGAGTGCCAGAGAATTCTTACTCAGGGACAGACAGAATTGTTACTGAGTGCCAGAGAATTGTTACTCTCACAGACACAAAATTGTTACTTGCACAGACACAGAATTGTTACTCGCACAGAGACAGAATTGTTACTCAGGGCCACAGAATTCATACTCAGGGACAGACAGAATTGTTACTGAGTGCCAGAGAATTGTTACTCAGGGACAGACAGAATTGTTACTGAGTGCCAGAGAATTGTTACTCTCACAGACACAAAATTGTTACTTGCACAGACACAGAATTGTTACTTGCACAGACACACAATTGTTACTCAGGGCCACAGAATTCATACTCAGGGACAGACAGAATTGTTACTGAGTGCCAGAGAATTCTTACTCAGGGCCACAGAATTCATACTCAGGGACAGACAGAATTGTTACTCAGGGACAGACAGAATTGTTACTGAGTGCCAGAGAATTGTTACTCAGGGACAGACAGAATTGTTACTGAGTGCCAGAGAATTCTTACTCAGGGACAGACAGAATTGTTACTGAGTGCCAGAGAATTGTTACTCTCACAGACACAAAATTGTTACTTGCACAGACACAGAATTGTTACTCGCACAGAGACAGAATTGTTACTCAGGGCCACAGAATTCATACTCAGGGACAGACAGAATTGTTACTGAGTGCCAGAGAATTGTTACTCAGGGACAGACAGAATTGTTACTGAGTGCCAGAGAATTGTTACTCTCACAGACACAAAATTGTTACTTGCACAGACACAGAATTGTTACTTGCACAGACACACAATTGTTACTCAGGGCCACAGAATTCATACTCAGGGACAGACAGAATTGTTACTGAGTGCCAGAGAATTCTTACTCAGGGCCACAGAATTCATACTCAGGGACAGACAGAATTGTTACTCAGGGACAGACAGAATTGTTACTGAGTGCCAGAGAATTGTTACTCAGGGACAGACAGAATTGTTACTGAGTGCCAGAGAATTCTTACTCAGGGACAGACAGAATTGTTACTGAGTGCCAGAGAATTGTTACTCTCACAGACACAAAATTGTTACTTGCACAGACACAGAATTGTTACTCGCACAGAGACAGAATTGTTACTCAGGGCCACAGAATTCATACTCAGGGACAGACAGAATTGTTACTGAGTGCCAGAGAATTGTTACTCAGGGACAGACAGAATTGTTACTGAGTGCCAGAGAATTGTTACTCTCACAGACACAAAATTGTTACTTGCACAGACACAGAATTGTTACTTGCACAGACACACAATTGTTACTCAGGGCCACAGAATTCATACTCAGGGACAGACAGAATTGTTACTGAGTGCCAGAGAATTCTTACTCAGGGCCACAGAATTCATACTCAGGGACAGACAGAATTGTTACTCAGGGACAGACAGAATTGTTACTGAGTGCCAGAGAATTGTTACTCAGGGACAGACAGAATTGTTACTGAGTGCCAGAGAATTGTTACTCTCACAGACACAAAATTGTTACTTGCACAGACACAGAATTGTTACTTGCACAGACACACAATTGTTACTCAGGGCCACAGAATTCATACTCAGGGACAGACAGAATTGTTACTGAGTGCCAGAGAATTGTTACTCAGGGACAGACAGAATTGTTACTGAGTGCCAGAGAATTGTTACTCTCACAGACACAAAATTGTTACTTGCACAGACACAGAATTGTTACTCGCACAGAGACAGAATTGTTACTCAGGGCCACAGAATTCATACTCAGGGACAGACAGAATTGTTACTGAGTGCCAGAGAATTGTTACTCGCACAGACACAAAATTGTTACTTGCACAGACACAGAATTGTTACTCGCGCAGACACAGAATTGTTACTCAGGGCCACAGAATTCATACTCAGGGACAGACAGAATTGTTACTGAGTGCCAGAGAATTGTTACTCAGGGACAGACAGAATTGTTACTGAGTGCCAGAGAATTGTTACTCAGGGACAGACAGAATTGTTACTGAGTGCCAGAGAATTGTTACTCAGGGACAGACAGAATTGTTACTGAGTGCCAGAGAATTGTTACTCAGGGACAGACAGAATTGTTACTGAGTGCCAGAGAATTGTTACTCAGGGACAGACAGAATTGTTACTGAGTGCCAGAGAATTGTTACTCAGGGACAGACAGAATTGTTACTGAGTGCCAGAGAATTGTTACTCGCACAGACACAAAATTGTTACTTGCACAGACACAGAATTGTTACTCGCACAGACACAGAATTGTTACTCGCACAGACACAGAATTGTTACTCAGGGCCACAGAATTCATACTCAGGGACAGACAGAATTGTTACTGAGTGCCAGAGAATTGTTACTCAGGGACACCTAATCGTTGAATTAAATAGTATGTCAGACAACATGCAGAGGAGTGGCAGAGGAGGCAATGTTTTAGGAGCGAGCAGACGTGGCAGCAGAGGAAGGGGTCGAGGCAGCAGTATTCGCAGCCAGAGGCCAGTGCTCCCGGTGTCATCCAGCGGTCGTGTCTCCACCGACAACCCTGCCGTCATTGATTGGTTGGCTCGGTCGTCTTCCTCTTCCCAGGTCACCTCTGACACCTACAGCCAACGGTCGGTGGGTACGTCAGACACAACCGTTAGTTGGCATGGCCCGGGACCAAGCCCACTGAAATCACGTGTCCTCTACCTGCCCCTGTCCTTTGCTGTTCCCTCACCAAGCGAAGTATCGCATGCTGTGGGCTCAGCCCCACTGTACAGTGAGGAAGAGCTAACAGAGGGCGGTCAGGAACGGGGGGAGACATCGGCCTTTTCAGCAGCCAAGCGAACAAGTACTGGCGAGGAGAGTGGCTCGGTAGCCGGTCTAGAGACAGGTCTGTCTCCTGACCCAGACGCAGCCGAGGGGGCTAGTAGTGAGGCGGAGACCCTACTTGATGATGAGGAGGTTGATCGCACTTGGCAGCCTCGTCGTCATCAGGCAATTTCTTCCGCATCATCAGGAGAAGAGGGTGGCAGCTTGGCAGCGAGCAAAACAGTCGGTGGGTTGCCCAGGAGACAGCAGCAGGGTCGCATCAGTGTCAGTGGAGCCAAACGTCCACGGAGTAGAGCACCAGCTCCACTGCAGCCTACCACCACGGCCAGTAGTGGTGCCGGTGCGCACGGAGGAAGT
This sequence comes from Staurois parvus, assembly GCF_062004578.1. Taxonomy (NCBI): domain Eukaryota; kingdom Metazoa; phylum Chordata; class Amphibia; order Anura; family Ranidae; genus Staurois; species Staurois parvus. The sequence goes on along the minus strand of NW_028317860.1, from coordinate 518,249 downwards.
AGCAGTCAGCCAGTGAAGAGTAGCGGGGGCAAAGTTTCCTACTCGGTGGTGTGGCAATTTTTCCTCAAGCCGCCCGAGGAAGTAAACGTAGCCGTATGTCGACTATGTGGCCAGAAATGCAAGCGTGGCCAGGGGGCCCATGTTGGGACTACAGCGTTGCGTCAGCATATGCAGCGTCACCATTCGGTGGCCTGGGAAAACCGTGATAAACATACGGCGGTTCTGCCTGCCCCAGCCCCCGCTCCATCACCCGCTCCGTTACTTGCTCCGTCACCCGACGTCGTCAATCGCCCTCTATCAGCCAGTCAAGGCTCCAACACCTCTGCTGAGGGGAGTTGTCGCTCATTGGCATCTTCCGCTCGTTCAGATGCTCCTTCTCCTGCTACTCCTCTTCTCGGATTCCGTCAACAGTCTTTCTTGGAATCCGTATCCAAGAGACAACAGTTTGCGAGCACGCACCCGACGGTGCAAAAGCTGAACGTCCTCCTGTCCAAGTTGCTGGTGCTGCAGTCCCTCCCTTTCCAACTGGTGGACTCAGCACCTTTCCGAGAAATGATGGCTTGTGCCGCGCCGCGGTGGAGAGTGCCAAGCCGTCATTTCTTTGCCCAAAAGGCAGTGCCAGCCCTGCATTCACATGTAGAAGAGATGGTGGGCCAGTCTTTGAGCATGTCGGTCTCTGCCAAAGTGCACGGCAGCGCCGACGTGTGGAGCTGTAACTACGGTCAGGGACAGTACATGTCATTTACGGCCCACTGGGTGAACGTGGTGCCGGCACAGCCGCACCAGCAACTTGGACAGGTCACGACGCTTTTGCCTCCACGTTTGCACGTCCTTGGTCCAGCAAGCATGTCCGCCTCTACCACCTCTTTTTCCGCCGTGTCCTCAGCCGCCACCCCCGTGCCAAGTCCCATTACCCGACCGGCATATCACATGTGCAGGGCGCAACGGTGTCACGCTGTGCTGCACCTGGTATGCCTTGGCGAACGTAGTCACACAGGGGAGGAACTGCTGAGTGTAATGAACAGAGAAATCGACAGATGGCTGTCTCCGCGCAAACTAAAAATCGGAACCATGTTGACTGACAACGGAAAGAACATGGTGTCTGCTCTGCGTCAAGGAAGGTTGTGCCATGCGCCATGCATGGCTCACGTGTTCAATCTGGTTGTCAAGCGGTTCCTAAAATCCACCATCCCACTGCAAGACATCCTTAAAATGTCACGTAAACTGTGCATGCATTTCAGCCATTCCTACACCGCAAAGAACACCCTCATTGAGCTGCAGCGGCAGAACGGAATTCCACAGCATCGCCTGATCTGCGACGTTGCAACAAGGTGGAATTCAACCCTACACATGTTAGACCGCCTTTACGAGCAGCGAAAGGCCATCACCGATTTCCTGATGTTACAAGCGGATAAAGGTACTCCCCTGTGTAACTTAGATGTCAGCCATTGGCAGCTCATGCGTGACACCTGCCGCTTGCTCAGGCCCTTTGAGGAGGCCACGCTATTCGTGAGTCGGCAGGACTATGGGATGAACGACGTCATTCCTCTGTTGCACGTCCTGGAACAAATGCTGTTAACAATGGCTGGTCAGGGTGCGGTAGACGTGGCGCACAGATCTCAACGCCACATGACCCCTGTGGGGGCAGGACAGGAAGAAGAGGAGGAGGTAGAGGAGGACATTTGTGCTCAGGAATTATTGAGTGAAATGGGTGGTTTTTCCACTCAGCGGACAGGAGTGGAGGAGCAGGAGCATCTGGTAGAGGAGGAGGAGGAGGAGACAGAGGACCCAGACGCACCGTGGCAGTATGCTGTGGAGATGGAGGCAGGGAGTCCCTCGCATTCCTTGGCACAAATGGCCCATAGCATGCTCGGTTGCTTGCGTAGCGACAGCCGAATAATAACCATCAGACAGAGGGATGACTTTTGGCTGTCCACCTTGTTGGACCCTCGCTACCGGTCCAAAATGGTGGCCTTTTTCACACCTGCTGAGAGGGAGGCCAAAATTACGTACTATAAAAACCACCTATGTAGTCAGTTGGTCTCTGCCTTTGTGCGCCATCGTCCATCCTCAGACACTGTGGGCCCTGTGCGCTCGCGTTCCGCTGGCATGGCAGCAGGGGAGGGGTGGGGTGGTAGGAGCAGTGGCAGCTCCACCAGCAGCGGCTGCCTCAGTCTGCAGTCGATGATGAGTAGCTTTCTTCACCAGCGCAGTGAGGAAACTACTAACCAGCCGCAGCAGCAGCAGCAGCATCAGGTGGACCTGGAGCAGGAGCTCAAACAACAGGCTTGGGCCTACTTGGACAGCACCCTGCCAACCGAGGTAGACAATCCCCTTGACTACTGGGCAACGAAACTTGACCTTTGGCCCCAACTAGCTGAATTTGCCCTTGAAAGGCTGTCATGCCCGGCCAGTAGCGTGGCATCGGAGCGCGTGTTTAGTGCGGCAGGAGGTATTGTAACTCCGCGGAGGACACGACTGTCCACCCAAAGTGTGGAGAGACTCACGTTTGTGAAAATGAATCAGGCGTGGATTAGTCTGGATTTCAAACCACCAGTTCCTGACACAACTGACTAAATCCGCCATGAATCATGCCTCAAACATGTGCCACTTTCAGGTCTCCTCACACTGCTGGTGTGTTGAATTTTTTGACATAGGGTGCTGGCAGATTACGGGCCTCCTATAGCTGCTGCCAGGCCCCTAATCTGCCATAGGCCCCTATATACCACCTCCTCCTGCTGCTGCCAGGTCCAGAGTCTCTCATGGGTCCCTGTACGGCCTCCCATTGCTGCTGTCTCCATCGCCACACTCTGCTGCCATGTGCCACTTTCAGGTCTCTTCACACTGCTGGTGTGTTAAATTTTTTGACATAGGGTGCAGGCAGATTACGGGCCTCACATAGCTGCTGCCAGGCCCCTAATCTGCCATGGGCCCCTATATACCACCTCCTCCTGCTGCTGCCAGGTCCAGAGTCTCTCATGGGTCCCTGTACGGCCTCCCATTGCTGCTGTCTCCATCGCCACACTCTGCTGCCATGTGCCACTTTCAGGTCTCTTCACACTGCTGGTGTGTTAAATTTTTTGACATAGGGTGCTGCAAGATAACGGGCCTCACATAGCTGCTGCCAGGCCCCTAATCAGCCATGGGCCCCTATACCGCCTCCTCCTGCTGCTGCCAGGTCCAGAGTCTCTCATGCCATGTGCCACTTTCAGGTCTCTTCACACTGCTGGTGTGTTAAATTTTTTGACATAGGGTGCTGGCAGATTACGGGCCTCCCATAGCTGCTGCCAGGCCCCTAATCTGCCATGGGCCCCTATATACCGCCTCCTCATGCTGCTGCCAAGTCCAGAGTCTGTCATGGTCCCTGTACGGCCTCCCATTGCTGCTGTCTCCATCGCCACACTCTGCTGCCATGTGCCACTTTCAGGTCTCTTCACACTGCTGGTGTGTTAAATTTTTTGACATAGGGTGCAGGCAGATTACGGGCCTCACATAGCTGCTGCCAGGCCCCTAATCTGCCATGGGCCCCTATATACCACCTCCTCCTGCTGCTGCCAGGTCCAGAGTCTCTCATGGGTCCCTGTACGGCCTCCCATTGCTGCTGTCTCCATCGCCACACTCTGCTGCCATGTGCCACTTTCAGGTCTCTTCACACTGCTGGTGTGTTAAATTTTTTGACATAGGGTGCTGCAAGATAACGGGCCTCACATAGCTGCTGCCAGGCCCCTAATCAGCCATGGGCCCCTATACCGCCTCCTCCTGCTGCTGCCAGGTCCAGAGTCTCTCATGCCATGTGCCACTTTCAGGTCTCTTCACACTGCTGGTGTGTTAAATTTTTTGACATAGGGTGCTGGCAGATTACGGGCCTCACATAGCTGCTGCCAGGCCCCTAATCTGCCATGGGCCCCTATATACCGCCTCCTCATGCTGCTGCCAAGTCTAGAGTCTCTCATGGGTCCCTGTACGGCCTCCCATTGCTGCTGTCTCCATCGCCACACTCTGCTGCCATGTGCCACTTTCAGGTCTCTTCACACTGCTGGTGTGTTAAATTTTTTGACATAGGGTGCAGGCAGATTACGGGCCTCACATAGCTGCTGCCAGGCCCCTAATCTGCCATGGGCCCCTATATACCGCCTCCTCATGCTGCTGCCAAGTCCAGAGTCTGTCATGGTCCCTGTACGGCCTCCCATTGCTGCTGTCTCCATCGCCACACTCTGCTGCCATGTGCCACTTTCAGGTCTCTTCACACTGCTGGTGTGTTAAATTTTTTGACATAGGGTGCAGGCAGATTACGGGCCTCACATAGCTGCTGCCAGGCCCCTAATCTGCCATGGGCCCCTATATACCGCCTCCTCATGCTGCTGCCAAGTCCAGAGTCTGTCATGGTCCCTGTACGGCCTCCCATTGCTGCTGTCTCCATCGCCACACTCTGCTGCCATGTGCCACTTTCAGGTCTCTTCACACTGCTGGTGTGTTTAATTTTTTGACATAGGGTGCAGGCAGATTACGGGCCTCACATAGCTGCTGCCAGGCCCCTAATCTGCCATGGGCCCCTATATACCGCCTCCTCATGCTGCTGCCAAGTCTAGAGTCTCTCATGGGTCCCTGTACGGCCTCCCATTGCTGCTGTCTCCATCGCCACACTCTGCTGCCATGTGCCACTTTCAGGTCTCTTCACACTGCTGGTGTGTTTAATTTTTTGACATAGGGTGCAGGCAGATTACGGGCCTCACATAGCTGCTGCCAGGCCCCTAATCTGCCATGGGCCCCTATATACCGCCTCCTCATGCTGCTGCCAAGTCTAGAGTCTCTCATGGGTCCCTGTACGGCCTCCCATTGCTGCTGTCTCCATCGCCACACTCTGCTGCCATGTGCCACTTTCAGGTCTCTTCACACTGCTGGTGTGTTAAATTTTTTGACATAGGGTGCAGGCAGATTACGGGCCTCACATAGCTGCTGCCAGGCCCCTAATCTGCCATGGGCCCCTATATACCGCCTCCTCATGCTGCTGCCAAGTCCAGAGTCTGTCATGGTCCCTGTACGGCCTCCCATTGCTGCTGTCTCCATCGCCACACTCTGCCATGTGCCACTTTCAGGTCTCTTCACACTGCTGGTGTGTTTAATTTTTTGACATAGGGTGCAGGCAGATTACGGGCCTCACATAGCTGCTGCCAGGCCCCTAATCTGCCATAGGCCCCTATATACCGCCTCCTCATGCTGCTGCCAGGTCCAGAGTCTCTCATGGGTCCCTGTACGGCCTCCCATTGCTGCTTTCTCCATCGCCACACTCTGCCATGTGCCACTTTCAGGTCTCCTCACACACTGCTGGTGTGTTGAATTTTTTGACATAGGGTGCTGGCAGATTACGGGCCTCCTATAGCTGCTGCCAGGCCCCTAATCTGCCATAGGCCCCTATATACCACCTCCTCCTGCTGCTGCCAGGTCCAGAGTCTCTCATGGGTCCCTGTACGGCCTCCCATTGCTGCTGTCTCCATCGCCACACTCTGCTGCCATGTGCCACTTTCAGGTCTCTTCACACTGCTGGTGTGTTAAATTTTTTGACATAGGGTGCAGGCAGATTACGGGCCTCACATAGCTGCTGCCAGGCCCCTAATCTGCCATGGGCCCCTATATACCACCTCCTCCTGCTGCTGCCAGGTCCAGAGTCTCTCATGGGTCCCTGTACGGCCTCCCATTGCTGCTGTCTCCATCGCCACACTCTGCTGCCATGTGCCACTTTCAGGTCTCTTCACACTGCTGGTGTGTTAAATTTTTTGACATAGGGTGCTGCAAGATAACGGGCCTCACATAGCTGCTGCCAGGCCCCTAATCAGCCATGGGCCCCTATACCGCCTCCTCCTGCTGCTGCCAGGTCCAGAGTCTCTCATGCCATGTGCCACTTTCAGGTCTCTTCACACTGCTGGTGTGTTAAATTTTTTGACATAGGGTGCTGGCAGATTACGGGCCTCCCATAGCTGCTGCCAGGCCCCTAATCTGCCATGGGCCCCTATATACCGCCTCCTCATGCTGCTGCCAAGTCCAGAGTCTGTCATGGTCCCTGTACGGCCTCCCATTGCTGCTGTCTCCATCGCCACACTCTGCTGCCATGTGCCACTTTCAGGTCTCTTCACACTGCTGGTGTGTTAAATTTTTTGACATAGGGTGCAGGCAGATTACGGGCCTCACATAGCTGCTGCCAGGCCCCTAATCTGCCATGGGCCCCTATATACCACCTCCTCCTGCTGCTGCCAGGTCCAGAGTCTCTCATGGGTCCCTGTACGGCCTCCCATTGCTGCTGTCTCCATCGCCACACTCTGCTGCCATGTGCCACTTTCAGGTCTCTTCACACTGCTGGTGTGTTAAATTTTTTGACATAGGGTGCTGCAAGATAACGGGCCTCACATAGCTGCTGCCAGGCCCCTAATCAGCCATGGGCCCCTATACCGCCTCCTCCTGCTGCTGCCAGGTCCAGAGTCTCTCATGCCATGTGCCACTTTCAGGTCTCTTCACACTGCTGGTGTGTTAAATTTTTTGACATAGGGTGCTGGCAGATTACGGGCCTCACATAGCTGCTGCCAGGCCCCTAATCTGCCATGGGCCCCTATATACCGCCTCCTCATGCTGCTGCCAAGTCTAGAGTCTCTCATGGGTCCCTGTACGGCCTCCCATTGCTGCTGTCTCCATCGCCACACTCTGCTGCCATGTGCCACTTTCAGGTCTCTTCACACTGCTGGTGTGTTAAATTTTTTGACATAGGGTGCAGGCAGATTACGGGCCTCACATAGCTGCTGCCAGGCCCCTAATCTGCCATGGGCCCCTATATACCGCCTCCTCATGCTGCTGCCAAGTCCAGAGTCTGTCATGGTCCCTGTACGGCCTCCCATTGCTGCTGTCTCCATCGCCACACTCTGCTGCCATGTGCCACTTTCAGGTCTCTTCACACTGCTGGTGTGTTAAATTTTTTGACATAGGGTGCAGGCAGATTACGGGCCTCACATAGCTGCTGCCAGGCCCCTAATCTGCCATGGGCCCCTATATACCGCCTCCTCATGCTGCTGCCAAGTCCAGAGTCTGTCATGGTCCCTGTACGGCCTCCCATTGCTGCTGTCTCCATCGCCACACTCTGCTGCCATGTGCCACTTTCAGGTCTCTTCACACTGCTGGTGTGTTTAATTTTTTGACATAGGGTGCAGGCAGATTACGGGCCTCACATAGCTGCTGCCAGGCCCCTAATCTGCCATGGGCCCCTATATACCGCCTCCTCATGCTGCTGCCAAGTCTAGAGTCTCTCATGGGTCCCTGTACGGCCTCCCATTGCTGCTGTCTCCATCGCCACACTCTGCTGCCATGTGCCACTTTCAGGTCTCTTCACACTGCTGGTGTGTTTAATTTTTTGACATAGGGTGCAGGCAGATTACGGGCCTCACATAGCTGCTGCCAGGCCCCTAATCTGCCATGGGCCCCTATATACCGCCTCCTCATGCTGCTGCCAAGTCTAGAGTCTCTCATGGGTCCCTGTACGGCCTCCCATTGCTGCTGTCTCCATCGCCACACTCTGCTGCCATGTGCCACTTTCAGGTCTCTTCACACTGCTGGTGTGTTAAATTTTTTGACATAGGGTGCAGGCAGATTACGGGCCTCACATAGCTGCTGCCAGGCCCCTAATCTGCCATGGGCCCCTATATACCGCCTCCTCATGCTGCTGCCAAGTCCAGAGTCTGTCATGGTCCCTGTACGGCCTCCCATTGCTGCTGTCTCCATCGCCACACTCTGCCATGTGCCACTTTCAGGTCTCTTCACACTGCTGGTGTGTTTAATTTTTTGACATAGGGTGCAGGCAGATTACGGGCCTCACATAGCTGCTGCCAGGCCCCTAATCTGCCATAGGCCCCTATATACCGCCTCCTCATGCTGCTGCCAGGTCCAGAGTCTCTCATGGGTCCCTGTACGGCCTCCCATTGCTGCTTTCTCCATCGCCACACTCTGCCATGTGCCACTTTCAGGTCTCCTCACACACTGCTGGTGTGTTGAATTTTTTGACATAGGGTGCTGGCAGATTACGGGCCTCCCATAGCTGCTGCCAGGCCCCTAATCTGCCATGGGCCCCTATATACCGCCTCCTCATGCTGCTGCCAAGTCCAGAGTCTGTCATGGGTCCCTGTACGGCCTCCCATTGCTGCTGTCTCCATCGCCACACTCTGCCATGTGCCACTTTCAGGTCTCCTCACACACTGCTGGTGTGTAGAATTTTTTGACATAGGGTGCTGGCAGATTACGGGCCTCCCATAGCTGCTGCCAGGCCCCTAATCTGCCATGGGCCCCTATATACCGCCTCCTCATGCTGCTGCCAAGTCCAGAGTCTGTCATGGGTCCCTGTACGGCCTCCCATTGCTGCTGTCTCCATCGCCACACTCTGCCATGTGCCACTTTCAGGTCTCCTCACACTGCTGGTGTGTTGAATTTTTTGACATAGGGTGCTGGCAGATTACGGGCCTCCTATAGCTGCTGCCAGGCCCCTAATCTGCCATGGGCCCCTATATACCGCCTCCTCATGCTGCTGCCAAGTTCAGAGTCTGTCATGGGTCCCTGTACGGCCTCCCATTGCTGCTGTCTCCATCGCCACACTCTGCCATGTGCCACTTTCAGGTCTCCTCACACTGCTGGTGTGTTGAATTTTTTGACATAGGGTGCTGGCAGATTACGGGCCTCCTATAGCTGCTGCCAGGCCCCTAATCTGCCATAAGCCCCTATATACCGCCTCCTCATGCTGCTGCCAAGTCCAGAGTCTGTCATGGGTCCCTGTACGGCCTCCCATTGCTGCTGTCTCCATCGCCACACTCTGCCATGTGCCACTTTCAGGTCTCCTCACACACTGCTGGTGTGTTGAATTTTTTGACATAGGGTGCTGGCAGATTACGGGCCTCCTATAGCTGCTGCCAGGCCCCTAATCTGCCGTAGGCCCCTATATACCGCCTCCTCATGCTGCTGCCAGGTCCAGAGTCTCTCATGGGTCCCTGTACGGCCTCCCATTGCTGCTGTCTCCATCGCCACACTCTGCCATGTGCCACTTTCAGGTCTCCTCACACTGCTGGTGTGTTCCATTTTTTGTCATAGGGTGCTGGCAGATTATGGGCCTCCCATAACTGCTGCCAGGCCCCTAATCTGCCATGGGCCCCTATACCGACTCCTCATGCTGTGACGTTGCAACAAGGTGGAATTCAACCCTACATATGTTAGACCGCCTTTACGAACAGCAAAAGGCCATCACAGATTTCCTGATGTTAAAAGCAGATAAAGGTACTCCCTGTGTAACTTAGATGTCAGCCATTGGCAGCTCATGCGTGACACCTGCGCTTGCTCAGGCCCTTTGAGGAGGCCACGCTATTCGTGAGTCGGCAGGACTATGGGATGAACGACGTCATTCCTCTGTTGCACGTCCTGGAACAAATGCTGTTAACAATGGCTGGTCAGGGTGCGGTAGACGTGGCGCACAGATCTCAACGCCACATGGCCCCTGTGGGGGCAGGACTGGAAGAAGAGGAGGAGGTAGAGGAGGACATTGGTGCTCAGGAATTATTGAGTGAAATGGGTGGTTTTTCCACTCAGCGGACAGGAGTGGAGGAGCAGGAGCATCTGGTAGAGGAGGAGGAAGAGGAGACAGAGGACCTAGACGCACCGTGGCAGTATGCTGTGGAGATGGAGGCAGGGAGTCCCTCGCATTCCTTGGCACAAATGGCCCATAGCATGCTCGGTTGCTTGCGTAGCGACAGCCGAATAATAACCATCAGACAGAGGGATGACTTTTGGCTGTCCACCTTGTTGGACCCTCGCTACCGTTCAAAAATGGTGGCCTTTTTCACACCTGCTGAGAGGGAGGCCAAAATAACGTACTATAAAAAACACCTATGTAGTCAGCTGGTCTCTGCCTGTCTGCGCCAACGTCCATCCTCAGACACTGTGGGCCCTGTGCGCTCGTGTTCCGCTGCCATGGCAGCAGGGGAGGGGTGGGGTGGTAGGAGCAGTGGCAGCTCCACCAGCAGCGGCTGCCTCAGTCTGCAGTCGATGATGAGTAGCTTTCTTCACCAGCGCAGTGAGGAAACTACTAACCAGCCGCAGCAGCAGCAGCAGCATCAGGTGGACCTGGAGCAGGACCTCAAACAACAGGCTTAGGCCTACTTGGACAGCACCCTGCCAACCGAGGTAGACAATCCCCTTGACTACTGGGCAACGAAACTTGACCTTTGGCCCCAACTAGCTGAATTTGCCCTTGAAAGGCTGTCATGCCCGGCCAGTAGCGTGGCATCGGAGCGCGTGTTTAGTGCGGCAGGAGGTATTGCAACTCCGCGGAGGACACGACTGTCCACCCAAAGTGTGGAGAGACTCACGTTTGTGAAAATGAATCAGGCGTGGATTAGTCTGGATTTCAAACCACCAGTTCCTGACACAACTGACTAAATCCGCCATGAATCATGCCCCAAACATGTGCCACTTTCAGGTCTCCTCACACTGCTGGTGTGTTCCATTTTTTGTCATAGGGTGCTGGCAGATTACGGGCCTCCCATAGCTGCTGCCAGGCCCCTAATCTGCCATGGGCCCCTATACCGCCTCCTCATGCTGCTGCCAAGTCCAGAGTCTCTCATGGGTCCCTGTACGGCCTCCCATTGCTGCTGCCTCCATCGCCACACTCTGCCATGTGCCACTTTCAGGTCTCCTCACACTGCTGGTGTGTTCCATTTTTTGTCATAGGGTGCTGGCAGATTACGGGCCTCCCATAGCTGCTGCCAGGCCCCTAATCTGCCATGGGCCCCTATACCGCCTCCTCATGCTGCTGCCAGGTCCAGAGTCTCTCATGGGTCCCTGTACGGCCTCCCATTGCTGCTGTCTCCATCGCCACACTCTGCCATGTGCCACTTTCAGGTCTCCTCACACTGCTGGTGGGTTCCATTTTTTGTCATAGGGTGCTGGCAGATTACGGGCCTCCCATAGCTGCTGCCAGGCCCGTAATCTGCCATGGGCCCCCGTACCGACTCCTCATGCTGCTGCCAGGCCCGTAATCTGTCATGGGCCACTGTTGTCGCTTGTTGGCATATTCCGCTCGTTCAGATGCTCCTTCTCCTGCTACTCCTCTTCACGGATTCCGTCAGCAGTCTTTCTTGGAATCCGTTTCCAAGAGACAACAGTTTGCGAGCACGCACCCGACGGTGCAGAAGCTGAACGTCCTCCTGTCCAAGTTGCTGCTGCCAGGCTCGTAATCTGTCATGCGCCCCTGTACCGCCTCCTCATGCTGCTGCCAGGTCCAGAGTGTGTCATGGGCCCCCGTACCGACTCCTCATGCTGCTGCCAGGCCCGTAATCTGTCATGGGCCCCTGTACCGCCTCCCCATGCTGCTGCCAGGTCCAGAGTGTGTCATGGGTCCCTGTACGGCCTCCCATTGCTGCTGCCAGGCCCGTAATCTGCCATGGGCCCCTGTACCGACTCCTCATGCTGCTGCCAGGCCCGTAATCTGTCATGGGCCCCTGTACCGCCTCCTCATGCTGCTGCCAGGTCCAGAGTGTGTCATGGGTCCCTGTACGGCCTCCCATTGCTGCTGTCTCTATCGCCACACTCTGCCATGTGCCACTTTCAGGTCTCCTCACACTGCTGGTGGTTTCCATTTTTGTCATAGGGTGCTGTATGGCCTCCCATTGCTGCTGCCTCCACCGCCACACTGTGGCTCCACACTCTGGTTTTGGCCCCGTGACTGCCCAAATGAGTGAAGTGTGCGGTGATTCTAAGATCGACGGCACTCATCTGCATGTCATACTGACTGACAGTATTATTTCTCTTCCCCAGCAGACTCCAAGGGCATTTAAATTAAAGGTACAGTGTTCTGCACTAATATTAAGTCTCTCTGAAGCCTAGAAACACCCTTTTTTAAGTTAAATTCACAGCGAATTTATTCGACTCGAATCGAATATTGTCCACGAATTCGCCGAATCAGTCGAATCGAATTTTTCATTTCTTCGCTCATCTCTAATAGTAGACTTTGTAACTTTCACACAGACCAAATACTATACAGTGATTTGGGTTATTTTTACCAACAAAATGTAGCAGTATAAATTCTGGTCAAAATGGTCAAAAGAAAAATTACATATTTGCAAAATGTTATAACAAAAATTAAGAAAAACAATTTTGTCTTTCAGCAAAAAATAAAAAAACCCAGTAGTGATTAAGTACCACCAAAGAAAGCTCTATGTATGTGAAAAAATGCTAAACATGTCATTTGGGTACAGTGTTGCATTACTAAGTAATTGGCATTCAAGGTGTGAGCGCGCTGAAAGCTAAAAATTGGCCTGGGCAATAATAGGGTGAAAGTGTCCAGTATTGAGGTGGTTAAATAATTGGACAATTTTAATGTCTCACTTTATGCATTAATAAAATGTCTGCTCCTTTTTTTTTAAAGTTTATTTTGCATTGGTACAGTGCCCAACTTCCTATACTCTTTTGTTTGACAAGCCTTGCCTATTAACTTTGGAATGGGCCAGAGCTGATTTTAAAGATTTAACTCATACTGACTTCAATACGGTTTGGATTAACATTCACGACTTCAGCACAGTATGGCAAACCTCTCTCAAAGCATACCCAACCAAGGTACATTCAGCTCATCCCTGTTTCTCAGTAATGTGTTCATATGTAAAATGTCAAGAATTACTGCTAATTTAGTTTATAGGTGCCAAAGACCTTTTGTCACAATTGATTGTTCAGTATTGCTCATGTTAGCACATGTGGAAATCTTACAGGGTCAGGCTGTAAAATGTAATAGAGAAATGTAAGTTAAGTTTATATTGTTAGTACAAGAAAACAATGAAAAGAAAAAAACTGTTTAGCTTCTTCTCTTCCAAAACGCTGGTGGATTTGTATTGCCTAGCTAATATTAATCAGTACTTATGGAAAATATAGTCTTGCATTGATATGCCTAATCTCAGAAGAATGGTCAGTCTTTTTTTTTCCCTTGCAGTCCAAAATTCTTGGTATGATTTTCTTTTGCACATTTCCTTAAGCATATTGGCTGGATCAAAAGCTTATTGTTATGGGGCCAGATCTCATAGTATTATCTTCATTGTGATTTTATTCATTGCCTTTCTGGAAAATAATCTTCATGTTTGAAAGTCTTCTGTAACTGTAGAGCAGGGCATGCAAGAGACACTAAATGAGAACAGGACTTGCTGCTGTAGTTTGTATAGGCCACCATTTTTTAAAAATTTTTCTTTCAGTCAAAACACCCTTTAAAAAATGTTAAAAATCTAAAGGCATCCCAGTGTAAAATGTAAAAAAGTGTGAATGATTTTGAATGAATACATTACAACCATCAATTAATTGGATTCCCCCCCCCCAATGAAATCATTAAGCTACAAAAAGTGCCTCTCATGTGTCCAATGTAGGTCAGAAGCTGGCAGCACATACAGTATGTACATGCTCCATAGAGTCTTCCCTTTAGATCAGTGCAAAACTTTGAGTTTAGTACAAACAATCTGTAATTTGATCCAAAGTGGGTGCATGTTGTTTTCAGGTTCAGACATTTCAAGCTGAACCATGAAGTGAAATGCCTAAACCTGAATACAACATGCACCCACAGGCATACCATGGGGAGTGAAGCAATCTTAGGAGCTTCTCTTTCTTATTCTTTTTCCTTCTCTTTTTCCTTTGCTTTCTATCTCTCTTTCCTCTTCTATCTTTCTTTTTCCTCCTCTCTCTCTTTCTTCCTCTCTCTCATTCTTTATTTTCTTTCCTTTCTTTTCTCTCCTAATTTCCTTCTCTCTCGTTCTCTTTTATGTCCTATTTCTCCATTTCCTTTCAACTCACTCTTTCCTTTCCAAAACATGGTAAAGAGAAATATATCCTTTTTATAATGATGTCTTCAGAAATGCATGTGAGTTTCTGTAGGATGAGAGGCTGTAATTCTAAATGCATTTCTTAAAGAGGAGCTTCTTCAGGAGCTCAGGGTACATACATTATGTGGAATGGTGCTGTGTGCTACAGAATATCCAAGAGGGATATGGAAAGCAGGGAGAGGAATGGCTAAAGGTATGAACCCCAAACAGGAGAGGACCTCAACGGACAAACAAACACCAAGAGTATTAAGACCCAGAGACTGCCCTGTATATACAGTTACAGTGAAGTTTGACATCACATGTATAAGGCTCAAAATTGGAGGGCCTGCATTAGTTTAACAAGCTTCCCTACCAACATGTCCACACATCCTAAATCAAAAGTTTCACAAAAATTTTTGCAGCTATTGTCATGGATGGCTTCTCTTCATTTACTCTCACTCTATTATTTCATTGTTTCTTTATCTTTTTATTGCTTTATTTTCTCTGTATGCAAAATAATTAAATAAAAGTTTGCTTTACTTCACAAAAACACCCATTGAAGCATATCTCCATTACACAAGGTAAATGATCAATTAATACAGGCATTCAGTGTCCTAACAATGCCCACAGAAAATTGCAGGCAAGACTGTAATATTTATGACGTGACAGATAATGCTGCTGTGTGGTTAATGATGGCCACATTAATACAGGCTTACCTGCCTGCTCAGAGCTTGGGCTACAGAGCTTGTAGGGGGGTTTTCCATGTCTGCCCATACACCGAGCAGTGACTGGACTGACCACAGGAAACTGTCAATCATAATCTCCTAAACAGCGACAATTCCTTGCTTATTCTGTTTTTCATCTCACTTCCCATTCTAGATGTGACAGCACAGAGCATGGGAGGAAGGTGCTAGGCAGAGCAGGATTATGGATATCATTGGATGAGGCTTCCTGATACAGATTCCTAAAAGGTATCAGTTAAAGGTTAAGTTCAAGAAGAAACATTATTTTTCAGGTTAAAAAAATGTGCATTTATTATTTTTTTACACTGCAGCCTGTAAAACATTGCACCCATGATTAGCAGATTGTGGTTGAAATGTCAGGCTCTTGCAGACACTCAGTCTAGCTGTCTGTCCATACCTCCCATATGGTAGACAGTTGGTGAATTGCAGGAAAAGTCAATGAATTGTGAGAGTACTCATCAGTGCTCTTGTAGATCAAGAGAACTACAAGCCATCTGCTGTGAATGAATAACATGGCTGTGTATATGGAGCCTGCATAGCTGTGCTGGTTTTAAATTGTAAGAGAGGGTGCAGGGAGAGGATCCCCCAACTGCTATCACAGTGGTGGACTGGGGGTGTTTGGTGTGCGGTGCACGGGAACATGTTATATGTTACACTCTCTAAACGGGTGCAAAATGTAACATGCTAGAATAGAAGAATGTTATTAATACATGGGGGAATACATGGGGGGATTTTTATTTCGGCTTTTCCAGAACTGGAGTTGGATTTGCCTGATGCTACATGCTTAATAAGTAAGTAGCCAAAACCGCAAACCCCTGAGGAATCAAAATGACAACCCAGGGTGCTGCACCACCTCAGTTGAGAAAGCCTAGTACAGGCAGGTGGAAGAGGTGTGCAGTACATGTCTGAACACTTGTTCACCTGTTTTATTTCCAATATTGATATGATTTGGCAGTTGTGATTAGTTGAAGTGCCTGGTTGGGCCTCTGACTTCCCATGTCTGGTATATACTAGACATTGAATATTGTATTGGTTTTGATGAGGGGGAGGAATAGCTGATATGTGTAACAGTAAGTGGGATATAACAGTCAGATATGTGGAAGATAGGTATTTAGAATGATAAATGAGTGTATTTTGCAACTGGTTATTAGGGAGATGACTGTTATATCATGCACCTATTGAAATGATGAGTCTTATGTATACCAGATATATATTTGAAAGGATGTGATTATTTATATTTTGACATATTTCAATGGGGGTTATGGAGTTATAAGTTTAGTGCTGTAGGCACAGTATATCTTGTCTTACCCTATGTGAACTTACATTTGGATAGTTTTACATAGTTCATAAGGTTGAAATAGACACCTGTCCATCCAGTTCAACCTGAGTGTGTGTGTTTATTTTACTACGATTTTCAATTTTCCTGTACATTGTGTTTGCTAAGAAACTCATTTAAAAGTATATAATACAGCAAAAAATAAAAAAACCCCAGTGGTAATTAAATACCACCAAAAAAAGCCCTTTTTGTGTGAAAAAATGATACAAATTTCATTTGGGTGCAGTGTTCCATGACTGAGCAATTGTCATTCAAAGAGTGACAGCGCTAAAAATTGAGAATTGGCCTGGGCAGGAAAGGGGTGAAAGTGTCCAGTATTGAAGTGGTTAAAGTCCTGTGCTTCTTTGCATTACTCAAATCAGTGTACATTCTTTTCCTCTTTATTTTTTTTTTTTAACATAAATGTTTTGTTTTATCGAAATATAGTACAAATATTGACGATGTACCATAAATGAAAAAAACTCCAATGGAAATATCTACAACAGAGTAACCGCATTCAGGTGCATATAAAAACGAGATACAGAAAATAATGCATGGGTAGCTTTACAACTTCAAGAAAGATATTTAGCAGTAAAGATTGAAAAGTGACAATAATTAACAAGAGGTGTACACAGAAATGTATATATCAACTTTATGTAAAGAAGGCTATGCATATGGATTAAATTCATAGTAAATCAGGAACAACAATAAAAAAAAGAAAAAAAAAAGAAAACAATTAAATAGTAAGAACAAATGTTAAAATGCATTTATTTAAGCAAGTAATTAATGTACAATCAGTGGACAATCCCACAGGATATGGAGCAGTGTTCCTATCTGTTTTAGATTAGTTATTGGAAGTACCATCTATAATGTTTTTTTTTTCAATAGTTCCCAGTAGGTAATATGCTTGGTGTATCAACAATTTTGTGTTATGGCTGTCAACCACTGAGGTCCTGCTCGCATTTTGATAGCGAAGAGCTTTTGATGGATATATTCTTAGATTGAAAAAAGGGTGTACAGGTGTGTAATACCTTTAAGAGATCCTTTATCTGAGGACTAAATGCCCAGGATTTTTCAGGTATGGTACAGAGATTTTCTGCAGATAGGATACAATTTGTACATATGTATAGTAGCCTAGAAGCAGGATTTTGAAGGCCACTTTAATATGTTCTAAGGGAGAAATTTTTCCCTTGTCCAAAATGTCAGACAATTACATGGAATAAGCCAGCTAACAGTGTTTAAAAGATATATTAGATATTAGAAATGTGAATATTTACAGAGGTATTGGAGGGCTCAATAGGGAAGCTGATGATGTTATAGGACCCAAAAAACAGTGCCAAGGGAAGCTGTAAAAGTGGGGTGTGTGAGCTTATATTTTGTTTTAAAAAAGGAGAGGCCAATAGTAAGAAACTCAATGTCCCTTGCTAAATGAAATATTACTCCAGAGTGCTTAGTCTATCCAGCTCCCATTTGCTTGATGCTTGAGCTTATAAAAATTAGTAATAGGCATCTGGTACTGAATACCCAAGTAAGTCATACAAGTATGGGACCAACTTCAAGTGGCATCGTAATGCCAGTAGACACTCTGCACTTGTCTCACAGATATAGTTGTCTGCCTGAAAAGCAATGCTGGGCATGTGGCAGACTGGCTCTTCAACACAAATTAGTTTGTGCTAGCTGTCCAAAGATGTAAGAAAAATAGAAACTGATAACACACAAGTGACCAATATGACCCATCATAAAGTACAAGAATCAATTTTAGCACTATCCTCATGAATGTCAAGGCTACAATCAAGTATCTGCCCGAAATCCTATGCCTTCAACCTCTGCAGTTGCAAAGCATTCCATGAGATACAGTTGTGTCCAAAATTATTCAACCCCCAATGCTGTAAAGGGGTTTAGGGACTATAGTGTACATTTGGAATTGTATTCAGAATCAAATCCTACAAGGACGTTGTAACTACCCAAATGCAACTAAAATGACATCAATTGTTTATGTAATACAGTAGTAAATGGTTCTTATGTGGTTTCTTCATTGCCACAATTATTCAACCCCTTAAAGACTACCACTCTGAAGAACAGAGGTTCATACAGGTGCTTTCCATCAGGTATTGAAAACACCTGTGGATGTCACCGAGCAGCAATCAAGCATAATAAGCACCAATTAGGCAGCTTTAAAATGACTGTGATACTCAGCTCCTTCTAGACATTTACTGGTGTGGTTACAAACATGGTGAAGGCAAGAGAATGGTCCAGGAAGACAAGAGAAGAGGTGATTTCTCTTCACAGGAAGGGCAATGGCTATAAGAAGATTGCAAAGATGTTAAACATACCAAGAGACACCTTAGGAAGCATCATTCGCAAATTCAAGGCAAAGGGCACTGTTGAAACGCTACCTGGTCGTGGCAGAAAGAAGATGCTGACTTCAACTGCTGTGCGCTACCTGAAGCGTAGAGTGGAGAGAAGTCCCCGTGTGACTGCTGAGGAACTGAGAAAAGATTTGTCAGATGTGGGTACAGAAGTTTCAGCCCAGACAATAAGACGCACACTGCGTAATGAAGGCCTCCGTGCCAGAACTCCCAGGCGTACCCCCTTGCTGTCTCCAAAGAATAAGAAGAGTCGACTGCAGTATGCCAAAAGCCATGTGGACAAACCACAAAAGTTGTGGGATAGTGTTCTGTGGACTGATGAAACAAAATTAGAACTGTTTGGGCCCATGGATCAACGCTATGTTTGGAGGAGGAAGAACAAGGCCTATGATGAAAAGAACACCTTGCCTACTGTGAAGCATGGTGGAGGGTCAATCATGCTTTGGGGCTGTTTTGCTTCTGCAGGTACAGGGAAGCTTCAGCGTGTGCAAGGTACCATGAATTCTCTTCAGTACCAGGAGATATTGGATGGAAACGTGATGCAGTCCGTCACACACCTGAGGCTTGGGAGACGTTGGACCTTTCAACAGGACAATGATCCCAAGCATACCTCCAAGTCCACTAGAGCATGGTTGCAGAGGAAAGGCTGGAACATTTTGGAGTGGCCATCGCAGTCACCAGACTTAAATCCGATTGAGAACCTCTGGTGGGACTTAAAGAAAGCAGTTGCAGTGCGCAAGCCTAAGAATGTGACTGAACTGGAGGCCTTTGCCCATGAAGAATGGGCGAAGATACCCGTAGATCGCTGCAAGACACTTGTGTCAAGCTATGCTTCACGTTTAAAAGCTGTTATAACTGTAAAAGGATGCTGTACTAAGTACTAAGATTGAATGTCACTTGGGGGTTGAATAAAACTGATAATGCTGTGAGCACAGAAAAGACATTTGTGGTTATTTCATTATAACTGTTATGTTATATTTGTCTGACCTACAAGTGCCTCTTTAATGTAAATGTAAGCAAGATGACTGAATGATCAAAAGCAATGTCAAACTGGCCAAAACACTCAATTTCAGTGGGGGTTGAATAATTTTGGACACAACTGTACATGGCTACGTGGCTCTCAAGATTCAAAAGATGGTGCAGAAGATCATTTTTAGTTAGGTTTTGATCTTTCATTAGCTCAGCCTTTTGTCACGGCTTTTAAGCAGAAGATTTAATGGCCAGATCCATTCCCAAAATCCAGTAAAACCAAATAATATTACACCTTTTTTATAAAAAGTGCATCTTTTTTTTTTCACTGAAGCTGGAAAAAAAAGAAAGTCTTTGGGGAATGCAAGAAAATGGACAAAAAGAATACCATGTCTCACCTATTGCTTTGCCAAGCTTTATACCTTGGAGAGGATGATATTTGAGACAGCAACACAGATGAATGTAGCAGTCTTGCGTTAGTATGTCATGTAACTATCCCGATGGATGATGCAGTAACTTTCAGGGAAAAATTCAAATTATACAATAGATCTTGTCTTGAATAAAATATAATATGTGAAATGCTGTAAACCACTGTTAGACCTTACTTCTGTAGCAAGGACTATCTGAGTTTGCACAGATAATTTAGAAGTGGAAATGGAGCAAATTATTAACCTCGTAAGAGTTAAAACTAGCAGCTGAATTTGTCAGAAAAGTTTTTATAGGTTAATTGAGATGTTCGTGTAGTTCCATTTTGTCTTACATTACAGCTCAGAGCATGTTCGCTCATGCACTGTTGGAGCAGCAGTCCAAACCACTGGTGTAAAATTCAATACGATAGTATAAAACCTTTCAGCAGCACAGACAATGCTGAAATCTCAAAGGTTACTTAGGATAAGTTCAAGATCATAGACGTCAAAAAGGTCACCATTCAGCAGAAAAAATGCATGATAGTGAAATATTTAAGATATATGATTTTATAGGCCAGGGAAGGAATTCTACAGGAACTGGAAAGTTCCTAAAGCTGCCTTACCCTACATCGGTGACTTTGAAGCATATAAACAGATTTTTCAGTTTATCAGTCCAGTCTGAGAAAATAGGTTTAAGACTTCAACTGTTCTTACAGATCTGGGTGAGGAACATTCAGGACACCTGGGTACTACAAACAATTCTGAAAGGTCATCACTTGTTTTCAATAGGGGCCCTATTTGATGCAGTCATACATTTGGAGAGGTTGCCTTAAGAAGAGATTTGGACCCTCAGATGGAGGGTGAAATTGGCAATAACCAGTACTTTTCTGCTAGCCTCCCACTGTATGGAATTGACTGGGACCCTGCCAACCACCACATCTATGGTGAAGTATGTACACTGGAATATCAGAACCTTTCAAATAGGGCTTCCTGAGGCAATGAGCATGGAGATAATTGCTTCATATGATTAGAATTTCTAATGCAATAAAGAACTTTCTGTGGTGGTAGTGGCTGATGACATCAAATCTGTAAAATTGCCATCAGTTGGACACTGAAACTTGGAGAGCAATTATGTCAGATGCCAGCACTTGATGCTAGGGAGCTATTTACATGCCATTCTGTTCCAGGCCAAGTGGCCAATATTGGAATTAGGAACAGTCCCCAATATTCTGGAACTCTAAGTAACATGAAAGCCTTGATTTCCTTAACTCCCCTATTTATGGGGAAACTTAATCCTGAAAAGTTCTATCACATAGGTATAACATCTGGCTGTAGATTTGCTGAATTACAGCCACTGGCACCACAGAACCTATGTTTTTTACATGACAGAGTTGTACTTTATTCCTGCCCAAGGTAACATCTACAGTTCACTTACAGTAAATCATGAAATAGTATTGCCAATATTTTTCAAACATGTTGACAGACCAGTGTCATTCTTTAGATGAAGGTCATGCTTACCAAATTTACCTTGTACAAGACAGCAATATACAGAGCTGCAGAAAACTTATTTATGCTACCAACAGAATCAGGCAAAATAAAGGCAGTGACTTCAAGAACTATTGACTCATGTCAATTGAAATTTACAATAAGACTTACTCTTTCAAGGATATTGAAGCTCAGAATAGCTTTACAGCATATTCAATATGAGCTCTATCTTTGCCTATAGCAGCATTTAGAGGTATCACTCCAGAAAAGACCTGGAAGGCAGTAACGTGGTCATCTTATGATACCTTCTTAGTGCATTGCAAGGTTTATCCTATTGCCAGTGGGCACTGGGAGATCTTCTACTTCCAAAACTAATATCCCATCAGTATGTTGCCGATTACTGTGTCAGGAAATCATAAAATTGTTTATTTGCCCTTCTTTTCTGAACACATATGTGTGACAGCATAGCTTGGACCCTCCTGTTGTCTGTTTATGTTGGTATTGCCAGCTAGGCTATTAGAATAGTGGTATTAGGTGAAGTTATTTTATTTATAGGGTAGTCGGTCCTGTTGAGAAGTCAATCCATCAGTATGCTGCCACACTTATGTTTCAGGAAAGGAAAATTACCAGAGAAATTATGCAATATTATGATATTCTTCATTAACCATTACTGAACGTACTCTTTCTTTACATTTTTATTTTAGCTGCCCCACAAGAAGTAAAGTGATGAAATCTGTAGCTAATGATCATTTATATATTGCAATGTTTATCACAAATGTTGATGCTTCTCAGATAAGTTGATTCAAAATGAATTGAAAGTTCATTAATTAATTTTGTCTGTTTATTTTAAGATGAGTAAACAATTAAAAATTACTTTAGAAACAAGTATGGTAATAGTGGCATTAAAGGAAACTGATACAGCTGACCTCTACAACTGAAATTTCTAAGTCCACTAGTTTAGAGATCAGGAGTTCTGACTTCACTTGCTGCTTGAATGTTCAAAGTCAGTGACTCCAGCCTACATATTTTTCTCAATTCCGATTTACTTGTAAACCGATTTCCTAAACCTTTAACTCTTTGTCTGCTATCTGCTATCTGTCTGCAATCAGAGTTAAAACAAGGTTACACTGCTAGAAAATGTAATTTCCTGTCTTTTATCTTTTCTAGAAAAGTAAGTTTGGGAACTGAGGACCAAAAGAAACTGTCTAAGGATCAAGAGAGCAATGAATTTCCATTCCTCAACTTTCCTGTGAACAATAGACAGCTCTGAGCTTTTTTGGGCAGAGAGCTGCCTAAATCCTAGTGCTGCAGCAGATTAGGGACAGAAAGTGTATGGAGGAATAGGAGAAATCAGTGATCTAATAGAGTATTCATGTATCTATAAAGAGAACCCCTGTCACTTCCTATGCACTATAGCATATGAACTTATCAGCCCCCGTGCGATAGGAATAGAGATGAGCGAATTTCTCAAAAATTCGATTCGGCTGATTCGGCGAATTCCAGTGTGAAATTCGATTCGATGCGAATTTCTTCGCTACGAAGATGACTTATAAAAAGGGTTTCTAGGCTTCAGAGAGCCTTTAAATTAGTGCAGAACACTGTACCTTTAATTTAAATGCCCTTGGAGATGAGGAAAGAGAAGGAGAAGGAGAAGGATGAGAAGAAGGAGAAGGATGAGAAGAAAGGAGAAGGAGAAGGATGAGAAGAAGGAGAAGGAGAAGGATGAGAAGAAGGAGAAGGATGAGAAGAAGGAGAAGGATGAGAAGAAGGAGAAGGAGAAGGATGAGAAGAAGGAGAAGGATGAGGAGAAGAAGGATGAGAAGAAGGAGAAGGATGAGAAGAAGGAGAAGGATGAGAAGAAAGAGAAGGATGAGAAGGAGAAGGATGAGAAGAAGGAGAAGGAGAAGGATGAGAAGAAGGAGAAGGAGAAGGATGAGAAGAAGGAGAAGGATGAGAAGAAGGATGAGAAGAAGGAGAAGGATGAGAAGAAGGAGAAGGAGAAGGATGAGAAGAAGGAGAAGGATGAGAAGAAGGAGAAGGATGAGAAGAAGGAGAAGGAGAAGGATGAGAAGAAGGAGAAGGATGAGAAGAAGGAGAAGGAGAAGGATGAGAAGAAGGAGAAGGAGAAGGATGAGAAGAAGGAGAAGGATGAGAAGAAGGATGAGAAGAAGGAGAAGGATGAGAAGAAGGAGAAGGAGAAGGATGAGAAGAAGGAGAAGGATGAGAAGAAGGAGAAGGATGAGAAGAAGGATGAGAAGAAGGAGAAGGATGAGAAGAAGGAGAAGGATGAGAAGGAGAAGGATGAGAAGACGGAGAAGGAGAAGCAGAAGGAGAAGGATGAGAAGAAGGAAAAGGAGAAGGATGAGAAGATGGAGAAGGAGAAGGATGAGAAGAAGGAGAAGGATGAGAAGAAGGAGAAGGATGAGAAGAAGGAGAAGGATGAGAAGAAGGATGAGAAGAAGGAGAAGGATGAGAAGAAGGAGAAGGATGAGAAGAAGAAGGAGAAGGATGAGAAGAAGGAGAAGGATGAGAAGAAGGAGAAGGATGAGAAGAAGGAGAAGGAGAAGGATGAGAAGAAGGAGAAGGATGAGAAGAAGGAGAAGGATGAGAAGAAGGAGAAGGATGAGAAGAAGGAGAAGGAGAAGGATGAGAAGAAGGAGAAGGAGAAGGATGAGGAGAAGGAGAAGGATGAGAAGAAGGAGAAGGATGAGAAGAAGGAGAAGGATGAGAAGAAGGAGAAGGAGAAGGATGAGGAGAAGGAGAAGGATGAGAAGAAGGAGAAGGATGAGAAGAAGGAGAAGGAGAAGGATGAGAAGAAGGAGAAGGATGAGAAGAAGGAGAAGGAGAAGGATGAGAAGATGGAGAAGGAGAAGGATGAGAAGAAGGAGAAGGAGAAGGATGAGAAGAAGGAGAAGGAGAAGGATGAGAAGAAGGAGAAGGAGAAGGATGAGAAGAAGGAGAAGGATGAGGAGAAGGAGAAGGATGAGAAGAAGGAGAAGGATGAGAAGAAGGAGAAGGATGAGAAGAAGGAGAAGGATGAGAAGAAGGAGAAGGAGAAGGATGAGAAGAAGGAGAAGGATGAGAAGAAGGAGAAGGATGAGAAGAAGGAGAAGGAGAAGCAGAAGGAGAAGGATGAGAAGAAGGAAAAGGAGAAGGATGAGAAGATGGAGAAGGAGAAGGATGAGAAGAAGGAGAAGGAGAAGGATGAGAAGAAGGAGAAGGAGAAGGATGAGAAGATGGAGAAGGAGAAGGATGAGAAGAAGGAGAAGGAGAAGGATGAGAAGAAGGAGAAGGAGAAGGGTGAGAAGAAGGAGAAGGAGAAGGATGAGAAGAAGGAGAAGGATGAGAAGAAGGAGAAGGATGAGAAGAAGGATGAGAAGAAGGAGAAGGATGAGAAGAAGGAGAAGGAGAAGGATGAGAAGAAGGAGAAGGATGAGAAGAAGGAGAAGGATGAGAAGAAGGATGAGAAGAAGGATGAGAAGAAGGAGAAGGATGAGAAGAAGGACAGTTCTGTGACAGTTTCTGTCTATTTCTGACAGTTCTGGGACATTCACTCCATACAGCTGTTTCAACCGCTGTATGGAGGGAATGTCATGGAACTGTCAGAAATAGACTATTAATGACAGTTCTGGGACTGTCCTTCCATGCAGCGGTTGAAACATTGTATGTATTTGTTTCCATAAATGGATCCATTTATGGAAACAAATACATACAATGTTTCAACCGCTGTACGGAAGGACAGTCCCAGAACTGTCATTAATAGTCTATTTCTGACAGTTCTATGACATTCCCTCCATACAGCGGTTGAAACAGCTGTATGGAGTGAATGTCCCAGAACTGTCAGAAATAGACTATTTATGACAGTTCTGGGACTGTCCTTCCATACAGCGGTTGAAACATTGTATGTATTTGTTTCCATAAATGGATCCATTTATGGAAACAAATACATACAATGTTTCAACCGCTGTATGGAAGGACAGTCCCAGAACTGTCATTAATAGTCTATTTCTGACAGTTCCATGACATTCCCTCCATACAGCGGTTGAAACAGCTGTATGGAGTGATTGTCCCAGAACTGTCAGAAATAGTCTATTTCTGACAGTTCTGGGACATTCACTCCATACAGCTGTTTCAACCGCTGTATGGAGGGAATGTCATGGAACTGTCAGAGTCCCAGAACTGTCATTAATAGTCTATTTCTGACAGTTCCATGACATTCCCTCCATACAGCGGTTGAAACAGCTGTATGGACTGAATGTCCCAGAACTGTCAGAAATAGACTATTTATGACAGTTCTGGGACATTCACTCCATACAGCGGTTGAAACATTGTATCTATTTTTTTCCATAAATGACATTCTGCAGATACACTTAGATGAGCGCTGCAGATACACTTTTTGCCGGCTTGGAATTATTCTTATTTTCATCCTACTTCTTCTTTTTCTTCTTATGAGGATGAGGATGAGGATGAAGAAGAAGAAGTAGGATGAAAATAAGATTAATTCCAAGCCGGCAAAAAGTGTATCTGCAGCGCTCCTCTAAGTGTATTTGCAGAATGTCATTTATGGAAAAAAATAGATACAATGTTTCAACCGCTGTATGGAGTGAATGTCCCAGAACTGCCATAAATAGTCTATTTCTGACAGTTCTGGGACATTCACTCCATACAGCTGTTTCAACCGCTGTATGGAGGGAATGTCATAGAACTGTCAGAAATAGACTATTAATGACAGTTCTGGGACTGTCCTTCCATACAGCGGTTGAAACATTGTATCTATTTGTTTCCATAAATGGATCCATTTATGGAAACAAATAGATACAATGTTTCAACCGCTGTATGGAAGGACAGTCCCAGAACTGTCATTAATAGTCTATTTCTGACAGTTCTATGACATTCCCTCCATACAGCGGTTGAAACAGCTGTATGGAGTGAATGTCCCAGAACTGTCAGAAATAGACTATTTATGACAGTTCTGGGACATTCCCTCCATACAGCGGTTTCCGGCAAAAAGTGTATGTGCAGAGTTCCTCTATTCTGCAGATACACTTAGAGGAGCTCTGCAGATACACTTAGAGGAGCTCTGCACATACACTTTTTGCCGGCTTGGAATTATTCTTATTTTCATCCTACTTCTTCTTCTTCTTCTTCATCCTCATCCTCATCCTCTTCTTCTTCTTCTTCTGAGGATGAGGATGAGGATGAAGAAGAAGAAGAAGAAGTAGGATGAAAATAAGATTAATTCCAAGCCGGCAAAAAGTGTATGTGCAGAGCTCCTCTAAGTGTATCTGCAGAGCTCCTCTAAGTGTATCTGCAGAATAGAGGAACTCTGCACATACACTTTTTGCCGGCTTGCAATTATTCTTATTTTCATCCTACTTCTTCTTCTTCTTCTTCTTCTTCATCCTCTTCTTCTTCTTCTGAGGATGAGGATAAAGAAGAAGAAGAAGAAGAAGAAGTAGGATGAAAATAAGATTAATTCCAAACAGGCAAAAAGTGTATGTGCAGAGCTCCTCTAAGTGTATCTGCAGAATAGAGGAACTCTGCACATACACTTTTTGCCGGCTTGGAATTATTCTTATTTTCATCCTACTGCTTCTTCTTCTTCTTCATCCTCATCCTCATCCTCAGAAGAAGAGGATGAGGATGAGGATGAAGAAGAAGAAGAAGAAGAAGAAGAAGTAGGATGAAAAGAAGAATAATTCCAAGCCGGCAAAAAGTGTATGTGCAGAGTTCCTCTATTTCTGACAGTTCTCTCACAGCTTCTACACATGTACAGCGGTTGAAACATCTGTATCCTAAATGGAAACTAATAGATACAAATTGTATCTATTAGTTTCCATTTAGGATACAGATGTTTCAACCGCTGTACATGTGAAGAAGCTGTGAGAGAACTGTCAGAAATAGAGGAACTCTGCACATACACTTTTTGCCGGCTTGGAATTATTCTTCTTTTCATCCTACTTCTTCTTCTTCTTCTTCTTCATCCTCATCCTCATCCTCTTCTTCTGAGGATGAAGATGAAGAAGAAGAAGAAGTAGGATGAAAAGAAGAATAATTCCAAGCCGGCAAAAAGTGTATGTGCAGAGTTCCTCTATTTCTGACAGTTCTCTCACAGCTTCTTCACATGTACAGTGGTTGAAACATCTGTATCCTAAATGGAAACTAATAGATACAATGTTTCAACCGCTAAACATGTGTTCCTTCTGTCAGAGAACTGTCAGAAATAGCGGAGCTCACTGCAGGGACACTTTTGCCGGCTGATCGGGAAATGTTCGATTCGCGCACCCGAAGTAGGCAAAATTTCGGTTTCGCCGCGAATCGAATATTTCCTGAAATTCGACTCGAATTCCGGTTCGCCTGGTTCGATTCGCTCATCTCTAGATAGGAATAAAGGTTAGTAACATAAAAAGTAAGTACATTAACCACTTGCCAACTGCACTATAGCTGAATGACGGCTACAGCGTGGTCCTCCCAGAACACTCCCTCCCTACAGACACAGCTGATCACGTGATGTGGTAAAAGGCCAATCACAGCAGCCTTTTTACCACGTGATCATCTGTGTCCAATGATACAGCAGATCACCAGGTAAATGCAGTTGCCTGTTATTGGTGGCAGTTTCCTCACACTGTCACAGCGTAAGGAAAGTACTTTCGAAAACCGGCAATTATCAGAAAACAGATCGGCACTGATCATCAGGGCACTGATGATCAGTGCCCTGATGATCAGTTCCCAGCAGTGCCACCCACCAGTCCCATCCACCTGTGTGTTACAGTGCCACCCACAAGTGCCAAGCAGTGCCACCCACCTGTGCCCATCAGTACCCAGCAGTGCCACTCACCTGTGCCCAGCAGTGACACCCACCTGTGCCTGGCAGTGCGCCCATCAATGCCACCCATCAGTGCTGTCCAGCAGTGCCACCCATCAGTGCCCAGCAGTGCCTCCAGTCAGTGCCCAGCGGTGCTGCCAGTCAGTGCGGTCAGTCAGTGCCACCCATCATTGCCCGTCAGTGCTGCCCATCAGTGCCACCTATCAGTGTCCATATTTGTTCCATATCAGTGCTAGCTCATCAGTGCCCATCAGGGATGCCTATCAGTGCAGCCTCATCAATGCACATTGGTGAAGGTGAAAAATGACCTATTTGCTAAATTTTATAATAGAAACAAAGAAAAACTTTTTTTTCTCAATTTTTTTTTTCTCTTTTTTTTGTTTATAGCGCAAAAAATAAAACACCCAGTGGTGATTAAATACCACCAAACGAAAGCTTTATTTGTGTGAACAAAATGATAAAAATGTCATATGGGTACAGTGTTTCATGACTGTGCAATTGTCATTCAAAGTGAGTCAGCACTGAAAGCTGAACATTTGCCTGGGCAGGAAGGGGGTATAAGTGCCCAGTAGGCAAGTGATTAAACATGCAAAAAAATAAAATCTAATAAATTATTGATAAAAAATCCCTGCACCCCCCCCCCCCCCCTTCCCATGCACATATGCATACATAAATGTTCATAAAAACAATGTGTGTGCAAATGGTGGGGGAGTGTTACATTTTTTATTTGTTTGTTTTTCCTTTATACAAATGTAATCCCAACCACTGCACCACCTTCTTGGAGTTTGCATGTTCTTCCTGTGACTGCGTGGGTTTCCTTTGGGTACTTCAATTTCCTCTCACACTCCTAACACATGCTGGTAGGTTAAGTGGATCCTGTCTAAATTGGCCCTAGTATGTGTATATATGAATGTGAGTTAGGTACCTTAGATTGTATGCCCCTTTAGGGTTAGGGATTTATGTATATGTACTATATATGTAAAGTACTGCGTAAATTGATGGCACTATATTAGTACCTGAAATAAAAATAAATAATAGTATATTGCAACTTACCCATCTTTAGATGGCTACATTCGTTTTTTTTAGGTTGTTTTCCTTTATTTTACCCTGGCCAGCCGGCCAGCAACACACCTCATGCCTCAGGGTGCATATACTCACTCCTCCACTGTATCTATGGAGGAGAAGTGAAGTCACCAATGGACAGCAGCATTATGAACCTATGGAGTGAGTAATACTAAATGAAATAGTAGATTTTAATAGACTTTAAATAAATGACTAACACATTAAAGCCTAAGTCCAGCTAATATTTTTGTTTATTTTTGGGTTAAAGGTTTTAACTATATGATTAAAAATAGACCATGGTTAGAACCCCGTTTATCAAAATTCTTTGTCTCAACCCACTTACTGTCACTTGTTCTGGACAGCTTGGTTTGTCCTGTGCAGATTGGCCTGTGTTCCTGACACTTGGTTACCGGTATGATCAACAGGTAATAAAACAGTTGGCTTCATTTACAAAGTGGTGTATACCACTTTAAGAAATGCAGTAAGATACTGCTTAGGGTTTTTTAAAAAGTTATTTCGACATTCACAAAAAGAAAATTCTAAATTATTGCATGCTGTATTTTTCCGAAATGTGCAGCATTTATCTCATGAAGCCATGCAGTATTTTATCCCATGCAATATCCAGTGGGATAGATGCAGTGGAGAAAGATTAAAACTCCTGTCAGTTTTTATTGCTAATAAAGAGGTAAAATGGTTTCAACCATAGAAATATGCCAACTCACTAACTCAGGGCGGTCCCTGCAGAATATGTATTAATACAAAAGAAAAAAGGTGACTAGAATACCAGTCAATACCAGTCAAAGGGAAACTGCTTTCACAGGACATCCGTGGTGTATCAAAAACTACTAAGGTAAAAGAAGTAAATTCAAAATATCTTTCCAAATATCAAATATTGAATGAAAATAGTATAACAAATCACACACTTATATAAATACCTTTCTTCTACAATGTTGTCTTTTTTATTGGTGGAAGAATGGTTTTATACCATATATTTATGTGTGTAATTTTTGTTTTACAGTATTTTCATTCAATATTTTACATTTAGAAAGATATTTTGCATTTATTTAAAGTATAACTAAAGGAAAAATATTTTTTTTCGGTTTTGAATGGGGGGAGAGGTATTAGAACACCTATTAGATTTTCACTGCTATCTGTCCCCATAAGGTAGAGGAATTGAATTAAATTTTAATGTGTTACCGTGACTATTACAAATATCTTAATAGCTGCACAATAGTAACATAAATTGAGAGTAATAAGAAAGTTGATAACTGAAGATCAGAGGCAACTGGGTTTTAAAATGAGAAAAGGTGTTCAGAAAACTATAACTTCACAATATGACACAAATAGGGTTATTTGCTGAACCTGGAGATTGCAAAATCTGGTGCAACTCTGCATAGAAACCAATCAACAGCCAGGTTTTATTGACAAAGCTTAATTGAGCAAGGTGAAATCAGGAGTTGATTGGCTACAAGGCACAGCTGTACCAGATTCTGAGTGCACCAGTTTTAGTAAATCTACCCCATTGGGGGGAAGTTGATAAAAAGTGTCAAACTTTGACTTGGTGGAGTACCAGTAAGGTTTTACCTGTTTAATTTCTAGTATTCATATATGCACGGAGTGACATCAGTACCAGAAAGTGTGCATACCTAATGTGTTGACATACACAAACGGGTGAAAGCAAGAAACTAGTAGATTCAAGAATGCCTTGTGATAATAAATACTGAACACCTGCAAATTGGGATATTCTACCAGTTCAGTAACATCTCTGCATCTTCTGTGGAATAAAAAATAAAAGCAGACAGGCCCTTTGTTGCGTGTATTCTGCTAATGCTTATCTATGGGCATCGGTTTGGGACAGGTCTGCGAACAAGGAATTTGAATTAGAAGAGGACTGGAAGCTTTTAATTTGAGAAGGGGGAGGAGTGGCAAACACAACAAAGGTGTCCGTTTATGAACCAGCAGTAATAGATCGCTGCTCAGTTCTCCGGCATTCTCGGAGAACACAGTTCTCCTGTGAATGCCGTTTATGAAGCATATGTAGATCAGTTCTCCAAACGAAGGGAGAACGGTCTACAAACGCTGGAAAATGGCTGATTTTACTATAATCTCGTGACATTACAGTAAAAGATCAGTTTACTAAGCAGAGGTAGATTATCTCTGCTTAGTTTTCGGTCCCTCCGATTCTCCAGCTCTGGGCTGGAGAATCTGGAGGGAGAACACAGATCTCCAGAGAAGGGCTGAACATATTCTCCTAGGTGTCATAAACTGTGAATGACCAGAGAATAGCTGTGATCCTCTGAATCTCAGCTATTCTGTGTGTCATAAACGGACACCTAACTGACTTTTTCACAGAAGGTCCAGACTACAAACAATTCTCAACCCATTATTGTTTTTCACTCTCCTCCTTTTTTTTTGGGTTGGGGGTTACCATCTTTAGTGATATCAACAACAAGTCCTTGATGTATTGATCCTTCTTGGAAAGCAAACACAAACATACTACCTAAAGTAAGATAGCCTCATAAAAAAATTGGAAAATACAACTTTGATTCTATGTAGAACACAGCATAGCTGGGATACGTAGTTACATAGTTAGTCTGGCTGAAAAACGTCCATTTAGTTCAACCATAAAAGGGAAAAAATATTTTCCCCCCTCCCCCCCCCCATATCCTATAGTCACAGTTGATCCAGAGGAAGACAAAAACCCAGCAAAGCATGATGCAATTTGCTCCTGCAAGGGAAAAAATTCCTTCCTGATCCACCAAGAGGCAATCAGATATTCTCTGGATCAACTTTACCTGTAAATGTTAGTATCCAGTTATATTAAGGGTACCTAGGAAATAATCCAGGCCTTTTTTAAAGTTATCTACTAAGCTGACCAGAATCAACTTTAAAGGCAGTCTATTCCACAGCTCTTACTGTGAAGAAACCTTTCCATATTTTAAGATCAAATCTCCTTTCCTCCAGATGTAAAGAGTGGCCCCTTGTCCTCTGTAATTACCTTAAGGTGAAAAACTTTACATCAAGTTAACTATATGAACCACTGATGTATTTATACATGTTGATCATATCCCCCCTTAATTTCCTGTTCTCAAGAGAGAATAAATTCAGTTCCTCTAATCTTTCCTCATAGCTGAGCTTTTCCTTGCCTTTTATCAGTCTTTCATGAATCCATGCTGTCTGTTGCTTAAAATATTTTTTTCCAGCAAGAACTCATCTATGTGGTCTTTTATTAAACTCTCCAGTATCTTCCCAACTATAGACGTTAAACAAATAGGTCTATAATTACTTAGTAAAGACTTTGTATCCTTTTTAATTATAGGCACCACATTGGCCTTACACCAATCCAGTGGTACTATGCCAGTCATTAAAGAGTCCCTACAATTTAGAAACAATGGCTTTGAAATGACAGAGCTCAATTCTTTTAGGACTCATAGGTGTATGCCATCCGGCCCAGGTGCTTTTTTCCCCTTTTTCTGTTTAAATATTTCTATATCATATCAGTTGTGAGCTAATGTGGATCATCTGGAGCTGTGTCAAAATCATCCCCATTATGGACAAGAGCTCCCCCATGCTCCTTTGTATACACAGAGCTGAAGAAGGTATCTAATAAATTTACCTTTTCCTTGTCCCCAGTCACCCACTCAAGATTATTTTGTAAAGTTCCTATATGCTCAGACCTGACCTTTTTTACTATTAATTTATTTGAAGAATGATTTGGGGTTTGTCCTACTATCTTTTGCAATCTGTAGTTTATCAAATTTTACGGCCTTGATTTGTTTCTTACATATTATGTTACATTCTTTGTGATATATAATCAATGATAGTGTTCCTTTTTATATTTTAAAAGCTCTTTTCTTATTATTTTAAAGCTCTTTTCTTATTATTTATAGCTTTTTTAACTGTGGCCGTAAGCCACATAGTTTTTATTTTTAGCCTTTTAAACTTGTTGCTCATGGGAATATATTTCGCAGTGCGTTTGCATACAGTCTTTATGAAGATCTCCCATTTCTCTTCAGTGTTCATCAATACCAATATTCCCTCCCAGCCTAAGTCTTGGTGAGTAGCCCTCATCCTTGGAAAATGTGCTCTCTTAAAGTTCAGTGTTTTCATCTTTCCCTTATGTGCATAATAATAATAAGCTCTGCGTGGTTTGAGATTATTAGGTCCAGCAGAGCATTATTTCTAGTTGGGGCATCTATGAACTGTACCATGAAATTGTCTTGTAATAGGTTTTTAAATGTTTGCCCTTGTTCCTGCAGTGCCATTACTGCTGTCAGGAATGGACTCGCCAAAGGTGGAGGGACTCACCTGCCTTGTGGGCTGCAGTACCAGGGCTGGCCAGCAGGTGCTCTCAGCAGCCAGAAGCTCACTCCTGCAGTCAAGCCATCACCTGAGGCTGATTGCAGGAGGTGTATTTAAGGAATGGCCAGGCCTGCAGTCAGGGCCTTGGTGTATTGTTCCCAAGAGCCCCTGTACCTGCATCCTGTATTGCTTCCTGCCTGATCCTGACTCTGCTTGATCCTGACTCTGCTTGAACTCTGCCTGCACCGACCTCGGCTACTCCTGACCAATCTTCTGCCTACTCCATATACCTTGTCTGCCCGTTAGCTACGGGCCCGCCTGACTATGTTGTGCTCCATATTTATATATATATATCATTTAAGGTTTGGGTTTGTTGCATCTTGTTGTACGTATTTGTGTTAGTTTTGGGTTTGGTTTGTTGCACTGCGTTTATGTTTGTGTTGCCCTTAATAAATTATATTGTTTTACATGCTATACCTGAAGTCTGTGTTTCCCTGTGTCGGGCCAGCCTTTAACCAACTCTTGTAGTATGTCCGCAGCCTCTAACCATCCCCTATGGTCAATGATGTTAGGAGTAAGTGAATACAGTAAGGTAATGGGGGGCACTGATATAAAGGTTCCCCTTATATCAGTAACCCTCCCTTACCTTAGTGTATTCACTCTGCGGAAGGTGGTCTGTTACAGCAGTTTTCACTGGACACGTGGTGAGGGGAATCTTCACACAGGGACACCTGTCCAACTGAACACTGCAGCAAGCTGCTTTAGGAATTGTTATTTGAACAATTCATTAGCATTACTGTCTTTTTGATAACTGTTATGTCAGTTTTTACTGATGTCTCTCCAGCTGGGGAGATTCTCCCTCCAGTTGCTCTGTTTACCATTCCATTAAATACAGAACAGAAACTGAGGGGAACTTTATTCTCTTGATCCTGGTGGCTACATAGAATTTCACCTCAATTTCTGTGTTGGTGGTTAATTGTCTATGGCAGGGGTCTCCAAACTTTCTAAACAAGGGGCCAGTTT
Source organism: Staurois parvus (assembly GCF_062004578.1). Taxonomy (NCBI): domain Eukaryota; kingdom Metazoa; phylum Chordata; class Amphibia; order Anura; family Ranidae; genus Staurois; species Staurois parvus. The sequence continues at coordinate 483,898 of NW_028317860.1, read as the reverse complement.
ACTGTCCTTCAGACTTTAGGGGGGCCGGTCTGTGGCCATTGGGAGTTTAAATTGTCCTGGTGTCAGTGGGAGTAAACAATGCATCTTTGGTGTTAGGGGGAGGAATAGTGCCCTATTGTTGGTGTCAGTTTGAGTGCCTCATCATTGGTGTCAGTGGGAGGAATAGTGCCCTCTTGTTGATGTCAGTGGGAGAAATAGGGCCCCATTGTTGGTGTCAATGGGCCCCATTGCTGAAGTCAGGAATTATGCCCCATTGTTGGTGTCAGTGGGAGGAATAGTGTCTTGTGTCGGTGGGAGGAAAAGTGCCTCAAGGGCCGGATAAATGCAAGCAAAGGGCCGCATCCAGCCCCCAGGAGGCAGTTTGGAGACCACTGTTCCATTAGACTGAAATTGAAGGAAAATTTCACCAGCTAGACGAGGTGACAAAACTACTAGGTTATACTAACCTGACCTTAATAAAAATGGACAAATATGCTTTTTGACTTTTCTTACAGTGTAAACACATTGCTAATAGCTCCAGCTATATGTTTATAGCTTAAAAATTGATATTTGCACTGTTTACACTTAAAATGGCCATTTTATGTACCAATGCCAGTAAAAAATGTGACTCTGTCAGTAAATTTCATGATTTCTGTCAGTAAACAAATTGGTGCTATTTGTAAATTCAGGGAGTCCTGTCAGTAAATTTCACTTCAGGGGGGTTGGCAACACTGATGCTGGAATATAAAATATGTGTACCTCACCATACACATCACACGTATGTATAAGACACTGGTAAAAATATAGATAATTTCTCCTGCTATGCAAACTACTGGTGAACATATCCTTTAGTAAATCAGGCCAAATGCATCTTCCAGACAGGATATCTCCAAGTTCTACATAGTATACACAGGGCTATTGCAAATTATATTTCCCTGCCAGTGTATGTTATATCCACCAGCATTATACAGTATATACATCAGATATTTGATTCCTTATTTTATATTATCCACCAGTTAGCAAATATGCCCAGAAAAAGCGTGGCTGGCCAAATTCAATTATATTGTGAATGTATACAAGTAAGATATTGTGGAATATAGAGCATGCAATGTACAGGCTAGCATGGACAGTGTGAAATACAAAATGCAATGCATAGCATACAGAACTAGAAAAGAAAATTTCTGGGGAAATTGTGTGAAGTGTTCTTGCCTCCACCAGTAGTCTACAACTGGAGTGGGCGGAGTAACTGGGTGGAATGGCTTGTCAATCTGCTGCCTGCTCACACACCTGGGTTCCTATGGCAACTCACTCTACAGCAAGGGCAGAGAAGAGCGGTTAAAAACAAACTGCTCCAACTTGCTCACTTCATTGGCGGTTGCCATCTTCAAACGGTTGTAGTTTAAAAATTATAAATCCTACAGTGAATACAAGACCCAGACCTACATTTTGATGCATAGTATGTCTCTGAAATATTAAAAATGAAGGCACAGTCGCAGTTTAGAAATTGCCTTTCAAATTTGAGGTGGCTAGAGTGGAGTTTCAATGAATGTCAATGGGTGGCGTGAGTTGCAAATAAATGGTCATATTGTGAAAACTATCAGGAGTATGGCTTAGCCGTGGACATTTTTAGTGGCAGCAGGGATAGCTGAACGTTTTGATTTGTGTAGGTGGGCTTGAAAATGAAGGAGTGATGGCAGTTTAGAAAATATTGTCCTGATTTTTAAGCTCACACGCCAGCTTTTGTCAGCTCCCATTCTAGTTTTGAACAATCCGCCATTCATTCCTATGGGACCAATTTCACCACAAAAACGCTGATATTTTGTTAACCATTCGGCAAAACGTTCCACAAAGTAATAGCACACCAATCGGGAACAATCCGCACTTTTCGGTATATTACTGTCTATATAGTGCAAAAACTGTGGGAGGAGTTAGGGTGGTAAATTTGGCTATAATAATAAGAATATATATGTGAGATAACAGTAAGTGGTCTTGCCATACAAGAACACTTAATAAGGCAATGTGGAATGCGGAATGTACAACACTGCATACACAATGTGATATGTGGAAAATGAACAGCACAGCATACAAAATAATACTGTGTGGAGTACACAATGAAAAGTACAGCTAGCACTGTGTACAAAATGGAAAGGTGTGAAATAGAAGATGTAAAACACAGCATACAGAATATGATGATGTGAAATGTTTAACACACAGCACAACAAACAGAACTAGAAAAGCTACAATTTCTGGGGAAATTGCGTGATGTGTTCTTGCCTCCACCAGTAGTCTACAACTGGAGTGGGCGGAGTAGCTTTTGTCACTCAGCTGCCTGCTCACACACCTGGGTTCCTATGGCAACTCACTCTACAGCAAGGGCAGAGAAGAGCAGTTAAAAACAAACTGCTCCAACTTGCTCACTTCACTGGTGGTTGCCATCTTCAAATGGTTGTAGTTTTAAAATTATAGATCCTACATGAAGAGCTTTATATTATGAGAATCACAAGACCCAGACCTACATTTTGATGCATAGCATGTCTCTGAAATATTAAAAATGAAGGCACAGTCGCAGTTTAGAAATTGCCCTTCAAATTTCAGGTGGCTAGAGTGGAGTTTCAATGAATGTCAATGGACAGTGTGAGTTGCAAACAAATGGTCATATTGTGAAAACTATCAGGACTAAGGCTTAGTCGTGGACATTTTTAGTGGCAGCAGGGATAGCTGAACATAGCTGATATAAGATTTGTGTAGGTGGGCTTGAAAATGAGAGAGTGATGGCAGTTTAGAAATCATGTCCTGATTTTTCAGCTCACACGCTAGCTTTAGTCAGCTCCCACTCTAGTTTTGAACATTGCGCCATTCATTCCTATGGGACCAATTTCACCACAAAAATGCCGATATTTCGTGAACCATTCTGCAAAGCGTTCCACAAAGTAATAGCACACCAATCGGGAACAATCCGCACGTTTCGGTATATTACTGTCTATGTAGTGTAAAACTGTGGGAGGAGTTAGGGTGGTAAATTTGGCTATAATAATAAGAATATATATGTGAGATAACAGTAAGTGGTCTTGCCATGCAAGAACACTTAATCAGATGGGATGGACTAAGTACTGTATAGCACAGCATAAAGAATGTGGCAGTGTAGAATAGGGAATGCACAGAACAACATATAGAGCTGGCTGATGTGGCATATAACATACAATATAAAAACATAGAGTATTAAACAGCATAAATAGGGAATGTACACCACAGCATAAAGAATGGCTTGGTGTAGAATAACAAATGCACAGAACAACTTATAGAGCTGGATGATGTGGAGTATAATGCATAAAGTATACACACTGTGTAAGCAAAGGGGTTGATTTACTAAAGGAAATGGTGACTATTCACTATGCAAGGGAAGTTTCCAATAGCTTAGTACATGTGCTAAACATTTACATTGCAAAGAATACCCAATCATAATAAGGACAATTTTGAAAAAGTATTTTTGCTTGTAAATTATTGGATGATGGAAGTCAGCAGTGCTTCATCTCATTCTCTAAGGCAAGAGAAAAGTCATGTGCAACAGATATAGATAGAACAGATTGAGAGAGCATAAACACACAATGAAAAGTGCAGTTTCCAGTTTAGGAAATCTAGCACATTCTATAGAATAAAGCAATGTAGAAAGGTGAATGTTCAGCACAAAGTACATGTACAGTAAGTATGTCCATTTTCTCTATTGACAGGTTGCAGGGACAACATCTCAGGTAGAGTCTCTGGGCAAATGAGAAGTGCCCAGCCTAATTATTGTAGGGAAACACCTGGCCAGTCAGGTGCCAACCCTATTTATTGTAAAGTGCTGCACAAATTGTTGGCACTTTATAAATTCTGTATAATAATAATGATAATAATAATAATTGTAGAGAAACACTGGTCAAGTCCTGCACTAATCTGAAGCAGATATAACCTCTTGCTTGATGAAAAATGCCCCATAGTCTCTTTAGGCTGAAACAGATCATATTATATCACTGGGAGAACTTTACAATAGACCTAGTTTGAAGTCATAAAGGTACCCATATGGTGCCTGATAATGATATGATAAGGCATCTATCCATTTGTCTCAAAATTATCACAACACTGAACCCCTTCCCCTCCCTTAAGATTTTATTACATTGTGTTCAGAGTGAGAAGATGAACATTCCTTTTTTTCCTTTATAGAGAAATAGGAATAACTGAAATTTCACTAGAAAGTCAATTCTAATTTTTCATGACTCAAAACGCCCTGTAAATCTCGATAAGAATTATTTTACCTTCCCTCACCCTTGACATAAAATTGACCCATTTAAAAATGGTATTAGTAGTATATAACTATCATAACAGAGCAATCCTCAAAGGTATAGATTTCTTTAAGGTGAAATCAGTGAGGAAACTGCTCATATCAAATGTGCTTTGTTGGACAAAAAAAAAAATAAATGTATGCAGCAAAAGTAAACTTGTTACTTCATAAAGATAACTTTCACAGTAGGTTCTCTGTTGATAACACATAAAGGAAACTTTAGTGCTGTAAAATTCTAAAATGGGCTGAGATAAACAGAGAAAGAGATAAAATAAGACCATCAATCTCTGTATAAGGATTGCACAGCAGAAAAATAAAAAATGAAGTTTCGCCCAGTAAAATCTTAAAGCGGTTTCAACAGAAACAAACGCTGTAATTAAAATAGGAAATACACATTATGGAGCTTTCAGATATGTTGTTTTCCTTTGATACAATGGAAGATTCTCTTTCAAAATAACGTTTTAAAATAATTCCCCTGCTTCTGAATATATGATGTAAAGTGCACATAACAGAAAGAAACTTCTCCATAAAACCACTCTCTACTGAACAACAATCAAATGTTTATGCATATAATAACAACTGTTGTCAAATTGGAATAGCGTACACTGAGAGAACATTTGAAACATTTTGTAGAGAATAAAAATCTGCTAAAAAGAACTACACATTCACATTGTTCCAGGCAACTGGTGCACAGAAGTACTCAGATTGTTTCTCTAGAAATATAATGCAAAGCCGAAAAGGAGGCAGCACATCGACAAAATGGACACGATTTACAGTGATCAATACAATTCATGCTAGGTGGATTGCTGTAATTCTTGTCCATTGGCTTCATTACTTTGGCTTATCTGGAATAATACTGTATAACTTCTCTCTGATTGTACTTACTGAATGCATCTTCTGGGTCACTGATTTAGAAAGAACTGCAAAATAAGCAGCCAGGTAGTTAGACTTTTCACCTAATTTATGAAGTACAAGTTCAGTTACTGACTAAGCTGGAAACCAGAAAAAAAAGAGTGAACTTACCCTTTAAAGTGTTGAACAGTGGAAATATGGCCTATCGGTACTCTGTAGTGATGTGGATGTGGTTGTGTTGGAGATTCTATGACTGGTTAAATATGGTTCATTTTCTATAGACTGAAATGTGTCATCTAAAGGAGAGTTCATTCAATGTTCTATAATTTAGGCTCAGACATCTATGACTGCTTAGATTTCATGTTTTTCCTCAAGCTTTCTAATGATGAGGGAGTATATAGAAATCAGACCTCATGGAATGTTATTCAGTAACCCTTCATCATTGAAAGAGAAGATCTAGAGCTAATAAGCAATAGGAAACAGATGTTCAAGTTGAATATTTTTGCATTTCTTTAGGAATACAGCATTTCAGTCTCTCTCTATATACTTTTTTGGCATGTGTCAACCTAACCTTTTTGATCATGAAACCCAAGTAAATGATTTTATAAAATGTATTTAACAATTGGTATTGCGTACAAATTCAGAGCATATAATAGCTAAACACATTTTATGTGCAAAGAAATAATCACACTATGGGGTTGATTTACTAATACTGGAGAGTGTAAAATCTGGTGTAGCTGTGCATGCTAGCCATTCGTCTTCTAACTTCAACTTGTTCAATTAAGCTTTGACAAAAATAAAAAACTGGAAGCTGATTGGTTTCCTTTCAGAGCTCTACCAAAGTTTACACGCTCCAGTTTTAGCAAGTCAACCCCCACGTGTTGAATCAAAACTTTCTACATGATTTGCTACTCACAGATTTTCCTTAGATATATTCACCTACAGATGCCTCTATTGCACAATACACATTCACTGACATGCTCAGGATTCGCTACACAGTGAAAAACAGACTTGAATATAGTAAAAAGACAATAGTGCCTAAAAATATACTATGACCATTTTTTCCATTTCTTCCATTATCATTCCTATCAGCTAGCATAAATGTATCATCAACACCCAAACCACAGTCACATAGCACACTGTCTGCATCTTACAGTATCAAGCACAATTGGCATTAAAAATTCCACTTTTAAGGGCAATTGACTTTTTTCTGCTTCTAATCATTGTGTGCACTACTTACAGTGTTAAAATAGCCATGAAACTGTGCATACAGCTGTCCCAAATACAGAGGTAAAGGGCACAAAAATTCCCGTGTCAGATCTGGGTAGGATCCACTCACATGCAGAAGAAAGCACAAACAGAGTGCTGGGATTAGTAGCATCAAAGCAACACCATTTATTAAACAATAGCACACTTACACAGTAAAAGCACTTTAACCAGCCTGAGGTGGAGCATGGAGGAACCATCAAACAGCAAAGTGCACAAAGACTGTGGCCGATCGTGCATTAGCAATGGATAGTATAATGTCAATGGAGACAACAAGGTGGACAAATCAGCAGCATCTATGGCCAAAAACAAAGACAGCTAGCAATCAAAACCATTGAGTAATGTTGGTTGTGGGAAGGCTGCTATGCATTTCAGGGTCCCCACCACCTTTGTCAAAGCACGTCAAGTGCTTTTAACGCATAAATGTGCTATTGTTTAATAAATGCCACTAACTCCAGTACTCTGCTTGTGCCCCTCTATGTAATCCTATGTGTCCATGCACACATAGTCATTTACAGGTGTTTAGAGGCAGGAGCGTTTAAAGGTAGAAAAAAAGTCACTTCCACATTCAGGAGAGGAGTGTTTCAGCAAAAAAATTGTCTGACTTGCCTAAACACTTCTAAAGACATCTAAATGTGCCTGAACACTAAGCAGGTTTAGCACTTTCGTATCCATTCATTTTAATGGCCAGAATACATTAATATTCTGGCCAATTAAATAAATGAATACACATATGCTTAACTACTTCCCGTCCGGTCTATAGTAATATGATGACCAGGCGAACCTTTCATCCCTCCAGGAGGGCGTCATATGATGTCCTTCCTGGAATGCGCTTGGCTGTAGGGCTGCACTATGGCGAGATTTGTGACCGCCTGTGTACCTCAGACACGGCCGTTGACAAATCTGTGTACCAGCCTTGTTGCCAGTACCATGTGACCTGCTGTGACCAATCACAGCAGGTCACATGACAGTTGTATACAATGGATGGCTTCCTTTCATGCCATCCATTGTATACAAGTGTGTCTAGCTGTGAATGGTCACAGTCATCACATGCAAAGGCTGGGCCAATCACAGCCCATCTATGTCATGTTATTAGCTGTGGCCAATCACAGCTAATCACAACAAAAGAACCTGAATTAATTGATTCCATTCAGTTAAATGCTTGCTTATAGCAAATAAATTATTTGCTATAAGCAATCAAATTGTGTAAAAAAAAAACTGATCACTTCCCCAAAGTAGTACAATGTTACTATGGTAACATTATGCTTGCTCACACTTTATGTATGAGCAAGCAGATATATTGACAGGAAGAATGAATGAACTACCCCAGTGCTTCACAGCGCTGTGGTTGTTCATATAGGACTTCAATCCAACAGCCGCTAAGGTTGTCGGGACTGTGAATGAGTGATGCATCTGAGCGGGCTAAGCCCCACTCAGCCACTTTTTAAAAAAATTTGACAGCTAGTGAGTGGAGAGAAGATCCCCCGCTAGCTTTCAAACGGAGATTGGTCTGATCGTAGCATGTTACATGTTACATCCTGAATATGGGTGTAACGTCACATGTTATGAAAGGTGAACTTTTTCTTTAAATGTGTCAAAATAAAGCCAGTTTATTGGCTTTATTATTTATTATTGACAGTTTATGAGCAATGACTGCTCATACAGCTGTACTTACATAGAGTTGTTCGTACATACATATAGTTTACATCTGACAGTTGCAGATGTTTAACATTAGAACAAAACTGCTATTGTATTTGAAAAACAATCAAAACATATTTTTGATGGCTGCAAACACAGACAAATCTCCCTATCTACTATGGTATCTGAATTTTAACATCATTTGGTAAACTAAAAATTATATTTTTTTATATTTTATAGACATTGGATTATGATTTTAACATTTTAAGCTAAGGTTGCATCAGCATTCTAAACTAGTCCACAATCAAGCTCACCAGAAAAGTTTAACGCAGCAAAAACCTCCAACACAATTACTAGACACACCCTTCTACAGTATATAAAAAAAATTCTAAAGAACATAAGAATAATTTTGAACTAAACCAAGGTGAGCCTGAATTTGCTTGTCAATTGATGAACCACAGTGTTACTTATAATAAGAAATGCTGCATGAATTTAACTTTCATTTCTAAATAAATGATACTTATCTCTTATGGAAGATTAATTACATCAGAAGATAACATCCAAGTGGTGTACTTTCATGAAAAACAAGTAAAAGGAATGTTCTTCATAGACAGTATACATGCAAGAAATTGCAGATTAATATTAATCAGTCTCTGTGTTTCTGTTTAAGATATTTAATGCTTTTAATTATGTGCTTCATTTAAGAGTCTTTGATTGGATCAATTATTAATGCATTAACAATCTCCTATCTTTGAATGCAGCATAATTTCATGCGAACATTTCCATTTATTCATAATCAGTAACTATGATTATCTCTTTTATGGAGGGAATGGCTATCAAATAGGTAAGTAGGTTAATAGCTAAACTATAAAAATACAATGCGCTTGGTCACTTTCTTTTTAAACCATTTTATGCTAATGTGAAGATGTGAAGATGAAGAAAGTGTCTTTTCATTTTTTACTGGACACTCTTTCCTGTATTATTGAAGTATTTGCTACTGTATTTTCATTCTCTAATTATAAATTTAAAAAAAACATTTTATAATTGTATGGTATCAATAACTAATTGATATTTTTTGGACCCTTTAATAGATACATTTTTGAATAAAGGGATTTTTTAAAAAATAAAACATGATTGTATATTGCCTTCATATTGCTAATAATTGATCCATTTTGTATTAAAGTGTAAAAAATACAAATAAAAATCACACTCTGTTCAAAAACCTCCATAGTTCGGTGCCTCCTATAACTTGAATATGCTTTTGCAAAGTTCTGTGTTCACAGTCCACGATGTAAGACGCTATGAAGTCAGTCTTCTTAACTTATGTGCATTCATTAGGATAACAAAAGTTGCTAGAGAATTGTGTGATAAAATAACAGTAAAAAGGGTATATTGGACACCAGTGGTGTCACTCTACACTTAATTTTGAGTGTGTAACAATGTGTTTATACTCCTACATTTTTTTTAAGTGCATTATTGTGAAATGGACACTATTTTTTATATTTCTATCACTGAAACTGGTAGAAAACATCTGTTTAAAGGAATGTATTTTGGCTTTATAAATAGTTTCTATATTTATTATGATTGGGACCAACATGACCATTTTATAATATTTTATTTTTAATGTTTTAGTCAGATAAATGTAAAATATTGTACATTATTATTTTGTAAATGTTTAGTTAGCAAGAGGAGTTGTTTACAGACCTCAACAGTAGGAATGTACACACAGTTTAATGACTCACAGTGGAAATTTATGACAATGACTCATTTCCTACTGGATGGCTCGGTATCAAGTTTCAATAAGACAAAACTGGGATTTAGGACAGTAGTTCTCTACCTTTAGCAGCCACTGCTCAGGAAAACTTTATGTGCTTGTACTATTCTTGGGACCCATCAGGTTCTTATGTGCAGTATTATGGTTACAGTTGCTGAATGACACTTACTCTTTTTAACATATGCAGTCTGCTAATTGACTTCTGTGCAACTAGCCTGTTGGGTTTTTACTGATCGACCAGTGCTGACGGCTATAGCCTGTAGTCTCCCTGCTGTTAAAATAAAATAATACAGCGGGAATGATTCCACCATCCAACTCAAATGTGTGGATTGGGGAATCAGATCTTTTTTTGAAATGCAGTTTTACAAACTGTATATCTTAACCACTTGCCAACTGCCCACAGTACTTTTACTGTGGGTGGGCAGCATGTACTGACAAAGCAATGCACCCATATGTAATTTTACCTGTACAGACACGGGGGTATGCAGCATGCTCCCCCCCCATGACCGATGTGTCCACTGGATCCCAGTACTCATGTGATTCACAACAGTTTGCTTCCTTGACTAGTGAGCTGTGATTTACCCACAGCTATCACATGGTACCTGGGCAAATCACAGCACCATGTACCATGTGATTAACTGAAGCCAATCACAGATCACTAGTATTCACAGCTGTCATGAACTTAACCCATTCATGCCAGTTCAAAGCATTGCTGGTAAACTGACCTTTATTGTACCAGCAATCAAATTGAAAAAAAAAAAAAAAAAAAAGAAAACCTGATCACCCCCCAGAGTATTGCAATGTTACTATGGTAGCACTGTACTACTCTGATTAAAGTGTTAAAAAAAAGTTATTTTCCTTTTTATTATTATTTTTTTTTTAACATGCTGTCACCAGTCAGTCACCCTGATCACCACCACACCAATCATATTCTGAGGCTGTACTGCACTGTTAATGGTATTTAAAATAAAATTATGAATAAAAAAATCTAATTTTTAATTTTCAAAAAAAGTGTGACAAAAAAATTATAACGTCAAAAAACTAGCCATGCCTTTTACTAAATACCTCAGACTGTCTATTTTCAAAAAGGGATAATTTGGGGGATATTCGTACTGTCCTGACATTTTAAGGGCCTCAAGAGATGAGATCGGCCATCAGTACATCAGGATTCATCGATTTTCAAATACATATCCCATAGTTTGTGGACGCTATAACTTTCCTGCAAACTAAATAATATACACTTAATGGAATTTCTTTTTTTACCAAAGACATGTAGTAGAATACACTTTGACCTACATTTATGAAGAAATTAGATTTTTTTTTATTTTTTATTGGATATTGGATGAACATTCAAAATTTCTAGTCTTTTCTCATTTATATAATAAAAAATAAAGAACCCAGTGGGGAACAAATATAACCAAAAGAAAGCTCTATTTGTGTGAAAAAATATATATATTTCATTTGTATACAGCGTTGTATTGTTGTACAATTGCCAGTTAAACTAGCACAGTGCCGAATAGCAAAAAATGGCCTGGTCATGAAGTAGTTAATAAACTTATATTGTAGGGCAATTGTCATGTTTCCTTGCCCACATTTACCTGAAGAAGCAACATATCACTCGATACCTCCTCAAAAATTGTGACAATCCTGCTATTTATTTCTTAATTTTAATTATCCATTTGGGAATAAGTGTTTTTTTCAGCTCTGGATGCATTTTGCATTTACTGCAATAAAAAAAGACTTGTTAGTTCTACCAGGGAGATGTGTAAATACAAATGCAAAATTTTTTACTTTTTTTTTAAGAATAAACTTAGGTTTTGCCTAAGAATTTGTACTAGGGTCAGCAAGAGATGCTGCAAACTTGATGATGTTAATTTTAGATTATTTCTATAATCCATTTTGTAATCTACGTTTCCAATCATATATATGCAAAAGAGGGTAAATTAATCTCTTCCTGACCATGCTATAGCTGAATGATGGCTACAGCATGGTCGTCTAGTTCTGGGAAGGCGTCATATGAAGACCTCCAAAAACCTACACCCAACAACACCCTCCTGGCGCTCTCTGTAATCGCTATGTCCTTTGGATAAAGCTGATCACCTGACACAGTAAAGGGCTAATCACAGCAGCCATTTACTACATGATCAGCTGTGTACAGTCACAGCCGATCACCATGTAAATACACTTGCCTGTTATCTGCAGTCCTTTTCTCATGCTGTCACAGCGTGAGGAAAGTGCTGCTGATAACTAGATAGTATGAAATGAAACATTTACACTGATAATCACTGCCCCAAAAGTGCCCATCGGTGCTGCCCAGCAGTGCCCAAAAGTGCTGCAAATCTGTGCCCAGCAATGCTGCCAATCTGTGGCCATCAGTGCTGCCAATCAGTGCCTCCTATCAGTGCCCATAAGTGCTGCCTATTAGTGCCCATCAGTACTAGCTATCAGTGCCCATCAGTGCCACATATCAGTGCAACCTCATCAGTGCCTCCTCTTCAATGCCAACCAGTGCTGCCTCATCAGTGCCCATCAGTTCTGCCTATCAGTGCCCATCAGTGCAGACTCAATAACGAACATCAGTGAAGGAGAAAAATTACCTGTTTGCAAAATTTTAAAATAGAAACTAAGAATTTTTTTTTAAATGTTTGGTCTTTTTAATTTGCCTAGCAAAAAATATAACAGAAAGTGGTGATTAAATACTGCCAAAAGAAAGCTCTATTTGTGTGAAAGAAATTATAAAAATGTCATATGGGTACAGTGTTGCATGACCGCGCAATTGTCATTCAAAGTGAGACAGCACTGAAAGCTGAAAATTGGCCTGGGCAGGAAGGGGCCTAGTAGGCAAGTGGTTAAGAAGTTAAATATAGGTTAAATATAGGGATGCAAAACCTGTTTATAAACTTAAAGTGGATCTGAATTCATATAGAGAATAGTGATATGCTGAATTTCAGGGATTTCAAGGATATGTTGAGTGCTGAATATGAACTCCATTGAAATTGATTGTAGCAGAATCTTAGAAGTCAGTAATAGCCATTTTCTACAATAATAGGCAAGGGATTGTCAAACAATGGGGAGCTGGAAAGTGCCCTGGGGGACATGTGCCAAAGCGAAAAAACAAAAAGTGAAAAATTGCTGTTCTGCAAGGAAAGGGTCTTTTCAACTGAGCAATTCCTTTTGATAACATGCTTGGGGGAAGCTTTAAAGTGGTATGTGGTTTAACAGAACATTATGATTCTAAGGAACAGCATCAGCCACATTGTATTGGAACATCACATAAATAGTAGTAACCCAATATGGCTGATTTCCATTCCAAAAACATCTTTATTAGGTACCGTAGTTTTTGCAAAGACAACTTTTTTTTTGGACAGGCCAATAGTTTTAAGGTAGAGAGGGAGAAGACAGAGTGCATCTGGAAATGAAAAAAAATATATATTATTTTAAATGTAATACAGAAAATTGCCAGTGATTTTAAGCACACCTTTTAACCCTTTTAAGCCTACATTTTCTGAGGAATTGATCGGGCAGATTCCATCCAGACATAACATTTTTTTCTTTCAGACAAACTAGTTTTAAAAAATTGTATCCCCTGCTTTGAACTTATTTGAATAGTTCACTATTTCTGAGGGAAAAAAGCAGGCAGATTGTATCAATGAATATGATATTGTTTTTTTCAGCCACAAATATTACACAAAACTGTAAATTTTTTTAGATAAATGTTATAAAAATTCTACAGATGTGCTGAATAGAATTTCATCCTTTTTACACATTAGGTGAATTTGGAGGCAGTCAGTCTGCTTATTTCAACCTGGAATATTATACAAAGTAGTATTTTTTTCAAAGACAGTATAAAAAAGTTATATAGGTTTGTTGAATAGAAACATTTTTTTTAATGATAGGTAATTTTGGAGGCAGAAAAGAGGCATATTTCAGCCTTAAAAGTTAACTAAAACTGTACACATTTCTAGGACACTTATACAATTTTGCTGAACAGAATCTCAGGCCTCTTGATTTGTGAGGCAATTTTGCATCTGAGAGTAGGAATACAGCATTTCAAAACATTAGGTTAATCTATATTTTTTCAGCAACACTATCCAAAAATGTAATGGGTTTGCTGAACAGAAACGTATATTTATTGCAAGGCACTTTTGGTGGTAGTGACTAGGCCTATGTTTCACCCCCCAAAAAATGATATAAAACTGTGTTTTTTTAAAGACCATATTTATAAAAAATGTATGAATTTTCTGAAGAGAATCATATTTGTTTAAATGGTAGACAGAGAAGATGCATATTTCAGCCTGAAAAATTAACTGAAACTCTATATATTTCAGACATTTTATAAAAAAGTATGGATTTACTGAACTGAATCTCATTCTTTTTGATTTGATACAATTATGGAGTAGGCAGCAAGTAGGTATATATAAGCCCACAACATTAAATGAAAATGTAAATTGAACAGATTTGATGGAAAGAATTACATTTTTAATAAACAGCAAAAACTGAGAAATCATATGTCAGCCAGAAATAATCAATTAGACTATTATTTTTCTCAGACATGATATTAAAATGGTTCTAAAAATAAATATATAATTTAGTGCCAAATCTTCCTAGTGGTAAATTCTCATGTGCCGTGCCATATCACATAAAATCATATCATAAAGTGAATTAGGTAGACATGCATATATCCTATGCATTTATGTCCAAACATAGAACATGCATAGAATGTATGCATTTATGTCATCACAATATACCTAGAACAATAACTAAACTGAATCTTATAAGAGGGTATGTTCTGTGGACATGCATGTATCATATGCGTATATGTCAAACCATAGAATCATGCGTAAAATATATGCATTTAACTCATCACCATATATCTGAAACAATCCACACCCATAACTGCAAAACATAAAAATGTCTATCAAAAAGGTGAGATCATTTTACTGTCAGGGGATGGGTATCTACACATGGCAATCATACAAACGAAGATTTTACAAACGAAGAGCACAACATGTAGTACATATTTGATTGATTGCACAGTTGGATTTTTTGGACATAGAGGATTCTTACGAAAATATATGGACACTTATAATTTACCATTATTTTATGTGTTGTAGCTATGGGTGTGGATTGTTTTATATATATATATATTATGAGTTAAACGCATATATTTTATGAATGATTTTATGTTTTGATATATACCCATATGATACACACATGTCCACTGAACATAATTTATTGTAAGATCTAATTTTATCTTTTTTTATGTTTTGCAGTTATGGGTGTGGATTGTTTCAGGTATCTAAAACAATCCGCACCCATAACTGCAAAACATAAAAAGGTCTATCAAAAAGGTGAGAGCATATTACTGTCAGGGGAAGTCATATGTATTGACATATATGCATATGATACATGCATGTCCACTGAACATGCCTTCTTATAAGTAGTTATTGTTCTAGATATATTGTGATGACACAAATCCATACGTTCTATGCATTTTCTATGTTTGGACATAAACGCATAGAATATATAAGTAAGAAGCCATAATTCTATTAAAAATATTCAATTAGGCTGTTATTTCTCTGACACAAAATTAGGTTTTAGGCATAATCAGTACCAAAACCCCACAAAAATATTCATTGAGAGCATAGGATGAACAAGATATGTTACATTTTTTCAACTGAGAAACAGCTGTGAAAAAAATGTGTGCCAAATTAGAAATGTCTAAAAAATGGACTACAGTAATGGGACCAGTATGAGATGATAAAGGTGTCAGGCCAACAGTGATGGCAAAAGATGTTGCCATATGGCAGGCTCAGGATCATCAGCAAGCTGCATGTAAAACAATCTTCATTGGTCTCTCAAAACATGCTAACACAAATAGCTTTATTCAGCAAAAGTAAAGCAAACACTTCATAATCATGGTATCAAGCAAACTATACAATAGGCTCGCTACCAAACTCTCGGATGAACACTGGGTTTAGGGTTTCCACTTGTCACAGAGTGCAAAAAAGTCCATAAGGGTTCAGCAACAAATGCCTCAGTTGTCCGAGAGTTCACACTTGTTCACAGATTGTGAATCTCTCCACTCTGCATCACTAACACATATCCCAATTCCATCTCTGCTTTTCAAGACCACCATGCCTGTGCTTAACCACTTCAGTCCTTGTAATCAGGGTTTCGAGGTTCTTCATACCCAAAACTCTTTGAACCTCTGAAATTCTTGGTCCCTAATATGGACTAATCTATTCAGAGAGTACTAAAAGTAAGTGCTCTCTAGCCATACTACCCCTGAATAATGTCATGAAAGCCTCACTTAAACTGTGCCACCACTACTGCGACGCCTTTCACCAACAAATTTCTCTGCAGCTCATCCTATAGGTCATCTTATGATATATTTGTGGGTGCAAAATGAGCTCTGCAACTTTCACCTTATAATCTGGATCCTGGACAGTGACCAACCAGTAATAGCCTTTCTCTTTGATGCCACAAGTCCTGTAGTCCTTTCATAGGCACTGGAGCATGAAGCTACCCATCTGCCACAATCTACTAGAGGCATGGGAACTCAGAGAGGAGTTCAACATTTTCCTCAGCTAACTCGTCCAAACCACTTACAAGTCCCAGGATTTGTGGGGGATGAAATCCACCCACATAAACCTGTCTCATGTTCTCCTCCACCTTGAAACTGCAACAATGATACTTTGCATGCCTCTTGTGCCTGATGTGACCTCACAGAGATAGAATCTGCATAAAGTAGGGAATAACACACCAGGAAGTCCTTCTTCTTTCTTCTTGTTATTTTTTCTTAAGTGCCCAGTCTATTATTACACACAATGCCTGCTCAAACAAGAACACTAAAGGAATATTCACACCTATGCCAGCATTGTCAGACTTGTTGACTTGTTGACTTGCTATTCTGGCTGCCTCCCCAAATGGTCAGATTATAGTGCATGTGTTCTAAATAGGGAGGCATTGACATAAAATGCTGAAACGCTGAGTCTGTCCTCATGCCATACTTGCACAGGTACTCATTTATGGCTCACTGATGCATGTGCAGCTCCTGCAACATAGCCAAGGTGGATTTCCACCAAGTATATACTATATATATATATAGCTGTTTTCTGGAAACTGGAGAATTTTCACCAAGTTGAAAACTGGCTGGTTGGTGCCACATATTGGATATCCTGCCACAAGATGGAGTGAAATGAACTAGGACCATAAACTAGATACAGTATGACATCCCTGAGAGTACTTACTGGACCACTTGTGTGTGCTCTTTTGTAGGTATGAGTCAAATTTCCCTGGGTTCAGTTTGAGCAGGAATTTCAAAGATGTTCGTATGCCAAACCCAAACTCTACTGAAATCAATGTGAGCCAAATCTGTCAAATGAAATCTGTCAATTTTCTAGGCTAAATGATTATTACTTTGCAAAGGAAAAAGTTTTCTCAATTGCTGGCAAATTACATAGCCTGGCTAGCGTAATTTTTAAGGCAAACAGACCCATTCAATGGTTCCCCAAAATACATAGCAGACCTTCAAGGGCCTCTGCTCTACAACTCTGGCTCTGTTGTTGCGGGGGTCTGCAGGTGGGGTGCTTGTTGGAACTTGGAAGTCTCCTTTAAAAATAGGGTGGCTCCTAGATACTCCCCTGTGTGAATGAGAAAGGGTACATAGTAAGATTCATGCCAGACCTTTTCTCAGACCATGAATGTGAATAGGGCCTGTGATGTCACTGATTTTTAAGTTGTGGGCAGTGCCTGCGCCCACCAGTGTTCTTAACAATCTTTGACGGTGGGAAGCTGCCATATATAATAGTGGAAGTAATATTGCTATTATACATGACATTCATCTCAATAAATGTGTCAATGTTCAAGTGTTTGTCCAAATAACTAAATGGACAAAGTTCAATGTTGTAGTGATTTTGATTCAGAAATTATTAAAGAAATACTCTTCAATCAAACCAGTTATGAATGTCAGCAACTTTGCGAGAACCGCAGTGTTTGCCCAGTAACAACAGACATTCACTGAATGCAGATGGCTTGTTTAAACATACAATAAAGGCACACAACACGTGACTTTAGTTTAACTGAGATGGACCAAAAAGTCATAAATGCTAATTGTAGAAGACACACCTCTTAACATATGAATGGCGAGAATACAGGCTGAGACAATAGGAAGCCTTGAACATAGTATCCTTACTAAATAGACTTTATTTGCTAAGTAAAGCCTAAAAGAACCTATTTTTGACCAGAGGAGAACTTTTGCCTGCCCATCCAATTTTTACCTATTTCCTGATGAGAAGAAGACTGCCAACGAGAGACAACATTTTCAATTATCTGCTGTTCCACCAAACTATCTCAGTGACCGCTATATCTGGGAGTGGTGAGAAATTGTATCAAAGTAGCAAAAACTTTTTATTCCTTTAGAATTTTCTAGACCCGTGATTATATTAATGTTGTGCTGTATTACTGAAATTGTGCATATAGATAGAGATTGCAAATTACTTCAAAATTGCATCAATTGGATCAAATCAGATTGCATAGTGTATGGAGAGAATTGATTGCTTAAGGGAATTGCTTTGATTGTGGAATAGAGTTTTATTTATTTTCTCTATATTGGGTATTGAAATTGTATTGTTTTCTTGGAATATCTGAAGTGTTTTCTGTGCATATTATATCAAGAATATTTTCCTAATTCCCTTCGGCCGCGAGAATTGGAAATTATATCTTGAGTACTAAAAATTGAGATTTACTAACCACTGCAAGATCGTTTTTGTCATTTATGCTGTTGTGATATATATTTTACGTTTGACCTATTTGAAATTGAAATTAATTGTGGGCTATCCTTTGATTGTGTGAAGGAAATACACATCACCAGTAGATTCATTTGTATTAATATATATATACTTTTTTTTGTACATAAATAAATTATTTATTTATTTATCAAATTGGCGATATTTATGTATATGGTAAGAAATCACATTGGTGAAAAGAACTCAAGGAAAATTACAGTGTGGTAATACATTTATTAAGGTGTCCATATTATTAAATATTATTAATTACGTTATTTTCCATATGGCTGGAGGCACTACGTTATTACTGTTTACGGGTGTCGGACACCGTCCAATTTATTTATAATTAATTATCCCAAAAGCACCTCGGGTATAGACCACGACAATGTAAACTTTTAGCTCATCCCTAGTCATATTGTCTCTGCAGCTAACCACATAGTCCAATGATGTGGAAACATTACTTTCCACATTATGTATGGCAGGGATGGAGCTACAGACGAAAAAAATTGCATCTAGGAACCTGCCTGGTACAGCACAGTACACATATTAACAGAAGGGAGTTGACTCTACTGGCTAGAACAGTACAACTGTAAAACCATCAATTTTGTCAGCGCTAAAGCTGGACAATGGTAGGGTGGGGCTGGCAGAATTAGCGCATGGTTGCAACCTACTCTTGCTTCTTCTTTGAGTTCCCATGCTGACCCACTTTCCTTCTGGAAGTGTCATAAGGTAAACTTCTGATAAATCTTTAAATACTTTTGAAAATCACTATCGCTTGCAGCTTCTGATAGGAAATCTTGTACAGTGGGTGGAAAGCTGGAACAGGAGTAGCTAGAAAGAGAATGAAGAGTGTGGTCCTTTTCTTGCTTACCACTACCTTTCAGGTGCTGCTCCCCTGGTGATAGAAACTGCAAATGACTATAGTGCAGTCTGCAGCACATTTGTAAAAAAGGCCTAAATGGCTGAGAACTGGTTAATGAACCAGAGGATACCAGATTCCTGCACCCTTGAAGTTCTGCCTTCTGGTGGAATAGGGCTGCTGCTTCTTCCATTCCTCTGTGAGCTGACCCTATATGACATTCTGCCTTGCTGATGCTGTGCCTCTTCCTAACTTTTCTCCTCTACTAAATCTGGCGCCCAGGTATGGTAAGAGATCTCATCATCATCCCCCTCCCCATCACTGGAGTCAACTTGGTAATTAGCTACAACTGCAGGTCTATTAATGCCAGTTAATTCTTCCTACCTGATGTCCTCTCACTCTATACTCCTTTTGCACTCCTCCGCAACTTCAGATGCAACTACTTTCTGCGAATCCTCTTGCAGCAAGTGACTGGTGCTGTGCTCAAATAATTCAGCCAAATTCTTCATGCTAGTTTGTAGAAAATGGCAGGAGAAGCTGTGAATAAGGAAGAATTACAGGAAGCTTTTGCAGTTGACAATGACGTTCTGCTAATCTGCACCTGGAAGTCAAAGGAGGAGGAGGCTAATGAAGGCTAGATTAGCTACTGCTCCATTTCTTCTCTGTGTTCTGACTGTATAGTATGCACATTGTCCCAAAAAAAAGGCAAACATTCCCTGTCTGTTGATGCTGCATCCTGACCACCACTTTGGCCTAAGAATACAGAAACTGCATGCCTACATAGCTGCATGGGAACCTCTGCCGCCTCCTTTGGACCTCCTTGGCATAATGTTAATGTGGAATTTTCTTTCCTACTTTTATTAGCACCATGGCAGGAGCTGTATGGGGGAGGTGGTGCTTGGCTGCAATTAACAATGTGATGCTTAAGAGGAATAAACTGCAACACAATAGACCCTGAAAGCAGTTGCTGAAAGACACTAGCACAATTAAACACAAAATTTAAACTACTAAAAAAACAAACTTGGAAAATTGAGAAAAGGAAAATGCTGAACTCTACACACCATCATGCCTAACAGTTGCTTGAGTAGAAACAACCTCAGCCCAGTGCCACACTCTGATGCATACCAACAGGGCTTAGTAGCAAGCGTCAACCATAATACTTTGAAAACAAAAATAAAAACTTTTTTAGTAAACTCAACAAATAAAAAAATACAAGAATACAAACTTGAAATTAAAGTAAAATAAACTAAATTAACCCCTCAAAAAGGAAGGGGGGGATTAGCAGCAAGTCAGCAACAGAGCATGTTGGTGACTCAAAAGGAATAAAGTAGTCTTAAAAAGTACTGTTGGGTTTATTCACACCACACACAGTAAATGCAGATGGGCTTACATTACACTTCTCCTGGACCCTCAAACTGCAATTTATTTCAATATATCAGTGGCAACATCAGTGGCAACATACAGCACATAATTCTGTATATAGCAGCACTGTATAGCTCTATATTAGCACACTACACTAGCACATTCTCCTTAAACATATTGTCATATGTCCTTCACTCTCACTAAACTCCAACCCACTGGCAAAGGGCTGCTGGGAGAGCAATCTTTTATAGTGTGTGAGCTGGAACCAAAGATCAGGAGCAGCATAACACCTGTCACACCGGGGGGAGGAGCTTGTGCATGGCGCTGATCAAGAGATTGTTGTGAGATTTCCCGAACCCAGGCTCCCCCAGCACCCAGCTAACAGGTCGTCATGACCATTGGATAGCCAGGAAGGAGGAGGGGGACTTGCCTGCTGCCGGGTCCCGTGGGAGTGCTCCTGCACCTGTTCTGTGTCCCGCGAGCCCTCAGTTCCCAGGAGGTGTGCGCGAGGAAGCTGGAGCCGAAGGGCAGAAAGTCCCTGATTGCTGGGGAATGGAGGATGCTCAGTGGTCACGTGACCAGCTGCAGATACTCGAGGAGGAGAGAGATACCGGCCGGCATAGGAGAGCATTTGCAGCCCTGATATCCCCTCTCACCCCTGTCTCCCTCACCCCCCTAGATTGATTTCTAACCAGGAGCATATAAATCTATTGCCTTCTCCCTGGGACTGCTATTCTCCTGCAACCCCCCTTGCGGTGGAACGGTTGGATGCCACCTCCCCTTCTGAAGTGAAAGAAAAGAGCTATATGAGTGAGTGAGAGTGGAAGAAGATTATAAAATGTGATATATTTAAAAAAAAAAAAGTTGTGATAGAAGCAAAATGTTGATGAACAAGATTGTGGGGGTGGCACATAGGGGGTCATGGTGACAACTGAGGGTCTTGGATACAAACATATGAAGGCTAAATAAAGAGAGATGATTTGAAAAGAGCTTGAATTCCTGAGGGGGGAAAGAGGGGGACGGAGGAGAGGAGGACATAGGAGAGGAGGTGAAGGAGAGGAAGGAATAGAAGGAAAAATATTTTGTTGGAGGAGTGGATATCTCAATACCTAAGATATCAGATATAAATTTAAAATGAAAAACAAGGCAACAAAAGGAGGTGGGTCATAGGCCCTGCAATCAAGTTCAATTAAAAAATATATTCCCAGGCAGGAAAAATGGACTCCAGACAGGCAAAACGGAATAAATGAAAAGAGTTTGTTGGAAAACAGTTTTGAGGAAAGCTCCAGATTATCCTTGGGACTACCTAATATTAGCCAAAATTTAGAAGAAGCAGACATAGTGAAAACAGGACTTAGAAGAGCAGGACACACATCTGCCAACTAAATCAGAAATTGCTGGAATGTTTAAATGTTGGAAAAATCTATAAAGCAGGAAATCGTGAAGTTACATAAAGATCTGGGGGAAGGTGCTATCTAGAGTAGAGGAGACAGAAGAAAAAATAAACAAACATGCCCAAGTGATCCAGTCCATAGGAAAACAAATGGTGGAAATGAAGAAAGAACATAGAAACCTCCTATATAAATTTGAAGATCAGGAAAATAGGCTTAGAAGAAGCAACTTAAGGATACAAGGTTTTCCAGAGAATATTGGAGGGAAAAAATAGAGAAAATGTTAGACAGTATAATGGGCAGAGTTGCAGTGGAACCGTATAAAATAGATGGGGTGTACAGAATTGGGAGACTCCATCAAGAAGGCAGAAAAGGTAACCCGAAAGATGTCATTGTTCAATTCCATCACTACTGTGATAAAGAAGAGATCTGGAAGAGGATGAAAGGAAGAGCAGCTATAAAATATGGTGAAATAAACTTACAGTTTTTTGCGGATCTTGCTGCTGAGACATTGTTAAGAAAAAAAAACTTTGAAACCATTAGTAGAACAAATGAGGAAGCAGAACGTTGGATGGGTGGATGGGAGGAGGGTATGGGGGAGGGTTAGGTAGTTTTAGGCTCTGCGAAATAGTAAGAAATGTATCTGTTTGGAGAAAACCTAGAAAACGAAGGGGAAGATATGGAGGAAAGAGGAGAAGGGGGAAGATGGAGAAGAGAGGAGAAGAAAGGTAGAATGGAAGAGATTAATTTTATGAGTTATAATGTTAAAGGATTAAATAGCTTTGGGAAGAAATTAAGGATTTTCAAAGAAATTCAGCACAGATTCTCTTCAGTGGTTTTTTTGCAGGAGATAGACTTAGAACGAGAAGAAAATGTGAAACTAAATTCCAGATATTATCCAATATGGTACTATGCAGATTCCCCAATCAAACAAGCCAAAGGAGTGGCAATAGGTTTTGAGAAAAATATCAGGTTTAATTTGAAAGACATGTTGGTAGATCCGGAAGGGAGATTTCTGTTCCTGAAGGGGAAATTACAGGATCAGGAGCGCACACTAGCAAAGATCTATTGCCCAAATAAGAAACTGGAGGAGTTCCTAAAAATACTCTTAGGAAATTATTGGATTTCAAGAAAGGTAGCTTAATTGTGGCAGGAGATTTTAATCTTTGCATGGATCCTCAGATAGATCTGACATTACATGTGCAGAGGGATGGTAGTAGGTCTCTGAAATATTTAAAAAAAATGTTATATCAATGTCAACTTGTAGACATATGGAGAATTAAGCATATAAAGGATAGAGACTATACGTTTTATTCGCATGCACATGAGATGTACTCAAGATTGGATTATATATTGTTGGACCATCGACTTATTGAGTCTCTGGTTAAAGTGAAAATACAAGAGATATCAATATCGGATCATGCTCCTGTCACAATGAAATTATTATGGGGAAATGAGCTAAATAGGGGAAATAGTGGAGGTTAAACAAGACACTTCTCCAGGATCAAGAGAAGGACAACAAGATTAAAAAAGAAATAGAGCATTTTTTTGAAGAAAATGATTCAGGGGAAGTGTCTGTGGCAATGATGTGAGAGGCTCATAAAGTCTATATTAGAGGTATCCTAATAGCGATTGGAGCAAAAAATAAGAGGGAAAGGAGAGGAAAAATAAATATGCTTCTTAAGGAACTCTGTGAGTTAGAGCAGAAACGTAAACACAGAGTAATAAAAGAGAGGGTAATAAACAAAAGAGAAGAATTAAATAATTTTCTGGAAGAAGATAAGAGAAGAGTGTTTAATAAAATGATATGTGAGAGATATAGATGAGGAGATAGGCCAGGAAAATATTTAATGAGGGCTCAGAGGAAAAAACAATCCAGGAATTATATAGAGAAAATAAGAGACAACAAAAGCGAATTAGTGTATTCAACTAATGATATAGCTAAAGTGTTTAAAGAATACTAAAAAAAGCTATATAATATTATTCCCCATAGTAAAGATGACGTAGGAAAAATAGAAATAAGACAGACATATTTAAAAGAAGCGGGACTACCAAAATTAAGTGAGGAACAATTAAAATCTTTGGAATCAGAAATAACGCAGGAAGAAATATATTTAGCATTCAAAAGTACTTTAGCTGGGAAAAGTCCTGGACCTGATGGGTATACAGTGAGATATTATAAAAAATATAAAAAACTATTAGTACCCAAATTGAGGACATATATGAATGCATTGGGAGGAGAGATGGAAATGAGGAGGGAATGTTTACAAGCCCATTTCTCATAGTTCTCATACATAAGGAAGGTAAAGATGATACTCAATGTGCAAGTTATAGACCAATTTCCTTGTTAGACACAGATACCAAACTATATGCAAAAGTTCTGGCAAATAGGTTGAAAGACCTGATGCCGGAATGGATACATATGGACCAGGTGGGTTTTGTTCCAGAAAGAGAAGGTAGAGATAACAGATTAAGATCTTTGTTTCTGATACAAAAAAGTAGGAAAGAGAAAATCCCTACTGTGGTCCTATTGATAGACGCTGAAAAGGCATTTGATAGAGTAGATTGGGGTTATATGTTGGATACACTGGAAGTATTGGGGATGGGACCCAGAATGAGAGAATGGATAAGGAAATTATATAGTCAACCCTCTGCTGCAGTCATGGTTAATGGGGAACTATCAGAGTACTTTAGGATGCAAAATGGAACAAGACAGGGATGTCCTTTGTCTCCACTGTTGTACGTTTTATCTTTGGAATCTCTGCTGGCTACAATAAGGAATAACATAGATATAAAAGGTATTAGTATAGTTGATACAGAGCATAAGGTGGCAGCTTATGCAGATGATATGTTGCTCTACATAGGAAATCCAAGGATAACATTGCCAAATTTAATGAAATCAGTGAAGGAATATGGGGAGATGTCAAATTTAAAAATGAATCCAACTAAAACAGAGATTTTAAATATAAATATTTTAAATAGCGAGAAAAATATGCTACAGGAGGAATTTCCTTTTGTATGGAGAGAAAAAGAATTAAAATATTTAGGTATAACGTTAACTGTATCTTCCAAGAATTTATATAGATCAAATTATATCCCATTATTAAATGAGATTAAGGATGAATTAAGAAAACTAAGTGGATAGGTCGTATAAATTTGATAAAATGGTACTTGTTCCAAAAATTCTATACAAATTCCAAATGATACCAATTAAACTACCAGAAGTATATTTTAGAATTATTAAAAAAATTTAACAAGATTTATTTGGAGGAATAAAAAACCTAGAATAGGCTATGAAATCTTAAGTATAAATAAAGAGAAAAGTGGACTGGGAGTTCCAGACTTGAAAAGGTACTATAATTCGGTAATATTGACAAGAATTTGGGATTGGACACATAATTCACATGGGAAAAGTTGGGTAAAAATAGAAAATACACTAAGTCACACAAGCCTTGGTAGAACTGTATGGTTACCTCCAAAATTTCGAGGATTAGCAGATAGCACAAGCTATTTCACACTTAATGTGTTAAAAGTATGGGATGTTTTACATAAACAAAAGGGGTGGGAATATAATTCACTGTTAATGCCCTTATGGTCCACAGAGCTTTTTCCACCAGGTAAAGAAAGTGTCACTGGGAAGTGGATAAAGAAGGAAGAAGTACGGTTGAGAGATGTAATGGTGGGGGAGGAAATAGGTTCACTTAAGGATTTGGAAAAAAAGACGGAAATATTCACGAGAATTGATGAGTGGCATTATTTTCAGTTGAAACACTTTATAGGGAAGCTTCCAAGCAGGGGTGGACTGACAACTCATGGGGCCCCCGGGCAATAGGGGATCATGGGGCCCCTGTGTCCTTGCCCAAACTCAAAAAAGCCTATGAAAAAGGTACCAGGGGCATCTCTTGGGGCCCCCTACTGACCCCTCGGGCAGTGCCCGAGTTTCTAAATGGTCAGTCCACCCCTGCTTCCAAGGCAATTGAGAACAAGAGAGGATTGGAACCCTTTTGAGCACTTATTAGACACACGGGGGAGATGGGAAAAATGGGATTTCTAAAATATAGAAGATTCTCACTGGAACAACCACGGATATAAGGTCATCATTTATAGAGAAATGGGAAAGGGATATAGGAGTAATATTGGATGTGGAAAAGCAAAAGAAAATATATAGTTTAATCCACGAAAACGTAAATATGGAGGAGGTAGAGATGAATTATAAATGTTTGGCAAGATGGTATATTACACCGAGTGTAGCACATAGATTGAATAGAGACAATTCACCTTTATGTTGGCGTGGATGTGGGGGTAGAGGTACAATGTATCACATTTGGTGGGAGTGTCCTAAAATTCAAGAGTATTGGGGTAAAATAGTATGCTTGATTCAGAAAATAACGGAGGTTGATATTCTACAAGACCCAGAGACTTGCCTTTTTCATGGTACTAAGCTTTTGGTTAAGAAATATAAAAAATATGGTTTATTGTACTATCTGAATGCAGCAAAGGGATTGACACCCAAGTTTTGGAAGGAACAGGAGGTACTAAAAATAAAGGATTAGGTAAACAGGGTGGATAAGATATGTAGATTAGAAGAACTTTACCATTTGAGCGAGGATAAGATGGAGAGTTTAAATGTATGTTGGAAAAAATGGGAGGAATTTAAAATGTCAAAATTAATCCTGGAGTATATGGGGGATTATTATAGAAATAATATGGATATATTCTTGAATCAGGATCCCCAGAGCGAGTAGGAAAGATGCAGAGCGGAGGTTTTGTGGGGCTGGAGGGGTGTATGTGATTTAGTGGAGGGGGGGATAGTTGGGGGGAAAAAGTATTAAGACTAAGGTTAATAATTAGATATTATGACAAGCAAATTAGAGGTTGTTATTTGTGTTTATCTTTTTAAACGGTTTGTTTGTATAAATTTGCAATTTGAAAATTTAATAATAAAATATTTAAATAATAATAAAAAAAAAACAAAGATCAGGAGCAGGACTTTGGCCAATGATATTTTTTTGAAGTGCATTGGGGGACAGTCAGCCGGACTATTCCTGCTGAACATTCCAAATGCTTGGATTAAATCCAAACACTGAGCTCATCCCTAACAGATAACATCTATTGATCTACTCTAGAAATATCTATTGTGATTAATCAATATTTTCAATTGGTATCACAAAACAACAAAAGTATAGTCTTGGATATAGTTCATGCGATATAATGTGACTGTGGGGACACAATGAGCAACAATTAGCTTTCGTGACTGCTGTGGCTGGAAGCAATAAGCATACTATGCACTAACCAGATAGCACATATTAACGTGCGTTGGAGTATATAAGACCTACTCCTAGGTACTCTGGGGGTGGGAAATCTGCATGCGGATGTGGTCATCAGGTGCCCTTTGAAAATGTGTTGTTACACGAAACGCGTTAGAGAGGTACCCTTTCTCATGGAACACTAACTGCATGACCTACTGTCTACCTCAGATGTAAGTGCTGGTTCTTTTTTACCTGTACTACTAGTAAGTACATGTTACTCCTTTTGTGATCATTAAACATACTACACTATTGGAGTTCTTTCTCTCTGGGCTCATTTTTTTGGCCATCATATCGCATGAACTATATCCAAGACTATACTTTTGTTGTTTTGTGATACCATTTGTGTACTGTAAATACTCTATAGCACCGCATTTGTACTATTATTTTTGGCATATCTTGGAGGATTTGAGGTTGTTTCCCCTTCTATGCTGGCTGCTCCCCCCTGTTTTTCCTGCTATCACCCAGCGCTCATAATTTATTGTTTATATTATTCTAATATTTTCAATTGAATTATAGTAGTGCAGTTCCTGTGATTAGTCATTATTTTGCCTTTAGTCTTATAGCTGTATATCTGCAGGTTAAGATCTAAGTCATGGTGTATTTGATTTGTAGTCTCATGGGATTTTGAGTGAGAGTTGGTAAGGATGTTACTACTTTACCACTCACTGTTCTCCTTGCTGAAGAGGAAACTGTAACTGAAGACTTGTAGTCCACAGGTCTCTTCTTCTGATTAATTCATTCTATGGATCACCACCTCTCCTGCTACTTTTGATCATGTCCATAAAGTTTTCAGATCACCAATCATCAGGAGGAAGTTATGATATGAGGAGGCCAAGCCTGTATTAGAATAGCTTTCTCCACACATAGACACAGCATGAAACAAGTCAAAATAATTAAATAAGGGGAAATTATCCACTGCAGGCATTGCTGGTGACTAATTTTTTGCCTTCTGAATGCATTTTTTGTGCACAGCTTTCACAGTTCAGGTTCTCCTTAATAGCAGAGATCAAAAAGGAAGGGAATAAAGAAGAACGTGGAAAATTAGTAAAATGTTGAATATGAAAAGGAATCTACAGTTAAAATGAATGAATGGTTTTCTATACAATTTTTTTTACCAATGTTCTATTCAGAAGAAGGTGATAGCTCATTTTCCCGGACTAACGGATGCATTAAGCTTAGTCTCTTCTGGTTGGTATTGTTAGTATTCTTCATCTATCCTTAGCTTTATTATCTTTGTGTTAAATGTAACTAAAATTTCATCTTAAAAAATAATAAACAGATGAATAATTCAAAAGAAACACAAAATGTGCATGTAAAAATATTTTACAGGATATGTTGAAATGCCAAGATGAGAAACACTTTATAAACTTTATCAGGCACTGCATTTTCTTCTTAATACCCCAAAATATGTGCTGGCTTAAATTGGATACACCAATCATTTTTTTTCTTGAGTATAAATTCCACTTTGTATTATGAGGCATATGTATCAAGTTGACTCTAATGCTATAAAGGTAGGTCCCTTAGCATATGCATCAAATATCAATGCATCATGCTGACTTTATTAACATGTAGCTGGCTCCCTGAACATCTGGTAGTTGCATGAAATATATTACATATAAGTATGTTATACAGGTGTTTTGTTTTCAGTAGGTTATGCAGCTGTTCTTTAATATTTAAATTATTCTCACATAATGTTTGTCATTAAGCATGACCTTTGTGCTTTAACGTTATTTACTACATGCTGTCATTATGAACTTATGTATATAAAAAAAAGAAGATGAAGCTAAATTCATGAATAACATTAATAATCAAGTGCAGCGCTTAAATAAATCAGTGGAAATAAAGTCTCAATAAAATTCAGTATACAATCGATATTGTGAGTTGTGGCAGTACGCATATCCTTATTAGGTGGTGCTCCGTATATGTAATAAAGTTGTGCGTTTACTAGAAGCGCATAAATTATGCGCATAGCTAAATCAAAGTTGTGAGGTATGCATCTGGAACATCCATCTCCAATTGGGCAGCTCCGCAATAAGTGGATGATGTCTGCTCCAGAGGTCTCCTTAGGGATCAGCCGGGTCAGCCGCCTGATTACAGGAATTCCCCCTATCTGGATAATGGAGAACTTCCCAGGTTCTGTATACTTAGAAAACTCTGTAACGGAGTTAAAAAAGTGCTCATAGCGTAATATTGCCAGGAAATTGAATTTATTCGTATAGCAAGTTTGACAATAAAAGTAATAAAAAAAGTAATAAAAAGGCACACTGACCAGTAGTATGAATGACCGCCGGACCTGTATATGGCTCCGGCGGTTGAAAAACACAGCGTGTTGACTCCTTAGCCCTTTCGTGCAATTGCACATCTTCAGAGGAATGTCAACAGTGCTGTGTGTATATTGCCTGTGTTTAAATAAGACAGGGTGCTTGTATTTTCGCGCAGGTTCTCACATATGCCTTGCAGTCCTTAGCCATATTCGACCACCAGAACGTGTGCTGCACCAGCTCTAATGTCTTGAACACCCCAAAGTGACCCGCCAACAGGTGATCACGGCAGTAGCCCAGGACCAGAGTTCGAGCTTCCTCGGGCACCAGGATCTGCTTCCCTTTCCATAACAGTCCTTCTCTGCTCTGCACTGAAACTCCAGGTGGACTGGGCATTCCTACAGACGTCATTTGTAACTTGGACAAGAGTTCGGACTGCAACAATAAAAAATTCCCTGCAGGCAGGATGGTGGTGTAAGTTATATGAAAAACAAACCTCGAGAAAAATAATGCCCATCTGGCTTGGCGTGGATTAAGGCGCTTAGCTGTTCTTAAATACTCTAGATTTTTATGGTCCTTATATATTAAGATTGGATGCATAGCCCCCTCCAACAGGTACCTCCATTCTTCCAATGCCGTCTTGATTGCCAAAAGCTCTCGATCTCCAACATCATAGTTTCTTTCAGCAGGGGTAAGTTTTCTGGAAAAGAAAGCCACTGGGTGCATAAGTTCTTTGAGGCCTTTTCTTTGTGATAAGACCAGCCCCACTGCATTTTCGGATGCATCTACCTCCAGTATGTAAGGTAGAGCAGAATCTGGGTGACTTAAGATGGGTGCTGCTGTAAACAACTTTTTCAGGGATTCAAAAGCAACCTGTGCCTCAGGGGTCCAATGGAAGCGGACCCCTAGCTTTGTGAGCTGGGTAATAGGAGACACAAGGCCCAAAAAATTCTTGATAAACGTCCAGTAAAAATTGACAAAGCCGATGAACCTCTGAACACCCTTCTTATCTGAGGGCACCGGCCATTCTAGAATCGCAGAAATCTTCTGAGGATCCATGGCAATTCCTGCAGTAGAAATAATCAATCCCAGGAATAGAATGCTATGTTGCTCAAAACTACACTTCTCTGCCTTGGCATAAAGCCCATGCTGGCGAAGTCGCTCCAGCACGCTCCTGACATGACCTCAGTGGACCTCCAGGGATGAGGAAAAAATTAGAATGTTATCTAGGTAGATCCCAACAAAGACATCTAGGTAGTCCTTGAAAACATCATTAATAAAGTGCTGGAATGTGGCGGGTGAGTTGCACAATCCAAAGGGCATGACCAGATACTCAAAGTGGCCGAACCGAGTGCGGAAAGCTGTCTTCCACTCATCTCCTTCACGTATGCGAACCAGGTTGTAGGCCCCTCTCAGATCTAATTTAGTAAAGACCGTTGCTATTTTCAGTCTTTGGAACAGCTCAGGAACTAAGGGAAGGGGATAACGGTTCTTTACGGTTATCTTATTCAGCTCCCGATAGTCCACGTAAGTCCTCAAGGACTTATTCTTCTTCTCCACAAAGAAGATTCCGGCTCCAGCTGGTGAAGTGGAGGGACGGATGAATCCTTTTTGGAGGTTCTTGTCTATGTAATCCTTTAATACCCCCAGCTCTTGCTCCGATAAAGGGAAGATTCGCCCGAATGAGATCTCGGATCCGGGAAGTAGGTCAATCGGGTAATCATAGGCTCAATGAGGGGGAAGAATGTCGGCTCCCCGTTTACTGAACACATCCAGGTAATCATGGTAAACTGGAGAGATTGCTTGAGTCAGTTCTGCGTCAGAGTCCATGCACAGTAGGGCCTTTGTTGCCAAGGGTGTCCTGGGTAAACAATGTTCTTGACAGTAGGGTGAAAAGAACTGGATTGACCCTGTTTTCCAATTGATTTGGGGGTCATGCGCTCATAGCCAGGGAAGTCCCAAAATAACTGGAAATAATGGGGACGCGATGGCATCCAGACGAAGAAACTCCTGATGGTGGCTGGCAACCGTAGTGTGGATTGGTGGGGTCTCTCGGTCTACCAGCCCAGACCTAATACGGGAACCATTGGCCAGGAAGATGTTCAAACAATGCTCCTTGGTCTGCAAAGGAATACGCTGTTGGGCTGCAAAATTTAGGTCTATAAAACAGCTGCAGACCCCTGAATCAATGATCGCCGTCACCGACACGATTCTTCCGGAAAGCCGGAATGAGATGGGCATGGCTAGGTGAGTGGACTTATTGAGACAGGCTGGAGAAACAGCAGAAGAGACAGAGAGGCACTTACTTAGCTTCACTGGACAGGAGCGCACAAAATGGCCTGCTTCTCCACAATAAAGATAGAGGTTATTCAACCGACGTCTTTGGTGCTCCTCTAATGTTAACGAAGGTCGTATCATTCCAAGTTGCATTGGCTCAGGTACATCAGTAGCCTCCGAGTCCGGGTTCCTGATAGAGGGATTGGACTGGACTGGAAAATGAGGAAGCACCCATGTCGACCTCTGGCCTTGACTGGACCTTTCTAGCCTATGTTCGCGCAGCCTGCGGTCGATCTGAATGGCCAACGTTATTAAGTCCTCCAAGAAGTCAAGTATGCCCACTCTAGCTAGCTCATCCTTGAGAGGTTCAGATAGGCCCAAGCGGAACTGATAATGCAGGGCTGCATCATTCCAACTAGTGTCGCCACTCCAGCGTCTAAAATCAGAAACGTAGTCTTCTGCTGCCCGGTGACCTTGTCGGAGTGCGTGTAGAGCCACCTCCGCTGAAGTAGCCCGCTGCGGGTCGTCATACAACTGTGCCATCGCGTTGAAGAATGTGGACACAAAGTTCAGGTGTGGGTGGCGAGCTTCAAGCAGACGGTGGGCCCAGCCCTGGGGTTCACCTTGCAGTAAAGATATGATGAACCCCACTTTTACGGATTCTGAGGAGAAAGTTCATGGCTGCAGATCGAAGTATAACTGGCAAGTGTTCTGGAAAGCCCTGTATCTTCTTCGATCCCCATTGAAACGCTCCGGCGTCGGCACACGAGGTTCAAGTGGAGGTAGTGTGACCACCGTACCGGTGCGAGGTTCCATGGGGTCCCTGGCCGGGGATGGAGCAGCCGAATCCAGAGATGTAGAGGCTGGTGAGGCTAGGGTCTGGATATGTCCCTCCAGGTGTGTGTACCCCTCCTGCAGTGTCTTAACAGCCTGGGTGAGTGCCGCCAGATGATGACATATTTCATCCAATGGAGAGGGTCCTCCTCCAGGCTCAGTCATGGCCGTATTGTACTGCCATGTACCTACTGACGGTTGCTCTATGGATCCACAGACCGGGATTCCCCAGGGCATGGGGTCTAAGCCCCAGTCTGCTTGTTCACCAGAGCCCCTGATGGTGGGGATGGACTTGGAGCAGGCTGAGACCAGGTCACGGTCCCTGGGTACACCCAGCTGTAGTAGAGGAAACTGCCAGTGGCACGTAGCTGGATAAGAGCCTGATATGAGGAGGCTAAGCAGACCTTGACAGTAACAGATGGATCCATGCAGGATGGATGGATGGAACACACTGTGAACAGTAGCAGAGTCAGACAGGCTGGGTCGGTATCGATGGAGGCAGAACGGAACAGAGCATCAGGCAGAGAGTCATCGGGTCACAAGCCAGGTTCAGCAGCAGGAGATCAGATACTTGGAGACAGGCAGAAGAATGGTCAAACGAGCCAGGAGTCAGGGCAGGAGATGGTCAGCAGTAATCAGGATCAAGCAGGGTTTGGCAACAACAAGATACTCTCACAGGAACAGGATAAACAGGAACAAGACCATACGGCAATGTGAGCATTGCAAGAGCCGGTTTAAATAGCCCGCCTGGGTCCTTGTGCCCACCTGCCTGTATGTCTTGTCTGGATCCTACGCATGTGCAGATTCGTGTGTCGCGGCGATCTTCTTGTTCCCTGACACATACACATTGTGTATTGATGCGGGAATCTGTGAGTTTTTTTTTCATTCAACCCCTTAGACGAATTAAAAAAAACCTCAATGTGTATACCCTGCTTAAGTCTGGGCAGTCTATCCTGTTCAGTCTTATATGTATGCCTAACTTATTTCTCTAAAGTGTATATCGACCATCTCACAGTTGTTTTTTTTTTTTAACAAACCAATTTTTAAGTATTAGTTCCCATGGATTTTCATAGGTGTCTCCTATGTCCTTTCCATGTATCCTTTAAAAGTTCCTAAATTATTCATTGATGAATTCTTCCCTGCTCCATCTCCCTATAAAATTTAGATCAGCTCATGGGGTAAGTCACAGAAAGGGGCAAGTCATAGTCGGGGCATTTTTTTGCCTAAGTGTTATGTGAAATGTTAAGCAGTTTCACACAGCAGTTTAACTAAAGCAGGATAACTAAAGCAGTAAGAATATTCAACAAGAAAGAACTCTGCTCCACTCTGGACTGAATGCAAGCAAACAAACATTTTGTAGAGCATCTCTTACAAGTCTGACTCCTACTCTCTCTACCCTTTATTTTTGCCCCCTCTACTCTGCCTTCTTATATTAGTATCCTTTTCTCTCAAATTCTCATTTCTTTACCCCTATCCCCCCCAAAGCTTTCACAAATCACCCTCACTTCCAACCTCTCCTTACTACTGCACTCATCACCTCTTACAAATATTCAACCTACATGCTGACCTAAACACCAAGACAGGGAGGTACGTGCACTCATATATATCCTGCTCTTACCTTACTTTCCTTATACTCCTAATCTTTGGGGATATCTCCCCCAATCCTAGCCTTCCGGTATCTCACTTCCACATCCCGAACCCTCTATCCTCTGGCAATAGCAAAAAAACTCTCAGTTCAAACTTTATGAAAAATCAACCCACCCCCTCCTTCTTATGTGTCCTATGAAATGTCCACAATGACAGTAAGAAGCTCACCTCAATTCATGACCTTTTTGTCTCCCATTCCCTTAATCTACATGCTTGCCATTACTGAAACCTGGCTTAAAATATCTGTCCCAGACCCAGTGGATATAAAAGAGGTGGAGCTGGTTTGCTTCTCTCCCTGCTGTGCACTATTTAAGTCCTTCCTACCCCCTCCCTCTTATTTTTAGAATTATAGTATTCATCTAATTTATGTAATTTCTCTAAGGATTGCAATGATCTATCGCCCTCCTGGACCAGTGTCACTCTTCCTTGATGATTTCTCTGCCTGACTTCCCTACTGTCTCTCCTCTGAAATACCAACTATCATTCTTAGTGATTTTAACATTACCATTTATGTTAACAGCTCAGCTACATCTAAGCTTTTCAACTTAACTTCATCTTTTGACCTAACACAATATCCACAGTCCTCCACTCTGATGGTAACACCCTTGACCTTGTTTTCTCCCATCTTTGCACTCTCTCTAATCACAACCTCATCACTTTCACAGTGTCCCTGTCTTCAACCACCTATTTCTTCAAGAAGCAAAGGATTACCCATAGAAACCTTTGCCACTTTAAGCCTTCATTTCTCTACTCTGCTACTGAGTATCTCTATGTCAAAATCTCACCCCTGTCTTGCCCTGTCCTAGCCACTTATGTCTACAACAACTCACTGTCATCCACACTGGATTCACTTGCTCCTCTCACTACATGCAGTATCACTACCACTTGGCAGACTGACGAAACCAGAAATCTAACAGAGATAGTCATGCACTGGAGAGATTGAGGTTTAAAACCAAATCCCTGCAAGCCTTCACCCTCATCTAAAACTGCTCCCAAACAAACTTATCTCAGAAGCCTGACTTACCACCTGTTCACTGGACCTCTTTCCTTCACATCTACTATGGTCGCCCTGTTCTTCTATCCTATGCTCCCTCACTCATGTCTTCAATTTCGCCCTCTCTACTGGCAAAGTCCCCCCCCCCCCCCCCAAAGCATGCTCTGATCAACCCCATACTTAAAAAGCCCTCACTGGACCCCACCTGCCTGAACAACTTAAAACCCATCTCCTTGCTCCCATTTACCTTAAAACTTTTAGAATTATTAGTCTACAATGGTCTGAGCTCCTGCCTCACTGACCACAACCTTCTTGACCCCTTACAGTCTGTTTTTCACTTACTACACTCCTCTAAAACTGCCCTTCTAAAACTCACTAATGATTTACTTACCACTAAAACCAATGACCGCTACTCCCTCCTTATACTACTAGACCTTTCTGTGGCCTTTGATATGGTTGACCATACCCTCCTTCTCAAAAAACTCCACTGTCTTGGTCTTCAAGACTCTGCTCTTTCTTGGTCCTCCTCTTATCTATCACAGAATTCCTTTAGTGTTGCCACTCTGTCTCCTTCCTCTTTCTGTAGGGGTTCCCAGAATTTTGCCCTCAGACCCATCTACCACCTTTTCTATAGTTCCCTTGTCTCCTCTTCCCATGCTCATCTCCATGACTTCTCCAGAAGCACTTCCAGCCTCTGGAACCTCCTACCCCAATTTGTCTGGCTATCTCCTACTCTGCCCACTTTTTGGCGAACCCTGAAAATGAATCTATTCAGGGAAGTCTATCCTATCTTCATCTAACAACGAAATCTTTTATTTCTCCCAACAGTTCATCTCTCACAGCTGTTACCTTTTGTTCTACTTCCTCCTCCCTATTAGATTGTAAGCTACCAGGAGCAGGACCCTCCTAACCCTCTTGTATTGAATTGTAATGTTGCTGTATCATCTCCCTTTATATTGTAAAGCACTGTGTAAACTGTTGGCGCTATATAAACCCTGTATATTAATAATAGTGATAAAGCTTCTACTGCATTTTCAAAATGAGCCATGCCAGTCATTAAAAAGGGGCATTTCCATTTTAATTTAGTTTTTTTAATACATTCCAAGATTTTATTTGTTTGTTTGTTTTTTAATGCTGCTTAGCAATGAGTGCTGTTTCCCAGGAGAATGTTAGCAATTATTTCTAAGTCCTTTTTCAACTATTATTTGCCCATCTGTTGCCAATGAAGTTATAGGAGGCAGTGTACTTATACTTTCTTCCCTCACATTCTTGGATGAGCACAGGACTTTACATTTTTTTATTTTAAATTTCATGATT
Source organism: Staurois parvus (assembly GCF_062004578.1). Classification (NCBI taxonomy): domain Eukaryota; kingdom Metazoa; phylum Chordata; class Amphibia; order Anura; family Ranidae; genus Staurois; species Staurois parvus. The sequence goes on along the minus strand of NW_028317860.1, from coordinate 447,031 downwards.
GCCATGCACCCAAACTTTGCACATTTTGAATTGCTTGGTACAATAGATGATAATTCCCTTTCTTGAGGGAAATTAAAAAACAAACAACCCATGTTCCTAAGACTCCTTGCCAAGCTGCTTCTGAGTTTGTCAAGATATGGATGTTGGTTTAGAAAAGGCAAGTAGACTATTCACTGTGCAAGGAAATCTCCAACAGAGCTTAGTGAATGAATACTAAGTTTCATCATCCAATCATGTGCAAGCAAAAAAATGTTGTTTTATTAATTTTCCTTGAATGTGATTAAGTGTTCTTTGCGAAGTGAAACTTCACAATATTCCAAAATAACATTTGATTGTAAAATTACAAATTGAGCTGCTTAGCTCTGTAAACAAGTTTTAAACAACAGTAAAAGGTGAAACTAGAAAAATTAAAAGGAATCTAAACCGCCACCTCCTGACTCAGGAGTATACAGTATATTAATTTTCAATATCTTATATTTATCTGAGTAAAAGAATAAAATGTTTAGAGTTGAATTGAAGAAAACAGCTAAATACACAAAGGAGATACCTAGAAGAGATCTCTTTTATCTGCCAAAAAAAATTTGTATTTCTGTCCATCCTTAGGATTTACACAGCTCTTTACATACCTGATTGGCTCTTTTGTTGTTTCTACCTCCCCCTCAAGAGGCCTATGCCAGGTCAAAGTCAGATGCTTAGAGCGCTTGCACTAAAAAAAAAAAAAGAGTTGTTTTAATTTGTGTTTTTTACACCTTGCTGAAGCTCAACTTTGATTTTATTTTATAGTCAAGAAAGAAAGAAATATTATTACAGCCAATGCTATCCCTGTGGTTTTGGCAAATGTCAGAAGGTTAACTAGAGCATCAGTGTGATATCAGACTTGTACTTTATATCTGTGTTGCATTTTATTTATTATTTATATACTGCAAAAGAACCTTAGAATGCGATGTTTATTTTACACTAATTATATGAAATTTCATAGTTTTTAAATTATATTTTTAATTTTCTTCTCTATATTTGAAAAAGTAATTTTGCCACTTGTTTTATCACCCCTCAGATTTAGTGACTTGCTCATACATTCATAATATATTTAATGTCCACTACATGATAATGCTGATTCCGAATTTCAGTTAATAAGATGCATTCATCATCTCATTAAACTTAATATTGATGTTAGTTATCAAAATGTATTCTGTAGCTATTGACATGTTGGTAGAAAGCATAGAACATTATGTTCAACCATTTATTCATAATCAGGCAAGCGGAACTTTTTTTTTTCAGCCGCAGACTAACCATGTGTTTCACCACCAGTATATGTACTCCTAAGAGAGTGTTAGCTAAGCCCCCAAGCAATAGTTCAGACCTGTAATTATAAAAGCCATGTAATGTTACCTTTGAGCTTTCTCTCTAGTTTGGGGCATGACCTTTTGTCATACTACTAGCGTTTCTTTAGAAAAATATGTTCCTCTTGACCTATATCCAGCTCATTTGTCCTTTAAATATTGTCTATGATGTAAAAACTATGAAATGTAGTCATGTGGCTAAGTATTTAACAGCAATGGATGGTTGGTCTTTTAATTATATTACCCACATGGTATTACTCTACAATCATCTAAAAGATAATATGATTTTGAGATATTTATGTTATGCATACAAATCTCTTCTTTTCTAATTGTGATATATTATGTGTGTGGTTCAAGGGTATTCACATTCCTCAAAAACTCTTTATAGTAATTTAGAAATAGAAATTGGACATTTTTCTTTTTTCACAGCATAGTAATTGTATGCAAACTATTGTGTACAGAGGATTAGGAGGAATATAACAGGCACTATACTCTGAATAGTACCACATGGCCATCTCAGTTTAATATGTTTTTAATATGGTTTTAGTTTCTATTCACATTTTTGATGACACGTCATACATTCAATGGATGCTTTTAATGCATGTAGTTGATCTTAGTACAGATTTGCTGTGTTTAAGAGACAATTTATGCAGGAGAGTAGATATCATTATCTGCTCTCCAGATGACACTGCGGTGTTTGCTCTACAGTGTGGAGCCTGTGATATACTACCGAGTATTCTTTGCATTACTATGTAGATAATACTGCAGGATTTGTAGGAGATGCCAATTACATGACTTTGACAGATCATGTGACTATGCTCTCCTTCTCCCAGCTTTTTCCCATTCAAGCAATGCGGAAGGCTAATAAACACAACCAAAAACTTACCCATAGATATAGGAATGATTGTGTGCATCTGTTGGTCATACAACTTTAAGCACTAAGCGTACAAAATTGATGACAGTTTTACCTTAGAAGAACAGCCGGGAATATCTAACCTAGTGGCCAGTCAGCTAGGCGCTGTATGTGTTTTAGGAGCCTACAGACATACTTTTCACAGTATGAGTACAATTGGCTGAGTAGGAAAACAGTCGTCTAATTTCTGTGAGCCCCTTAACTGGCTTCCTCCCCTTGATATTCCTTTATGCTGAAGCTTTGGCCTCAATGATTTTTGAGTTGCTGACCCAGAACATGTATAGACATCAGAAAATCTGACATAGCCAAGCAACTAGCATTCTCTTAAAGTGAAAATTTAAGTGTTACTAAACCCACAACAGTAAAATCAGTCTATATATGCAGGAAATCATGCTTGTTATACTTGCTGTGTGTTATACTAAGTGGTTAATCCTCTGTATTGTGTAAAAAGGCTGTTTTATCCTGTCTTCTCTGATCATCCCCTTCTTCCCCAATCCATCGGCTGATAGTACTGAGCTCTAGGAGTCACTCTGCATAGGACTGAGCTCTAAGAGTACTGATAGTACTGAGCTCCAGGAGTCACTTGGCACACGCTCAGTATGTTGTATATTGTTCAGAAGGTTTTTTTTTTTGAGGGTGCATGTAATCAGCACAGGGTCAATCAGCGCTGTCCATACAGAGGGTCAGGTGTCATGCAACCTCATAGGACAGTCAGAGGAGAATAGAAACTTCACCTACTAGGTTTAACCAGTGGTCAGCCAGACACTGATAGAAGTTACAAGACTGCTCTAACTGCTGATGAGAAAAGGTATTTAGCAGTTTATATTTACTAAAATAATTTAATGTCCATGTTCTGTGTACTGTGGGAGACCGAATATAGTGAATGCAGGGTCCTGGGTTTAGTGAAAGCATAACATTTGTGGACAGGAAGCTGCAAAAGAGACATATTGGGATGATTTATTAAAAGCAGCTGGCCTGTTTACTGTTCAAGGGAAATCCCAACGTGCCAGGGAATTTTCCTTTAGTTTAATGCATTTGGTGAAAATTCACTTTGCAAAGAATACCCAATCACATACAAGGAAAATAAAAAATATATATTTTTGCTTGTATGATTGATTGAATGATGAAAGTCAGAAGAGCTTCACCTCATTAAGCAAAGGGTAAATTCCCTTGTAAAGTTCAAATTCCCTTGCAAAGTAAATAGCCTACTTACTAAATGAACCCCACTGTCTTTTCTACAATAAAACATATTTACTTTCCACTTCACAAACTGTTATCACTGTACAATGACCTGCATATGAGCATCTTAGTGTACACATCTGGCATCTGATGGGTGTTTGGATAAATTAACTCTCATGCACATCCAAGGGAGTTAAGTTATCTTGCATGGTTAGTCATGACTAAAAATCGTGAACCGGGAAGAAGCTGGCAAAAAAAATCTGTGTGATTGAGAAAGCTCGTGGAGAGGAGGCAAGTATAGCTCTGCTTAAAATAAGCCAGCAATGGCAGTCACTCACCCTTCTCCCATGACATGTTACTTTCAGCTATAGAGGAAAGCCATTTAAGACCATCCAAGGTCCAAGATCAAAAAGTAAAAAAAAACAAATGAACTGCCAATATATATATATATATATATATATATATATATATATATATATATATAAAAAGAAATATAGTTTGATATTTTTTACAGTGAAACCCAGACGACCAAAATATATTTTTCTTAAGCAACACAATAGCTTGTACAGATTCAAAATGGGTAACAGGAAGCTAATTCTATGTAACTACAATTAACCTGCAAAGGAATTAATCTTTTAGTCTAATGATAAATACATTAATGACGCCTGCAATGACCTATTATTTAAACTTCAACATTTTTCATACTTTTTATTCCATTTCAACTGTTGTATAACAAAGAAACTGTCTATGAGGATAATATTCCCAGTCATGAGAAGGCCATGGCTCAGCAGGGAAACAATGTTTTACCTTCAGGTCATAAAACAGTCTTTGCAGGATATTATTTTAGAGTGATTTAGGTTTTTAATTTGTTTTGAACAATAGTACCAGAGCCATTGGCAATTAACTATTATTATTTCATAATGAACCAAAGTTTTTAGTGCTTTAGTATTTTAGGCCCTTCAGTAATAAAACATAAAACATTAACCAGCACAATAACTAATTATTGTAATCTATTATTAATGCTTACATGTTATTCCTCAAAATTTTTAAATAAAATTGAAAATATATGGTAGGTTTCAATATATTTTGTTTTGATAAATGTTCCTGCAATGTTATAGTAACAAAATGACTACAACTTACTTAGACACAATATCAGCTCAAATACTAGATTTTCTTTACTAGTTAATATATGGGTAAATATGTTAAAGGGTAGTAGAGATGAGCTGAACACACCTGGGTTTGGTTTGTGGAGGTCTGGCTGAACATATCAAATGTTTGGGTGCTGAATCCAAACCCCGTTGAAGTCAATATTAGCCGAATCTGTCAAAATCAATGATTTTAATAATGCAATGCTTAACACTCAAAATGCACTATTGCTTTAAAAAAAACCCTGCTTGGTGGGTCCCTTAAATATGTCTATGAAGTGGTTCATCTACCATGTAGACAAGTAAAAGTGACATTTAAAAAATACAATACCAAGTTTAAAATACAATTAATTCAAATGTATATGCAAGCTTCCTTTATTTTTTAAAATATGCAATGGGGATCCCCAAAATACATACCAGACCCTTATCAAAGAAGATAAGGGTCTTCTATGTATTTTAGAGAGTTGACTTTGTGTTATTTACAAAATAATGGGCACATTCAGGGAAGAAATAAATGTATTCCTTTTTTATAGGTCACATTTTACTGTTAAAATAAGTAATGGGGTCCATGACCAAAATCAATACCAAATTCTTAGCTCTAGTATGAGATTTAAGAGGAAACCCCATGAACCATACTAAGCCGCATGCTCTATGTTGATGAGGACTTTTCCCCACAACCCTGATCCAGTAGTTGTGGGGGTTGGGGTGCATGTATCAGAATCTGGGAGCCCCCTTTAAGATAAGGGGCTCCAGATATCCAGCCTCAAAATATGCATGTTTAAGAGGTACATAGTATTCCTACTAATTCACAAAAAATTCAGAAGTAAATACATTTTTGACATGTCAAAGCAAAAAAAAATGCTGCTTTGTAAATCCAGCAATGTAAATCTAGTGTCAGTCATGATTACGTCACCTGTCGATCATTGAAAGAAAAAAAAAGAATTTGCCAACCTGTTTGCTCACTTCACATGACAGCTCTCAGGAGTTCTATATAAGGGAGTGAGGATGTGGTGATATCACCAACCAAATTTGTACATGACCATATTTGGTTTATGGTCATTTTTAGTCAGTGATGTCACCATGATCCCACCCCTTTGCTTACATGGCCAGGCATTCCTGCCACGCCGCAGAAAAGCCCCGGGACAGCCAGGGAAGCTTACCAATTTCTTCCCTGTCACAACATCCAGCCAAGATGGCGCCGGCGGCTCCTTAAACTGCCAGAATCCTTATGAGGGGAACCACAAAGCCCAGCATCTGGATCCCAGGCTCAGGAATCCTCTCTACCCAGGAGACCCGGGTGAGTCCTCTCCCCCCTTATCACCCACCACCAGCAGTCCAGCCAAATCCAGCCCAGACTAGACTAGACCCCCTATCTGACACTCAGCCTCGCCTCACACAGATGTTACCTCACACCACTACGCCATCTTTGATAGATTCCTTCCCTGATGCTGACCAACCTATCACGGAAATAAGCATGAAAAATATGCTTTTATCTCTACGTCAAACAATACACAGCGATCTGACAGCATCAATATCCCAGATCTCAAATGTGATACAGCAGCAAGACCACCGACTGCGCCACATTGAAAGTAAAATGGGAGAAATGGTTACAGCGCACAATGACCTGATTGACGCACATGCAGACCATGATGCTTAAATTGAAAAAATTAACCTTAATTTAGCGGATTTAGAAGACCGATCCAGATGCAATAATATTAAATTCAGAGGTATACCTGAGAATGTTACCAATGACGCATTACTCCCCTATATTCACCAATATATGAAACACCTCATTCTGTCACTCTCGGACATAGAGCTAGCCATTGATCTAGCACACAGGATACCCAAACCATCGTTCCTCCCAGCTTCAATTCCCAGAGATATTTTAGCACGCATCCACTTTTACCACATATTGGAAAAATTAATGTCAGCAGCCAGAAACCCACCACCACTCCCGCCATAACATGCAAATGTAAAATTATTTGCTGATTTGTCCAAAGCCACACTACTCAACCGCAAAAAGCTGATTACCATCACCAAAGCATTGCGGAACCATGGAATAGGCTACCAATGGGGCTTCCCCACAAAAATCACCGTTAAATACCACGGTACAATCTACACCATCAAAAACCTAGAAGCAGGCATTGACCTCCTAAAGACCTGGAACATAATACCTGTAGAACCACACCCATCCACCTCAGCCAATACACAGCAAATGGATGCTGAATAGTCCTGACTTACAACACCCTCAATCCTCCTACATCATATTGCCTTGGGCATTATATCTACATTACTATATGCTAGCAAACGGCCCGTTACCGAATATTTCTACATTGCAAGATACTTTTTGGTACGATCTCATTCACGATCAATATCTGTTCATACTCCCCTGTTATGAAGTAGCAAGTTCTGCTACTCATACCACTTGCATTTTTAGCAAGTTTTTTTTACCCTCTCTTACCTTCAACCTTTCCTGCACCACCAGTTGATCGATCAACTCCTCCGTTCAACTGAAACTCTCACTACAACAAGGAAAACTTCAGCTATTCCAACGACTGAACCAAAACCACACTACCCCATATATGGAAAGACATCATCAACAACCACGTCCTATCAACCTTCTTCAACTATTAAAGAAACAACGCTCATACTCAGTTAACCCAACTAATAACCTACAAAATGATTAATATATCCTCGCTTAATGTGCGTGGCCTCAACTCCCCCTTCAAAAGATCACTGCTCCAAAAAGAAACCCGCTCACTCCATGCTGATGTACTCTTCCTATAGGAAACCCACTTCGCATCTACTAAGACCCCCAAGTTTCATCTCCACCGATACCCCCACGTATACCTGGCAATGAACCCCAAGAAGAAAAATGGAGTCATCACAGCCATAAAAGACTCTATTCAATTCCACCACATCTCAGAAACAGCAAACCCTCTAGGGCGCTGCCATATTTTGATCTGCAAAATCAACGATATTCCCTACACTCTGGTGAATGTCTACGGTCCCAACAACAACCAGATGCAATTCTACAACAAACTTCACCAACAATCAACATTCCTCAATCCCTCGCATATGGAGACTGAATTCATCGATATTGAAGAACCCAGATGACAAAAAGCAATTGCTAGAAGCGCACAACATGTTTTTCGAATTTAATGCCACACCTGATATCTCTATAACCACATTGTGGCCTGCTTACAAAGCATACATGAGAGGTATCCTCATACAATTAAATTCACGTATCACCAACAGAGAACCCAACAAATTGACCAACTCCTGACTTCCATAAAACTAAAAGAAGAAATGAACAAAAAAAATCCAAATCCCTCCATTTCTATCTCCCTTGCATCAGATAAAAATAAACTCTGAGCCCTCCTACTCTGTAAATATGACCTTAACCTACAAAAAACTAAACACAATTCTATTCCCTAGGTAATAAAGCAAACTCCTTTTTAAAAAAATTAATCAAACAACAATACCTAAAATCCAAAATCTCCTCAATTCTACACTCAACTACTCATACCTCTCTCACAAATCCGCAAGATATAGCTAATGTTTTCGCGGCCTACTATCAAAAACTATACAACCTCAAAACAGACCCAAACACAACCAGCCAACAGCCACATCCATAGAAAAATTCCTAAGCTCTGCGAAACTACCCCAACTAACTCCAACACAACTCACATCTATATCCAAGCCAATATCTCCTATGGAGATAGATAAAGTCATCAAAACCTTACCTCATAACAAATCACCAGGAAATGATGGTTTTACCAACGAATTTTACAAAATATTTGCCCCTGACCTTTCACCACATCTGTCCAAACTCTTCAACCATGCTATCTCTACGGGAGAATTCCCCAAAGAAATGTTATAATCCATAATCACTACAATTCCAAAACCTGGTAAAGACCCCCAAATTGTCCAAAACTATAGACCTATTTCACTACTTCCATCTGCTCTCAACACTAACAGTAACCTCAGTAACCCCAAACCCTGCTCTAGCCCTCCTCCACATTGGAATTGACAATTTCCCAAAAGACTCTTGAACCATCATTATCCACACATTAGCGGCAGCCAAGCTTAATATTACCAAATTGTGGAATACTTCTAAAACCCCCTCCCTCAACTCACTGATAACAGACCTTAATTTCCAATGTGACATGGAAAGAAGATCAGCCCGAATAACTCTACCTATCACTCATTTAAATTTCAATGGTCTCTTTGGCTACAAAATCCAAATTGTTCAGTAAAATCCTGATAATCTAATTGTTAACTACCAAGACTCCCACCCCTAGACTGGTGCACTCCCCCCCCCCCTTCCCTTCCCTTCTCCCCCACCATTTATCACATTCCTATTCCTTACCCCCTCAATATAACCTACCTACCTCATCACGGTTCAGACCAAACAAAATATACCTCTCATGTCTATGCGACATACTTATATATTGCCCCCAGCCAACTGGTGGGGAGCTTATAACACACTAATCTATACCGTTATATCTCCATGAACCATATTGAAAAACAATGTTTTGACAAAATCTTTTCAATAAAAACTATTGAACATAAAAAAAAAGCCTATGAAAAAGATACCAGGGGCATCTCATGGGGCCCCCTACTGACCCCGGGCCCTCGGGCAGGGCCAGAGTTTCCAAATGGTCAGTCCACCCCTGTACCAGTCTATCCTTTTCTTATGCTTGTCATCACTGCATTAATGCAGATGCATCATTCACTAGAGACATGTCTCAGATGCAGTGCCCGAGTTTCCAAATGGTCAGTCCGCCCCTGATTGTGGTATGCTCTGGTGATGATCTAGTGACATAAATGTAGACTCTGCACATCTGTTTTGGTCAGGGGCACAGGCTGTCCAAAGAGGTGCTCTTTACTCATAAAATGGCTAGGGGGCTGGGTCTCCCCAACTTGCTGCATTATTATCAAGCTGCCCAGGTAGCTCAACTTTCAGCAGTATATTCCCACTCTGAAAAACCAGACTGGATAGCTATGGGATGAAGTGCAACTAAATTGGTTCCTCTGGATTTTCTTGAATGGCAGCCACAACGGCTACAGTTGCCGATCTTAGCCCCTGCCCTGTCCAACTAGTTGGGTGTCTGGGACAGAGTGCAGAATTATCCAAATTTGATTTTTCCCTTTAAACCATTATCCCATCTTTTCAATAATCCTATTTTTTCCCAGGGTCTTGAACCAGAAGCCTTCCAATGGTGGATAAATAAGGGCCTATACCAAATAGGTCACCTTCTTACTCCTAGGGGCCCTTTTACCTTACAACATTGTTGATCTAGATTAAAAATGCCTCCCTCTGAGACATTTTACTTTTTTCAAATTGCATATTTTTTTTAACTCTCTGGGCTCGACGGTTATTAATAATCCAGCAGTTACCGCCTATAAATCTTGGTGCACGGAGAAGGTAGGACATAGGGGAAGGATATCGACAATCTTCAGGCTGCTGCTTGCTTCCACTTATAAGTTTACCTATATGAGGGCCTGGGACTTGGATTTTGCCTCTGAGAAAGATCTAGAGCAGGGGCGGACTGACAACTCATGGGGCCCCCGGGCAATAGGGGATCATGGGGCCCCTGTGTCCTTGCCCAAACTCAAAAAAGCCTATGAAAAAGCTACCAGGGCATCTCATGGGGCTTTCCAGGCGGCTTTCCAGGCGGCTCTGCACTAGCCAACTGCCATTTTTGTTTTTCAGAATTTACAGGTTTATAATCCACACTTTTACATAAGTGAGTCGGAGATATTATTAAGATATGGTTACCATATCAATTTGGCATTTTTTTTTTCTTGATGCCTGGACCCTACAGAGGTTGCACAGGCAGTCCAACTCCTCCAGCCAGGATGGCACATCAATATGTGCCATTGCCAGAAGGTTTGCTGTGTTTCCCAGTGCAGTCTCAAGAGCATGGAAGAGATTCCAGGAGACAGACAGTTACTCTAGGAGAGCAGTACAGGGCCGTAAAAGGCCCTTAACCCATCAGAAGGACTGGTATCTGCTCCTTTTTGCAAGGAGGAACAGGATGAGCACTGCCAGAGCCCTACAAAATTACCACCAACAGGCCACTGGTGTGAATGTGGGATACTGGTATTGCACTTTTGAATGAGCCAGTGGAAGACCTACCTCACCCAACGAGAAAGCTGATTTTTTTATGCTCCCAGCAGCTAAGCTCACAATAGCCCACTCTTGGAAAAAACTTTCAGTCTTTATGTCATTTTACAGACGTAAGGTCTCCTGGATAATGTTGAGTGAACAACTTTCTAGTATGATAACTGATACTGTCAAATGATTTGAGACAACATGGGAACCTTGGGCAAAATATGTTCATATAGATCTATATTGTTTCCTTTTTGGTGTTTCAGCCAGGAGCCATACTCCTCCCTTTCCTCCGGGAATCCACCCCTTTCCTTTCTTTTTCATCTTCTCTCCTTTTCTTTTTTTGCATTTTCTTTTTTCTGTTATGGCCTATTTAGGCTTAATGTTGTTAGCTCTTTAGGGCCGAGTGGTACTAAATTTTGAAGCTGCGACCTGGACTTTCCAATCCTGACCATAGCCAGACCCCGTCAGGTAATACTGTCAGGTAAAAATGTTGGGGGTTCCTACCACAGTAATGTACAGTTTCTTTGGCCCTCCAGCCAAAGATTTTTGCCATTGTGATCTTCTTTGTTCTCTGTAAATGTGAGCCAGGGTCTCTACCCCGTACTTAGGTAATCATTGTTCCCGTATTGCTTTTTGTCCTTACGAAATGACCTATTGGTTTGTGAAACCAATAAAAAGATTGAAAGTAAAATATAAAAGAGGATGTTACTGAGTAAATACCAAACGTGTTAAGCTTGACTTTCCCTTTTATCTATTGGCACACAATACATTCATAAAATTTGAATACCACCCTAGGAGGTAGCCCGATTGATGTTACCTTCCTTTGATTGTTGACTTTGTCTCAGACTCCACCCATTGTTTGTTTTAGTATTACCACCATTTTGCCATTGAGTGCCACTCTAAGATAAGTCCTGTTTATTTTGAGTTTCCTTTTTTCCTAATTGAAATACTAATTTGTTATAGGGAAAGATTAATATTTCACTATACAAACTGGACTTTGCGACAATGGGACAATGGTATAAATGTCTTGAAGGCTAAATTATGTAAAATATATATATTTAATATATATTTATATAGATTAAAACTATTCTTATGCACATTTAGGACAGAAAGATGCACTATATATAGATATACATAAATTCATATCTCCATTTAAACCTAAAAATTCACGTATTTCACTGCTGATTGGTTAGAGATATGGCATCAAACATACACTATTTCTACAATAAGATAACTTTCAACACACTAAATATATAGGATTGTGCATAACAGTCAGTGTTAATATTCAGTATTCCTTTATTACAATGGGATCTTATGTCAGGATAAACTCTTTTATAGATATCTTGCGACATTGTGCTATAATTTTAAAATCATATATTTCTAAATATGTCTGTGATAATGCTTTTGTCCAGAAAAAGAAATTAGTTATGTGGATAGTTTTAAACATATACAATAAGGTTCAAAGGTTTAACTTCCCAAAGCTCTGTTCCATGAGAGGTGTTGGTTTACCGTTCCCAGAGCTGAACAATGGTAGTTACTGAATGGCCAAAATGCTATTTGCAAGATGTCCCCACAGTTTACATTTATGTGGCCTGGAAAGGCTGGTACATATTATTAAATTGCTTCAGGTGCAGTAGAAGGACAGAACCCATTGTTCCTTTCTAAGGTGTGCTTGTTTTCTTGTTTTCTTGTCAATTCTGTACTTGTCAAATAGATACTATATGCACGAGAATCAGAGGAATCTCTCCTAGACTTATGTAGGGAGAAATCCATTGTTCAACAAGATGAGCTCTTTCAAATAGCTTTGCTTGCAAAAAAAAAAAAGGAAAACTAGCTCAGTTGGGAACAAGATTGTATCCAGCATGAACTGAGACCTGAAATTGACTCTGGATTTCTTTTGACCTCTTAAGTTTAACACAATTACATTTTGATTTGGAGACAACATAAAATATAATTTCTTCTCATAGAAATTCTGACAAGGGTAAGGGTTGTTTTCTGATCTGATAATATGTATTTTTAACTATCCCCAGTAATTAGGATATATATCACTGGAAGGAAATGGTTTGGTAAATCGCGATGACCATGAATCTGGATAAAGAATAAACAGGTGGTGCACACACCTAGTGCATTATCCAAGGTTTATTCAAAGGTATAAAAGATAACAACATACTCACAGACAGGGTTTGTATATAAAAAGCTTTTGCATGAAGAAGATGGCCACAATGGCAAGCAAGGTGTTCCAACTGTCAGTGCAGTCAAATGGCTGAGGCGTTTCGGGGACGAGTCCCTTTCCTCAGAGCTGCTGACCAGCCTCTTAGACTAGTACAGATGTATAGTGGATAAGGTGGACCGATGGTTAGAACAATGTTGTTGCTGATATCAGCATCAGCCATTGACCGCACTGACAGAACACCTTGCTTGCCGTTGTGGCCATCTTCCTAATGCAAAAGCTTTTTATATACATGCTTCGTTTGTGAGTATGTTTTTATCTTTTATACCTTTGAATAAACCTTGGATAATGCACTAGGTGTGTGCGCCACCTGTTTATTCTTTATCTAGTGGCTGATCTCCCCATCTGAGAAGGGCTGCATCCCTGAAGCATCTTCTTTTGTTTATCTCTGTCCTGGTTCCCTTGGCTTCCCTTTGGCTGTCCATTTTCTGAAGCACTGGAGAGTACATACGATGACCATGAATCTGGACTGGGTGCTTAACAGTTAGGTTCAGCAGCTGTATCTGCTTTTGTAATGACAGGTATGGGGTAATGACTAGGGATGAGTTACTGGTTCAGTTAAAACCTACTTTCAAATTGAATTTTGCTTGTTTAGAGGTTCAGCAAGTGACTGAAGTTAATTGGTGTTTTACTGAGTGTTGCTATTATTGCTAAATATGACAATTTCCCCTCAAGTCAGTTTTTAGGAAGCCAATAGCCCCCATTGTACTAACAGCCATGACTTATCAACATCCAACCCATTAGGCAGGAATTCCCAGCTAAGTGGCAGGTCCTCTCCAATATTCCTACCAGACTCTTAAGGTGTGGGGTCCCCCCAAGGCTCTGGTATAAATTTAAGGGGGGAATTTCATGAAAAAAAAGAAAAGAAAGTGTACCCCCAACACCTCCCCCCCCCAGCCAAATCCACACGAGACCCTAATCTGAGCATGTAGCCTGGCTGGTAAATGAATCAGGTTAAGGACATTCCCAAGACACATTGTTTAAAATATCTTTCTTTTCTTTTTGTTTACAAATTATTTTATTGAAGAAAGAAGAAAGTACAGGCCAGTGTTCAAATATCACAGTGTATTTTTAATGTTGTCTTTCAATCATTATCAAAAGTGCTGCTCCTGTTTAAAATGGAACTGTTTAATTTTGTTTTGCTTTGGTACATGTTCCCAAGGCCTTTTGTTTTTCAATTCCTTGCCTAATAGCCTAGAAAAGGACCATTTCTCTTTTTATTATACAGCACCCATTGATTCAATGGGATTAGGAGTCAGCACATTACCCATGTATCATATCCCCTTTCATTGTCTGAATTTGAATTCCTTGCTATATCCTATTAAGTTGACTATAGTTTTATATTGGAAAGCACTGCATAAATTGTTGGCCTTGTATATCTTGTAAAAAATTAATAAGTAATAGTACGCTGATTTTTAGAGGGGTTGTTAATTGCCTTTGGCCTGTTGTTATTCATTACAATGGAATTTTTATTTATATCATATTAAAACATTTAATTTATTTTAGCAACCAGAAAATAAATAAGTACATGTTACTAGTTGGTGATAATTTTGAAATACAAGCTAAATAGTGAAATTATATCCATTCAATTCTGATTTTTTTATTTCTCTGCCTGAATCCTGTGGTCTACATACTATTTCACCAATTTATTTCCTATCAGACATTGAAACACCATATGATAATAAGATTGTTAACTGAAGCACATTAAAGTTTTTGCAAATTACTTGCTTCCAACTGGGTTCATTTTCTTCACAGCCTAAATGTTAGCAGTGAATACCTACAAAATCTAAATTGTGTCTTTTTTAAATCCGTATATGCTGTTATATGAAGATGTATGACATACCCCAGTTTTACTTCAGTACTTTGACCAGAATGTTAAAGAGCATTGAACATGCAGACAACAGGTTCCTGTTTCATCTAGATATATATGTAACTCAAAGTGCTAATACCAACAATGCATTAGTTTCTGTTTCTATTTTATTCATACTAGGAACATTATTTTTTAACTTGAATAAATCAGATTTAGGGTGGTTATAAATTTCAGCCATGAAATATAAACTAAGCATGTCCCTCTATAGCATGTACTTGTCTCAATCCAGGGCACTAAGTGTCATTTCTCTCTGCTGCCTCGCTGCTCTGCTATCTACATGAGTCAGTTCTGACAAGTTTTCCTGACATCAAGAAAAAAAAAAGAAGTGTCAGCGGAGGGACTTCCAGCACACATGAAGACAGCATTTATCCACACTCAGGAATCCTAGGACTGTCATTGTTCTCTTATTGAAGTCTATGCCAGGGACCAATATAAGGAGGCAGCATGCGCCAACAAATGCACAATATTACTAAAGTTTTAGTAATTTTTTTTCCAAAAAAGTTGGCAGCTTGAAGGGAAAAAAATGGCATAAGTCAGATAAAAAGTGCTCAGGAAGCCCAACAGATTCTAGATCTCCACTTACGTGGCCCATGGTTTCGTAATGATGCTGACAAAGCACTTTGTCAGCATCATTACCACACCACGGGTATCCAGGAAAATATGGAACTATTTTAAAAATGACTACTTTAAAAAAACCCACAGTGTGAAGCACCCTCCTCCATGCCAAATGCCATCATTTGGGGAATCCCCAAAGATTAGTTCCAATGTTCATGTAGGAACTGTACAGATATTCAGGATTTCCATCTTGAGTGTTGGAAGCTAAGCACAGACACTTTTCAGAGGACATCCTCACTGAGTTATATGTAGAAGCAAATAAAATGTCATAAATAAGAATAGTAAGGAGGAAGTTAGGCATGGTTACCAAGTTT
The DNA here is from genome assembly GCF_062004578.1 of Staurois parvus. NCBI lineage: Eukaryota > Metazoa > Chordata > Amphibia > Anura > Ranidae > Staurois > Staurois parvus. Next base: position 431,304 of record NW_028317860.1, on the reverse strand, counting down.
GGCACACATTGGTAATGGATGTGCTCATTGCTATAAAGTTTGTGGTTCATGTTAATGCTTGACAGCAGAGTAGATATTAGTTTTGGCCCCTCCCCAATTTGATTGCAGAATGTGCCATACAGTTTTGTAACATTTTTGTCAAAGGACTTTTATAAGCTGGCAATTGTGTTCCTGATCACTGCCACAGCAGTCCCAGTGTCACCAGAACAGTTTAAGTCAGTAACAGTGTTCTTGTTTGCCATCACACCAGTCCCTGTGTCACCAAACCAGTGTAATCTAAGCAGTGTTCCTGATCACCACCACACCAGTGCCAGAATCAGCAGACCAGTGTAGGCTGCCAACAGTGTTCTTGATGCTACCCTTTGGAGTTCCAGTGTCACCAGACCAGTGTAAACCAGCAACAGTTCCTGATAACTGTCACATCAGACCAGTGTAAGCCAGCAACAGCAACAGTAACAGTGTAAGCCAGCCAGTGTTCCTGACTGATAAAGGAAATCAACTTTCCTTTTGTGATTACTCTGTGATGGTGATATTTTACTTCAATAAATTATTTTATGTTTATATGGGGTTACACTATGAATTATCCTTTCTCCCTTTGAGCCTATACTCATCTGGATGGATACAGCAAGATATATGTCCCTTAAAAGGGACAGGAGGAGTGAAGTAGCTGCAAAGAGGTGGAAGCTGATACACTGAGTGGGATGAATTTCAAGCAATTGTGGCCTATGATTATATGGGTCTAATGAGAAGGTGAGTGTGCATTGCACCTAGTGATATTGGGGTATTGAGCACATTTTGGAGGTGTTGTTTGAGAATCGCCACCGCTCAGAGAGAGGATATTTTGGTTGAATGAGCACATTTTTACTACACTTTATGTGAGCGCACTTATTAAGGTTATTCACATTATAGTAGTCATACGGTGTTGCACTATGAAATATGTTTTTTGTTTGAGCGCATTTTCCACATCTTTGGAGCAATCAAAGAGAGTCCGGATGAAAGAGTTGGTCTGAGATAATACCACTGATTAACACAGCACATTTGACCTATATTGATTTGTAGGTCTAATCACAAGGTGAGCAAGTTTTTCACTCAAAGGAGGGATAGCACATTATTTGTTTGCACAGCACTGCATTTGTGATAATGGACTATATACACTATTATGGACTGTTTTAGTATTTACTAATAGACATATTTAATTACTTTAGGGTTTATATATATTTTTTTATTTGAGGGATTTAAAGGGGGTAGTGCACCACTTGGCTGGTATGTATTCACTGCCTATAAAGTGTTAGCTGGAGTGTGGCTTGCATTTGTCAGTGTATTTAAATCTGAAAGTATATCTAACACTCTCCTTCCCCGAAACTGACAATGCTGCTACCTGCTATGTCCTTGTGCTCCTTCTTCCAGACTGAAGGGCACTTTAAAATAGCAGGTGTGTTACTGGCCAGATCACCAAGCCATAGCAGAGGGAAAAAACCCTAAAATGAATATTAACCTCATAAGGACTATCCACACGCAATGTACTGTGGATAGGCAGCAGCTACAGGCGGAGCGACATACCGGTATGTCACTCTGGCTGTACTAACACAGTTATTTTATTCATACCAGCTTTGCTTCCATTCCTAGTGAGCTGTGATTGGCAACACTGCTCTCATGTGGTACATGGGCAAATCACAGCACTCTGTACCATATAATTAGCTGTAGCCAATCACAGATCACTAGAATTTTGAACTGTCATGAACGTAACCCATTCATCACAGTTCAAAACAAGCGTGGCATCTTTACTGTTCCTACAAAGCAAAGTGTAAAAAGAAAAAATCCCTACTATGGTAACATTGAACTACTCTGACGAAATTATTTTTTTTAAGTAATAAAAAATAATGTCAAAACAAATTAAAATATTGAGACTTTAAAAAAAAAATTAAAGGTTTTTTTAACTGCTTGCTGACCACCCGCAATGTATGGGCGGCTCTGAGCAAAGCGGCATGCCCTTATGTTGCTTTCTTTTTCTGGGTGTGCATGTGTGTGACCCCCCCCCCCCACTGCCCCCACCCCCCCAGAAGTCCAGAGAGAGAAGAGAGAATACCACACTGTGAGTAAAATCACTAAATTTTACACACATGTTAGATTAGCTACAGGCATCATCCTGGTATAATTTTTTCAGCTGGCGGTTGGTTTTCAAGTAAAAGCAATCCAAGTGGCTAATTAGCCACTGAATCACTTTTAAAAGCAGCAGAAAGGGCTTCCACGGCTTTCTCTGGCTCTTCAATCCCACTGGTTAACCCAAAAATGAAGTTCTGCCAGCTGACCATAGAGCTGATCGGAGACTGGAATGGCTCCAATAATCTCTAAGGTCTAAGAAACCAAAAGCAATGAACATATCATAATTCTTTTACACTGGATATAAACAGAGCCATTTCAAAATCGGGAAAGCATCTGATCACACCGATCTTGGTGTGATCAGATGCTTTAAGGGCAGAGGAGAGCTAATAAACACCAGATTTCACAGAAAAGAGTACCTGGCACTGCCTATTGCTATCACAAGGGATATTTGCATTCCCTGTTATAACAATAAAAGTAATTAAAAAATTAAAGGGGCAGTGAAAAAATTAAAAAAGGAAAATAAATAATTTAAAAAAATTACCCCCACCCCCGTGCTTGCACGAAAAGGCAAATTCAAGCGCTGGACCCGTGTTGATGTGTAAACAGAGATTGCACAATGCATGTGAGGTATCACCACAAACGTCAGATCAAGGGCAGTAATTCTAGCACTAGACCTCCTGTGTAAATTAAAAGTGGTAACCTATAAATTCTTTTAAAGTGTTGCCTATGGATATTAAAAATGTACATAGTTTGTCACCGTTGCAAAGGCATGTGCAATTTTAAAGCATGTCATGTTTGGTATCTATTTACTTGGAGTGACATCATCTTTTACACTGGAACATGCAATTGGGCCCTAAATTGGGTTTTTGTGCATTAGAATTCAAAAAAAGAGTTTTTTTTTTAAAAAACTGCATTTGAAAAATTGCTGCACAAATACATAAAGAATTTCAATACCCACTGTTATATTCTCTAGGGCCTCTACTTTAAAAATATGTAATGTTTGGGGGTTCAATGTAATTTTCTAGCAAAAAAAATGGTTGGTGTGCTGAAATATATTATATTTTTGGATTTAATACTGCTTTAAAAATGCTGCACCCAGATGGTTTAAATGAGATCACTGAAATTATAGAAGAATGATAGGACCATTGTTAGATCTTCATTGTTTCATTGCAATATACAGTCACACTTTATCCACATACATCCTGAGACTCTCTGATCTTTTGGTCCCACTGTACTATACGTTTTCTATAACAATATTAGACTCCTATAGGTCTGGAAACATTTATTGTTTATTGCCACGATTCTGTCAAGCAGATATTGTCTGTGATCATTTGTAAACTGATTGCTTATTGATCCTGATTAATAGAATGCATTATTTATTTATCATCTCCTATTATTTATTGTCTATCTGATTTCAAGCCTATGTAGCTTTTACTGTAAATTGCAGAGGAAAGACAGGGTAAACTGCCCACTGGACATTCTTACACAACTTTTTTTCCTTTTTAGGAACTAAGATTACCCCTTTAGATAACATTGTTCAGCCTTTTTTCACCACCTGCACAATATTTCATTAACCAAATCTTCCTCTAAAATGACAAGTCACATTACTGTTCAGGGGAGAGGCAGTCTGCTTCTTCTTTTGAGTGTCCAGCTTTACTGCCTAGCCTCCCATTAAATAAGATTGGATCAGTATGCCTCTTCCATGCAGGTCCTACTGGCTCTCAGGGCTTTACATTCAAGGATCCTGCCCTCTACAGCACTGGAGTTTATTTCCCTGCACATTTCTCATCAGCTGGAAAGCAGACACAGGCAGATCCTGGAATACAGGCAGACAATATATACAGGAAGTGTGCAGAGCCCACCAATTCAGTATTCTCTGGGTTAAAGGAATGCACACAGATCCCACCCATTAACCACTTGCCGACCCACTCACAATAAATGTGTGAGTGGGTTGCACAGGCAGTCACAGTGACGTACTGGTATGTCGCCCATGTACATGCACAATAGCGAGCTCCAGTGCTCAGTACCCAGCCGATGTGAGTGGCCGGGGTATCGTGTGATTGCTATGACCAATCATAGTGATCACATGATATTATGCAAGTTAACTGTCATGAAGTAAGCTTGTTTACTGTTGTGATGCTGTAATTGGCCCACAACTATCACAAGGTACCTGGCACCCTGTACTATGTGATTAGTTGCAGCCAATCATAGCAAGTCAACAGTAAACAAGCTTACTGTTGCCATCAGTACATCAGGACTGATCCATAGTTTGTAGACTCTATATCTTTCACACTGATTAAATAATATACACTTATTTGGGGTTTTTTTACCCAAAAATGTAGCAGACTAAATTTTGACTTAAATATATGAATAAAGATTATTTGTTTGCAAAATTTTATAACATAATTTTTTTGTCCGTTTGTTATCTTTTCTATTATGTAGCAAATATTTAAAAAAAAAAACAATGGCTATTAAATACCACCAAAAGAAAGCTCTATTTGTGTGAAAAAATGATAAAATGACATTTGGGAACAGTGTTGCATTAGCAAGCAATTGCCAGTTAAAGTAGCACAGTGCTGAACAGCAGAAAATGCCCAGGCCAAGAAGGGGGTAAAACCTTCCTGAGGTCAAGTGGTTAACATTAACTCTTCACATTTAGTAAACAGCAATGTATATTTTCCACCTTTTACTTAGATAGTCATTTCTGAATACTTTGACATAATACTATGCTGATTCTCACCATCACTCTATCTACAGTATATCTATTTGATACCTACTGTGACAAAATGTGTGAAAAATCATAGTGATGATTTGTATATTTCTTGTAGTATACTATAATACTGATAAATTTGATTCTGGATATGAAATGTCATAGTTTATATTGTGCCAGTGGAATATGTTGCAGGGCTAGGAGTATTCACTTTATGTAAATACTGTGTGTGTGTATGAGAGCAGAATTGTTGTGTTGATAGTGGAAACTCCTGTGTGAGAAACTGATTTCCTGTAGGAACGTTTCTGTTTTCTATTTAATAAATGTGATCCAACAAGTCCTTAAACAGCATTTCTAGAGTGGACTGAACTCACTGGAAAGCAATACCATTGAGCTGAAAAAAAAAATAATTTTTTTGTTTATCTCCTGCATCTTTAAAAAGACACTATAGTAACTAAAGTCTCTTTTAAAAGATGTAAGTTTAGTTTACAGAAGTATAGCATAAGAAAAAAGTGCTTATTTTGATGAAAAAAACATGGAATAGTAGTTACTGTAAACATGTTGTATTTTTTATCTCCAGCAGAGACCTTAGAGAAGTGTGGCATTAAGAAAAAGAAAAAAAGTGCCTCTTTTGATGGCCAAAAAACATTGCATAAAATAAATAATAGTAAACATTTTGCATTTTATTTATATACAGTATATATATATATATATATATATATATATATATTTACACTGTATACACACACATACACACACACACATCAGAAAGAACTCTTTGCTCCATCTTCATAGATATCTCCATATTTCCCAGGAATGCCAAAAAGACAAAATAAAAATATTTAATAAAAAAAGGTAAAATAATACCACTCACATGGTTAGGTGCTGTACCAACACTGTATACACCACTACATATGTCCCACCTTCCACATACATTGCCTGATTTTGGAACTTCTCTTTTGCTTTCATCACATGTTGTAACTGTTCCCTTTTCTTGCCTGTTGGCTGGGTATACAATTGTGCCCCACTACCCAGCTGTCTGAAATCACGGTCACTGACTGACATCTCTCACCCTATCTAGGTCAGCTGCTCCGTAAACCACTGATCCTGGCAATGTTTATGGACTACATGCGAAGAAGAAACCAGAAGTCGGAAACCGGAAGTCGGCTACACAACGAGGCTTGGAGCGCACGTTGAATGCAAATCGATCCCTGTGGCCTGGGGATCGCATTGCAAGCCACCCGCTTCATTGCAAGCCACCCGCTCCATCTGTGCTCGCCACAAAGAGATTTCCCCTCGCATTTGGTGAGCAGATGAGTGGAAATTTCAAGCCCTGTGCTACAGCCTTACTGTTCTTGAGGGGGCTTGGAATTATTTATTACCATTAGCAATCTACATCACACAAAATTAAAACTCAATCATTTACTGGTATGCTTCATATGAGATTATGCCCATACAGCCATCACCAAAAAATGATTATACTGAAAACCATCTCTTTATGCATAGCTTAATATACATCCATCCATTAAACTTCTTAAAGCGGAGTTCCACCCAAAAGGTGAAGTTCCGCTTTAATGGTTTGTCCCCCACTCCCCATTAAGGATTGGCACCTTTGGAGAGTGGGGGAGAGTTTGACAGGTACCCGCTCCCACTTCCGCTGCGATTGCCTAGGTGATCGGAAGTGGAAGTTGTCCTCCCTCCCCATAGTCTTCTGGGATACGTGACAGGTACCAGAAGACTACGGGAACATTTACAAAGTGCAGCGCTTCTTGTGCACGCACACCCAGCTGTGAAGCTGCAAGCTGTCACAGCCGGGTGCCCACGCTAAAGTTGCCGGCACCAGGGAGAGAAGACGGCAGGTGAAATCAGCGGTGACGAGGACACTGCCGGACCAAGGGACAGGTAAGTGGCTGTATTTTAAAAGTCAACAGCTACAGTTTTTGTAGCTGCTGACTTTTTTTTTTCAGCTGGAACTCCACTTTAACTTTGATTTTTTTTTTAATGTTACATATAATCACTATAACTAAAGGACCTTTAATCACTTTATAAATTACATTTATATCTTTATTGTATATATTTTTCACCCTTTGAACTTACATTGAAACTGTTTTTGTCATATTTTAATGGATTTTACCCAGAGTGCTGTGCACTTTTCCCTGATGCAGTGGTCACTAAAGAGCCACAAAATGTGTTGATGGTGTTTAACCTGTATTGACCTTTGAAGAATGCACTTGGAATTGGCGTATTTGTTATTTCATGGCACCTCTAATGATCACATTGGTTCCATTTTGGGGCCTCATCCATTCATCTTTGTTCATTGGATCTGATCGCAACCTAGCACATTGCAAGAATTTCCAGAAAACTCCAACAACATCCAAGTGTGATCGCCTACACTATGCATGGAAACAGTCATACTCAATACAGGTGCTAAAAACAGGTTGCTTGAACCTAAGAGAGGTATCCAACATTGTGAATGTGAGTATACATTTACTACTCTTTTGTCATACTTTTCGCATATGCACAACTGAATACTACTCTTTGAAGGATCTGTCTTGATTCTCCTTGTCTTTGCTCATCTGGAGCACCACTGACTGACTAGGCTGTGAAACAGTTTTACATTTGTGGTACTCCTATACTTGGGAGCAGTAGAAAAATACCACACTACATGTTAGGAGTATTTTATTAATTGACAACTTTGTGTCAATATTTTTTTTCTTAAATTTCCAAAAAAAAAATATTCAAAAGACTCAATGTGACTCTTAAAAATATTTTTTGGTGTATGCTTTACAAAATGTAGTAATTTTTTGGGTGTTTATGCTGTCCTGGTGCTCCAGGGCCTCCAAATATATGATAGATAGTTAGGAAATTAGATGCAGAATTTATGCCCCTCACAAGCCTGAACGCGCTCCATAGATTTTGGGTCTTTTTAGGCTCTGAAAAAAAGCTAGGCTCTGAAAAGGTCTCACATACGAGGTAGAAGAATGTTTTTTGGGGTGTCATTCTAATTATCAATGCTGTATGTTAGACATGTCTTATTAATTTAAAACTTTGTGTAAAAAAAATACATTTTCATTCAGCATTTTCCAAAAACTTGTAGCTAAAAAATTAAATCTTGCCTCTTTAAAAAGTACCTCTAGGTTTTTGCCTTTAAAAATGTGGCAAGTTTGTGAGTGATTCTACTGTCCTGGGTTTTCAGAAGATTAGATGCATAATTTATGCAGCTTGAAAGCATAAAGGTAGTGCTTCTTGAACTTTGGACCCCTCTATGCAGCTAGGCTGCAAAAAATCTAACATATGTGGTGTCCCCATACTCAGGAGGAATAGCAGAGAGTGTGCACATATACAAAATACAGGGCTCAGGAATGCCAATTCTGAGTGGATAAAGGTATTTTTTTTATTTTGCTTTGGTATATGTTCCTTAGGACAATACTCAGTCCCCCAAGCCATTTGTTTGACAATCCCTTTCCTATTAGCTGTCAGGAGCATGTAACATTCCTGTTCCATGGCAGCTGCTGGTCTCATTCCAGCATCCTGGTTTTGGCCGAGGTACACTCTCCCTGTCTGACTGTCCACCTGCAGGGTGATTGTTGAAGACACAGCTTCTGGATGGAGACCAAACCTATTCTAAGCCTACCAAGCCCTATTTACTCTCTGCCCTGAACCAAGACTCTGCCTGTCTGTCAACCACAAGTACCTGCTTGCTGTGCTTACCTTGTGTATGCACCGGCTTGGTAGCCAGATACTATAGCATTGTGTATAAGACCTGGGGTCAACTGAATACTGGTAGGCCTGTTTGCCTTATGGGAAAATGGTCTGCTATAAGTGAAGAACACAGATCCAGCTGCAGTGCCTTACCATCAATGCTAAGGGTAGATGTGACATTAGCCTAGTAATGGCCAATATTGTTTTTGAACATTTGGATCCCATGAACTTCAGTGGGTTCGGATTCAGCACCTGAACTGTAGTAATGTTCTGCGAACCTGCTTCAAACTGAATCCAGGTACGATCAGCTCATCCATATATATTGGAGTTTAAATGTGAAACCACCAACCTTAAATTTGTGCAAAATGGATGTAATCTTTTATACAGCGCTATTAATTTTTGTTTAACATGTGCAATAAACAAGTATATTCTCTACAGTGCTCAAATTCTCAAATAAATATTAAACATGATTCAAAAAAGTGTCCTTTGTGCTTCAATAAAGTCTCTCTGTGAATATAAAGTGTCCAAGTGCTTTCAGTTATTCATAGTATAATGCACAATGCCTTCAAACGTCAAAGTTTCCATGCTAAAAAAAGTGCTCCATTTCCAACAATCAGTGCCATAGTGAGGTGTGCCAAGGGCATAGCAGGAAGGGACATCATCCCACACAGCGACACTGGAAGTGGTTAATACAGGAGAAGGTGGCGGTGAGAGAGCCTAGAACCAGATCCGTGTTATCCCTATGCTTATGTTGTAACATGTGTTTTTATCCTAGTGCAAGGGTTTGCACCTAACAATGTAAGTGGGGATTGTGGAAATGGTTTTTTAATAAATAAAAGATTTTAAAGATTTCACACTATTGTAGACTCCTTTCATCTCTCCCTACATATTGTGTGAGACATTTAAGAAGGAAAGAGTGCAAATGACCCAAAAAGGAGAAGGCTGATGGTGGTTATCCATGATACTAAGCGCTGTATGACTCACCTATGATAGGTAGTCATATAAATCTGATGAGAGTTCTGTGTTTATGGTGGAGGATTTCGGGAACACTATGGCACTGATTGTTGGAAATTAAGCACTTTTTTGAGCATGGACACTTTAATATGTTTGAAGGCATTGTGCATTATACTGTGAATAACTGAAAGCACTTGGACACTTTATATGCACAGAGAGACTTAATTGAAGCACAGAGCACATTTTGTTGCATCATGTTTAATGCTTATTTGAGGATTTAGGCACTGTAGAGAATATCCTTGTTTATTGCACATTTAAACAAGAACCAAAAGAGCTGTATAAAAGATAGAGTATATAAGGGCTGATACGATTACTGTAGCACTTGGTACAGCAGGTGTGGTGAACAGGGGCAGACTAACCATTTGGAAACCCGGGCACTGCCTGAGGGCCCGGGGTCAGTAGGGGGCCCCATGAGATGCCCTTGGTACCTTTTTCATATGCTTTTTTGAGTTTGGGCAAGGACACAGGGGCCCCATGATCCCCTATTGCCCGGGGGCCCCATGAGTTGTCAATCCGCCCCTGGTGGGGAATTATGAGATCACATCCAAAGCGCTGGTTTACATTATTTAAGCTGTTCCATTTAAGTGTAAGCAACACTTGTATCTATAATGTTTATGTTAAAAAGAAGGCGCTGGCCCTTTATATCTCTGTGCAAAAAATAAATGTGCAAAAATAAATATAATTATATATGAAACATCAATAATTTCACATAACAATATATCTGAACATGGTTAATCAAATGTCCACATCGAATAAAAAATGGCTATGTCCTAAATCGTTAGTATTTTGTGAAAGGAAAAGTGATAAAAGTGACCAATTCTTCTTCAATATGAACTAAATGTGCTCCACCATGAGAGCAGCTGAAATGCCAACTCACCAAATTAATACGGCCACAAAAGCAGCCAACAGGCAGTATGGATGAAGTCCTGTTCAATGTATTACCTCTTCTCATAGGATACCAAGACCACTCCACACATAAATGTCATAAATGGAAGACCCTCATAAGCCCAAAGATAATATAACATAGTGCAGTATTTTTTATTAATTGGGAAAGTAAAAAGCAAATACCAATATGCACTCACATGATATTGGTGTCAAAGGGGGCACCAACACAAACAGCTCACTAGGGGGGTCCAATCCGTCACACTGTTGTGTGTTCCATAGACCGGATATGACATAGGCGTCTGAAGTATTGAGCTGTTTGTGTTGGCACCTATATCATGTGAGTGCATAGTGATCTTTGATTTTTATTTTCCCAATTTTAAATAAAATTAATGCACTGTTATACTGTTTTGGGGCTTTTTCCTCATTTATCTTTGGGCTTGGTATCCTATGAAGAAGAGATAATCCTTTGAACACAGGGCTTCATCCATACTGCCTGTTGGCTGCTTTTGGTGAGTTGGCATTTCAATTGATCATGCAGTGGAGCACATTTGGTTCATTTTGACGAAGAATTGATCACTTTTATTACTTTTCTTTTCACAAGAGAGTAGCAATTTGGGACTATTTTGTATTTGATGTGAACATTTGATTAATCATGTTCAGATATATTGTGAAATTATTGATGTTTTATATATAATTATATTTAATTGTGCACATTTATTTTTTGCAGGGAGATTTAAAGAGCCACCCCTTATTTTTATCATAAACTTTCATCCGTATTTATGGCAGTCAGTGCTTTAGCAAATCAAAAAAAAGTCCCAGCTGAGGTTTAACCTACAAAACCATTAGCTTCATTTAAAGGGAAGCTTGCAATTGTGTCAGGTTTACTTTAACCATATGTTTCTAAATTCTAAACTTTAAAATTATATATGTTTTTACTATATACTGTATACACAATATTTGTTTTACATATATGACAAGGATATCCAGAGCCCCATGGCTAAAGAGAAAGCATTATACTGGTTTTATATTTTCAAGCAAAGCTGTCTCTCCTTTGAGGTGTTCCGAGGGAAGAGAAATGAGCAGGATGAATGATTCACTGCTCATTTAATTGTGCATGTAGACTTCAGAGTTACTGTAAACAACAGACTATTTTCATTGTATTGTAAGGGAAACTGGAAAACAATATGTTCAATATATTTAAATGAGAGAGAAGATAAGTGTCTTCATAAACTTTTTGTTCATTGGTCAGTCAGCGGTACAGACAAACAAGTGTTCTGACAGTTAACAAAAAACAAACCTGAAGCTTGCACATTTACTCCAGTAAATACACATCTGTGAGAGGACAATGTTCAATTAAAAATTATGCTAGACTAGACAAATTATGACACCTGCATTTTTTTTGACGAATTCCTTTAACAAAATGTATTTGTGTATAGGGTAAAGACACTACCATCATAGTCTTATCAACAAGTTGATATTTCTATATAACACCAATGAGTGAAACTACCATTGTTTACTATGCTGGTACTCCAAAAACATTTTTATAAATCATGTTAAATGTGGCATCTGCCTCATTATCAGATGAGATCAGATGGGATCAGATGGGATAATGCTCTAGCCCAATTATTTCTTAGAAACTCAGGGACATGGCCTCTTATAAAGCTGAAAAGAGAGGAAGGGGTAGGCGTCTTAATCTCACAAGTAATATTCATTGGTTAGCTTTGCCTTGTGATCTGCCAGTGTGGAGGCACAGATGTGTGTAACTCAATACAAGCTAATTATTTCAGAGTCGTCATAGTTCATGTTGGAGAACAAAAGATAACACAAAAGAGAACAGGCAGGGATATTTGTAAAGCTGATAACCACCTGTCTCTCTGATTAGGGATTTTGTTCTCCTATTCAGCAAAGGAATTTAAGTTACATTATATAAATGAAAGTTAAAGAAATAAATTATTATGAATTTTATAAAATTGTTGAGAAAGTCTTCCATAAAGTAAAAAGGAGACTAAAGCTACCTGAAATAGCGAATAGAGAATAAAAAACAATACATATTATATAACACGTAATTAAAGATCTACGTTTGAATATTCAGCTGAATACACATTTTAGTTTCAACTTTTTGTTAAATAAAATCGAGACAATTGTTGAAAAATTGTTAGTTTATGTAGAGGTTATAAAATCACTTGGCTTTGGTTGCAGTGCTGGATTATTGAGAGTTTACTAATTACAGGTATGTACTTTCCTAGAAATCTCAGAACATGGGAAACCAATCAAAAGAAACATTTATACAACATATATTTATACGTTTCTCAAAACAGGTATGTCTGTTGATGCACTTCCCTATGTTTACTCAACTGGCCTTCCAAAGGGTATGACTTGAGTATGGATCACAGTCATTTAATTGGAAACAATACAGTATCTATCATTTGGTACCACAGAAGCAGAACCTACTGGTATTGTGGGAGGAAATTTTTACTTTTTCCATAACAAAGAAAAAAATACACTTTAATGTTGCATTTAGTTTTATATTTACAAAATAGCAGCTACAGTATGTATCACTTTATGTCACAGTGCAAAAAGCATTGATGTATGATAATCAAATCAGTCAATTGTTTTTTCAAACTGCTAAAGATGACCATATGCAGCCAGAATTTTGCTAGCAATCAGGCAATGTGAGTGTAACTAGTTATAACAGGACATGGTATTGGTTAATCAAATACAGTCAATAAAGCTTAAGAGCAATACAATTACTTAGAGTTGATTTCAAAGAACTTCCCACAATTAAGGATTATTCCCTATTACCATAAGAAAATGAAGGATCCTTTTACCGAATTGGTGATTGTATCTGTAGTAGCAAACATCTCATGGATATAAATGTGAATATTTAATTTAGAAATCCACCCGACATTACAAGTAAGTATTAAAGGGAAATTATAGAGACTATTTAGTGTGTTTTTCACTCATTGTCCATGACATGTCAGCAGTAGCAATATGGACTGTAACCCACATTGTGCATGTTATGTGCTGTATATACACATTTCTAGATCAGGCCATTTCAGTCAGCTGCCCTGATTAACATCTGCTGAAATAAATTCACAGGGAGTGCATTCCTTCTAGTTAGATAGACTTGTCAGGTAGATGTCTATTGAGAAACATGAGACATGAGTTAAAGTTTCACTTTGGGGATTCTTTGACTCTTAGGCATGTATACAAGAATTAAAAATGGAGCTGTGTTTAGCCACTCACACGTGCCATAACCGATGAGATCAGGACCAGACAAAAAAAACTGCCTGCATGAAAAAACATGAGTTTCCTCTACATAGCTCTGGGTAAAATTAATTGAAAATCAGCATGTTATACAGGTAAAGAGTAGAAATTGTCCTTTTCCTGATTATTCACACTCATGGTATTGTGTTTTCAGTGACAACATTTTGTATCTAAACCTAACGACAAGGTAATCAAGGTGCAATATTAAGGTCAGCAGCATCAATGTCTCCATTGGAAGATTTCCCCTATATTCCTTTTCTTATGTCAACCCAAAATTTGGGATTTTCTATTACTTCCATGTTTGATGATATTGAGAAATACAGGTAAATCTCCCTAACAGGGGCACAGACTCCATTCTACCGCAAACTAAAACAAAAACATTTGCCTTTAGTTACACTGTAATATTTATTTATTTATTTATTTCAGGTGCTTATATAGTGCCGTCAATTTACGCAGCACTTCACACATATATATTGAACATTCACATCAGTCCCTAACCCTCAAGGGGTGTACAATCTAAGGTCCCTAACTCACATTCATACGTAATAAACTTTTTTTTTGAAAGATACCATCAGAAAGTTTGGATTTGTGTTTAATTAAGTGTTACTCTTTATTGGCTAACTTATACTAGTGAAGATGTAAACTTTTGGGATAAATTATATTCCTTCTCCAGGCTTTATATAATTCTGTTAGAAAAAGGCTAGGTTAAGCTTATTATGATAAGCTGCACAGTTTTAGTTTAATGTTATTTCAGCACAATTTAAACTCTAATTCAGGTAAACTAATGTAAATAGGGATTCTTCTCTTACAACAGAGGAAACAATTTGATTTGATAGTATTGAACCACAGTACAATGGATAGAATTAATCCATTACTATCTCACATTAGAGGAGAAAATTAATCAGACAAATTAAAAGTTTAGTCTTTAATGTATAGGACCAGCCCCATATACTAGATATATATTCCGTTACCCTTACCATTTCCCATGCTTGTCAACTCTATAGTGTAGCTCACAAAGCCTGAATAAATAAAACCGTCTCCAGGTCTACACACTATTTAGAATGTACTATGATGAGGACCCTGAATGACTCACACTACCAACTATCTCGCCTCACTCCAGGTAGCATCCATATAACATTTCCCTGCACTCTCCTTCTTAGATTATAACTCCTACTAAGTTCCAGAATGATCTTGGCCCCATATTTCTATGGGTTATATTGCAGAATTTCCACCATCTGATTGACTTTACAGTCAACATTTTAGCAGTACATATGTCTACTTGTCTTAACATCTGCTATAACTCAAATAACCAGGATTTCCTGCCCATGGGACTTTGAAAGAGATACACCATTTAGAAAAGGATAATTCAATAAAACACATATAAATGTTATTGTTCAACACATGTAATATAAAAACTCATATTTCCAATAATATCTAAATCAGCAATTCACAATCTTAAAGTACCATAAGACAGCATAAATACACAAGGAGGAAGATGATCAAGCCACACCATAAATCACGATGCCTTTCGTGAAGCAGCATTCCATTCTTCAAGAGATATCTATTTTGGCTGATCAAGCATCTACAGAGAGACTATGTTGTTAAAATAGATGTAAATATGTACAGTATGTTTATGTAATTTGGCCATTTTCCCAGAGAAACATACTTACACACATATCAGGGGATATAATTCCTGCCACAGCTATGAAGCAAAGTATCACAGCTGCAGCGTGTGTACACCCTTGCCTGCTGCCTCTGAAGCTAAAGGGGGTAGTGGTTGAGGGGCAGTAAAACAGCTGCTCAAACACAAGTTTTTGCCTTCAGCCAGTCAGTGTCTCCAATCACCACCACAGCAGTCACAATATCGCCAGACCAGTGTAGCTAGCAGGGGCGGACTGACCATTCAAACACTCGTGCACTGCCCGAGGGCCTGGGGTCAGTAGGGGGCCCCATGAAATGCCCCTGGTACCTTTTATAGGCTTTTTTTGAGTGTGGGCAAGGACATAGGGGCCCCATGATCCCTTATTTCCTGGGGGCCTCATGATTTTTCAGTCCACCCCTGGTAGCTAGAATCAGTGTTCCTGATTACCACTATACCAGACCATTGCATCCAGCACCAGTTTTCCTGACCACCACCACATCAGTCCCAGTGACACCAGACCACAGGAACTCCTTTGTTCTTTCTTTCATCAGCTTCCTGTACATCCTGGCCATTGAAAATGGCATTCTTGGAGGCAGTTTCAGTAGGTTAGGCTTGCTTGAGTTATAGGAACAGGGACTGATATAGGTGATGCTACACTAATCTATATTCCCTGACCACTCATATAAAGGCTACCATTGCAATACATTGGTTTTGACACAATTTGTTGATTTGTGTGACACACAAAATACAATGTCACACATAATCGGTCCATGCAGTGAAACAGTCTCACAAATGTGGGTTCGCCATACTCAGGAGGAGTAGTAGAGTGTGTTTTGGGTTTTAATTATATGTATGCCCTTGCTGTGTTTGAGAAATATTTTATTAAATTTACACCTGAAAAATTAATTTTAATTTTCTTTCCACACCTTCCAAAAACGTGTGGTAAAATGAAGTCTTTAACTAAGACTCAACATGCTTCTTAGAAAATACCTCAGTTTTTTGTTTCCAAAATGTTTTACTTTTGTGGCTTTCACTGTCCTGGTGCTCCAGGGCCTCCAAAAATGTGATAGGTAGTCAGGAAATTAGATGTGTAATTTATGGCCCTGGAATGCCCAATGGTGCTCTTTGGGTTTTGGGCCCCTTTATGCATCTAGGCTGTAAAAAAGTCTTGCATATATGGTGTTTCCATAGCAAAATGTGTTTTGAGGTGTAATTCTAAGTATGCCTTTGATGTATGTTAGAAATTTCTTAATTATTGACAACTTTGTGTAAAAAAAAATTTCATTTTTTTTTCCTGCATTTTCCAAAAACTTGTGTCAAAAAATGACAGTTAAAAAGCCTTACTATGCCTTTTAGAAAATACATTGGAGTGTTTGCTTTTCAAAATGTGGACATTTTGTCTTTACCCTTTCTTGGCACTTCAGGGACGCAAGAAATATGATAGGAAGTCAAGAAATTAGATGCCCAAGAACCTTTGGGCTCTTTGGATTTGGGGCCCCTCTTTTCATCAAGGCTGTGAAAAAGTCCCACACATGTGATATCCCCACACAGGATGTGTTTTGGGGTGTAAGTGTAGGTATGCCTATGCTGTGTGTGAAAAATTGTTTTTTAAACTTAAAAATAAAAAAACAAATGTTAGTTAATTTCTTCATTTCCCCCCAAAAATTGGCAAAAAGTTACAACTCAAAAAAACTTGCCATGCCTTTTAATAAATACAGTAGACTTTCTGCTTTCTAAAAAAGGGGTCTTTTGGGCATATGTGTACTGTCCTGGTACTTTATGCCTCAAGAAAAGAGTTAGCTAGTCAGTACATCATATATAGAGTATATATATATACAGTTGCAAGAAAAAGTATGTGAACCCCTTGGGATTACGTGGAGTTTTGCATGAATTGGGCATAAAATGTGCTCTGAACGTCATCTAAGTCACAACAATAGAAGAAAACAGTCTGCTGAACATAATACTACACAAACATTAGATGTTGCCATGGTTTAATTGCACATAACATGTAAACATTCACAGTGCAGGGAGGAAAAAGTATGTGAAGCCCTAGCTTAATGACTTCTCCCAGAGCTAATTGGAGCCAGGAGTGAGCCAACCTTGACTCCAATCAGTGTGATGATATTGAATGTGTTGCTGACAGCTGTCCTGCCCTTAAAAAATACACACCTGTTTTGGGTTTACTGGTTTCAAGAAGCACTGTCTGATGTGAACCATGCCTCGCAGAAAAGAGCTCTCAGAAGACCTACGATCAAGAATTGTTGACTTGCATGAAGCTGGAAAGGGTTACAAAAGTATCTTCAAAAGCCTTGATGTTCATGTGTCCACGGTAAGACAGACTGTCTACAAATGGAGAAAGTTTAGCACTGTTGCTACTCTCCCTAGGCGTGGTCGTCCTGTAAAAATGACTGCAAGAGCACAGTGCAGAATGCTGCATGAGGTAAAGAAGAATCCCAGAGTGTCAGCTAAAGACCTACAGAAATCTCTGGCACATGCTAACATTTTTGTTGACACATCTACAATAAGGAAAACATTAAACAAGAATGGAGTACATGGGAGGACACCACGGAGGAAGCCCTTGCTGTCCAAAAAGAATATTGCAGCACGTTTGAAGTTTGCAAAAGAGCACTTGGATGTTCCACAGCACTACTGGCAAAATATACTGTGGACAGATGAAACCAAGATTGAGTTGTTTGGGAAGAACACACAACACTATGTGTGGAGAAAAAAAGGCACAGCACACCAACATCAAAACCTCATCCCCACTGTAAAACATGGCGGAGGGAGCATCATGGTTTGGGGCTGCTTTGCTGCCTCAGGGCCTGGACGGATTGTTGTCATTGATGGGAAAATGAATTCCAGAGTTTATCAAGACATTTTGCAGGAAAACGTACGACCATCTGTCCGCCAACTGAAGCTCCGCAGAGGATGGGTGATGCAACAGGACAATGACCCAAAGCATACAAGTAATTCAACAAAACAATGGCTGCAACAGCACAGAATACGCCTTCTGGAGTGGCCCAGTCAGAGTCCTGACCTCAACCCAATTGAAATGCTGTGGCATGACCTTAAGAGAGCGATTCACACCAGACATCCCAAGAATATTGCTACACTGAAACAGTTTTGTGAAAAGGAGTGGTCCAAAATTACTCCAGATCGTTGTGCAGGTCTGATCTGCAACTACAGGAAATGTTTGGTTGAGGTTATTGCTGCCAAAGGAGGGTCAATCAGTTATTAAGTCCAAAGGTTCACATACTTTTTCCTCCTGGCACTGTGAATGTTTACATGTTATGTGCAATTAAACCATGGCAACATCTAATGTTTGTGTAGTATTATGTTCAGCAGACTGTCTTCTTCCATTGTTGTGACTTAGATGACGTTCAGAGCACATTTTATGCCCAATTCATGCAAAACTCCACGTAATCCCAAGGGGTTCACATACTTTTTCTTGCAACTGTATATATATATATATATATATATATATATCATACTTTGTACACTCTGTTACTTTCACACAGGCTAAATATTGTGCTCTGACTTGGGTTATTTTTAGCAGAATGTAACAGACAAAAACATTTTGGCCCAAATTCAAGAACAATAATTTATTTGCATAATTTATAACAAAAACTAAGAAAAAAATATATTTTTTAAAATGTGGTCTTCTTTTCTTTACATAGGAAAAAATTCAGTGATAGGAAAATACCACCAGAAGAAATCTCTAGAAAAAAAAATAATATGGGTACAGAGTTGAGTGACTGAGTAATGAGTAATCATTCAATGTGTGACAGTACTGAAAACTGAAAAATGCCATGGGCAGGAAGAGAATGAAACAGTTCTGCCTTGAAGTGATTAGGCACTGCATGGCATTCACAGAGCTGTATGCTCTGTGGCACTTGGAAGGTCCAAATGGGGTTGTTAATATCTTAAAAGGGATGTCACTGATGACAATACCACAGATTCAATAGTTGAACCCTTTATAGCTTGTTACCCAGCCAGCAATAGATTTACCCAATGTGATGTAAAAATTATGCACCATCCTTGCCCATGCATTACTTGAACATATATCTGTGGTCAAGTGCGTCCTGCCACTGAGGGCATCCTGTAGTGACAGGGAAATTAAAGATGAGAATGGCTTGCTAATTGATGGCTGCTTCATTGGGAACCTGTTGTCTTTAGGCACCCAGTTCATCATTTTCCTCATTCTCTCCCTGACTTTGCTGTGCTGGCCCATGCCTTCAACCCTTCTTGGGTCAAACACTCTCTCCTAACTGCAATCAATCTCACAGTAAGCATACTTGTGGTCCCCCACTTCAGGCATGGTCTGTGGGGGACTGACTGTGGACACTGACCCAGCGCGCTCTTCCTCCCCTGGCCAGTCTTATTCTTCCTTTAAGGAAAATAGTACAGACACTAAGTTGTCTACTTTGATCTTTTAAATAACTATTTCACCAACTTGTCAGTAAGGGACAAAAGAAATGACAAACCACCTTTATAACTGGATGGACTGTGTGACTAAAAGCATTGTGTGCCTTCATTTTCTACTCTATTTTTCTAACACAAAGTTGTAACCATAGGCAAAAGCCAAAAGCATGCCTGTCCTAATATGAAATAAATGCTATAGGTGAGCCCCAAATGACACACAGCAGTTTTCAACACAGATATAATGTGCTAACCATGCAGCACTGGAGCTTAATAAGGATAAGCTAAGTGTTGATTTTGCATATTTGTTCAGACAAAACCAGGGGCGGACTGACAACTCATGGGGCCCCCGGGCAATAGGGGATCATGGGGCCCCTGTGTCCTTGCCCAAACTCAAAAAAGCCTATGAAAAAGGTACCAGGGGCATTTCATGGGGCCCCCTACTGACCCCAGGCCCTCGGGCAGTGCCCGAGTTTCCAAATGGTCAGTCTGCCCCTGGACCAAACATTTGCTGTTCTGAGGCTTGGCTGAAATTCAAACCTTTGGGACATCGGAGAGAATTGCTTCACCAAATGTTCTATAATGCATTGTCAAAACCATCATTATATTCGTGATATATATTTGCTACTGATATTATGCAGTGAATTGCAGTTTTTGTGTCTAGGGAAAGTGGATTATAAGCCCATCTGTATTTGCTGTACTTCGACCTAACAGTCCTTTTTAGGACTACTTTTTTCTATTCTTGTGTTTGTCAGCTATAGGTTATGTTGCTGCTTTGCCAAAATAGTAATCGTGAGCAGTGGCGAAACTACCAGGGTCACAAAGGTTGCACTTGTGACTGGGCCCTGGAGTTTCACCACTGTGGGGGGGGGCAAGAGCCTGTACTGTGGCTCCACAGCAGGGTGGCTGGCTGAAGTTGTAAGGAGAGTGTCTGTTACACTCTCTTACACTACCCAGCCACAGCACTTACAGCCTCCCCCAGCACCTCACATGAATAGGAGAGAAGAGAAATAGAGCTGGATCTACTTCTCCCTCCTCCTGTGTGTGCCCACAGCCCCACCCACACTCTAATCCCCCGACAACACTGTACTCAGAAATGGGATGAGTGGGCGAGACAAGAACAGCAGCCAGCAACTAGATCTGGAGGCTATGCAGACTGCATGAGCCTCCTTCCTTCCTGGGGTGAGTGACTTAATTGTCCCCACCTTCTCTCTTCTGCCTCTTTCTCTAATGTAAGGAGTGCTGTGTGGACTCTAATGTAGGGGGGCTTTGGTGAGCAGAGACCCCCTTGTAACAGCGTATACCCAGAAACCGACGCAGTCCTCCATGTTGTTAAGAACCCCCATCTTGGCAAAGGGGTTAACATCCTAACAAATATATTTCCCCCTCATTCTCCCCCTCCCTTTCTGAGAGTCACAGTGACATTTGGCCAGTGTGTATGTGTGTTAGGAGTGTCACAGGAGGCCAGGGCCCAGCAGGGGGCTAGGAGCTATAAAGTCCCCAAGGGAGCTGGGGCCTAGCTGTCAGAAGAACCTGTAAAATGTAACACCTTGTATAAGATAAGGCAAGCTTTCCTAGGAGTTCAAGACATTCCAAGGAAGGCGGGGCCAGCTAACACTTTTAAAAATCCATTTTTCCCCTATGTCTCATATCTTGGAATATGAGAGACTTACATAAAAACCAGACATATCGTCAGATTTGCTAAGAGAAGACAAACAATTTGATAGGTAACTCGCCTTGTCTCGAATACATAGGAAAGCCGAAAAATAGATCTCATGAACTGTTCAGTATATAATTTCATAATTCATATCTAATCAATCCTCAGATGTGTCTGCATAATAATCTACCCGCGGGTGGAATGTCACTTGTGCATAGGAAAAGTTATGAGCCAAAATATGAACTACACAAGATTTTGGCTCTAGTTTAGGTCCACGCCCAGACCTCCATGCCCTAAATGGGGTATTGGTCCTTGAATTCAGAGACACCCCCTGCTGGGGAACTACAAATTAGGCTGTCCGGCCTATGAAGAGTAAGTTGAAGACGTCTCCCATTTTAACATCAGTACCACCTGGGGAGACCCGTGCCCTTTTGCTCTGAAATTTGGATCTGCTAACCCAGGACTTTGGCAAGTACCTTAACCCTTTCACCTCTCTCTGATATCTCTTTGCTGTGCTGTTGGTCTCTGAATATTTATATATATATCTTAGTTACTGTCAGGGCAGGAACGCTGGAATGGGCAGGCAGGCCTATGGTACGGTCACGCTGCGACTGACGACAGCCACTACCCACAGACCAGAGCCCCTCAGGGCGCGGAGTCTAAGCCCCAGGCTACCCTTCACCAGGGTCCCTGATGGTGGGGATGGACTTGACGCAGCCTGAGACCAGGTCGCGGCCCCCGAGTGACCCCAGCTGCGATAACGACTGCCGCCAATGGCGTACAGCTGGTGGGAGCTAGATGGGAACACGAGTAGAGTAGTCAGACAAGCCGGGTCAATAACAACGGAGCAGACAGTACTAGACGGTAGGCAAAGAATACTCAGGTCACGGGCCGGGTTCAGCAACAGAAGGTCAGGTAAAGGGTTAACGCAGAGAGTAGTCTTGTCCAAGCCGAGTCGGTTACCAGGAGAGCAATGGGAACAACACAAGAGCTTGCAACAGGGCAACATACAGGACACAAGTGCAGAGCACACTTGCAGACAGCAGGTTTAAATGTGCTCAACCACACCCTTCTGAGGAGGAGCCGCAGAAGCCTGAAGGCATAAAGGTTCCCACCATGCTTTGCAGAAAACCAAGATGGATGCCAGCTCATGGAGATGCACAAGCTCTGAAGAAAGGTAGGACCTTGACAGTTACATCTTTTCTGTAAATATCTTTATTGCACCCGTTTGACCTTTTAGTAATAAATCTTTCCTTCTGAAAGTGTTGAACTGTTTCTATAGCACTTTATTGCAATTTACGAATTCCTGCCTCTAAAGAGAACGCTACTGTGTTTGTTTAACCCTCTGTATAACCCTGTTATACAGACGATTACCTCAACCATTATAGTGTTATAACTGATATCACCGAGTTTCCTCTTTCTCTGAACAAAAGGAGGTGGTGGCAGTGTAAAGGGTTAATTGTGTAATTAACTTGACCCAGTAACAATCGCTCAGGCTGCCGGTACATCGATTGTGGTCCAATTAGCTGGAAAATTGTTGTGCAGGGTGCAGCTGGGTGTGGCATTGTTACGCACATGACATCGCGGTTTTAGATCGGCTAGTCCTTCAGTCACGAATTTGGTGACACCCCTTACATCAGAGTTTCCCTATACATTAGAGTCTACAGATCTTCCCATTATAGTGAAATTCTGTGGACTCTGATGTAAGGGGGGACTCTGTGGACTCTGAAGTAAGGGGGGCTATGTTGACTTTGATTTACTGGAGCTTTCTGGACTCTTATGTAAGTGGGGGGTTCTGTGGACTCTGATATAAGGGGGGCTCTGTTGACTTTGATGTAATGGGAGATTTCTGAACTCTGATTTAAGGGGGAGGCTATGTGGACTCTGATGTAAGGGGGGGGGGGGGTTCTGTGGACTCTGATGTAAGGAGGCTCTGTGGACTCTGATGTAAGGGAGTTCTGTGGACTCTGAGGTGATGGGGGCTCTCTGGACTCTGATTTAAGGGGAAGGGGGAAGGCTATGTGGACTTTGATGTAAGGGGGGTTGTGTGGACTCTGAGGTAAGGGGGCTCTGTGGACTTTGATATAATGTGGACTCTGGGGAACCTGATTAAGTGGAAATGCTGAGAACTATGGTGTATATTGGGGCTCTGGTTACCAGAAACCCCCTTATATCAGAGTTATCCTTTATATCAGAGTCTGCAATGTAAAGGGGAACTCCATGGATTCCAATGTAAAGGGGAAACTCTTTGGACTCTGCTATAAGGGGGGACTCATGATTAATTAAAGGTGTTATCCTGCGCTAAGTGTCTAAAGAGAATTCATAAACAAATTCATCAAATAAACAGCTACACTCACTGTGTTCTCTCACCAAACCGTACACAAACTAATAAATACAACTAAATGTGTTGTGATGTTAAATACATGGATAATAAATTTAAATAAAGTGCCTAAAGTGCAAAAGCCAAAATACAAAAAAAACATAATACATCAAAATGCATAAATCCAACAACAATTCATTATAATAGAAAAGTCCATATAACTTAATCAGGAAAAAAGTCCATCCACTGAACTTATGAACAATCGTTCTCAGTCTGTGTTTCAAATAAACAGAAAAAAATCTTGTGCTTCCGATCCACACCATTGTGGGTGTCACCCAGTAAATAAAACCTCTTACCAGAAACTGAGACCTCACAAACAAGATCTAACAGTGCTTTGTGGGAATTCCAATCGGAGATAGATGGATTAACACATGGATTCCAAAAGCAGTCAGCCCTTGATATAAATAATATTACCCCACTCTCAACACCGCCGTCAAGCTTCCATTGCAGCTCAGGGTCATAGCGATCAGCATATCTATGATGCCAGATCAAGGGTTCACGTTTTAACATAACCTCTTGTTCTGGTGACATCTCAAACATTTGGATTTTCCATTGCTATCTGTCCTGTTGAGAATGGTCAACAGGAAAAATAGAGAGGGTGAACCCACCTGGAGTAAAGTTTGACTAGTCTGGGCCCTTCTTTTGTTCTCTGTTTGGTCCACAGCAAAGTCGATTTTGTACTTAAAAGTCCTTCAAACGGGGTTGGTTTGGCGGTGGATTTTCTTTGATTTTTGCTGTAATTTTTCAGGGATCTTTCTAAGGTTTTCTCTATGAATTTGCAGAGAAATGGTGAATGTATCTAACAGTGCAACACATTTGCTTTTATTTACTCTTATGATTAAATACATATGATTAGAAATGTGATTTAATCAGAAAATATATGTATAGTGTATACTACGGAAAAAAAAATGTGGTGTGCCACTAAAGTGTTTGGGTTTGGCTTGAGGAAAAGGTAGCAACCCTACCCAAGATGGCAGGAAGGGGGACTGCTGTAGAACATGTGAAAGGGTCTCACCATAATAAAGGGCCTCATGACAAAGTAAAGAGCCCCAGGATCAATGTAAAGGGCCCCAGGCTTGGAGGGAAGGGCCCCAGCACCAGAAGTCAAGGAGGGCTCGTCATGGTTTCTTGCACTGGGGCCCTGAAGGTTCTAGTTCAGTGGATCTTAACCTGGGTTCGATCGAACCCCAGGGGTTCGGTGAGTCAATCTCGCGGGTTCGGCGGAGGTGAAGACCCACACCCGACTCATATGATTCGTGCAGTAAATATTCATTATTATGTTTTTGTTTTTGTGTGAAAATCATGTTTTAATGGTTTTGTTCTTTGTTCTTAATGGTTTTGTTAATTTTGTGCACCTATGTATAAATATATACCTAAATATATACCTATGTTTTGAATTTGAAAAATCATATTTTATTTTTCCAATTAAGAAGGGTTCGGTGAATGCGCATATGAAACTGGTGGGGGTCAGTACCTCCAACAAGGTTAAGAACCACTGTTCTAGTTACACCTCTGATCATGAACATGGTGCAGCATTTACAAGCAGAACACATTTGACATTTATTTTTGCCTCTGCAGAGTTCATTGAGAAGGTGATGGAGTGGCTAACCAAGCCTCCATCATCCTCCTCCTCTGTTTCCAAGGCTCACAGTAGCTTGCAGTCCTTAACAGCTGCAAAAGCAACCTTTGTTCTTTGTCCATAGCTACTCCTGTCATTGCCCTGCCAACTGGCACAGGGGAATCTGCTAAATTATTTAATCACAATGTCAGCCACATGTTGACATTTATTGTATCAGAAGCTAAAGAAGAGAATAACAGTAAAACAGAGGGAGGAGACACCAATCAGGGAGAACCATTTAGCACAAATGTTCCTGCAGTGGCTGCATGCTACCAAGTTGGGACTAGTGATGGGAAGGAGGAACAAAGATGAGGTCTTCAAACATAACTGGGTATGAGATAGAGCAGAGAATTTAGGTAGAGGTACAACCCCAGTGAGGCAGCATGTCATCTGGGGCAGCTTGCAGAGAATTGGAGGGAGCAGCCATCCTATTTCACCTGATGTCAGAGCTCCATGTGTGCAGGACACTGTTTCCCTTAGTCCTAGTAACTTAGTCCTTAGTCCTAGTAACATATTAATTTTTCAACACAAAATTATTTTCAGTCTTTGCCTAAAGTGTAGGCAATATCATCGGCCATTTGGGTACCTCTTGTATGTACCACTCTTTCAGGATCCTTCCTTCCCACATCCACCTCCACTTACAAGATTCTCCATCAGTAATCGGATGACAGTAAGTCAAAGGGTCTGACGGTCTATTAAATGGCTTCTCCAGTGGGGAAGAGGATCAGAATGGGGTCATTCAGAGTAGGTAAAAGCAGAGGGTGCAACCTTTCTCTGATTCTGTTAACCCCACCAGCTGTAGCATTAAGCAAGAAACTATCCATGCTCTAACTACTGAAGAGTCAAAAAAAAAAGTACAATCCAGCCACCTCCATGCCCAGTGGAGGAGCCATTCTGCCAAGCAGGGACCCCCATCCTGTCCCTCCCTGGCTCCGACCACGCAACCAGATGCCATCTTGGTCGAGCGGCTGCAGGCCTTGCTAGTGGAGATGGACGTGGACCCGGGTGATCCCTCTGTCCCATGGACCCCAATCCGGGTGACACCCCCAAATCCTCTGATATCCCCCTCAGATGGTACATCAGCCATCCTGGCGGCTATTGAACAGAGCAAGACCTCCCTCTTGATATGCATAGATAAGCTGGCTATAGAATGCAATTTAATCCATGCTGATTTGGATAAATTTAAAGGCCGCATCACTGAAACTGTTTCTATAGCTGTTTTACAACATTCAGTGTCCTCTCTGACAGCCAAAGCAGATGATGCCAAAAATAGACTTAGACGCAATAATGTCAGGATCCTGGGTCTTCCTGAGGGTGCAGAAGGTGAGAAGCCATCAGAATTTGCTGAATAATTTTTTAAAGAAATCCTTGATCCCCTATCTGTTTCATCCACTTATGTGGTAGAAAGGGCACACAGGGTTCCACCTGGCCGCAATATGCCAGGTAACAACCATTCCTGGTGCATTTCCTAAATTACTGCAATAGAGATATCATCCTTTCTGAGGCCAGGAAATGCCCTGCTTTACAATTTGGAAATGCTTCCATTATGTTATTCCCAGATTTTTTGGCTGAATTGCAGAATAAAAGGAAAACGTTTACTGATAATCACAGACACCTTTGTGACAAAAATATTAAATACAGTATGCTATATCCCAGTCGTCTTCGGGTGCAGTATGAAGGATCCTCCCGTTTTTTTGATTCCCCTGCTGAGGCAGATGGATGGCTTTCTACTCTGCAGTAACTACTGGTTTCCTGAAGAAGTCATGCTGGTTGGTTTGCACTACTTTATATTCGGTCTTGGGTTACCTCCATGGGTCCCCACTTCTTGTTATCGGACACTCTTTCTTTTTGGTCTATTCCATTAGCGATGATCCTGTTTTTTATCTAACTCTGGATGCAGCTTGAGCAAGTCCCGTGGTTTACCAGGAATTGCAGTCTAGCCAATATATCCTCGTCTCATGAGTGTTGAGACGTTTTGGGCCATTTCCATCAGATGTTCTGCGGATGAAAATCAATCCAATAAAAACTGAGATTTTAAATGTAAATCTTCCAAATAGTGAAAAAGAAAAAATACAAAAAGAATTCCCTTTTATATGGAAAAATAGAGAGATAAAGTATCTGGGGGTTAAACTTTCTGCTTCATATACGAACCTGTATAAACTAAACTATATCCCACTCTTAAATGAGATCAAGGAGGAACTAAGGAGATTGGGAGGAGGTAATCCGTCTTGGATAGGCCGTATAAACTTGATAAAAATGATAATAGTACCAAAAATCCTATATAAATTCCAGATGATTCCAGTCAAAATACCTGAGGTTTACTTTAAAGTAATAAAAAGGATGTTAACAAAATATATATGGAAAAATAAAAAACCTAGAATATCATATGATTTGTTAAGTAGAAAAAAGGAGAAGGGAGGACTGGGAGTGCCAGACATCAAGAGGTATTATAGAGCAGCAGTTCTAGCGAGAATTTACGATTGGACAAATAATCCAGAGGGGAAAAGCTGGGTTCAGATTGAGAATGAATTAAGTGGAGTTACCTTGAGTAGAATTATATGGGCACCAGCACAATATAGAGGGTTAAAAGATACCACGAGTGTTTTTACATTAAATGTTTTAAAGGTATGGGATAAAGTGCATAAATTTATGAAATGGGATTTTAATTCACAATTAATATCACTGAGGAACACGGATTATTTCCCTCCAGGTAAGGAGGAGAACACAGGAATATGGTTTAAAAAAGAGGATATCCAATTGAGAGATATTATGGAAGGACAGGAATTGAGAACACTTAAGGATTTGAAAAAAGAAAGAGAACTCTTCATTAAAATAGATGAGTGGAGATATCACCAATTAAAACATTTTGTCAGAAACCTTCCAAAACCGTTGAGATTAAGAAAGGATTGGAATTTGTTTGAAAGGTTGTTCGAAACACGAGGTGATGGGAGGCGGGCCACGGCTAAAGTTTATAAGATCCTCACTGAGTTAGACACATACACAAAACCAATGTATATAGTAAAATGGGAAAGAGATTTGGGAATAGAGATAGATGAGGATAAACAAAGGAAAATATATAGATTAATACACGAGAATATAAGTATGAGAGAGGTGGAGGTAAACTATAAGTGTTTAGTGAGATGGCACATTACACCGAAGGTTGAGTATAAGATATGCGGGGAAAATACACAAGAGTGCTGGAGGGGATGTGGAAAGTTAGGCACTCTATATCATATATGGTGGGAGTGCCCGAAGATCTAAGGTTTTTGGGAGATAATAGTTCAACTAACTGAGAATATCTCTGGGATAAAGATAGGACTGGACCCAGAAGTGTGTCTACTACATAGTACAGAGCTATCAGTAAATAAATACAAGGACTCGGGTATATGGTGCTATTTGAATGTGGCGAAGAGTCTAATACCTAAGTTCTGGCATAGATCAGAGGTGCCGAAGATAGCGGATTGGGTGGAGAGAACGAATCAGATATGTAGGATGGAGAAATTGTATTATATGCAAGAAGACAAGATGGGGTTATTCTCTAAGAAGTGGAGAAAATAGGAAGAATTTATGGGGCATTATATGAAGTAGCAGTGTGAGAGAGATGGAAGTATTTATATATTCTATATTCTAGTTGGGATAAGAGGTAATAGAACAATGCAGAGTGGGTGGGTTTACATGGGAGGAGGGAGGTCTTATTTGGGGAGGAGGGAAAATATAGGGGGGGGGGTGGTAATGGGAATAAAGTTAGTATGAAATGTAATTTATGATCTGGAAATGATTTTTGTATAAGAATAATGATGAAATATGTACTATATTTGAAAAATAAATAAATATTTAAATTAAAAAAAAAGATGTTCTGCGGATGACTCATAATCCTATACTGGAGCTCTTTGACCTCAGCTCGTCTATTGATGATCTCCCCCCCCCCCCCCATTCTCATTTCGTCCCTGAAGAAGTCTGACTCGTGGGAGTACCCTGTTTTTTTTTAGCCTAGTTGTTACTAGGGAAGGACTTCAAGTTTTATTAAGGGTATAAAACTGACCGGTCAGTTGTTGGGGTTACTGGACAGAGGGAGTTTTTACTATTGTTTATGACAACTGTACGCTCCTTAGATTTCTGTTGTGGCAGGATTTGGGGTATTTGTGGTTGGTGGGGGGCTATGGAGGCCCCCTTCTGGGGTCGATGGCCTTCTCCCCCCACTGGCCCTTTTCTTCACTTCCCTTTTTTGCCATTATTTCCATTATTTCTTATCTTGTATATTTAATGGAGCTTAGCGTGATCTCATGGAATGTCCGAGGTTTGAACCATTAAATTTAAGCGGTCCCTAATGTTTAAATTTCTCCAATCTCACAAACCGCATATTCTTTTTTTGCAAGAAACTCATCTCCTGGGTAGTAAAATTGTATCCCTCCGAAGGGCCTGGGTGCAACAGGCTTTTCATGCTACATATTCTAGTTATGCGAGAGGGGTTGCTATACTCTTGAATAAATCCTTACAGTGTACTGTAGTGCAGGTGTGTTTAGATTCTGGGGGCAGATTTATTATTTTAATCCTAGAAATTGGCAATGTGAAATATGCTTTTGTCAATGTTTATTTGCCACCGCCTTTCTGTGCTGAGAGTTTATATAAGACACAGGAACGGCTGGCCCCAATGCAGGTCTCTGAGGTGATTATTGCTGGTGACTTTAATACGGTACTTGACGTCTCTTTGGACTCCTCAAACCCTAGGAGGACTGTCTGTCCGGATTTGGAGGTATAGTCCCAAGCCTTTGGTTTGACTGAGCTGTGGAGGCTTCAGCATCCTGGAGTACGTTACTACTTATGTTTCTCAGCAACTCATAAGTCGGCCTCTAGAATTGATCTGGCTTTTGGCTCTCGTTCATTGTCCAGGTCAGTGCAGAGGGTTGCTTACCTACTGGCAAGTATCTCTTTTCATTCCCCACTAGAGTTGACATTGAGGTTGGGAGGTGGGAGTCACCTGGGATTTTGGAGACTGGATCCTAAGTGGATTCGCAGCACCAAACTACAAGAGTTATTATCTGGGTCCTGCTCTCAGTTTTGGGAAATTATTGCTCAGTCTACCTCTCCTCTGTTAGTTTGGGATGCCTTTAAATATTATACACGAGGGCAATATATCTCGGCCATAAAAACAGCAATGAAGGATTTCACCAGTACCACCTCCGTGTTGGAACTTAATGTTGCTAGTATGGTTTCTAAATTCGCAGACTCTCCTACTGAGGACAATTATGCTGGGTTGGCTGGGGCCCACAGGGAGCTGGAACTACATTTTACGTCCCTGTCCCATGCGGATGAAGCCTTTCTCGCTGGCAAATTGTTTGAATCTGGTGATAAGAATGGCAAATTGTTGTCAAATTTAGTGGCTGAATCTCATCAGCAGACAATAATTCCCCGACTTTTTTCCTCTACGGATGACCTCCTTCTAGAGCATTCTCAGATCCTGCAGGAATTTAGAAGTTATTTTCAGTCTCTTTATAGTCTTCACCCCTCTCCCATGGTTTTGGGGGATAGATTGGGGAGCCTTTCCTTGCTACATTTTTCGGATGATGATGCGGCTGAACTTGACAAAGAAATCACTATCTCAGAAATTGAGGCAGTTATTCGTTCAAGTCTGCCCAATAAAACCCCCCGGACCTGACTTCCGGTTCCGGCGCCGGATGCTGTAAACGCGGGACCCGCGGCTCCCGGGATCCCGGCTATACAAATCCCGCTAACTGCCTCCGGGTCCCCGCTCTGCAGCCCTCGGGTGTCCCTTACCTTCTGGCAGTGGCCCCAGCATGGA
The DNA here is from genome assembly GCF_062004578.1 of Staurois parvus. Taxonomy (NCBI): domain Eukaryota; kingdom Metazoa; phylum Chordata; class Amphibia; order Anura; family Ranidae; genus Staurois; species Staurois parvus. The sequence continues at coordinate 400,107 of NW_028317860.1, read as the reverse complement.
GCGGTACCTTCTGCCGGCGCAGTCCGGCCACGAGTCGGCGGCTAGAGCGGAGGGGTGCGGCTCTCCCCCTCCTGCAGCCAAGATGGCCGACGATGCCTGTCACACTATGGACACAGGCAAGGAGCGACATCACACTCAGGGGGCAGTTGTAATGGAATCTCCCTCCAACCTCCTCACTGCCTCTCCACTCCCTTTGGGCACTGACTGCCTTAATGAGCAGTATATTATGATAGCACAGGCAGTGTCCTCTATATTGCTCCCTAATATCACTCAGGCTGTAGATAGAGCTGTCACAATGGGCATGGAACAGCTGAGAAAGGATTTATGTGATCATTCTAAACGATTGACTGAGGCTGAGCAGCGTTTATCTGATTTAGAGGATGAAGTCCATTCCATGCAAGCGGGTACATCACAATCCAATAGTATACAGCAAAGTATTTTGGATAAAATCGAAGATTTGGAAAATTGATCACGTAGGAATAACCTACGCATTGTAGGTCTTCCAGAATCTTTTAATACTGGATCTCTCCCCGATTTATGCTCAAAACGGATCCCGGCGGCATTAGGCCTATCCTCCTCCTGCCAGGTCGAGAGAGCTCACCGCCTGGGGCCTCCGTCTACCGAGCGCCGAACGCCTCGCTCAGTGATTGTCCGCTATCTCAATTATGCTGACCGCGTGGCGATCCTCACCTCTTTCCGTAACTCACGCTCTTTGCAGATTGAGGGTCACAAATTACTGCTATTTGCGGACTACTCGCAGGAAGTGTCGCGTAAACGGAAAGCATTCCAACAAGTATGTGGCACTCTTTATCAGAAAGGAATAAAGTTCACATTGGCGTATCCGGCCACGTTACGGTTCACTGCACCATCTGGGGTCTCTAAATCTTTTGTCCATCCTGAAGAAGCCCACCAATATATCCGAGATCACCTAGCCGAAGGGGATCCGGCATCACAGCCAGCGGGTAGAAATTTTGGGCCCAGAGATCAACGCAGTCCCCGCAAAGACCCACCTAAACGTCAACGCATCATTCCATCGTCCTCTAAAGCTCGTCCGCCTTGAAGGTCTAGGAGGCCATTGGTCTCTACATTAAAGCTTCAAGCTTTTCTCTTGATTCGATTGGCTCTGATGAAAGAGCTTTCTATTGGTATTCTTATTTTTGAATGGTATTTTTTTTTTTTTTTTTTTTGAATACTGACAGCTCACACGTTCTACAGTCTGAGTCTGTTCGATTGTTCAGCGCTAGATGTTCTATGTATTATTTGTTTGGCACAAGGCCTTTGCATTGTCGCCTACTTCAATGTCGTGTTTTATTTACATATATGCCTGAATTTTACTTCTTCCTGCCTGCATTTGCCTTGCTCCATACATCAGCGGTGCTGCGGGGGAGGGGTGCTGGAGCCGCTGTCGGGAGTTCATTTGAGGGACGCCCTCACGTATCCTTAGCAATTATAACTTGGTCCCTGGGGCAGGCTCCTCTCACTGCTACTCCCGGTCACGCTGATGTTGGTGGATACAGCATGCGGAATGACGTGAAGTCCTTTATACTGTTGTGGTATATTATATGTTTGGTATTTTTGTTGGGCTCTGCTAGGGCCCCTGCTCTTGTCTTCGCTTTCTCTCCTCTTTTTTCTCTCCAATTTCACTTTCTCTTCTTTGGAGATCTCCGTCGTCTTCTGAGACCAGATTTACACCACCCACGTCCGCCTAATGAAGCAGCGCTAATTGTTTCTACATCTCTAATTGGTAAGTCCCGTATCTTCTTATCACATACCTTATCCCAGCTAGAATGACACGTATTTTTTCCTGGAATGTTAAGGGCCTCAGATCCCCTCACAAGCGCATGGCAGTACTAAGACATTTGCGGCGCTTACGCGCGGATATAGCTCTACTCCAAGAGACTCATCTTACACAGCCTGACTTTGTTCGTATGCGAAAACTCTGGGTGGGTCACGTCTTCGGCTCCTCCTCCCTTAATAATAAAGCAGGAGTACTTATTCTTATTCACAAGAGACTTAATCCTGAATTGGTCTCTGTGGACGCAGATGCCGAAGGCCGTTTCATAGCAGCACATGTCAAAATAGGACCCCAAGAGTTGGTTCTTGCCAATATATATGCTCCTAACTCCCCGACGAGGCAGGTTTTTCAGGGCCTGTCTTCACGGCTGGCACCCTATATCCACAAGCCGCTTGTCATAGGAGGTGATTTTAATTCTGTTATGCAGGAGCAGGAGGATAAATCGCAGAGTGTTGACCGAGACTCTCGCTCTACTCAGCCTCCCCGTCCAACGCCCACTTTACTTGGTAATTTTGTTGAAGCTATGCAATTTACTGATATATGGCGCTTGACTCACCCAGATGGTAGAGATTATACTTTCTATTCTCCCGTTCACCACTCTTTATCTCGAATCGATTATATTTTTTGCAACCCCACAACGTTGCAACATGTTGTATCATCTACTATACATGACATAGCCATATCGGATCACTCTCCAATTTCTATCATGATAAATTTCTTAGATCCTACACCGCACCCTAGGATATGGCGTTTCCCCTCGTTTTTGGCAAATAATCAGGAGCTTTCCCGGCAGCTACAAGACACCTGGGCAGATTTCCAATCTACTAATGCGGTTCATGTTTCTAATCCAAATTTATTTTGGGATACGGGGAAGGCGGTATTACGCGGTAAAATTATTGCTTTTACGTCCGCATATAAAAAAAGAATTCTGCACCATTTCACGGAGGCTAGTAACCTTCTTTAGACTGACTCAGCGCAGGATGACGGACTCAAATACGCAGGACAATAGGACAGCTTGGGCGGACGCTAAGAACCAGTTCAACACTTGGGCGGCAGCACAGGAAACATTTCATCACTCATACCTTGACCTACAGTATCACAGGTTTGGTAACAAACCAGGAAAATTTTTGGCGCGCATGTGTAGGAAGCCTTTTACCCCCACACAATTCACCTCTTTAAAGGATTCTCAGGGGATACTTAAACATTCATCGGAAGAGATTATATCTATTCTGGAAAGTTTTTACGCAAATTTATATGGGCCGGACCCTATAGACCAGGCACGGGCGCACTCCTTTCTTGACAGCGTACATCTACCACAAATTGATCCAATAGCACTGCAATCTTTAAATGCCCCGATATCGCAGGCGGATATTTGTTTAGCTATTAGTTCCTTAGCCAATGGTAAAGCTCCAGGCCCGGACGGGTACACTTCTGAATTTTATAAACTTATGGATAAAACTCTCTCTCCTACTCTACAGCTGGTATATCAGTCTATTCAGGAGAGCGGGGTATATCTGCCATCAGCTTCGCAGGCCCACATTAAATTAATAGCCAAAAAAGGCAAGGACCCCTCGGACCCTGGTTCTTATCGACCGATTTCTCTCCTTAATCTAGATGCAAAGATTCTCTCCAAAATAGTAGCTAATCGTTTGGCCATCATTTTGCCCACCCTTATTCATCCTTCTCAAGCTGGCTTTATAAAGGGGCGCTCGGCCACCTCAAATATTCGCAAAGTGCTCACAGTTTTACATCAGGCTAAACATAACCCATTACAGGATCTAGCGATTGTTTCCCTCGACGCTGAAAAAGCGTTTTACAATGTAAGTTTTCAATGGCTTTATTCGGTCCTCACCGAATAAATTTGGCTTTTCCGGTCCGTTCACGCGTTTAATTCAGGCTATGTATTCCGCCCCGACGGCGCAGGTAGCGGGGAAAATATCCAATCCCATTCCATTACATAAGGGTACAAGACAAGGCTGCCCATTGTCCCCCCTGCTTTTCAACTTAGCTTTAGAACCCTTAGCCCGCTTCCTGTTGTTTCAATCACGACTCCATGGCATTCAAATTGCCCAACAGGATCTTCATCTAGCTTTATTTGCGGACGACATACTAATATTCACCTCCAACCCGACTCTAGACTTACCGTACATTCAATCCGTTTTCGCAGATTTTCGATGCTGCTCGGGCCTCCGTATTAATTTTGCGAAAAGTGAGGTTCTGCCGTTGTATCACGCTCGACTCCCTGAGTGGGCTGGCGACTCACTCTTTAAAATTAATACTAACCATATCACTTATCTAGGTATTAAAATTGGGAAATTGGCCTCGTCCCTTTATTCTCTGAACTATTCACCAGTAATTCAAAAAATTTTAGGGGAATTGGAAATGTGGAAAGAACTGCCATTATCACTTATGGGTAGAGTTCATCTCTTCAAGATGACGAGTTTTCCGAAGCTTCTGTATCCTCTTCAAACTATTCCTCTCCTGCTCAAACATACAGATATAGTCAGGCTGAATAAAGCGATTTCTAGTTTCTTATGGAGGGGGCGCCGTCCGCGAATAGCTATACATAAGTTGTTTCTTCCTAGATGTGAGGGTGGTCTGGGCCTTCCTAACATTAGGCTTTACAACCTATCTTGTATTTAGTTACCTAGGGACCCGCTGCTTCTTCTCTTTGGCAATCTGGAAATATCAGTGTCTGCTGCCTCACACTGCAATCTTGCTTTGTTCAGAGCAACCAAACCTTGGCTATCCATTTGCTTGATGGCGGCGAGAAGATCTATTTTGAAAAAATGGGTCTCCAACTGTCCTCCTACCATCTCAGACGTCAAATTGGAACTCAACTTTCTACTTCGATTGGATCGGCTTGGTCTGCATATAGCTCCTTCTACAACAGGAGTGGAAAAGTTCAACCGCAAGTGGGGTCAATATGTTTCAAAAGTTCTCCCAAGTCCTGAGCCCCAGCACCCTTCTCATGGTTCTCTAAGCTAGATTTAAGCTAGTTTTCAGGGTATTCCTGATGCATGGTGTTTCTATTGCTCAAGGGGTCAAATGATTGCAACATTATAAATGCTGTGTACCTCTCAGAAATCTCTTTTGTTCTCGCTTTGCTCCACTCCCACTTCGCCAATCTGGCTTATTAATCTCTCTCTCATTTTCCTGGCGGACCTATATGAAGTGGTCCCCTACTAGCACATCTTTATACATACTGATGCGCTGCTTCTCACTATACTTTAATATCTCATTATACTTTACTATCTTATTACTTTATCAGTCTATTACTTTTTTATCCTAATTTCTTTATCCTGGCTTGTTTTCATGGTCCTCTGGCCTCAGACTTTTGGTACATAACTTCTTGTACTCCAGTTCTCCTTTTTTTCTTTCCCTTTTGGCATATTCTTTATATGCTGGCTTTTCCAACTCTCTGGTCTTATGTCCCTACTGCTCTATCTCTATCCTATATTTTTACTTTATTTTTTCCTTTTTTATTCGCATACACGATGACCTCCCTATCGGTCGATATGACAAATGGTCAACATTGCTCACGTCGCTTATTCTTTTGCTTTACGTATGTTTATATATATATATGTGATTTTTCGAAATCCTGCATACTTTAACTTCAAGCCCTTGTACCCTGACATATTACATGTGCTATATTTTCCCATAGATACTCTTCATTCCAAACTTCTTCATTCCCTCTCGGATTCTTTCGGGGCTTCTGTAATATGTTTATGAGTAAATTGTTATTCTGGAATTTATTCATCTGTTTTGGCATGTTGCCACGCTATGAATACTGACAAACCTCATCGTTGGTTATTTTGTGTGTACAATAAAACCCAATAAAGCTTCTTTAAAAAAAAAAAAAAAAAAAACCCCCGGACCGGACGGACTGCCCGGAGACTGGTATAAATTATATATTTCAGATCTGGCACGACATCTCTATGATCTCTTCAGGGAAAGCTTGGCCCAGGGTGTCCTACCCCCCTCCATATATCAGGCTCACATTGTCTTGATACCGAAGCCTGGTAAGGATCCTTTACACTGCTCCTCCTATAGACCCATATCATTATTGAATTATGATTTAAAAATCCTGACAAAAATTTTATCACAGAGGTTGAGGAAACTCCTTTCTTCTCTCCTAAGCATAGATCAGACTGGATTTATCCCTGGGAAATCTACTGCTATTAATTTGTGACACATTGGCCCTGATTCACTAAGATGTGAGTCTATCAGCAGAGTCTGACCATTCAGGCAGACTCCGGTCAATCAATCAGTGGTCTGACCAGCGTCTAGCAAGCTCATTAACGAGCGTCTACTGACTACTTTGCCATTAGTGAATGAGGTATCCTGTCTGGCACATTTTTAGGTGCAATACCGGATATATTTGCTAGATGGCGCACAAGCGCAGGCTTTATTAACATTGGCGTTTTTCTGATAGAAAATTCTAATACAGCTGTACTATTACATTCTGAAAATTCTCTTTTGCTATTTTTTTTTTTTTGCTGTTTCTCCAAAATGATCAGGAAAGTATTGCATTTACTAATGAATGTCATACATTCTATTTTCAAATGTTAAACATTTTCACACTTATATCTCAAATAATTTATATACTTCTAATTTCCCAATATAGTTATATATCTTCATTCTCTTTAATCACATAACTATTCTATGTTAAAGACAAGTGCAGCGCTATAAATGCATGTGATCAATAATGAACGCATGTAAAAACCAAAAAGTGTAAAGAATTGCAATAATGATGTAAACTGGTAAATCATGCTAAAATAAGTTCATATAATTATTCCTGAATAATGGAATGTCCTTGGTGTGAGAGTACCAACTCAGAGAGTGCCTATGAATGGCACATGTGTTCTCTCCGTGACGGACAGTAGTGCATGAACTCGTGAAAGGTAAACCACGCTTGGGACTGATCTACACTCACCAGAACAAAAGTATTAATGTGCATGGGTTATACACATCGCACATCTGGGGGTGCAGCGGTATGCTGGTAGCTATGGGTTAGTCATCCAGCTCCATCCATCCATCCATCCATCCATCAGGGTGGGTGCCCAAATGGTCCTGGGGAAGAATTAGCTCAGCCACAGGAGCCAGAAAGGTGCTCAATAGTGTAGTACACTGTCACAGGGGTGGATGACCTTTCACGAGTTCATGCACTACTGTTCGTGGTTATATTTATCTTGTGTAAGACCATTTTACTAGTCTATATCAGTGACCAGCGCTCGCTTTATCATTTTTAAACAATGTAACTATTCTACATTATAACTGTGTTTCCCACAGTGGTTTAGTGGTTAGAGCTCAGAACTTACAGCACTTGGGTCATGGGTTCTAATCCCAGTCTTGGCAACATCCCAAAAAAATGGAGATCAATTTTCTGGGTTGTGCCAGGAATATTGATCAATCAATTATGATTTTGCCTAATGACTAGAAAGTGGATGAATGTTACTTGCGTACTGTTCTTCTGCCAATTAGGTCATGTGCAAGTTTCATGCCGTGTATATTTCATTGTAACTTTTTTCTCTTTTAAATCTGTCTCCTTATACAACTTGACCCCCTCCCCCACCCCATCATCACCTGTCCCATATGCAAATCTATGGATCACCGCCCCACTCTTTAACTATCTATTTACTGATCAAGTGAATGTGTCTCATTTTCTATCAGCTACAGCTCAGATCTCACATTATTATACAATTGCTGATTGTATCTCACCACTAGTCTGATTGAATTCACAATTCCTGGTCAGTCCTGTTCCCTGACCTCTAATAACCTTTAGGGCCAGTTCACACTACATGTGTTTCAGTTGCTTTTTCAGCATCACAAACGCACAGAAAGAAGGTTATATGGTTGTCAATGTCATAGTTCACATCAGCGCTTGCATTTTCAATGCATTGCAGGTGCTGTAAACAAAGTTGACCACGCTGCATTGTTTCTGCACAGAACTGTACTGGAACACATTAAAACGTCCTTGAATGTACTAAAACGCACATGTCCCTAACTACATTGAATACAAAGAAAATAGAAAAAAATAAGTGGAAGGGATACAAAAATGCAATGTAAACATGTCCAAAACGCATCCAAAATGTACTGGAACACACTAAACATGCATGCCAAAAGGGCATGAAAAAAACCCATCAGGAACACATCTAGACTGTTTCTATAGTGTGAACCAGCCCTTAGGACTTGTTCACACCATTGGTGGTGCAGAAACGCATGCAAGAACACACATTTTCTAGCACAGCAAAGAAATGCAATGCCCTGTGTAGATGTGCGCAGGTACCATGATGAAAACGTTGTTGCACCTACACACGTCTATTAAAAACAGCCCCATTCACAGCCACAAATACGCATGGCACCACACTACTGTGCGGTTAGGTGCGACACACTTGGAAAATAACATAAAAATAAGCCAACATGGCTAAAACATATCTTGAAAATATGGGGACTCTGATATCCGGCGACAGTCCGTTCACGAACGAGAAGCAATTCTGCACCCCTAAAACCAACATAGAGGAAAGGGATGGTCAAATTGCTGTGCTGCTTCCAAACCACCTCTGGCATGCCAGGGTCATTATGCAGGTCCTCGATGCCAGTTCTTGCCTGCGGCCACAAAATATCCACTGGCCACAAGTGAAGGTGAGTGGAGGACGTGAATGTGGATTTCTACCAGCTTCAACCGCAAGCAGTACCACTCCTGAAAAATGAGAGCAAATAATCATTGACACGTCATCATGACAGTCAATTCTCAGTGCAGGCTATCTAGAGTGTCTTTCCTTTTTAACCATTTCAAGAGTTCAAGGAAAAATTCTTGGAGCATCTACTGTGTTTGGAAAGGCCAAAGGTCCCCCCCTCCCCCAGGCACACTAATGCTTATGCAGGCCATAGACGGGGAGAAAAACAGCCGATTTTTCTTTTAAAAAATGAAAAATCGGTTGTTCAAGCGGCCGACGTTACCAGCAATGGTAAAAAAAAAATCGGCCGATTTTCATCCCGTCTACAGCCGGCAAAAAGTGTCCCTGCAGAGAGCTCCGCTATTTCTTTGACAGTTCTTTGACATTTATAGCGGTTGCAACAATGTATTTGTATCCATTTCGGATACAGATGTTTTTATTCGGAAACAAATAGATACAATGTTGCAACCGCTGTAAATGTCAAGGAACTGTCAAAGAAATAGCGGAGCTCTCTGCAGGGACACTTTTTGCCATACTGGAATTCCTCTCATTTTTCATCCTTCTTCTTCCTCTTCTTCTTCATCATCATCCTCTTCTTCCTCTTCATCATCTTCTTCTTCTTCTTCTTCATCATCATCCTCTTCTTCATCATCTTCATCATCATCATCCTCTTCTTCTTTTTCTTCTTTTTGTCTTCCTCTTGCAGGTCACTGCTCATGTGCAGATTTTTTATCAGTAAAAAAATCGGCCGATTTGCCCATCATTGCCGCGAAAATCGGCCGATCGGCAAATTCGGCCGTTTTTTTCCAACTTTACCGAAAAAAAAAATCTGCCAAAATACCGAAAAACGGCCGAACAAATAGCCCACCAACGATCTGAAAATCGGCCGATTTTATTTTCGGCCGAAAAATCGGCCGATTTTCGACCCATCTATGGCCTGCATAAGATATGGTGTGGCCCTAGGGTCAATGTGTGTTTAGAATACTTCCAAAATGCACATACAAAAACACTCCATCCAAATGCATGTTGCATTTCTATAGCATGTTAAACAGAAGAAAAATGCACTTACATAATGTTAACATGCGCAAGTAAAAATAGACAAAATCCACATCCTTTTATTCTGGCTTCACATACATGCATTGTGGTCTAACACCGCACTCCTGGGCAAATCACATGCAATTTGTGTGCGTTGCAATTAGAGACAAACATTTTGCACACCTCAAATTGCACCGCATCCGGGCCAAAAATGTGCAGGACCCTTTTTCAGGGTATGCACATGGGTGTGAATAGGCATGCCATCCAATTTGGCAAATCGCAATACGCTTTGTGTACCAATATTGGTGTGTTGGTAACTTCACCTAGAAAGCCGCAGCAGGTGGCATGAAGGGGTTGCGGTTGTGATGCGGTGCAGCGCTTGCACAGAAAACACTGCAAATTTCACATCGCATCTGTGTGACACCAGAATGTGCCAATATGTGGCTTGACAAAGCACAGTGGTCAGTGCAGATTATTTTCAATCCATGTTTTTTTACACTTTTCATTCACTGGTTTAACTCAGGTGATCATTAATCACAATTATCTCCGGAGATCACATGCAGCCCCTCAACCATCTACACATATCTCTGGAAATCTATACAGATCTCCTTGAAAAAATGTCTCCTCTCCTCTTCGGAAAACAATTGTCCTCCACCTCATAAACAGGGGGACAGAGAAGACTTCTCCTTGATAACTAAAATCAGATGAATTATCTGTGCTTAATAAACATACACCAATACTGCAAATGCATTGTACTGTCCAAGGCATTGCACACGAACGCATTGCACACTAGAAATGTCAAATGCGTTAGTGTGTACAGTGCATGAGTGTAAAATGCTTTAGTGCACACTGCAGTGTACAACGCATTGCACACTGTAATACTCTGTACAAAGTAATACCGTGTACACCCACACATTATAGACTGTAATGCACTGTACACTGTCATGCAGGCTGGAGCTACGCATTGCACACTGTGATACCGTGTACACCCACACATTGTAGACTGTAATGCACTGTACTCTGTCATGCAGGATGGAGCAACGCATTGCACACTGTGATACCGTGTACACCCACACATTGTAGACTGTAATGCACTGTACACTGTCATGCAGGATGGAGCAACGCATTGCACACTGTGATACCGTGTACACCCACACATTGTAGACTGTAATGCACTGTACACTGTCATGCAGGCTGGAGCTACGCATTGCACACTGTGATACGCTGTCCACTGTCATGCAGAATCCAGCAACACATTGCACACTGTGATACCGTGTACACCAACACATTGTAGAATGTAATGCATTATACGCAGTATACATGTCCAGATATTCAAAGATTAGCCATGAAGGCCTAGCTGGTTACCTATTTGGCGACCGCAGATAGCCGAATAACGCTACACTGCATCCAGGCAGCTCTGGGAGGGTGTCATATGACATCCTGGCAGAACGCGCTTTCCGTGATTGCTGTGTCCTAAGGACACAGCTGATCACGTGATGTGGTAAAGACCAATCACAGCGGCTTTTTACCATGTGATCAGCCATGTCCAATGACACGCTGATCACCGGGAAATGCATTTGCCGGGTCTTGGCTGCACTTTCATCACGCTGTCAGAATGTGTGGAAAGTACTGCCGAGAACCAGCAGTTATCAAAGCAGGGGTCGGCCCCGATGATCAGTGCCCACCAGTGCCACCCAACAGTTACGCCCACCTGTGGCCAGCAGTGCCACCCACCAGTGCTGCCTCATCAACGCACATCAGTGTTGCTAAATTACCAGTTTACCAAATGTTATAATATAAACAGCCTTTTATTCATTATGAGCTATTTTGTGGTTTATCGAGCAAAAAGTAAAACTCACAGCAGCAAGTCAATACCACCCAAAGAAAGCTCTATTTGTCTGAAAAAACTGATACAAATTTAAGATGGGTACAATGTGGCATGACCGCACAATTGTCATTCAAAGGGTAACAGTGCAGAAAGATGAAAATTGGCCAGGACAGGAAGGGGGTAGGAGTACCCAGTAGGCAAGTGGTTAATATAATTGACCCATCAATACCCAAGAGCTAATGTACAGATAAGTAGCATGTGCACCAAGTGAGATTCTGCTAGGCCCCACCCACAAAATTACAATTACTTGTCCCTCACATGTTATAAACATATTTGCAATGGCCACACTTACTTTACATATAAGGATCATCTCCTCAGTTGAGAACTGTGCTCTCGCCATGTCCAAATGCCAATAAAGTTATCAAAATTTTCAACCAACACAAAACCTCCAACCACTTCTCATCCACTTACACTCCCCACAACCACTTCCGGGTGCGTGCGCACCAGATGACGGACTTCCAGGAGGATAGCTGCTCGTGCGCCATGGGGGACACCTGTTTGGCGTTTATTTGTGCACGATCGCGCATATCTATGCACGATCGCTCATTTCTATGCACGGCTATGATAGCTTTCGCGAATGTGTGTTTTAGTGATTTTTTTTCTTTTTAAACCTTGGCTAATATATCTTTGTTGCCAAAGGCCAAAAATCAACATACAGTGGGGACTATTTTATTACTGTAAATCAAATTGTAGAAAACCTGTAGCTGGCTGCACAGTGAATGTGACATATTCATTAGTACATAATATTGTGGTGCAAGCAGGTTTTTTTTATTTTTTTTGTTTGGTTTTGAAAAAGCCAGTTTGCACCCACTTGCATATTCACGCTCTTACAAGCTACATTTGAGCAGATTATATAAGTATACAAAGTAACTATTAAGGTTGTTCATATATTGAACATAAAATAAACACAAAAACATCGGTGAAACATTTATTGATCAAATATATCTTCATTTATTTGGTCAGCAGGAACAAGTAGGTACAGTCAATATCTTGGCGAGTCACAAAAATAGGATTGATGTGGCAAAAAGAAAACACTCCTGCTCATAAGAGCTTACAATCTAAAGATACTTCTAGTGAACTGTGTGTGCTCAGGTTATAGCAGGAAACAAAGGGGAAGATGAATCAAGTAACATTTTCGTGCACATAAGGTTTACTTACACAATCATTTAGTATAAAGATCCATTCACAAAAAAGTCTACACATCAAAATATAAAGAAAAGACATATGTGAAAAACCCCTCCCACCTCTACAAATCCCCTCCCACCTCTACAAATCCCCTCCCACCTCTACAAATCCCCTACACATACATTTGTCAGCAGGTTTGTAAGAAAAATGCATTTGAGTCTAAATAAGCAAGCAAAATTAAAACAAGAGCAGATTTTAAACAAAACGATTGACATGTGTGAGGCTTTCAATGCAAAAAGAAAAAACACAATCATTGTGCAATAACACACAAACACACTTTACAAGGCCAAAAATATGCAAACATTTCCAGCCCACTTCCAAACACAGCCTGAGTGGTGTCTGGGGCAATTCAGCACAAAATCTCTTCCTCCCCCAAACCACTACAAGCAAGGACTTAGTCACAAACCATCCGGCCTAGTAACAGGCCAAATCACTCCCTACTGCACATCTTTATATAAGCTAGGTTGTATTTGGAGCGTGCCAAACAAGGCCCCACACCCAATGAAGCCACACCCACCACTGACCTTAGTTTGGTCAGTGAAAGTGTTTTCACCTGATGAATCCTCTTCCTACCTGCATTAACCCTTGGTATACAGGCCCCACAAATCAGAAAGATATATACAGTGAAATGTACGTGTGCAGCATACAACAGAACATTGAGCAGGGATGTGAAAGGGAACCCCAATTGGAACCTTTATTGCTACTATGGTCACAATTCCCTCCAGATTCTCGCATGAGTTAAGACAGTCACATGACCACATCTTGTATGCAATACTGAAAATGACAAATCGATTTGACTAGTATGGTGAATTTCCCATCAATTGGTAAAACACTCCAGAAATCAAACATCACCAAACATTACACTCTGGGCAAAGCTGATTTACAAATCATGCAACTTACAGTAAAGTTGACCATTTCAATGCAATTTTCAAGACATCTGACACAGATCTCTATGCAAATTGCCACTAAAGTAGTACATGTACTACTATAGAAATCAGTGTTTGAAACGCACCCATGTGGTCACTCTAATAGCAGACAATAGGGTGCGACTTTGCAGACGATTTACAGCTTGCATGTTGTGCAAATCACATGCCAAGTCCCACTCAATGAGCACGCTATTGGAGCGTTCATATTGTTGTGGTTCAAACTTGGTAGGAGCCGCAAGTAATAATAGAGTAATGAATACACTACTTTTCATGCAATTTGCTGAGAGATGTTGAATGTCTTGCAAATTGCACTTGAAATCACCATGTACCCCGACTTTGAAATCATGCAACTTCTATGCAAGTCACATGATGTGACTGTGGTGTCAATAACACCACTTAGAAATCTGCTTTAATGTGACCGGGTAGCCCCCAGTAACATTGTTTGCGATTGCCATGCAATTGGCATGACAGGCGACTTGCAAATCGTAGACCAAGTCGCACCCTATTGGCCACTGTAGGCTCTGTTCACATCCAATTGGATTGTGAACTCGTGCAACTTCACTGTAAGTTGGACAATTGCCGCATCGGATTAGATGTGACAGTGGTGTTGGCCCCCAGTAACATTGGGTGCAATTTGCCATGCAAAGAGCAAGCTGCTGGCCATGCCAATCACATGACAAGTCACATCCAGGGTGTGCAATTTCAGGTGCGATTTGTGCATTGACATCGTACCTGATATTGGATATAATGAATGTGAATGTGAGGGGAGTAACGTACGCCATTTGTTGCAGCGAGAGTTCAAAGGTATTTGAGAATTGTGGCCATTTATTAGCAATTTAACATCTAGACTCAAATAGAAATCGCAATGCTACACACAATTGAAAACACAACTAGTTAGTAATTCTCTAGAAAACACAGTAAAATTGGCAACTTAAAGAGTAATTTTCAATTGCATATAGTGTGAGCGAAGCAGGAAAATCAACAAAGGAAATAAATCTTTGAAGGCGTGCGGTACCTGCCTGCTGGGATAAGGGTCTGCTATGCATTTGGGGGAAAAATGCACGCCAGGATTTGTGACAAGTTTGATGTGTGGATTCACCAACCAAGTCTTTTCTCTCTCGTTCACTCTTCTGAATGTCTCTCTTTATCACTCTTCATATGTATCTCTCGCTCACTCTTCTTAGTCTCACTCTTCTCTCTCTCTGTCAGCTCTTTGCTTGCCAAATCCTTCACAAAAGTGGGTGGAGTGTAAACCATCATTATCAAATCTATTAGTGATTCAGGCCCTTATCTTATCCCATTGTATGACATTCACATAAGGTGCAGCTTTGAAGGTGTTTCAACAGACAAGGCCTCATTCTAATTCACATTTTAGGGATCATTTAGACAGAATGCAAAGATGTTGCCAGAACATGTATGTGAAGACAGCCACACACGGAGATCATGCTACTACCTCGCCGGGGTTGGGATTCGAATCGACAACCCTAGAGTTGTGAGGCAGCAGTGCTAACCACTAACCCACGGAGCTACATTGCTAACCCAGCCTGTATTTCTGTGCTGTGAATCAATCTTAGGTCCCTGGGCAAGTTCAGTGTAACTAGCCAGATATCTCCAATGTGACACAAATGTTGTGCTATGTTGCCAATTCAGATGTATGTTGGTTCTATGTATCCCAATACAAAGGATTGCAATACTAATACAGGCGTACCTCGGTTTACCAACGCCTCAGGGAACGTCATATTTGGGGTACAAATGTCAAACCATTTCAGTTAATTGGTCTGTTTACAAATGTTTGAATAATTTGGTATGGGCATGTGGCCTGGTATGGTTCAGGAGGGGGGGAGGCACTCGCTCGTCGTCGTCCCCCCCTTTCCTGACCTGCCGGGCTGCATGCTCGGATAAGTATGTGTTATGGATTTAGGGGGGTACCCCATGCTGTTTTTTATTTAATTTCAGCGTGGAGTTACCTCTTAACATCCATACGAGACCCGAAGGGCTTAGTATGGATGGGAGGGGGGACCCCACGCCAGTTATTTAAAGAACTGTTTATAAATCACTGCAATACTTTGACATTCAACTGTCAGTGGGGAAATCCGCCGACAGCTGAAACATGAGCGCTGCATTGGTTTTCATTACTAAAATGCTGCATGAGTTGATAACATAACTCATGCGGGATTGTAGGAGCGACAGCCATGAGTTAATGTTTCATCTGTCAGCGGGGTTCCCCACTGACAGCTGAATGTAAAATAATTCCCTTTATTGCATAAATAATAAAAAAAAAGCGTGGGGTCCCCCCTCCCATCTGTACCAAGCCCTTCGGATCTGGTATGGATATTAAGGGGGAACTCCACGCTGGAATTAAAAAAAAAACCAGCGTGGGTCCTCCTCAATATCCATACCAGACCCTTATCCGAGCATGCAGCCCGGCAGGTCAGGAAAGGGGGGGGACGAGCGAGCGCCCCCCCCCCTCCTGAACCATACCAGGCCACATGCCCTCAACATGGGGGGGGTGCTTTGGGGCAGGGGGGCTCCCCCCCCCCCAAAGCACCTTGTCCCCATGTTGATGAGGACAAGGGCCTCTTCCCCACAACCCTGGCCGGTGGTTGTGGGGGTCTGCGGGCGGGGGGCTTATCAGAATCTGGAAGCCCCCTTTAACAAGGGGGCCCCCAGATCCCGGTCCCCCCCCCCCTACGTGAATGATTCTGCGGTACACGGTCCGCAGACTCATTCACAAAAAAACTAAGTGTGGTGTAAAAAAAACACAGTACAGGGTCTTTGACAAGTCCTTTATTAAAACAATGTCCCCCGAAGTAGATCCAACGTCAATCGCGGCGGCGGCGACCCGAAAAAAGGAAAAAAAAAAAAGGTTCCGCTCCCGTCCGAGGCTTCCAGCCTAGTGAAGAAAAGCCTAGCTGACAGTTCTTATATAGGTATGGGCGGGGCCAGCCGGGAACAGCAAGCATGTGACATGGGGCGGGTCACTGGGATGATGTCCCCGGCTGGCCCCGCCCATACCTATATAAGAACTGTCAGCTAGGCTTTTCTTCACTAGGCTGGAAGCCTCGGACGGGAGCGGAACCTTTTTTTTTTTTCCTTTTTTCGGGTCGCCGCCGCCGCGATTGACGTTGGATCTACTTCGGGGGACATTGTTTTAATAAAGGACTTGTCAAAGACCCTGTACTGTGTTTTTTTACACCACACTTAGTTTTTTTGTGAATGAGTCTGTGGACCGTGTACCGCAGAATCATTCACGTAGGGGGGGGGGGGACCGGGATCTGGGGGCCCCCTTGTTAAAGGGGGCTTTCAGATTCTGATAAGCCCCCCGCCCGCAGACCCCCACAGCCACCGGCCAGGGTTGTGGGGAAGAGGCCCTTGTCCTCATCAACATGGGGACAAGGTGCTTTGGGGGGGGAGCCCCCCTGCCCCAAAGCACCCCCCCCATGTTGAGGGCATGTGGCCTGGTATGGTTCAGGAGGGGGGGGGGCGCTCGCTCGTCCCCCCCCCCCTTTCCTGACCTGCCGGGCTGCATGCTCGGATAAAGGTCTGGTATGGATATTGAGGGGGACCCACGCTGTTTTTTTTTTAAATTTCAGCATGGAGTTCCCCCTTAATATCCATACCAGACCCGAAGGGCTTGGTATGGATGAGAGGGGGGACCCACGCTGTTTTTTTTTTTTTTTTTTTTATTGCGGACCTTTATTTTTACATTCAGCTTTCAAAATAAATTTTATCTAGACCTTCAAAATAAGTAAAATCATAACAGAAATAATTATAAAGGATAAGAAACAAAAATATAATCACTAAAACGAAGGAAATCTAATTAGTTTACATGAAGATATGCTTAATGCTGTTTATTAAACACAGTAGTCGCGACCGAGTGCCGGCTGTCAGAGGAATCCACAATCAGATTCACTATTAGTCAGTGGCTAAAAAGCAAACGCCCATGGCAGAGGACTAAAATGTGTTCTGCACATGCTCAGTTCTATCTGCCAAAGACACTGCACGGGCATCTAGATTTTTACTGTGTCGATTTCCTTGAAAAAAACGATTTTTAACACATTCTTAATTTTTTTGGAAATAGCAGATATTGTTTAAAGTGAAGTCCTGATATTTGGCAAAGCAAATTTCTAAGTGAACGTCTCTACAGTGATTTTTCATGGTGTTAGACGTGCTTCTTAGCAAGTCTGCTTTTGTGAGTCTGATTCCGGGCGTGTGTCTTTTTGTGAATTAGATTGGGCGTCTGCTTATGGGCTCTGCTCAATAGTGAATTAGGTTGCAGGGTCAAAAATGGACGGACGCCCATGAAAATTGGGCTTAAGCCCATAAATATGCGCCCACGCCCAATAGTGAATCAGGGCCATTTTGTCACATACTCAATTCCCTTCGGCGGGGTCATCCTCCTGGGTGATGGTCATACTTGACATTGAAAAGGCGTTTGACTCTGTTGACTGGGTTTATATGTCTAAGGTGTTGGAGCTGATGGGTTTTGGCCAACATTTTAGTTCCTGGTTAAGTATTTTATATAGTGATCCCCAGGCCCAGATCAAGTTGGGTGGCGACCTTTCTGACCCTTTCCCTGTGGTTAGGGGGACAAGACAGGGATGTCCTCTTTTACCTGCCCTCTTCGCGTTGGTTATGGAGCACTTGGTTCAGGCCTTATGGATGTCCCCCGAGGTTTGGGGCATACAGGTGGGCACTATTACTGAGAAAGTGGCTCTATACGCAGATGATATGGTGTTGTTTCTCCATGATCCGGTCCATCCCTTAAGGTGGCCTTGACCCTGATTTCTCGCCATTATTGGGACTAAGGGTTAACTGGGAAAAATCTTAAATTCTCCCTATAGACCAGAGTTCTAAAACTTTGCTTGATCCTGACATCCCTTGCAGTGGGCCTCCACAGTGAAATATTTGGGTATTGTGGTTTCAACAAACCCCTTAGATTTTTGTAGGCTCAATTTATTGCCGTTACTCTTGAGGGTGAAGCAATGTATGACATCATGGATTAACCTTCCACTCTCTCTCTTTGGTAAGATTAACTTAGTCAAAATGAAACTCCTTCCCGCCTTCCTCTATGTACTTCGACATACTATGGTCTGGATCCCACAGAAATATTTCAAACAATTTGATGCAACAGTAGTCTCTTTCCTGTGGGGTTCGAGGCAACCAAGATTTAAACTAAAGGTGCTGCAGTGACCCTGGACTGTGGGGGGTTTAGCCTGCCCTGACCTCTATTCTTATTACCTTGCGGTGTTGCTCTCTTATGCGCACAACTGGATTGTGGCTGATGAGCCAAAGCTGCTGTGGTGTTGGAGACAGCCTTAATGGGTTCTTATGAAGCCCTCCGTAACCTGTTATATAGGGGTCCGGCCACACCTCTTCCCATTACTATGGCTATGAGAGCGGTCCTTAGGGCCTGGTGGTTGCACTTTCTTTTAGAGTCTGGTCACCTCACACCCCATTATGGCTGAATCCCTCTTTAAAACAATTCTTTCTATTCCATGACCCTCAGGTCTGGGCATCAAAAAATGTTAAGTATCTGCAGCAGATCTGTGAGGGTGGTACGCTCAGAACCTTTGATTCCTTAAAAGCCTAATATGCCCTCCCCAACTCCTATTTTTTTAGATACATTCAACTACGTCATGCTTTTCATCGACAAGGGTAGTCCACTATAGTTTCTGGAACTAGGGTGTGAGTCCATGCTGTGGGATGAGTCCTTGAGGAAACCCCTCTCCTCTCTTTATAAAGCCTTGCAGTCATTGGTCCATATTGGCCTTGAACATCTTTTTGCGCAATGGCGCGTGGAGGTGCCTGATTTGGACTCTGAGGATTGGGAGTACATATGGGAGCATCCTGTGCAGCAATTGGTTTCTACTCGTGACCGATTGATTCAATTTAGGATTCTACATTGAATATATTATACTCCTCAGAGGCTGCGATGGATGTTCCCTGCACACCCTTCTAGTTGTTGGCGATGCCCTGAGGATCCAGCTACTTTTTTGCATATCTTCTGGAGCTGCCCTGTTATCCAAAGATACTGGACAGATGTAGTTGACAATATATTCTCTATAACCACAGTTTTTGTATCACTATCTATTGAGGTTTGTCTGTTGGGTTTAGTTCAGGCCTTGGCTATCTCTCGCACCATGAGAACCTTGATTGGTTTCTTGATTTTTTATGCTCGCAAAGCGATACTCTTAAACTGGAAGTCCGCTCATGCTCCCACATCCAGTTTCTGGGAACAGCTGGTCAATACGGTTCTCCCTCTTTATGAATACACTTATGAATCTAGGGGGTGTTCCGCTAAATTTACGAAGGTGTGGCATATCTGGATTGACTCTTCCAGCCCTGATTAGGATTGAGTGGTGGTTCTCTACCTCTTGTCGCAATTTTTTTTTTCTTTGGTGTGGGTTGTCAGTGATCTTCTTCTGTCGGAATTGTCCTCTGCCATATCTAAGCCCTGTGATATCATTGGGTGTGGTTGTCATCTGTTTGTTGTTGTTCACCTTATCTATGTGTTATGTTTTTCCTCTTTTTTGTTTTTCTTTTTGTTATTATTTGTGCTTTTATTAAGCCTGGGTATACCCAATAGGCTTTGTTTTGTATTCTCCACTTTATAACTCAATAAAGAGAATAAAAAAAAAATTATTACAACAAAGTGCCTGTTTGTGTGCCATGTAGCAGGGCAGCATGTTTTCCAATTCTAATCCCTCTCCTTCCTGTCATGAACGTGTGCACCAGAGGCAGGATGCAGCCTCCATTTTGTTAAGAATCTCCATTTTCTCCCCTCGTACTTTCCCCCTCCCTCTCTGAGAGGCACAATGACATATGGCAGCTTGTGTGTGTTAAAAGTGTCACAGGCCAGAGCCCAGCAGGGGGGCTATGAGCTGTAGGACCCCCAAGGGAGCTGGGGCCTCACTGTCCAAGGAACCTGTAAAATGTAGCATCTCATAAAAGCTACAAAAAGCCTTCCCAGGAGTTCAAAGACATCCGAACGAAGGCAGGAACAGCTAACACTTTTAGAAAATCCATTTTTCCCCTATGTCTCATATCTTGGAATATGAGAGACTTGCATAAAAAACAGGCATATCGTCAGATTGGCCACGAGGAGGCGAACAGTTTGATAGATTACTCTTCATGGTTGGAATACATAGAAAAGCAGAAAAGTAGATCTCGTGAAACATTAAGTGTAGAATTTCATAATTCACATCTAATCAATCCTCAGACGTGTCTGCATAATAATCTACCCGCAGGTGGAATGTCACTTGTGCATAGGAAAAGTTATGAGCAAAATATGAGTTATGAGAGATTTCGGCTATAGTTTAGGCCTCCGCCCGACGAGCCCTCCCTAAACGGGGCATTGGTCCTTGACTTCAGAAACATCCCCTGCTAGGGAACTACAAAATGGGCTGTCAGGCCTAAGAGAGCTAAGTGGAAGAATTCTCCCATTTTAACATCAATACCACCTGGGGAGACCCATACCCTTTAGCTCTGAAACTTGATCTGCTAACCCAGGACTTTGGCAAGTACTTTAACCCTTTAACCTCTCCCTGGTATCTCTTTGCTGTGCTGTTGTTCCCTGTATATTTATATATATATTGGTTACATCTTTGCTCTGTAAATAGTTTTATTGCACCCCTTTTTGACTTTTCAGTAATAAATCTTTCCTTCTGAAAGTGTTGAACTGTTTCTATAGCTCTTAATTGCAATTTACGAATTCCTGCCTCTAAAAAGAACGCTACTGTGTTTGTTTAACCCTCTGTATAACCGGCCTGCGGTGACCGTGTTATACAGACGATTACCTCAACCATTATAGTGTTATTGCGGATATCGCCGAATTTTCTCTTTCTCTGTACAAAAAGGAGGTGGTGGCAGTGTGAAGGGTTAATTGTGTAGTTAACCTGACCGAGTAACAATCGCTCAGGCTGCCGGTTCATCGATTGTGGTCCATTAGCTGGAAAATAGTTGTGCAGGGTGTGGCTGGGTGTGGCATTGTTACGCACGTGAAATCGCGGCTTCAGATTGGCCAGTCCTTCGGTCACGAGTTTGGTGAGAAGGTCAGGGGTCTGACGCCGCGTCCGTCTCATATTGGTGACAGCGATCGTGGGATTGTCACATATTGGTGGCAGCGATCCCACGTCCGTCACACTCCCCACCTGTTACTAGTTGTCAAGAGCACTGTCAGCTTAACATTTGATAGGCTCCTAGCAACCATATCAGGCTATCTATTGGCTATACAATCTGCCCACTGTCCTTGGTCAATCACAGGGGAATGTCTTCCTTGGTTTAGATATACAGCATGTGGGACTGGCTTTGAAGTAAAAAGTCTAACCAATGTGTGCTACCTGAAAATCTTCTGTGTGCTACCTTTAACTTCATCATATAAGAGAACACAAACAAAATTCTCAACTTTGAGGCTTGTGAAATACTTTCTTCTCTGTTGTCTTTTTGTCTTGCCTTCAATATCTAATCATTTAATTAGGTTTTTATAGAAGCATATGCAAAATATTCATCAGCACAATGTCTAGTACATTTCAACTTTATCTGTACACTAATTATATAACCTGAAAGTACCCTATGCTTTATTATGTCAGAAACTTGTCATTTAAAGAAGAGTAAAGTTTAATTGCTTATTTTTTACATAACATTTCAGATTAGAAAACAAATTTCTAGTGTTTTAATGGTTACACTCTTTTTTGCATTGATTGCAAAAACCACTAGATGATGTTGGCTTTTTTTTTTACAAACTCTAGAGCAGTGGTCTCCAAACTGAGGCCTGGGGACCGGATGCAGCCCTTTCCTTACCTTTATCCTGCCCTTGAGAAAATACCTCCCACTGATGCCAACAATGGGGCACAATTCTTCCCACTAAAACCAAGGATGGAGCATTGTTTACTCCCACTGGCCACTCTCTGGCCACCCAAAAGGAAAAAGGACATAAAATTGGCCCTTTGTCTGAAAGGTCTGGAGACCCCTGTTCTAGAGCATTACTGTTGTGACACAGCTCTTATTGAGTACAACTCCTTCCACAGGGGCATGGTTCAGCATGGAGCCTAAATCATGCCTTTGAACATCTTTTAAATTTCAGGCATTGGTGTGTAAGTTCTACTTTTGAGACTGACTGCTCACCCAAGTTTGGCATGAAGACTATAATTCCCTTTGCAACCTATAATTGTATCCATTGTTACTGGCCTGTCATTTCCAGTAGTGCACTGCATGAGGTTGGTGAACTCTCCCTCTCTTTGAGAGATGTTGTATCTGTGTATTCATTCAGGGAATGTATATAGTTTGTAGAGACCTATGAAAAAGCTTCGATCTTATTTGGAGGCCCATGAACTCTCAGAGGTAGGTCAAAACGTATCACGAGGCTCTATCCCTTTGTGTAACATCTAAACATAATCATTTGCAATCATTTTAGCTGTTCACATGATTTCTAAAGTGCATGGCTGTGTGCATTTATGTCCATTAGTTGGAACACATAACAACAAATGGAATGATAAACACGAGATAAAAGCCTTTTAATGTAGAACGTGTAAAAATCGGGTACAACATAATTCTAATGTAAAAACAATGTACCAGTGCAGCATTTCAAGCAATAATTATCTTTTTCAAACACTTTGCTAAACAGAATAATTTAGAACAGCCAAATTTAGCTGAATATGTTTATTTTGTTCAATATTTGAAAAAGAGTTTAATTACTGAAATATGTATAAATTTCTTCTTGTAAATTCAGTGCTCATTCCTTTTGTTTTCTGTCACTGCTAGTTAAATTTGCTTTTTGCCCTTAGCATTCTCTTAGTTGACATTCTGTTGCCAAACATAATCACATTTGCTACCACATGTAATATGTGAAGCAGAATGAAGCCCTAATTTTTAAATTTGTATTTTATTTTAAAGACTTTTTTTTAAATAGATAGATAGATAGATAGATAGCGAAACATTAATTTCTCCTATTTTAGTGAACATACCTAACATTATACAGGTGAAACTCGAAAAATTAGAATATCGTGCAAAATTTCATTTATTTCAGTAATGCAACTTAACCTCCTTAGCGGTATTCCCGAGTGTAGCTCGGGGTAACATTTCAGTACCAAAAGTGGTAACCCCGAGCTACACTCGGGAATACAATGCGGCACTGCTCCGGCATGTGTTCTTCACTTACCTTACCTTGCGCTCCCACGATGTGTCCCCTGCAGCGTCCCCGGCCATCTCCTCCGGCCGATGCCGGCATCCGGCTTCTGTGTCCTGTCCCTGTGACGTCGGGACGTACGGGCGCCGCCGCCGCCGCCGGCGGCGGGAAATTTAAAAATTTTAAAAAATGTCATTTTTTTTTTTACATTTTACATAGTAAAACATTGCTGTCTCAACCAATTTCACATACATTTTGTCTCTAGTGCTTTGTCCTGCGCCCTGCCTGCATTTTGTCTGTTCTTTCTGCCTGGAAACTGAGAAACGTCCATGGCATCCAAAAAGTGTCCCTTTAGGTCAAAAGCGGTTTAGATCAGCTAGAGAACAGCGATAGTAAATCAGAACCACTTGCAGAATTGAGTGATAATGATTCGTGGGGAAATTCGTCATCAGACACTGAAAACGATTTTGCGACTGAGCTCACCGATGTGCGAACTTGGCGCTATATTTCAAATTTCAGTGTTTTTGGTTTGATTATATTATTGAATTACATTTTTTATTATTTTTATGATTATTTATTAAATTATAATTTATGATTTTGTGTTTCAAATTTTATCATACCCGAGATGTTTACTAGACTCTTGTTCGGACAGATTTCAGTGAGTTATTCCTAAATATTACAGGCCTACAATTAAAAAAATACATATTTCCATGCAAAAAAATGGTACCGCTTTCAGCACCAAAAATCTGAAATAATCATACCGCCAGGGAGGTTAAAAGGTGAAACTAATATATGAGATAGACTCATTACATGCAAAGCAAGATAGTTCAAGCCCTGATTTGTCATAATTGTGATGATTATGGCTTACAGCTCATGAAAACCCCAAATCCACAATCTCAGAAAATTAGAATATTACATGCAATCAATAAAACAAAGATTGTACATAGAACAATATCGGACCTCTGAAAAGTATAAGCATGCATATGTACTCAGTACTTGGTTTGGGCCCCTTTTGCAGCAATTACTGCCTCAATGCGGCGTGACATGGAAGCTATCAGCCTGTGGCACTGCTGAGGTGTTATGGAAGACCAGGATGCTTCAATAGCTGCCTTCAGCTCTTCTGAATTGTTCGGTCTCATGTCTCTCATCTTTCTCTTGGCAATGCCCCATAGATTCTTTATGGGGTTCAGGTCAGGCGAGCTTGCTAATTCTAATTTTTCGAGTTGCCCCTGTATATAGTGCTAAATGTTAAAAAAACAAGCCTTTCTAATATAGCTTTCAACCAATTAAATCATTGTTAGTAGGGATAAAAAGAAGTGAATAAGGCAGATTAGGTTTCTGCTGGGAAATAACCAATTTGCCTTTAGTAACATTTGCTAAAGCAGAAACTCAGTTTCACTCATTGAGTTTCTTTAATAAACTCTGTGTGCTGTCCTACTAACACTTAGCTGACAGTTCACTAACAAAACTGACAGAGCAGAGTTGTGTTTCATTCCAAAACTGAATTTACTTCTGTGAATAGTTCTGTAAAACTGCAATACAATTACATAAACTGAAGTTATATGCTTGTAAACATGGACAGGTGCAGTTGCAGTGAACACCCAACAGATGGCCCCCTACTCAACACACTGATATTATACAGAACACCTTGCTTGAAAAAAAAAAATCAACAATTTTTTTTTCTCGTTATTTATAGGTTGTTTATGATCTTTGTGTGTTTTTTGTATTTGATGATTATTTGTGTACTGTAATGTTACTTACTTATTTTTTTTTTTTCATTGTGAAATCCAGTCCAGTAAAAAAAAAACACGCTGTTTTCTGAGACTCAGGCCTGTGAACTGAATTATTAACACATGAAGACTTCTTGGCACCATGGATAGGGTTATGCAACTACAACAAAATGGTTCCTCAACTTTCATACTCCCATCCTATTCATGGACAATCAAGATCTTCCTTGAGCTTGGATTAAGGTGTCTTTTTTTCCTGCGTGCATATAAATTATGAAATATGTTCCAGACAAATTAGAACTTTAGAGGTAGCGTGGCAAAGCAGCTTCAATATTACAGAACAAATCCAAATAAATGTGACTAACTGCCTCTAGTGGACTAAAGGGTTCTGTTTCAAAGAACATCATAAAGGATAATACAGCATTGTTTCTAATGTATAAGACAGTAACTATCCAAAATGCTGGTCCAGTCACCGTTTGAACTGACTAGTCAGTGCAGCTTACAAAGGTCCTTACCATAGGATTGATCCACCTACAAGGGAAACAAACCAACAGCAAGGTAATGTCTAGCACATGGAACCTGTGAGACTGGCTCCAGGTCACCAGCCAAGTGTATCAGGTCTCAGGATTGCTGCTACTGAAAGATTTGATATGTGTGCTGATTCTCTAGGATAGTAAAGGCAATACTGAGAAATTTTCATGTTGTGTAACACAAAATTGACTGGTAGATATCATTTTTATTCACAGTGTGCTAGTTAAAAGAACTGCCCTGGGGAGTTTGTACCAACACATACAAATTGTAAAAAAAAAAATGTAATTTAGCCAGCAGCAGTGATTTATGTTAAAATGCTTAAATTGAAACATTAACAATACCTAGTTCCTTTAAAACTAAATTCAAGAAATTTGTCCATTTTATATAATATACATGCATATTATGAGTTAAGTATAACGAGGTGCATACCACATGCACTTATCTCTTATTACTAACATCTGACAAGTGGAGAAACTCGGAGCTCAGAGAGGAGAGAAGCAAACACAGCAACTCTGCCCACCCCTGCCCTCTGCTGCCCATTCACAGAAGCCTTTGTATTTTGTTAATGAGTAAACATTCTTCTGTGATTAGGCAGGAGGAGGGAAGGTGCAGGCATACCAGCTGCATCACCTCTGCTGCTGAGAAGGGGTTGAGACCAGAAAGTCCAGCATTGGAGCTCTGTAACTATAGTGATAGCTGTCTTTGTGGAGCTCCATAAACCCATCACATGTAAATAATAGAGGTATGTCCAGGAGGTGGCATGCACCTCAGTGGATTTAACTCTTAGTATGTCTGCACTTTTTACAAAGAAGCTGAATTCCTGGAGTTCAGCTTTAAAAAAACATGCCTAAGAGGTGCCCTATTCCTGTCTGTGAAGGGGGCATTTGTGTGATGCTCAGAAAGTGCTGCAGCAGCACTGACATTTACAAAGAAAAAATTATTTTAAATTGCTGGCAAAGACAATTCTCTGCTAGTTTCTAAAAAAGGCACACAAACCCTTCCAAAAGACCCCAATATAGTGTACATAGAAGATATAGGGCCTGCTATGTATTTTGGTAGACCTTTGGTGGTATTTTTATCCTTTTTTTTTAGAAAAGAAGCTGGCAATAAAACATCATTAGTTGCCAATTTCTGACTTTATCTGTTGGCAATTTTTCTTTGTAAATGTTACTTTCGCTCTAGCACATCTTACCGCAAGGTGGGAAAAAATTCTGTATACAGTTCCGTCAAAATTAATTCCAGGCCCATTGAGTCTGGAATGCATTTTAATTAACTACTCCGTGCAAAATATGTGTGAGGTGCCCCAGGAAATCCGGTAAAAATTTTAAGGGGTATCCCAACACAAAAAAAAATTTGAAGGTCCCTCTAAAATTCCATATCAGATTCTTAATATGAGCATACAGCCTAGAGTACCAGGAGAGAGGGTGGGCGAGCATGAAATCCCCACCTCCTGAAATATACCAGTTCACAACATGTGGGTTGGCTTGTCAGGGGGTCCCCCCTTGCAAAGCACCTTGTGCTCATGTTGATGAGGACAAGGGCTCAGTGGTTGTGGATGTCTGTAGGTGAGGGAATTATTGGAATCTGGGAGCTTCCTTTAAAAACCACGATATAAGATATTTTGCTTAAAGTAACTATTAGTAGAGATATTGTTTATGCAGATGATTCAAAGTTGCTATCCCATCCAGCCAGTTCCTGATTCTAACAAAAGATCAAGAGCTGTCTATGACAGCTTAGTCACTGTGGTGAAAAATTACTGAAAAATTACACGCACTTGTAATTGTGTTATACTGTATATAATCTATTCAAATTTTATTGAAACAGAAAAATAATTAGGGGGTTTGGGATTAAAAGGATGTTAATGCTTTTGTTTTTTGTTTTTTTTTAATCCAAACAAATGCTTTTTTAAATATTGAGAACCTTTTAATACACTTAATAAGATTAATAAAATGTTAAGGAAATAGTAATGAAAACTGAAGGTGCACAGACTATTGGTAATTCGAAATGTGAAAACACACAAATGGAGATGAGACGAGGCAGATAATAATAGAAAAAGGGAGTTTAATATAATGGCTATTATATATCAACGTAAAGCTGTTATTTAATAAAGATAAATATTAGCACATACAGCATTTTATTCTCTCTTTTTAATTATAAATGTGGAACAAGAGTCAGTTTCAGTGTTTCTTGCCTGCAGGTATAATATTGCAAAATGGCAAGTTCCTTGACCTCTCCATTAATGTTTTATTATGTATTTTAACAATACACATCCACAACCTTATAACTGAATTACGTTAAAAAATTCAGTAACACTAATGACACTTAATATTTTATAGATATGTTGGCCTCTGAGAGAAAATTGTATGCCCTAAGTTTCTGCCAGTTCACATCTGAGTTAAATTTCTTGTTATGCTTTAATGCCTCAATATCTTACATGTACTGAATTCATCACTTTTATGCTTTCAGGATTACAAGTTTTCATCCTATCCTATATTATATGGTATTCAAATGTAATGGGCACTTTTGTTTTCTAATTGAGGGATTTTGCCCCTAGTCCTGAATTTATTGGAACAGAGCATTCCCTACAAGTCAGATGCTGCCCTAATACACTTATTTGTCTTCCCCAGCTTACACACCTCACTCCCATCTGTTGCATGCCTACTTACAGCAAGGGGAAAACACACACACACACACACACACACACACACACACACACACACACACACACACACTGAGCATTTACTCAAAGACAATACACATGCAAAGATCACACACTTAAGTATGCCATAAATGATGTGATATTCTTTCCTTCCACCATGGGTGGAGGAAAACAAATTGCTCAATTTCCCCATCTACACAGTCAGTGTTGATAGGTAAATCCCTACCACAGCGCTATTGTGTTTGCTGACAGGGAGCCCTCCTGGCTGGCAGAGCACGATTCCAGACCCATTGAGTCTGGAATGCATTTTAATTAAGTACTCCATGCAAAATATGTGTGAGGTGCCCCAGGAAATCCAGTAAAAATTTTAAGGGGTATCCCAACACAAAAAAACACGTGAAGGTCCCTCTAAAATTCCATATCAGATTCTTAATATGAGCATACAGCCTAGAGTACCAGGAGAGAGGGTGGGCGAGCATGAAATCCCCACCTCCTGAAATATACCAGTTCAGAGCACGATTACTGCTGGCGCTGTAGCCACTGGCAGTAATTGAATGTAAAAAAGATCCAACAGGCTGGTTGTACCCAAGTCAATCAATCAACTTGTGTACAACCAATCTGCCTATAGATGGATCAAATCTTGGCCTACCCCTGTTAAACCGGCCAAGATGCAATCCATCTATGACTGGCTTTAGTCCCTATTCTATTTAGTCATAGCACACAGACAAGCTATACACAGACAGGCCACACACTAATTTACAACACAAACAGAAATCACACCCAGTCATAGCACACAAATAGATGGGACACTCAAACACAAGACCACACACAAGGTAGGCAGAATATACTTCTCTCTTTGTGAGGACATCATGTCTTTAGAAAAATGGCACATGCGCAAGCAAAAACAAATACTTAACATAAAACTATGGAAAACATCACTTCTGTTTTGGCAGGTGAAAAATAGGACATTTTTAGTGGTCACATTATTACTCTATGCATAAAAGGCAGCACACTGCTATCATATTTTTTATACCTCAGTCTCTCACAGTAAAATAATTTGCATGAAGTACATGTCTGAAATGGCAAAACTCTGACAACTCTTCATATATGAAACATAGAAAAAGCTTTTAACAAAATGCTTACATTTAGGACTTCTTCACACCAGGCCACTTCAATAGTGTGGTAAAATGCAGGCATTACCCCAACTTACATAATACATTTTACGTGTTGATGCATCATTGTACTACCTCAACAATGCACTGTAAATAAAGACAGCAAGTTCGATTTTTTTCATGTGCAAGGGTGCATTGCAGCCCATTTTTTTTGAATGTGCTGCTTAATGCATCTCAAATGCAATGCTCCTCCATACATAAAAAGATGTGCATTGCAGCACAAGGAAATAGGGTCTGAATGGGCTCTTAGTTTTCCTAAATATGGAAGCTATTATCACAAACCATACCATGTATTAAATAGCACAGCAAAAGGGGAACATAAAAAGCTTTAATGTTGAAAAAGAGTCCAAAAAAGAGAGTGGCACTAACAGTTTTTGAATGGTGAACGCACAGTGAAGATTTTTTTTTCAATGTGTCAATGAGGTACAACTTTCTTTCTCAGGACACCAAACAAGTGAAGCAAAACAACATTATTCCCTTTCCCCACACACCCCATCATTACCATTCATGTGTGAAGACAACAATTGCAAGCTAAAAACAAAATTGGGCAAATAATCAAATTAGGGAGAACAGGAAAACAACAACTAGAGTACATAAAAATTAGACATAAATAATGGAGAGAGCCAATTAATATTCAAGGTATGGGGGCAAACTAGAGCTGCTGTACTCAAAGAGCCATCTAACATCACCATAATGCTGGATTGTATACATTACTTTCAATCTGGCCATTTTAAAATATTTTTCAGGCATGAGCAAATGTTTCATGGTTGTGTAGTCCATTAAGCATGACAGCACACTGCTGTGTAACTCTGGTGAAGCCAAATTATCTCTTATATTTTATAAATATTACTAAAAACATTTTAAAATATTTTAAAGGAGATGTACAGGCAAATCTAATTTGACTGTACTTCTGAGGATCATAGGAGTGCAGTTCGTTCTGTACTCCTGATGTCATTCAGCAGGTCCAGGCTGGGGAAAGATCCCAACTTTTTTTTCTCAATAAAAACGTTTTATTAAACAGAGAAGAAATTGTACAATATACAGAACAACATCAAGATTCATAGCTCACTCTAAACCAGGGCTTGAAATTTCCACTCGCCTGCTCGCCAATGGCGAGTGGAAATTATGGTGGGGGTGAGTGTGTCCCCCAGGGCAGGGGCGTATCTACAGCGAGGCAAGGTGGAAATTTTTAGGGGGGTAGCACCGCTCACTGGAAGGAGGGACCTTTTGGGCAGCAGCGGACAGAGCAATGCAGGGCCACCAGCAGAGGGGTCGCACCAGCACCCTTGCAGTGGCCTGGACAGTAGGAGGATTGATGTGGGGGAGGGCAGTTGCAGAGCGATGCTCCTGTACCTCTCCCTCCAACAGCTGATGAGCCAGGACCAGGGGACAGCCTGGAGCAGGGAGAGAAGTGTTGGAGAGGAATAAGCCCGGAGCAGGTGAGCTGTGCTGTGTTCTTTGGGATCTCCCTGCTTCCCTCCCTACACTGGTGGATCATATGGGACTGCCCCCCCCCCTCCTGCTGCCCGGAGATCAGCAGCCCTTGGAGAAGGTGTTTGTGTGCAGCCCCATACTATGTGAGAGAGGGGGAGAGAGAAAGAGAGAAAGACAAATGAGAGAGAGGGGGGGAGAGAGAGAAAGAGAAGGAAGAGAGAGAAGAGAGAGGGGGAGAGAGGGAAGAGAGAGAGAGAAGAGAGAGAAGAGAGAGAGGGAGAGAGAGGGGGAGAGAGAGAAAGAGAGAGAGAAGAGAGAGTGTCACGTACCTGATCGGAGACTGAATTGAAGAGGCCGGCCTCACTTGTGTCACTAGCCCTGACCCCACTGAGGTTGAAACAGAGGGAGTCTAGGAACCAGGGGGACAAGAGCGCCAGTGGTGGTTGTTTGCGGCTCTTGCAGATGATGACTTCGGTAGGCAGAATATCCTCTGATTTGGTTACCGGAATAGCAGGCAGAGCAGGTTCTGGGCAATACCCGATGTGCAGCAGGGCAATGTAGGTAGCCAGGACACAGGACAGGAGCAGGGTCATAGAGTAGCCAGGGTCATCAACCGTCGGGCAGCGAGGTACAAAATCAGCAGGAGAAGCCAGAGTCAAGAACAGAGCTGGAGTCAGGAACCAGGAGCAGGAGAGTAGTTGGAGTCGGGTCAGGAGCAAGCCGGGTCAGCAACAAGGAAACGTTCAGAAGCAAGCAGGACACAGGGGGGAGCTGAAGACCAGTCAGCACTGAATCAGCACAGAGGTGCTCTTTAAATAGCCTGCCCAGCGCCAACAGTCACGCCTGATTTCTAGTGCCTGCCCGGCGCCGTCATTGGTGACAGGTGCGCCTGGGTCCTAGTGCCCGCCTGCCTGTATGCCTTGTCGGGATCCTGCGCATTCACAGATTTATGCGCTGCGGCGATCTTCTCTTAGCCGGAAATCCCTTACAGAGAGAGAGGGGGGAGAAAGAGGGAAGAGAGAGAGGGAAGAGAGAGAGAGAAGAGAGAGAGGAGGAAGAGAGAGAGGGAAGAGAGACAGAGACAGAGAGGGAAGATGTGTATTTCTGTGTATGTACATGTATCTGTGTGTATGCGTGTCTGTACGTGCCTGTGTGTGTATACATGTGTCTGTATGTGTGTGTGTACATGTGTCTCTGTGTGTGTGTGTGTACATGTTTCTGTGTATGTGTGTGTGTGTGTGTGTGTATGTACATGTCTGTGTGTGTACAGGTGTCTCTGTTTGTGTGTGTTTGTTGGTGGCGAGTAACTCTAAGGCCTGTCTAGTAGCTCAGGACTTGAAATTTTAAGCCCTGCTAAACAATATCATGCACTCGGCATACAACCTACATGTTCGAAAGGAGATTTTCACCATCAAATGCACCCAGTAACTGAAATGCATACAGGTTATGTCAGTAAACAGTGTCTTACACAGGATTACAACCAAAAAATAACATCATGTTCAAAGCATTACATTATATGGTCCATAACCAGATCAACTGGGGCTAAGCCTGGGACATTTAACCATGGGGCCCAGAGTCTGTCAAATTTACCACTACAACCACTATGCTGATAAATGTATGTTTCAAGCCTAATAGTTTCCTCCACTTGGGAGATCCACTCTTTCAGCATGGGCAGGCCTGCTGATACCCAATTTCTCAGGATCAATTTGCAGGATTGAAAAAGGGCTCTAGCTATGGCCTGTTTGGGGATATCCTCAATTAGGAGATCACCCAAAATACCCAAAAGACAATATTTGGGGCCCTGCAGTACTTGTACCTGGAAAACCCTATTAATAGTGGTTATATAGTGGTTATAACCTCCGTCCAATAACAATGTAACTTGCACACCCATGTGAAAAATCCTAGCTGGTGTAAAATGGACCCTCAAGAGTAGGTATAACTGTGAAAGGCATTGTGCCACATTTAAGGAACCCTGTTGGACTGCCAACAGGGCGTCTTCCCACTGTTCTCCCTCCAAATGCCTAACATATTTTTCCCACTTGGCGAACACTTTAAAGGGGTAGTCATTAAGAAAAATATTCAGCAGCAAAGTAGAGGTGTGTGACATGAACCCTTTGGATGAAGTCTCATCAAACATATAATTAAAGATAGGAGTGGGGGATTGCAACCAAATGTCTGTACCTTGTCGAGCCCTCACAGCATGTTGGAGTTGCAAACAGTAAAACTGTATAGAGGAGGGGAGTTGGAACTGTAGTTGAAGTTCTGGGTGTAATCAGGGCCGGATCTAGACTGCCTGATGTAGGGGTGCAGTAAAAAATCTCGGGGGGGGGGGGGGGGGGCAGAGGATGTGAACTCAGTAGAGCAGTGTACAGGGGCCGGCAGGTCAGAGGATAGGGTCAGCAGTTATAGGGCAGTCTACAGCGGTCATTAGCTTGTAGGACAGTGTACAGTGGGCTATCAGAGCAGAGGACAGTGTGCAGGGGGTCAGCAGAACAAAGGACCAGGGTCAGCAGGGTGGAGAAAATGAGTTGTCAGGTCAGCAGTGCAGAGGACAGGAGTCAGTCAGGCATAAGACATTGGTTGGCAGAGAAGAGAAAAGGGTCACTGTTGGCAGAGCACTCAGCAGGTCTCCTCCTCCCTTCCCCACACTGCAAACAGCCTGGGTACTCAGATCTCCTGCACCCCACACAGCACATAGCTGAGATCAGATTCTCTTACAGACACAGCATCCATCTGCACAGTATGTAGCTGGCCTTGCACATATCCCCTTCCTTGCACATATCCCAACTAATCCCTCCTTCTTGAACATATAAAGGTTAGCCATGATGTAGAGTCAGCTGTGAGATGTGTTTTATGCAAGGCACAAATGGCAGGTAGATGCTTACACAGTTTATTTCAGAGGGTCATGTAGCCCCCTAATATTCCAAGCTACTATCGATACCATAGTCATCATGAGATTAACAGTAAATAAAAAACAAGATAATGCATTGATGCATCAGGCAAATAAGGATCTTGAATGTAGAATTCCACCCGGGTTCAGTGGAGAGTCACATCTGGCCCACAGGGAGCCGTAGAGTAATAAGTGTAGTGCTCTGGAGGAATAGAACCAAGTTAGTTGAACACAAAAGTGCAACGGCACTCCAACATGTACTGAGAAGGAACATCGGAAAGTATAAACAAACAGCGGGGTAAGCCTGGATCCAAGGGACCCTAGTCCTTTAGCTGTGCAAAGTATACGTGTAGATGTCATTCCAATGAGCTACAGTAGAACTGGAACAACAGGTTCTCATTTGTTGAAAATGGTTTGGAGGAATATGCCATTATGAAAAAGGAGCTCTCTACAGAAAAAAAACAGCTATGAGTTCCCAGACACAAGTGTAGAGAAGAATAGGATGTAGATGACACAATCCCAATACG
Source organism: Staurois parvus (assembly GCF_062004578.1). Classification (NCBI taxonomy): domain Eukaryota; kingdom Metazoa; phylum Chordata; class Amphibia; order Anura; family Ranidae; genus Staurois; species Staurois parvus. The sequence continues at coordinate 365,532 of NW_028317860.1, read as the reverse complement.
AGTCAAGAGGTGGATTATCCAGTGGATTAGTCCTACTCTGCTGCTGGCCTCTGGGCCTGCTGAAAGACATTTTTGTTGGCATCAAGCCAGATGGAGACCTCTGCTGCATTCTCAAAAAAGTATGCCCGCCCCCCGGGCTTTGCAGGATAAAACATGGCAAAGGAAGCCTGAGGCTGTAGCAGATGTTTTTTTGACATCAGAGAACCGTGATCTGCATTTCTGAACTTCAGCAGAAAAATCACGATAGAACGATACCCTCATTCCATTACATTGAATATTTTGCTGTTCTTGTGCCAGCCGCAGTATAATTTCTTTGTCTCTGTAATTCAAGAGACGTGTCAGGATGGGTGGCCTGGTGGGAAAGGGTGAGGGGGGACTCTATGTGCTCTCCCCACAGCATATAGTGGCGTGAAGGTCTCCTTCCCAAATACCTCTAGTAGCCAGCATTCCACAAATTCAGTGGGGTTCCTTCCTTCCACCTTCTCCAGTAGCCCCACATTCCGAATGTTGTTATGTCAGTTTTCCAGGTCTTCCGCTGTTATATCAGTGGCTTTGGCTAGGCGGGTGTTGGACTGGGTATCTCTGATCAGAGATGGAAGTTTATCCTTTATGTGCCTGATTCTGCTCTCTGCAGCCGTGGTTCTCTCCCTTATCTTATGCAGATCTTGCTGGAACAGAGCTACCTCTTCCTTCAGTCCTGCAAAGTGTTACTTAAGGTTGTTAATGGAGGCTGTGCATTTATTAACCACCCGTAAAATCTCTGCCAGTGTAGGCTGCTTTCTTTCCTCCTCATCACCCTCCTGGCCCTCCCCTGTATCTGTAGGCTGTAAGTCAAGCTGATCTACATTATAATGGCATCTGAGGCCTGCATGCACCCAGACTCTTCCTACTCAGTGTCAGAGAGCTCTGGAGAATGTTCAGCAGTAGCTGGAGTAACTTGGTCCAAGGAACCTATCAGCTTTTGAGAATAGAATCTCATATCTCTGGGGGATTCCTCAGAGGAGGCTTTGGGCATTTTAGAGGATTTACTTACAGTTTCCTTTTGCTTATCCGCACCACGAGGGGTACACTGTGGAAGGCCCGCTGTGGAGCCATGTTGGAGTTCAGGGTTAGTCCTTTGTCTTGTTTTTATGAGCCACCATGGAGCTAGTGTAGAAGATAGGTGTGCCTGGCTATTTGCAAGGGTCTAGGAGTAGGTGGGAGCCAGTCTCAGGAGTCTGCAGTGCTGGGAACAGGATTAGAACAGGATGATCTCCATGAGCTCTGTGAGATACGTCTGCTCACATGCAGACTTGGCCACATCCCCATATCCCAACTTTAAAGTCGGGATCCACCCAGATGTCTGGGCTGGCACCTGGCTCTGCCTTTCAGTGATCCGCTGAGAATCTGAGCTAGCTCTCCCTCCCCCTCCACAGCCCAGTGTTCCATTGATTGTGTGTGGGTGGGGGGCAGAGCAGACAGCGGTGACTGACAGTCACCCCTCTCTGCTCAGAGCATCAGGGAGAACTGAGCAGTCAGCGGTGTCTGATTGCTTAGTTCTCACCCTTAGCGTTGGTGGGGGACAAACGGATCGATGCTGTATCCACATAGGTAAGTATAATTTGTTTTAAAAAATATGCCCATACTTCTCTTTTAAGAAACTACATAAGTCACATGACTAATTAAACTTACATTTATATAGAATATATATATATATATCTATAGATATAGATATATATATAGATATATGAATATATGGATTTTGGGCTTTAGTAAATGTAATTGGTTTTAATTGTATTTTCAATAAACAAAGTTAAAACTGAGTGAGTGCTCCAATGTGCTGAATAATATGGTAGTGGTTGTAAAATAACCATGCACATTTGAAACAAACCAACACCCTATGAAAGTGACGGCTAATACCAGTCATGATTAATACCATGTTAAGTTGATAGTATCAATTACACAAGGTATTTTAACGAAATAATTGACCTGGGTTGTAGTCCTGGTACCATGTACATTGCTTAGCACCACCAAATAGTACAACTACTACCTCCCACATATCCAGATCACAAATGCCTGCACTCCCAATAGTACAACCATCACCATTTATAGGGTTTATATGGTGTGCGTGTGTGTGGGGGGGATTTGGTTGCAAATTCATTTGAGTATCATATAAAACTGCTATGCTTACTGTATAATAATAAACACATGACACAAATTATATAATTGATATAATTAAGCTATTGGGCTTGAGTTATGTTTATCATAGTATATAAATAAAATCGGACCTTAAAAACCAGATGATAAAAGTATAATTTCAGCTTTTCAGTGAAATAAATCCTTTGAGACATATGGTACATGTGTGCTGGTCTTAACTGTTAGAACTGCTAGAACGAAGATAGTCCTATTTGATTAATCAAATTACATTTAAAGTTAAATGACAATACATGAGAGAGAGAGACTCACAAGAGACTATAAATTGCTTACAATAAGCTACTGCACATTGCTTAATTAACACAGTTTATAGTTTTCATTTCCCCAACTATAAATTAAAGCTTGTTTTCAAATAAAATATTACTTTTTTAAAAAGAGATTTACAAAAATATCTGGTCCTGATGAACTCACAGAATTCTAAAAACCTTCAAACCCAACATTACCCCACTTTTGAATAAACTATTATTTTTGGAGTAAACAGAAATACTTCCTACATTTAACAGAGCTTACACCTCATGTATACCTAAACATCTCAATAACCCAGGACCTCCTATTGCCCTATAATGCTACTAATCACAGACAAGAAACTGTTATCAAAAAGTTATTTCCAATACACTATAACACATTTTACTTTCTCATCTCAATACACATCAACTTGTCTTTGTTAGGAACAAAGATATTTCAATAATAGCAACTGCTACCTCACTGATACTAAGAATGATGCTAGAAAGGACTTTCATAAAATTCAGTGGCCATATTTGTATACAAACCTTGGTGAAGGGGTGTGGCTGGATCGTGGTCCGAGATGGCCATTTGACTTCAGAGCTCAATCACCTGGAGGACTTAATCTTGCTATTTGTGGACTCCCAGAGCACCTGCGGCTATAGGCAGAAGTAGTAGGAGTGACTCTACCCCTCGCACACATGGGACCCCAGTACTCAGCTGAGCCAAATCATCCCGGAGCTGTTCCGTTTCCAGCAAGCTGAGAGACAGGCCTCCAACGCGCGCTCATCTGAGAGTGGGTCGGACATGCCAGCAGACAGTGGGGAGGCGGATTTTTTTCCACCAAGCCAGCCTCCTAGATCTCCACTCAGTGGTCTCTGATATAAAGAACACTTTAATGACCACGATCACGGATCTCCGGTCAGACCTGCAGGCAATCATCTCCTGGCTGGGAGATGTGGAAAAAAAACTCCCAAATCCATATGGATGCCATCCACCAAGTCCAACAGACGTATGATTCCCATTTACCACATCTCTTTGAAATGCACAGGCATCTGGAAGATCTGGACAATTGAGGCCGCCGCCACATTAGAATCAGAGGCGGTGGAGCCAACAACCCTGGAGCAAACGGTATGTGCCATCTTTAATAGTCTGCTTGCTTTCCCGCTAGAGTCCCCAGTTGAACTAGAGAGGATTCATGGAGCCCTTCGACCCCTGACTAGAGACCCGGAGCCACCGCGGGATGTAGTATGCTGCATAGTGAGCTTCCCCCTTTAAGGAGAAATATTATTCAAGGCCAGGGAGAGAGGACGTGTTCTCTATCATGAAACTGATATACATTTATTCCAAGACCTCTTGCAAATTACACTTCAAAATAGATGGGCCTCATTTGCAGAGTTAAGTCCTGTACATGTGTTCTGATTTGATGTAAAACTCTGTAGGGAAAGGCCGAGGTGTTTGAAGAGGAGTCAACTAGAGGGCATAAAGGGATGTTGAAATCACCACCCATGACCAGCAGTCTGGAGTGGAACTCCAGTAAGAGATCACGTACTTTCCGGAAGAAAGAGACCTGGTGCTCATTGGGGCAATAGATATTAGCTAGAGTAATGGGTCGAAATGCCAAAGAACCCTTCAGAAACAAGTATCTACCTTCCGGGTCTACCATTGTGTCCATGAGCTAGAATTGAGAGTGTTTGGCTATAAGAATGGAAAATCCTTTAGTCTTAGAGTGTGGATTTGTGGCATAGAATGCCGAGATGAATGTTTTGTTAGCAAGTTTTGGTATTGAGTCCGAGCAGAAGTGTGTTTCCTGTAAGAAGATGAAATGTTTCCTGAAGGGGTTCGAAGTTGGTGGATAGGGGAGGAGGTTTTCAGTGAGCATATGGCCTGGGCCAGTAGTCTCCCACTCTTATTACCATGCTCGTAGAACACTTTTTGCCTAAGCACATACCACCGTCAGGTTTGTGTGGCCAATTCTTCTAGTAGCACAGAGCGAACATGCTCCAATTTCTGTAAGGTACTCTGGGCACAGGTTAGTTTGTGGGCTTTTTCTAGACCTTGAATGCAGGTAATCAGTGACTGGATCAGTGCTTGGTGTTCTTTTTTAAGTCTAGCCGATAACGAAAAAAACTCCCCCCTTATCACACATTTGTGTGCTTCCCACAGAGTAGAGGGGTGAACATCTGAGGTGTCATTTTATGAAAAGTAATTCTTAAGACAGGAATTAATGTATTGCACATTACCCACATTCTTCAGTACTGACGCGTTTAACCTCCAGAGCTTGGAGCTAGCAAATCACTCAGGGAACACTAGAGTCATGGTGACTGGATGGTGATCTGAGAGGAACATGGGCTCTATAGATGCCTGCTGGAGGAAAGGAAGAGCTACTTGTGACAAGAAAAAATAGTCAATCCTAGAATATTTTTGGTGGAGAGCCGAATAAAAAGGATAGTCCCTGTCATTAGGGTGAAGTGTATGAGCTGTCTTCCTCTTCCCAGATGGGTTATTTCCCATTTTGGACATATGTACAGACACAACATTTCCTTTCCCAACAGGGACCTTTTGAGCAGTGGTCCAGACCTTGCACACAGGTTGAATCCTTATGCCTTAAAGATACCCCCCAGAGACACTTAGTATCTATGATTTACTCCTTAATGCTTCAGTGTGCCTCCTTGCCTCTGGACTGTGCCAGACAGGCATGGGAAAGGGAGCTTGAACACACCCTTACAGATGAGGACTGGACTGTTATAAATTATAACAGTCTATAAAGGGTCTCTCAATGTAGCCATCCAAGAGAATAGTTACAAAATTCGAACCCATTGGTACAGAACCCCCGCTCTCCTACATACATTCCCTTCCTACAGTTTCAAGCACATGCTGGAGATGTGGCAAAGGAGTGGGCACAATGCTCCACATCTGTTGGGCATGTGAACAGCTTCATCTCTTTTGGCAAGCAGTTCATGATAACATTTTTCTAGTTACCACATACTGTACATTCTGGATTTTACACCTGATCAATATTTATTGCATCATACATTCCTCTCAAAAAAGCATTATGGGAAGTCTCTAGCTATGCATTTGGTCAACGTGGCTAGACTTTGCATTCCAGTCCACTTGAATCAATAAAATAGGAGAGATGAAGGAAACGATCTACTACTGAGCGATATGAGAAATACACGCAATACATGATCTTCATGTTATAGATGAATTAAGCTTTCTTTTCCCGCTCTTGGGTACAGTGTACATTTATTCCTTGTATGGGCCAATACTGTCTTTTCCCCTTCTCTTTCCTTCTCCACCCCTTCCCCATCTCCTGTACCATGTCTGCAGTCTCTGGTCATCCCCTGTACCGTATTCGCAGTCTCTGGTCATCCCCTGTACCGTATCCGCAATATCTGGTCATCCCCTGTACCGTGTCCGCAGTCTCTGGTCATCCCCTGTACCATGTCCGCAGTCTCTGGTCATCTCCTGTACTGTGTCCGCAGTCTCTGGTCATCTCCTGTACCGTGTCCGCAGTCTCTGGTCATCTCCTGTACTTTGTTCCCAGTCTCTGGTCATCTCCTGTACTATGTCTGCAGTCCATTGGTTCAGAATATTTTTTTCCTGTTTCCACCTCTAAAATCTAGGTGCGTCGTACGGTCAGGTACATCTTATGGAGTGAAAAATACGAGAAATAAAAAAGTTTATGGATAAAAAAAAAACCTTGGTGAAAAGGGTTTTCAGCAAACCCTTCTGGTATTACATACAATACTTTTGTATGTATACACTGTACTTCACCTATTATGACTCAACTTACCAACAAAATACCAACAGAGGAACAATGTCCACTATCCCCATTTCTTTTCACTCTAGCTTTAGACCCCTGTTATTACTACTAGAAGACATCCAACAATTACAGGGGATCCAATTTGGACCTACCACACATTTAAGATATCAGAATTTGTGGATGATGTATAATTTTTTACCTCAAACCTCTTTTTGTCCTATACTCTATATTTAATATTACACTTTCAAAATTTCCAGGATATACCATAAACTTTAAAAAGATTACAGCACTTAGCTTTATGTAGCTCACAAACTTATTTGGAGCCACTACTATTGATGGGCCAGGCATAAGCTTAAATACGTGGCAGTGATTATCACCAAAAAGCCCAGTTTACTTTAATACCATGAACATTTGCATGCTTTAAAATACAATATTATTATTATTATACAAGATTTATATAGCGCCAACAGTTTGCTCACTGCTTTACAATATAACGGGAGACAATTCAGCAACAATACAGTTCAATACAAGAGGGTTAGAAGGGCCTTGCTCCTTCGAGCTTACAATCTAAAAAGGAGGGGCTGGCAGTACAAATGGTAAAAACCGTGGGGGTTGAACTGATAGGAGAGATAGAAGATTCGGTTATTAGCTGAAGGCAGGATAGGCTTCCCTGATGAGATAGATTTTCAGAGATCGCCTAAAAGTGGGCAGAGTAGGCAATAGACGGATAGATTGGGGTAGGGAGTTCCAGAGGATGGGCAAAGTTCTGCAGAAGTCTTTGAGACAATAAAAAAAGTTTCACAACAGGGACAAGCGTACATTCTTCTACCTGGGAAGAGTTGTTTTTATAAAAATGATAATGTTCCCCTGCCTGCTCTATTTAATTCAAAACCTACCCATTTTACTCAATCCAAATGACCTAAATGAAAACTATCAAATGTTCAGACATTTCACATGGAGGAAGAGATGTTTAAAAGTTATCAACACCCAACACATGATTAAACATTCCAGACATTGAGCAATGCCTTTCTCAGTAAAATATGAAAGGATTGGATCTATAGAATTAATTAGCACACCAAAACTGAGAGAGTTTACCACCTACAACTACCACACACAAAACTCTGACCTGATGCAACAACTAAAATCCTTACCTATATTCACTTTGGAGTCTGTGGCACAAAATAGTAAACCATTTAAACATGCATATATGCCTTATTTCTGCTCCTAATTGTCAATGATTATTTCACTCTGGGCCTCAGATCAAAAACATTCCAAGATTTGTAATACCGCTTCACGTTTAGTTTTACTTCTATTTAAAAAATGTTTATCCCTGATACTTGCAAAAAACTAACCCTAACTTAAATATACAGCAAATTCCCACTTACAAAATGTTTACGCTTTCTCCCAAGCTGAATTATACATCTCAAACTTTATCCAGACTCTTTGTCAAAGACTGCAATAATGCCCTTGATAAAATACTATTAACCCTTAACACCCCACACAAAGATGATTCCAAATTTTACTGTACAACCATAAAGCATGAACTATGCAAATTGTAACATGGTCTTATCAACAAGGCTGCAACATTCATCTACACATGACAAACCTACTAAATGCCAACAAGCAATCTTGAAAAATACTATCCACAGCACATTGTAGAGAAATTAATTTATGACACTGTCATCCCTTGTGTGATATCACCCTAATAAGCCAATATAATACTTTCTTATTACAATAGCACCTAACAATCAATTATGCTGCTTCAGTATTAGCTTCTTCTCAGGCATATTGATTTGGGATAGGAATACATTGGCAATTGAAATTGCAATATTGAACTACTTGCTACTTATCATTATACTCATATAAATAGAAACACATTTCAAAGTGATACAAAACAGGAAGCTGCCAAAAAACTGCTAAATCTCTAAGCAGCAAAGAGATTATAGTGATAACAAAGGTTCCTTTTTTTCTTTAAAATAAAAAACATGTCATACTTACCTGCTCCATGCAAAAGTTTATCACAGAGCAGCCTCAATTCTCCTCTTTTTTGGGTCCCCCGCAGATGCTCCACCCTTCCGCTGAGTGCCCCCATAGGTATTTGTTTCCGAGGGGGCACTCATGTGGGCTCTCTCCAGAGCTTGGCTGTTTGCATCTATTCAGGCACATAGCCTGGCTCTGCCCCCCCCCCCACTTTCTGCTAACAGGTGTTGACTGACAGCAGCAGGAGCCAATGGCCCTCACTGCTCTCAGCCAAGCCTATGAGAACCAGCAGAGGGCAGAAGCGCTGCTGAAGAGTGCACAGCGCTGGACCGAGATCCGGCTCAGGTGATTATTTAGGGGGGCTGTGGGGGGAACTGCATTTAAAAAGTATTTTACCTTAAAGCATTGAATGCATTAAGGTGAAAAACATTTTTTTTTTATCTTTGCAACCACTTTAGTTTGCAAGGTAGCCCTAGCCTCACTTTTAAAGTGTATCTATAACCAAAAGTTATTTTTCTAAATGGAGTTAGAAAGATGTAGAACCTCTGCCAAGTTTTTATTGTCATCTGTGTCTCCTTCGGAGATTCATCTTCCCTTTTTGTCTAGTGATCACTGTCACTAAGACAAAAAGTGATGGGAAGTCCCAAATTCAGAAGCTGTTCCCAGAGTAAGAGTTAGGGCACCTGTTCTAGTGACAACTGTCTACCTCACTTCACTTTGTAAAAAGTTTATCTCACTTCCTGATGCATTTCTGGACAGAATTTCCAATAAAACACAGACATTACAAAATAAACTTAAAGGGGTTTTAACCATTTCCTATTCTAAACTGAAAAAGAAAAGAGTTGACTATACAAACACTTTAAGGGGTCTACGCATAAAAAAGGTTGTTGTGTGAATGTCTTACATATTCACTCAGCTGTCATGAATAATCCCATATTTTGCCTAATATGTTTAGTTTCTACAATCGTCAGCTTCAGCTAGTGGTCATAATGCACTAGTCTTCTGAAATACCTCAATCAAGAAAAAACTGCATTATAGCCACTAGATGGAGTTAACTATATTAGGCAAAGTACAGGATTATCTATAACAGCTGAGTGAATGCTTGAGAATTTTGCATAGTACATTTTTAATAAATAGGCCCCTTAGTGTGGGATGATGACAGCTGAAACACACATTCACACTTGCAATGTGTGTAGACTTTTCTCTGTTTGAAAAAAAATCTGAATAAAGATGTATTCTTGTTAAAGATTACTTGGAAAAAGAAACACTTTACTGTACTTTATTCATTTGAATCAGAACTCTTTAATACATAGAATACTATACACAAATAAACATGACACTGGGGGCGTGGTCTGCCGCGGCTGGATGATGGCCGCTTAGAGTGAGAGCTCCCGCCGGCCGGATCCCTCTACACCGCCTTACGGAGGAGCGGGGTGAGTGAGTGCTGTCTCACTATGGGGAAGTCGGACCGGACATCAGCCGGTGCCCGATCACGATCCCCACGGAGCCAGGGAATGCAGGGGCGGCATATACAGGAGCTCTTCCGCTCCCAGCAGCAGAGGGAAAGGCCGCAGTCATCTCCTTCTCCCTCTGCATCCCCCTCGCCCCCTCCCTCTGCTGCCGCTGATGTAACAGCTCCCTCCTGCTCTGCCTTGTCGGCTGCTCCGGACACAGTGCCACACCATGACATCCATCCTGCATCCCAATCCCTGTCCTTAAGGGATCTTCATGCAGTGGCAGCAGACATCAAGGCCACCCTGTCTGCCACGCTCACTAATGCCCTAGGAGATTTAAGGGAGGATATAAGGGCCATGGGCTCACGCATGGAGCAGGTGGAATCCACCTCCAGGCAAAACAAATCTGCCATTTTAGACATACACCAAAAATCAGTGAGGCACACTTCTACTATCAGAGAACTTTGCAGACATGTTGAGGATCTAGACAACCGTGGCCGCAGACATAACATTAGAATACGTGGTCTCCCAGAATCAGTGGAAACTAACGATATCCCCAATGCGGTAATGGCCATATTTAATGACCTCCTTGGTCGCCCGCCAGCAACCCCAATTGACATCGAACGTGTACACAGAGCGACCCGCCCTAGGAGGGGAGACGCAGACCCACCCAGGGATGTCATTTGTTGCCTTGTAAGTTTCCCGCTCAAAGAGGATATCCTCAGATGTGCTAGAGGCAGAAGGCATCTTTCATATGAAGGCGCAGACTTACAACTGTTTCAAGACTTATCCAGCATTACCCTACAACAACGCCGTGCATTACGTCCCCTTCTGGACGTGCTCCGATCACGTAACATCACTTATAGATGGAGGTTCCCGTTCTGCCTCTCTGTACAAGCTAACGGACAATCATGCAACCTGAGATCCCCTGAAGAATTGCCATTGTTTTGTTCCTCCCTGGACATACCTTTGATTGACCTACCTGACTGGTACAGCTCCATAAGATTGCCACCAGTTCAGGGCCCGGGATCGGTGGACAGTGCTATGGATTGGCATGCTCAATCTAACCGTAGAGGTCGGATGCCTCCGACGACTCCTCCGAGACTCCCCACAGGGGGCGCAACAGCCATCCTCAGCCCGACGGCCTCTCCTGCACATAGGAAGCCGCGGCGCGAAATCTAATAGTCCGGAATCCACATACAGCAATACCTTTCCGGCGCATGTTTTCGCCAGGTTTCTATATTTGGCCAATTCCACGAACGCTTTCTTACAGTTTTGCCACGAAAGTTCCAGTTACCTCTTTGTGCACTGATCAATGCCTGTTGAACTTACACTTTGCGACACATACCTCTTCTCCACCAGGATGACATCCTCTGCTCTACAGAACTTACATACAGTTATGGCCCTGTATACACTTAAAGGGCCTCCTCACTTCTCCCTACATGATATGGGAACGGACATTGACCGTATGCAAACCGGTTTCACCCCCCACATTGGGGAACAGTTTTTTTTTTTGGATCCATCCAGGTCATCGCTCAAACACACTCAGCTTCCTTTGGCAGTCTCTCCGCCCCCCGCTGTTTCTTGACCTGCGCCTCTTCACAGCCTCCTGGGCCCTCTGACCATCCGTCTGCATTCTGGAAGACTTCCATCCTTCAGCTCCGTCCTTATGGTATTAAATGAGCTTCAATCTTACGTCCCTGAAGATGTCCTGCGGCCTGCAAGAGACTGCTCAGTATTACGCTGTTCGCTCCCCCTACACCTTGGACTGCCCGGCACATCTTGGTCCTTCGGATGACGCCTCTGCCTGATCTGTAATGTATTCTCTTTGTAGGATTGTGTCAGTGACCTAATTTCTCTCTTGGGGGGCGGTTTGAGGGGATATGGTTACTGTATGCTGGGATGGGCAGTAGCGTTATAGGGGTTGGTAGCGGCAATTACTGTACATGGAGTTTGGCTGTGTGGATGAGCATCGCCTCCCTCTGCCACTAGATAGTTCACCCGGATTTGAGTCCTCCTTTTTTCTCTCCGGGTTGTCCTTACCTACTACTTTGACTGACGAGGTTAACCTGAGGACTATCACGCCCTCGATTACCCTCGTACACATCCCCCTTTCGCCTCCTTGTCCCCTTTACTATGCTGAACTGGGAGAGGTGATGCCCGCCCCCCCTGCTACTCGGAGGATTCAGAGGTCATTTTGTTCTATGGGTGTGTGGGGTTTTTTTTTTTTTTTTTTTTTTTTTTTTTTTATATGTTCTTGTAGGTGTATGTGTACATGTATGTATATGTGTATATATATATATGCATATCAGCTAGCTCATTTCAGATTATAAGCTTGCATGCCTGGTTTTGATCCTAAGAAGCTTCGTCGCTCACCGGTGGTTGCTTAGGGGTTTCTGTGTGTTAAGCCTGTTATGACACGATTTCACATGTTTTGCTGTTGATGTCTAATTTTCCTTACGCCTTATGATACGGTTTGCCTGTAATATTTGTGAGGGCCCCTCACTACTCTACTCATATTGCTGAGTCCCTAACCGGTCTTGATCTCACACTAGTATAGGCTATCCTGGTTTGTAAGCGTCCGCGCACTTTTTCTACACATAGTGTACTGTTGCTCCTCGTTTTGCGACCCCCCCAGTCATATTGCGCCTATGCCCCTTCTCCCAGTTCTCACCCTTTGAGCGTTACGTTACATTTCTTTCCCCGCAGAGGACAGGTGGTCATTTTCTGGTTATTTAATCTATAGGACTCCCGACACTATTTGCACCCTTCGTACCCCGCATCCTTCCTTTTTCCCTCTACATCATTGCTCACAGAGGGATGCCGGCCGGCAATGGTTCACTTCCTAGTTCTACGTCGACTTTGACCCCCACACAGTGAGCTCAGTGAGCTTATACTGATTCCTCTATTCGGCTACGATTATTATATCTTTTCTGGTCTCTCTCCCTTTTTTTTTTTCTCGCGCTTCTCTCTTTTTCTTCCTGAACTTCCTTTCCCTTTTTTTTTTTTTTTTTTTTTTTTTTTTTTCTCACGTGGAACAGCGGGTCTGTTCCCCAAGCCGTCTATTACCTACTTTCCTCTTTTTCCTTTTCTTGTTCTCATACGTCTGTTTTCTTTTTCTTTCTCCTTCTACTTCCCCCCCCCCCCCTTTTTTTTTTTTTTTTTTTTTTTTTTTTTTTTTTCCCCTTCTCCCCTCCTCCTTCCCCCCCCCCTCCTGATCCGTAGTACACCGTTACATCTGACTTAGACGACACTAGATAGCAATCATGCTCTCTTCCACCTCAATGGCGGGTCATTTGTCTTTGAAAATCCTCTCACTAAATGTAAAGGGATTGAACACACCGGAAAAACGTTCCATGCTTCTCTCCTATTTACATAAACAAAAAGCAGATGTGGTCTTTCTGCAAGAGACGCACTTTCGACAAGACTCCATTCCCAAGTTATATAATTTCCACTTTCCTACGGTCCTCCATGCCACTAACCCTCTAGCTAAATCAAAGGGGGTGGCCATATTGTTCGCCAGGCACCTTCCGTTCCAAATAGCAGATTCCCTGGCGGACCCCGAAGGTAGATATTTGCTTATAAAGGGAGTCTTTGCCAACAGACCAATCACACTTGCTAACGTATATGCGCCCAATATTAAACAGGTCCCTTTTATGCGTTCACTTACCTCCACTTTAGCTGCTTTCCAATCAGGGATGCTGATATTGGGAGGTGATTTGAATGTACCTTTGAGCCCCCTGATAGATTCCTCTTCGGGATGTTCTTTTTTGCCTTACAAGGCTCTGAAGCAAATACGCATACAACTTCAGCTCTTGCAACTACACGACTCCTGGCGTATCCTCAACCCTACCGTCAAAGACTACACTTTTTTCTCTCCGCCACACAACAAATACTCTAGGATAGACTACTTTTTTCTGTCGCAATCAGATCTTCCATTCCTCCATGCTGCTACCATAGAACCGATGACTCTCTCAGATCACCATCCCATCACTATGTCTCTCCGGTTCCCCACTGCTCACTCACGCTCAACATATTGGCGTCTGGATGCTTCCCTTCTAGCGGACGCTGCTATTGAACAAGAGATCCGCTCTCAGTTGATTGAATATTTCTCTTTGAATAGCTCATCGGACACCTCTCCCCTCACGCAGTGGGAAGCTCATAAGTGTGTTATACGGGGTATCCTCATGGCTACTGCGTCGAGACGTAAGAGAGCCAAGCAGGAGCGCCTGAGACTCCTCACAGACAGGATTCACTCCTTGGAGAGAGCACATAAGCGGACTCTGGCTGCGTCGACCCTTGCAGACCTTACAAATACTCGCTCACAACTTCTTACGGAATTGGGTAAGGTTGTTAGGAAAAAATACATTCTTTCTCAAAAACTGTACTACGAATTCGCAAATAAGAGCGGGAAATTTCTAGCTAGAGCGCTTCGTGAGAAACGAGCCAGCATGACGGTACATAAAATCAGGGGCTCTGATGGCACCGAGGCTACATCTGACCCCGATATTGCCTCCCACTTTGAACGCTTCTATAGAGATTTATACAATCTTTCTCCGGAACGTCCCCCTATACATACAGACAGGTCCAGAACCTCCTTGATCTCCGAATTCCTTCGCCTTTACGGTCCTGCGGCCCTCTCCGAAGATCTGGTTCAGGCTATGGAAGGGGACCTGACCCTAACTGAGCTTCAGTCCGCGACAAAACAGATGAAACCGGGTAAGAGTCCGGGCCCTGATGGTTTTACAGTAGCTTACTATAAATCTTTCCTGGATATCCTGAGTGTCCCATTTCTTTTGGCTTTCAATACTCTCTCTCATCCTTCCCGATCGCAAAACCGCCTTTTGGAGGCTCACATCACAGTTATCCCTAAGAGTGGGAAAGATACCACACAGGTCTCTAATTACAGACCCATTTCCTTGCTGAATGTGGACATCAAGTTATTTGCGAAGATCATCGCTAATCGTCTTCTTCCCCTGCTCCCCTCCCTGATTGACCTAGACCAAGTGGGTTTTGTCCCTGGGAGAGAAGCAAGGGACAATACCATTAAGGCCCTTAACCTTAATCATTGGCTCCATAAGTCTAACTCTCCTGGTTTTTTTCTCTCCCTGGATGCAGAAAAGGCCTTCGATAGGATTGCGTGGGACTTCTTGAAGGCATCTCTAGTAGCACTGGGTTTAGGTGAGAAGATGCTTAACTTCATAATGGCCCTATACTCCGATCCGACAGCTCGAGTGAGGGTGAACGGTCATTTATCGAATTCCTTTCATCTAAGGAATGGCACACGGCAAGGATGCCCCCTCTCTCCGCTCCTGTTTGTCCTCTCCCTTGAACCTTTGCTACGGAAAATTCGCTCGAATTCCGATATCAAGGGGATTAGGGTAGCGGACAAAGACTACAAGCTCGCAGCCTACGCAGACGATATTCTCCTATTTCTTGCTGATCCTCACATCACCTTGCCCAACCTACTGAAGGATTTTGCCCTCTTCAGATTCTTATCGAATTTTAAAATTAACTTCTCCAAGTCGGCTGCCCTTAACATTACCCTGCCTGCTGAGCTTGTCTCCTCCTGTGAGCTCCAATTCCCATTCCATTGGGAAAAGGAATCCTTAACCTATCTCGGTATTCAGCTTACCCGTAATCTGGACGACCTCTATGTGAAAAATTTCCTTCCCGCTCTGCGCTCTCTGCAGGAAGACCTTAATAAATGGCATCGTCCTTCCTTCTCTTGGTTTGGAAGGGCAGCAATAATCAAAATGAATATACTTCCTCGCCTTCTATATCTCTTCCAAACATTGCCAATTCATTTGCCCCTTGTCTTTTTTATATCGTGCAAAAGACTTTGCTCATCATTCCTTTGGCATCATAAGCGTCCGCGCATTGCTTTCTCCCAAATGACCCTTCCTAAGCTTAGAGGTGGAATTGGCTTCCCTGACCTTCACCGCTACTACTGGGCATGTCACCTTTCCCGGGTAGTTGATTGGCACGTTCACACTGCCTCCAAGGACTGGATATATATAGAAGATGCGTGCTCACCCTTACCCCTGGCATCGATTCCTTGGCTTCTGCCGCAGCACACGCCTCATACCCTTCTCACTCACCCTTTAGTGGGGCCTACCTTAAAAACTTTTCGCTTGGCTTGTAAATTTGCATCCATCTCCGAAACACCCAACCCGTTAACCTCTATTCGTCTCAATCCTGCTTTCCCTCCAGGAATGCACAAGGACTTCTTACTGAAATTTTGGCCGCATAAACAGATCTTGGTGAAACATTTTCTCCACAAAGGCAAGGTGAAAACACTCAGAGAACTGACTGAAAGTCTAGGTGTCCGCGATTTCCCTTTTTGGGTATATTTTCAGATTAGACACTATCTGCTTTCACAGAAACCCCCGTTCGACTGGGGCCGTTCTCTTACCCCTTTTGAAACTATCTGCGCTAAAGCTGAACCACGAAAGCACCTGATCTCGGAGATCTATCCCCTCCTACTGGAGAATCGGACTTATGACTCCCTCCCATCATGTCGAGCGTGGAATAGAGATCTTGAAACTAACCTATTGGACTTAGACTGGGACCGGGTATTTAAGCATTCCCATAAATGCTCCCTCAACGTCTCGACTCAGGAAAATGGCTACAAAATAGCCTCGAGATGGTACCGAACCCCTTGGAAAATTCATCGGTTCAACCCCGCTTTCCCCAACAGTTGTTGGAGATGTGGGACCTCAGATGGATCATTCCTTCACATCTGGTGGTCTTGCTCTGTTCTGCAACCGTTTTGGCAAGAAGTACACAGGCTAGTGGTGTCTGTAACTACCTTGCCTGTGGATTTCTCTCCGGCTCAATTCCTCCTTCATCACTCTTCCCTTTCCGGGGGGCAGTATTTCAAATCCTTAGCTATGCACATGATCAATGCAGCCAGACTCTGCATCCCTGTTCTGTGGGGTTCCACACGCCCTCCTTCTATACGCGATTGGCTCACCCGAGTGGGTAAAACGGCAGTTATGGAAGAACTGATTGCGACTGCACTTGATACCCCTACGAAATTTTCCCACACTTGGGCCTGTTGGACTCATTTCCTGACCACCCCTGCATATCAGTCTCTTATGGACCAACCTGTTTGACTTGACTTAGGTTCCCTACTGTTGTAACTCAGTTGTATTTGACCCGATGGTGGTCAACATACTCCTCCTCCTTCGTGTACATCCCACATTTATTTGCAACTAAGGTTAATTTAGACTTCTACCGCACCTGATATGACCCGTATTGATGATCCAATAATTTTTTGCAGTCACCCCCTCCCTCACTCCCTTCTACCCATATGTTTCCCTCCCCCCCCCCCCCCTTTTTTTTTTTTTTTTTTTTTTTCTTCTCTTCCCCTTTTCTTTCTCTTTCTTTCCTTCGCGCTTCTCTCCTTCCTCTTTTTTTTCTCCTCTCTTATGCTTGTACAAGCTCCAGATAATTATTCCGCAGAGCATTAGGCATGATGTCAACATCTTATCTCCTTTCCCATTAGCGATTTCCATGACTATCTACTCCCATATACGCTCTCCGCCACCTCCACTATCTCAAACCTGTAGTTTGGACTTCTGCTTAGATATTGTACGCACCTTCCTTTCCTCCATAGCACCATACTTTGAGACATTACTGTAGAATGCCTGGTGCCTTCTTGCTCTATTCGTTTGACAAGCACACTGGAATATTGCAGGCACAACCTTGTCGTGGTTTTACTCATCCAATTTGTTCATTTCTGCTTTGGATTTCATGCTCTTCTGTATGATATATGTTTTGCCACATGACCTATGTTCAACCCGTTTGAAATTTTATTCTGTCTTGTATCAATCTGTGTGTTTTGTTTTCAATAAACACCTCTTTTTTTTGGAAAAAAAAAAAAAATAAACATGACAACATTATACTAGAAGCCCTTGTACACATTATTAGCTGAAATATTGCTTGCTACATTTGTTGGTCTCTATTAAGCAGCCTGACATTTCACACAGAAAGGTGCAGTGACCATTTTATGCTACAATGTACTTTGTAATTGCATTATAGGACTTGTTGAGCAAAGTGTTGTTATCAGTGGGTGAGCTGCTTATTAGTTTTAATGAGTGCTCTGCTTACTGTAGATGCTCTGTGAAGTGGTGGCTCATTCACCTCTGGATTGGTTGTGGTAGAGGTTCTTCTTGTTTTCATACAATATGGTATTATTTGTCAGGCATTGTTGAAGTGTTCGATGTGAATGCTGCTATGTAGAAATTTCTTACTGATCAAATCAGCTATTTCCATGAGGTTCAGTTTACAGGTCTTCATCTTGGTATTAAAAAACATATTTTTAGTCGTTATTGTAGAATTGTTCTCTATTTTTACAGGAACTCGTTTTACTTAAAAAGCATCAATAAAGGGTCCTGCCTGGGCATCTATTGCATACGAAGCTTTGCAAGTTGGCTTGATTTATATTTATCTAGTGGAACACACAAAGAAAAATGTAAGAACATTACAATACTCTTAATGACAGTGCTTTTGCTGTAGATAGAAACCAGGACAGCTTTAGGAAGAATTTTGGTTCACACTCTTGCCTTTAGGTGATGGGTCCTGAGCTTGAAATTCACCTTGATCACTGTATCTGCATGTAGTTTGTATATTCTAACTTTGTTTTGGGGTTTCCTCTAAGCACTCTGATTTTCTCCTGAAAACATACAGGTAAGATACTTTAATCATACCGGTCTTGGTACTCGTACAATTAGTGGCTGGCACTGGTATAAATCTCTGTCTTCTAAATAATTATAGTTGGTGGTATGAATATTTCCATTTGTTTTATACATCACTACATAATATGTTGGTGCCTTATAAAAAAAAAAGCAAACAAACAGTTAAAAATATGGATGTGAAGAATTGGGATTTTTTATTACATGGGGGTATGTTTATTATATGTTATTTCTTAATCAATTTTCATTAGCTTGATATATATTGCTAGTTAATATTTATTATCAATGTAAAACAAAACAGTGGGGCTATTTATGAATACCGGTGGATGATTTTTTCAAAATGCTTTTGTTCACTGTTTTTTTCCCAGTTCAATAAAACATATTTGATTTTAGCATTTGCCAGTTAACCCTCATTTTTAGTGTGCTATTCCCTAACTGTTTTTAGCTATTTTTTTCTGTATTTTAGGAAAATGTATCCCGTTTATTAGGGGGTGTGCATGGATTTTGAGAATATGGACTTGCATGGTTACACTATAGTACATTTAGCACATATTTTATTAAGCAGTGGCATTCTGAAAATTGCTCATCATCTTCCCATATGCTGCTATCTTGGAGCTTGTATTTTTGTAATTTTATGTCACACTTTTAAATAATGGATCAGTTAACTTGTGAATTTAAAAACTGGTCTTAGATCCCAATAATTGAGACACTGATGGTTGACATCTAGTAACTATCTACTCACGCTGTATATCTTGAGACTCAAAACAATAAATATAAAGATTGTCTATTGGTATTTCTACTGCTTTTACATATGATAGCTTCTCACTGCCAATAGTTCCAAAGAAAGCAATGGGTTCTTGCACATGCTAAATCCCTAGGAACTGCTGATGTCACCGGGAATCCCTGCCATGTAGGCAAAGGGGAAGAGACAGTGGTGACATTGCTGCCCAAATATGGCCACTGGCCATGTTTGGACAACAACATTTACCAAATATAGTCTTGGCCATATTTGGTCAATGATGTCAACTATCCCTGCCCCTACCCTATATAGACGATGACAGCACGTAGAGCTGCCATTTGGCTATGAGTAGTGTTGGTATCATTTGTGGGTTTGGATGGTCATTTTTTTCTGCAAGTCAGAAGCAAAAGTAAAATTTCCTAAGGAAAGAGATACTCTGTAATTGTTTGCAAATATAACTTCATTGCAAGCACACTTACCCTCCTAGAGGTCCCCCAAAATACACATCAGACCCTTCAAGGGGCCTGTGTGCTGAACTAAAAAAAAAAAAAGTCCAGCAATGAAGTATCATTTGCCTGCAATCTAATTTTTTTTTTGGGGGGTATAACAAACAAACTGCTTTGATGTTCGGCAAATCCTGCTCGAACCAGACCCAGGACAGGTCAGCTCATCCCTCGTTCAGATCCATTGACTGTTGTGGAATAAATAATTTGTCATCCTTCTTTCTATTACAAGTTGTCTGGTTCTCTGGTCCCGCAAGAATGTATGTTTTTATTGTTTTATCTGAACAGAGTAGGCATTCTAAAATGGGAGCCAGAAAAAAGTCCACACAGATCAACATTGATACCAGAGGTCACTAAACAGTGTCAAGGGATTGAACGAGAATGTAGTTGAGATGGAACCAACAGTAAGAGTCCATTACTAAAAGTCAAAGTAGAAGAGAGCAGGGTTTTACTAACTGTTTCCCTTACCCTAAAATTTACCCTAATATTTTACCCTCCCATCCTTAAATAAAGACAAACAATTACCAGCAAAATCTTACTCCAAATATCAGTAAATTTGTAAAATTAGTTAGTGATAACTATAATCAAGGTTTAATGTTTTTTGTCAGCATATATACTTGACAAAGAAATGCATCTTGTCAATACAATACAGGTATGCAAATGTATTCCCTGACATCCTTGCGGCATTTTGTTTCAGTTTACTGGAGCCAGTTGCTCCTGCTGCTGTTTATCACAGCCAATGAGGAGAGAGTGGAGGGGTGGGGTCAATCTACACTGTGTGTGTCAATGGACACAGAGAACACCTCTGGAGTGAGCCCGCAAAAGTGCCCCCATAGCAAATGGCTTGCTATGGGGGCACTCAGAGGGCACTCCTTTAAAATCACTCTAATTTTAAGAACTTCAGCACAGTTCAGTTCAGCACAGTTCACAAACCTAGGCACATTTGATGCATCCCTAGTTACTTGCTGTATAGCATTATTTACAAGTATTACCTGGAGAGAAGGTGTTAAAACCTGAATAAATAAAGAATGTTTATCAGAAGTCAGAGAAGCAAAGAAGACCTATTGCTGTGCTTTCCATATGTCATTGATCAAGACATTCCTGCTGCTACCCCTTCATGAATTTTAACTACCTGAGTCTCAGGAATGTTTCTTCTTAAATCTCCTTGTATCCCAGAGTGTTTTTTTTTATTTTGATTATGTCCTTGTTCTGCACATTTTAGCATTTGTAACCTATTTTAGCATATTATACATTGTATTTTTCAGGACAGACAGAAATGAGATAAATATATTTTTATTTCCTTTACGTTTATTGCAAAAAAATAGGACAAAGTAAGAAAAGCTGCATTGTGAGTGGAGAACAGATCTACCACCCACCATGCAGCAACTTCTATTAGGGATCTATTGCTGTCTGCAATCAGTTAGAAATAGATCGCTATAGCAATGATCTGTTGCTGCAGGGAGAGGCTGGGCAGAGATGCCTGAGCCCCCATTCTAGGAGGAAGAGTTGTGACTTAATTTTTGATGTCAGATCCCTTTCGGTGTGAGGCTCCATTCACATTTGAACTATCTGCAATCATGGGCAAATCACACTAAATTAACAGAAAAACACACAATGCACCTTTGGGTGCCATTCATTCTCAATGGCATCCTAAACCAAGAGCGATTTTGGCATGATTGTCACCTGGAAATTGCAGCAAAGCATGTGAAAAAAACCACACCTGGCTTAGTGCTACAATTTGGCAAATGAGCTTCTTTGGCACAGAAAACACGCATAAAGCAGCCTATTTAAGTGAATGGGCTGTCCAATGCATAACATACAGAAACATTCTTAATTGCCCAAAAAATGTGAGCAGTAACACGTGTTCTTGTTAAGCAATGTTAAAAGGGGCCTAAACATAATGCAGAAACTTATGTTGCTTTTGCCAATTTAAAACAGCACTCAGAACTAAAGTGGTTAAAGAAGACAAAATCTTTTCCATGAGATAAGTACAGCTTTCTTGTATTGCACAAATGTTCAAAAAAAAAAGCTCAGGGTAGGATTTTGTAAATCTGTATTGTTTTAAAGTCCTAAAAAATCAACTATATATGTTTTTATTTCTGTAAAGTTCAGAAAGCATGTTTAATTTAATGCCTAGACTCTGACTTAAATTGTATTGTCCTGAATTCTGCTGTTGTGGTAGATCCTTTGTAAAATGCATAATTTTCAAATAGTAAAGATATTTAAATACTTTGTCAACTGTTTCTGTTTTCCTTGGCAGTTTGTGCAATTTCTTATTGACTTTTATAGGGCACAGAGCATTTCACCATTACAAAAAATATATTCTGTAAAATTATCCAAAGAACTTGACTGGAAACAAAAACACTGCTTCAAGAATTCCAGGAGAAGAGATGAAAATGAACAAGCTTGAATACTAACTAAGGAAAAAAAACACAACACTTACAACACCAAGTCTTTGTTCATAACTCTATTATCATTTGAATCATATGAATGATAAAACAATCTATTGTTGGCATATGGGCAGTCCTTGCTGTAGGTAATGATGAAACAGAGTTATGTATTAAATCACATCTTTATTTGTTTTTATATAACATCATGGTCAACTTGTTCTGAATATTTAATGGATTTAAATGTAATGCTTCAAAAACTCTTAAGAATGTTGCTTACACTATATAGAGAACTTCATGCACCCCTTAACTGATAATAGGTGCACCAGAGTGTAGATTTACTATTTTCTGTTCTTCATCTCACCTAGTAATGTCGTAGTGTACACATCTTGTAATTCTTAGATTACAAAAGAACATAACATTGTCTAAGAACTGCAAAACAATCTCCATTACATCTTGCTTGCAACAGTTCATGTCTGTAGAGGTCTCTGCAGATTTAGGAATTCATTTTTTCCTCTTGTTGTGATAGTTATTACATGTGTTGATGTTGTGTTAGCTGGTATCATGAACTTGTTACTGTGCTACTTTAAAACTTTGACAATTTTCATCTGCTCTGTCTGATTCAAATACTTTTTTTTTCTGAAGGACTCACTCTTTCAGATTTCTGCAGAGGATAAACAGCTGGTATTTTACTAAAGAATCACACATGTTGTAATTATAAGAATTGCTCTTAAGGTATATATACTTTAGCAGGTTTCCTTCCTTTATGAATATATCTATTTCAAGGCTGTGCCAAGTCTAATTACAACACATATTATAATATAGAAATAAAACATTTTTACTCTAATAACCTGAATTTTCTGAAAACACAAATGATCTATGCTTCATTATTTATTCACAATGCTTATAAAAATGTTCAGACATGTACAGTTCTTCTGTCCCCTGACTAGGGACATAGGATGTACCATTAATTAAAATTGTAATTCCCTCTCTAAGAAGTCTTCCCCCAGGTTTTCACCCTCTTGTTATATACAGTATGTATGTCAGTGGTTAACCTATTTTGGCACACGTGGGAGTCTTTGTTTTCAACATGTTTTACACACGCAGCTTCTTCAGGGGAATATATTAAAATCAGAGTTAGAGTCAATATACAGTATATACTGTACATGCTTATACAGTACAATTACATGAAGTATTGTTATACAATTGTTATCAAACATACATCCTTATTATCTCTGCTGCCCATCCTGTCTGCCAACCATCTGTGTGAACCAGGGTTCTCCTTCCTACACACAGGAAAGAAATGAATGAGACCCTCTGCAATAACGTTTAACATTTTTGTTAATTTAAACATCCATTATATATATATGGCAATATTGTTAGCTCTTTACCACACTTTTGTCATGAGTACCAAATGCCAAAATATAACTAGGGATCAATGAATGTCCAGGATACTAATTAAATAAATCAAACACATAATGTGCTCACTTTCTCAATTGATATAGTGTGCTCCAAGATTATTGTATAATCCTCCAGAATTACGTTGTAATCATCACCAATCACCCTTCTCAATATTTACTCTGATCCTCCAACAAAAATTCCATGAATCACATCTATATGCTTTCTTCTCCACCAATCCTTCTCAGTATCTTCACAGTGTATCAAGTGCACCATCCACCTCAGAAAATCACACCACCACTAGTGCTCCTCAACTCCCCTCCAGGTCATGTACCTTACCATCTATAAACTGAATGTATACCTCCTTATATCTCTCCGTTAGATCTCCAATGTCACCTCTTCTTTATCTTTCATGAGTCTCTCCCCGATATATGTGATTAAAAACAGAATTGCACAGTGAAGCAGTATGTATAAAATGCACTTTATTCAATAAAATATGCTTACATGGATTCTGGTTATAGAATGTCTTCTCTAAAATGGCCACCACAGTACTTCCAGTTTGCATCTGATATCACGTCCCTCTGACGCATTGGGGTTTATTTACTAAAGCTGGAGAGTCCAAAATCAGACTCCCTTCTGCATAGAAACCAATCAGCTTCTAACCTCAGCTTGTTCAATGAAGCTTTGGCAATGAAACCTGGAAGCTGATTGGTTTCTATGCAGAAGTGAGTCTGATTTTGCACTCTCCAGCTTTAGTAAATAAACCCCATTTTGTCATTCCATCGACTTCCTTTTGGCCTATGACAGAGAACAGTAGCAGACATCAAACTGATAATGTAATAAATGAACAGCAATTCATTACCAATTCACGTTCCTATATGCAATTTCACCTCAAAGAGTGTCTGCCCCCCCCGGGCTGCCATGGAAGGATCCATCAACCTTGACAAATGAGTGCAAGCCACACCTATATCACCCCAGGATATCAATAGCAGCATGACTGAACATATTATTAAACATTAAGCTAGTATACAATATACATAAATTGTATGCAATCAAATCAATTCTAGTAATAAGAGATCCCTCCCTCATAAAGCAGTCATTTGTAGCTTGAAGTAGAATTAAACCTCTGCAAAAAATTTGAAAAAAAATAAATTGGCTTCAGGAACCTTTAACCATAATATTGTTGCAGACTTACCTGGTAAGCGATTCCCTGCAGTGCTGTACTGCAAGCAGTCCAGTTGGTCACAAGAGCTTACATTTTCACTTGGTCTTCCTTTCTGGTTGTGACTCTTCAGCCATAATTCAATTTCCATTATCTCTTTGCTATTTATTTATTATTATTGAACTTTTCAAAACGTGAAATTCTTCCCCTTACCGTATGTAAAGTCCAAGTGTGGTCTAATCATACAGACCACACAGCTAGCATTGGGAAAGATTACTTATCTAGGCATAAAACTGGCAAGGTTCCAGTTAGGAAACTGGAGACAAGGCAGGACATACTGTACCCCTTATTCTTTGAGAGAATTCACTTGATCAAAATGTCACATTTTGCTAAATTATTATATTCTTTGCAAACTATTCCTCTTTTAGTGTAAATGCCTTGAGTGGGCTATTATACACTTTTTATGGTGGGATATATGTGCAAGGATTTCAAACAAGAGACTTAGGGACCAAGCAGACGTAATTTTCCCGATAATAAATTATGTAACATTACCTGTTTGTTGAGAACTGCTCTAGTTTGACTGGACTGTCAATCTAGATACCTAAATATTATAGTATTCGCTATGAAATGGCCTTAGCTAATCCATGGACCCAGGAAGATTTTCTACACAGCAAGCTATCATCTCTCCTCAATTTAATACTCAATAATACCATCTTCAGAGACACTATCATTGCCTGGTGACAAGTTAGAAAATACTGAACCTTCCACTTTATGTTTCCAGAAATTCAAGCCTCCTGGGTTATCCTGCGTTTCCAAAGGGAAAATAATATGTAGTTTTTTCCAACTGTCATTCAAATGGCCTTAAAAATGGAGTCTTAAACATATTTTTAACCCCTTGACCCATCTACCTAAAACCTTCCAAAAATTGATGGTCAAATACTAATTTCCTTAAACTCATTTTCTCCATGTTCATTAAATTACATTTTGGGAAGTCTGTGCCAGAAAACCTGTTATTTACCTAGACTCTCCTGGGTAATCTATTAAAAGGCCAGTCCTATTCTCCTGTAGTTTCCACTATTCATTCCACCAACAGATTCCATGTAACAAGCCCTTGGAACAAACAAAACTGTCAAAGAATGACACAAAGACTTTGCTACACCTGATCTCATAGAAAAACTCCTACAAGAATACGATAAAGTTAGACTGAATCACAAAAATGAAAAGAGATTCAATTTAAGATTCTCCACAGAGCATATGTCCTGTACTTTGTAACTTCTGCTTCTCACTCACACAGAACAGCTACCTCCATACCCTCCAAATATGGTCTCAACTTTTATGGTATATATGCCAAGTTTTTGCCTGGACCCAGCCTTATGACCCTCCTCTCATTCTTTGTATTTACTCTTCGACTTCAACATTAAATGTGCACAAGAAGCTGGCCAGCAGGACAGACTGGCTATGTATACTGTATGTTTGCCCACAGCCAGATGATACAAAATTCAAAGTTGGGTGGTGCCCCAATCTCCAATCTTGCAAGATATGGAAAATGACCTTATGCAGCTATTGTGTCACAAAAAGTTGGAAGCCATAAAATAAGCACACTTCTCATTTCTTTAAAAAGTGGAACATTTTTATTGAGTTTACTTTAGAAGAGAAATACATATGGTATGCAAGCCCTAAAAATGCCTAAGTAATCTAAAGATATTGTGATATTTGGTGATATTACTTCTATGGTTATACATTCTCAGTTGTGCTTTCTCCTTTCCTTTTGATCTAACGTTTCCTTTCTTGTAAGGTATTCATAGGATTCTGTAATATTCATCACTAAATGTCTGATATACTGGCAAACATTTGGATTTCTGTCTTCTGTTCTCTAACAAAAAAAAAGAGCCCTAATAAACTATATTTTAAAATATTGGTGCTCTTAGCCCACCCTTTTATAGACAGGGAGTTGAGCTATCCGTTCCTTTAAATAATAGTTCTTTTGGTTTTGCCCTGTGTTATAGGTTGTTACTTTTTCTGGTGCCAAGTCTGTAAACTTTACAACCAGGATTTCATTATTCACAAACTGTAGCTGTGTATGCTATCTATGCATTCCACCAGAATTTCTTTCCTGCTAAAGTTAAAACAGTTATCTACTACTAGACAAAGCATGCACTACCAGAACATTAAAATACCAGCTCCAATGATTGACAGTTTCTACAGTCTAAAGGGAATTACTGGGTAGATTAGTAGTTCAGCACTCTAAGGTAGGATCAAAGTGTAGACAATTATTTTGTGGAGCCAACAGAATTAACTTAGAGATACCAAGGGTCATATGCCTACAACAGGGGCAAGAACTATATGAGAAATGTGAGTCAAAGGATCTAACAACTAGAAATTGTGTCACTGGCATCTGTCTCAGCCTGGTCACTGAAATTGGAGTTGTGTGACTAACACTTCAAGGCTGTGGCACTTACAAATTATAAATCTGAGACAGAAATACTATGAGACAGGCACTGACAGACAGGAACTAACAAGAAGAACAGCACAACATAGGGTGAGGCTAACCAAGGACAGACTGGAAACAAGTAAGGATTGTTAAGGGTTAATAGATAAGTAAGAACAAAAATTGCAGCATGCCACTAAGAAGAAAAAGGCAGACATGCATTACTATTAAAGGGAATGGACCTGGTTGAAGCAAGACAAGTCAGACACGAGTTGCAGGGTGAAAATTAAGAACATAGAAACTGGTCAAAGATTAGATGGATAATGTACTACACTATGCAAAAAGGACACAAACCATTAAAGTGGTAATACAGGTTCAAGGTTTCTGTGTGCAGCACCTCTCTAGCCCCCCTAATACTTACTTGAGCCCGATTGCAATCCAACAATGTGCAAGAGAGCCTCGGCTCTCCAGAGACTCTTCCTCCTCATTGGCTGAGAAAGCAGCAGGATCTAACGGGTCCCACTACTGTCAACCAAAGCTAGCAAGCCAATTAAGAGAGAGAGGGGGCAGAGCTGAGCTCTGTGTGAAAGGACATGCAGAGCAGCAGTTTGGGAGCAAGCCACCCTGGGTGCTCCCATAGCAAACTGTTTGCTCTGGGGACCTTTGGAAAGAAGGAGGGGCTAGGAGCACCAGAGGGGGACCTGAGAAGAGAAGGATTGGGGCTGCTCTGTGCAAAAGCACTGCACAGAGCATGTAAGTATGACATGTTTGATATTTAAAAAATATTGCCTTTAACCACTTGCCCTCCTGGGGTTTTACCCCCTTCCTTACCAGGCCATTTTTTGCACTACGGTTCTGCGTTTCTTTAACTGACAATTGCACGGTTATGGAATGCTGCACCCAGATTACATTTACATCCTTTTTTCTGAATAGAGCTTTCTTTCGGTGGTATTTGATCACCTGTGCATTTTTATTTTTTGCGCTATAAAAAAAGAAGCCCAACAATTTTGAGAAACAAAACAATATTTTTTACTTTTTGCTATTAAACATGTCCAGTAAAAAAATAAAAAAAATCAAATTTCATCATAAATTTAGGCCAAAATGTATTCTGCTACATCTTTGCTAAAATAAAATTCCAATATGTGTAAATTAATTGGTTACGTGAAAGTTATAGCATTTACAAATGGCGGTATATATACTGGGATTGTTTTTTTTTTACTAGTAATGTCGGTGATCAGAGACTTATAGCAGGACTGTGGGACTGTGGCAGGCATTCTGACACTGGGAGGAACTGACTTGGTGTCAATTACATCCCCAGTGACACCAATACAGTGATCAGTGCTAATAAAAAGCACTGACACTGTACTAATGGCACTGGGCAGGAAGGGATTTACATCTGGGGCGATCAAAGGGTTAGCTGTGTGCTGTTTTACTATGTGCTGTACTGTAAGCACACTGCTTTGCATGGCTCTGCTATGCAAAGCCATATTGTAAAGCCGTATTGTTTACTTACAGTTCTCTCCCTCCATCAGTAATGCTCCTTGATCACCAGAGGGGACAAGGTGATTGACAGCTGAGACAGTGAACAGCGGGGAGGCTCGCACGCGCCCCCTACCTGGAACTGCAAAATCCAAAATATATGTGATTTTGCACACCCCTGCCACCCTGTAGCAGTACATCTGCTATAGGGTGGTGGGAAAGCAGTTAATATCACTTGAAATAGTAACAGGTCAAGTGGAAACAAAGTACAGTAGTAGTAAGTTATGGTAAATCTTCCTAATGAAGAGAAACATAAAAACAAAAACACATGTTATACAAAAGGTTAACATTTCTGATGTTTAAATATTTGTTCATGCCTATCTGTCTCAGTGGCCAGAACTACATGTTTCTTTTATCGGCATCGCATGAAAATAAAATAAAGAAAATCTAGCCAATGGGGTCACACAAATGGTAACTCTTCCCTTGCTACCTCAAACTAAAAAAAATAGGTTGGAGAGAAATGTCTTTGTCTTGTTAAACATGATGTCTACCACTTGGAACTATCAGTTATTGGTAAAACTGGCTGAAATATTAAGTGTATTATATTCTGAATCATGTATTCATGGATCATGGAGTCATTGTTTAAAATTTCAAATAATGTTAATGGAAATATATCCTATTTCAACACAGAATAACTTAATGACCTCTTGTCCATTAACCATGTTCAATGGTCAAACAAAATAGATCATTCAGACAAATGGATAGTCAATAACTCTAGTGAAACAAAATATTGTCAGGATAATCTTTCCCCAGATGAGCAACCAGCAAAAAAATACATTTTGTTCAGTTTTCAGATATTAATCATAAGGGTTATTTCTAAGAAAAGGAAAAAAAATATTTGTGTTCAGTTTTCAGATATTAATCATGAGGGTTATTTCTAAGAAAAGAAAAAAAAATTATTTGTGTTCAGTTTTCAGATATTAAAGTCATGAGGGCTATTTCTAAGAAAAAAATGTTTTTCATCTAAAATCCATTGAAGTAAAACTTACATAATTAATAGGTGCTATTTTGCTTTATTTTCTTCTAATGTGCTCTCTGACAATCTTTAAAAATCCATTAACGTGGCTGAAAATGCAGGACATAAAGTGAATCTTTTCTAAAAGGATTTTTTTTTGTTACTACTTTTCCTTGGTCTCCACTTCTGTCAATATCTTCAAGTGCAATATTGACTAGAACACCTTGCTTTAACCTTTTTAACCACTTGCTCTAAATGGCTATAGCACAATGTGTGACTGTGTAATGTACCACCTCAAAGCAAAGCAATTTTCACAGGGAACTGAATTTGTTAAAGAAAATTACTGATAGAAGATGTTCTCTTTAGAAGACAAGCTGTTGTGCCAAGTTTTGTAAATAGCGATTGGGTGATATTTATTGTCTATTTATTGTCTATTTAAACTAAGAAACCTAAATGCTGTTTTTTTATTATTAGTATTCAAATAAAGTATATGTGTATATTCTAAACTTAAACAGGCAGATATTTTAAAAATCAGAAAACCAGGCTCTCTTACATTGCGCAGTATTATCACTTAAACGCAGGGTATATGAGCACTAGAGGAAAGAGCACGCATATCGCTTCATTAGGGAGCTGCTGTTCCTCCACTGTCCAACATGCAGGCTGAGGCAGGAGGTTGGCACCAGTGTATAACTTAGCTATAATCCACAAAACACATTGTTTGCTATCCACGCAATATTATTATTTTTTTTTGTTTACAAACGATTTTATTGTATAACAGTAGACTGTAAAACAACAGTACATTTTCAAATGATACTTACAGCAAAAACAAGGCACCTTTGAAAAGTACAATACAGAAAAGTATATTAATGTAAGAAAGAGAAGAAATAGAAAAGAGTAGATTGCAAGTACATGAAATACGTAAATGATAAGGTAGGTTAAGTGATACATCTGTCAACAGTATATGCCAGTCAACTTTCACTGGGAATGTTGTTAATCATGCAATAAATGTCTATAATCCCTCCATGACTCCCATTTTTTATCAAATAGGTGCATCTTATCCAGTAGGGTATAATGAATGCGTTCCATGAGCATTACAACATCAATTCTGTGTAAAACGGAGGCCAAGGGTACAGCATTAGACCTCCAATGTAAGGCAATAGACCATAAAGTGGCAATACACATAGTATGTATCAATCTCATAATGGCATCAGAGACTCCCAGGATATGAGCTCCCAATAAACAGGTCTGTATAGACAATCGTATCTGGGTACCCGCCAGTGAGGTAGCCACCTCAGATATCCTGCTCCAAACCAAAGATAAGGACGGGCAATCCCAGAATATATGAACCAAAGTACCTGTGAGGCGCAATATTATTTTTTGTCTTATTTATTAAAGCAGTATTAAACCCAAAAGCAAACATTTATTATATTGAAACGTACCAATCCTTAGATGTGTTGGCTGCATTAGTTTCATTTTTTGGCTTTCTTTTATTTTCTATTTCTTCTGTTTTAATCTGGTGATTCAGCCAGTAAGTCTGCCATGTTTCAGAAGCTCAAACTCTCCAGCAGAATGTATCAGTTTACATAGATAAGACCATCCATTTACTACTGGCCCCCAATAAACAGGTCTGTATAGACAATCGTATCTGGGTACCCGCCAGTGAGGTAGCCACCTCAGATATCCTGCTCCAAACCAAAGATAAGGACGGGCAATCCCAAAATATATGAACCAAAGTACCTGTGAGGCGCAATATTATTTTTTGTCTTATTTATTAAAGCAGTATTAAACCCAAAAGCAAACATTTATTATATTGAAACGTACCAATCCTTAGATGTGTTGGCTGCATTAGTTTCATTTTTTGGCTTTCTTTTATTTTCTATTTCTTCTGTTTTAATCTGGTGATTCAGCCAGTAAGTCTGCCATGTTTCGGAAGCTCAAACTCTCCAGCAGAATGTATCAGTTTACATAGATAAGACCATCCATTTACTACTGGCAGGGGTGATTAAAATTACAATGTTTTGTTTATTCGTGTAAAAGCTTTAATGAAAATGTTTTCTGTAACTGATTCTAAAGTTTGAGCTGGAGTGTAGCTTCAATTTCTTATTGTATTTGAATCTGCTAATACATTTAACACTCCCATCCCCCAAGACTAACAATGCTGCTGTTTCCTGCATCCTGGCCCATTCCTCCAAAGTGGTGTCTCACTAATACTGGAGATGTGTTAATGTCCAGATCACTAGGTATATAGCCACTACATCTAATGATTGGTAAGCTGCAATATAATTTTTGGTTTTCGCTTTAATACAGCTTTAAAGGCTACTTACATACATGCATAGGAACAAGTCAGAAATAATATTGTTACATCATTCTATAGTTAGGAAATGCACAACCTTTTATTATTGTATTTAGATCGTTATTGCTCTTTTATGTAATTTCAGTTGTCATGTATAGTTGGAATTTATGTTTTTTGAGGCTTTATATTTGTTTATCACTAATTCATTCATTTTAATTACCCACCTTCCCTCCGGAGGATTTACCCCCCCCCCCCCCTAACCAGTCCATTTTTGGCTGTATGGCCTTGTGTTACTTTAACTGACAATTGCGCAGTCATGCAATGCTGCACCCAAATGAAATTTATTACCTTTTTTTCCTTTTCCCACAAATGAAGATATATTTTGGTGGTATTTTGTCACCTGTGCATTTTTTATTTTTTGCGCCATAAACAAAAAAAGACCAACAATTTTGAAAAAAAAAACAATATTTTTGAATTTTTGCTATAAAACATCCAGTAAAAAATTTTAAAAAATCTAATTTCATCATAAATTTAGGACAAAATGTATTATGCTACATTAATTGTTTGAGGGTTTTTTTTATACTAGTTATGGTGGCAATCAGCAACTTATAGCGGGACTGTGGCGGGCATTCTGAAGGTGGGGGGAACTAACTGCCACAGACATCCCCACTGACACTAATACAGTGATCAGTGATAATAAAAAGCACTGACACTGTACTAATGACACTGGGCAGGAAGAAGTTAACATCTGGAGCGATCAAAGGGTATGTGCTGTTTTACTATTTTGCATGTGTAAGCCCGCTGCTTTGTATTGCTCTGCGCGCCCCCCACCTGGAAATACAAAATCACGTATATATACATGATTATGTGCAGCCCTGCTGCCCTGTAGCCGTACTTCTGCTATAGGGCAGTTGGGAAGCAGTTAAACTACTTTAATAGCAAACTGATTTTGAATATGCATAAGTTCTCAGTTTCAGTATAGGCAGAAATGTTAGAAGTTTAATCATTTCAATACCGGGCACTTTTACTCCCTTCCTGCCCAGACCAATTTTTAGCTTTCAGCGTTTTTGCACTTTGAATGACAATTGCAGGGCCATGCAACACTGTACCCACACAAAATTTATGATTTTCTTCACACAAATAGAACTTTCTTTTGGTGGTATTTATTCACCTCTGGCTTTTTTGCTAAATAAAAAGAACAAAAATCTTGAAAAAATGTTTTTTTCTTTGTTTCTGTTATAAAATTTTGCAAATAAATAAATGTTCATAAATTTAGGCCAACATTCTGCTACATTCCTTTGATGAAAATAACTCTAGGAAAGTTATAGAGTCCACAAACTATGGTTTATATCTGAAAATCGATCATTTCTGATGTACTGATGTACTCTCATTTCCTGAGGCCCAAAAATGTGAGACTGACAACTCATGGGGCCCCCGGGGAAATAGGGGATCATGGGGCCCCTGTGTCCTTGCCAAAACTCAAAAAAGCCTATGAAAAAGGTACCAGGGGCATCTCATGGGGCCCCCTACTGACCCCGGGCCCTCAGGCAGTGCCCGAGTTTCCAAATGGTCAGTCCGTCTCTGGTCAGGACAGTACAAATACCCTCGAAATTAGCCTTTTTTGGAAAGTAGACAGTCCAAGGTATTTAGTAGGAGGCATGGCAAGTTTTTTGAAGTTGTAATTTTTTGTCACAATTTTTTTTAAAAATTAAGAAATTAAAAAAAAAACACAATTTTTTTTTTACATACTGTCACCAGTGCAGTATAGCATCATCACATAACTGGTGTGGCATTGGTCAGGGACACTGGTGACTGTATGAAAAAGAAAAAAAACATTTTTTTTTATTTTTTATTACTTTATTTCATGTTTTTTTTTAACCCACTGTGACCAGAGCAATATAATGTTACCATAGTAACATTGTACTACTCTGGAGAAATTATCATTTTTTATACATTTCGATTGCTTATACCAATGAATCTCATTGGTACAATTATATTTATATTGTAATTGTACTGTCTGCCCTTTTGTTGTAAAGTGCTGCATAAACTGTTGGTGCTATTTAATCCTGTATAATAATAATAATGATAATAACTAGAAAAGCTACAAGTTCTGGGGAAATTGTGTGAAGTGTTCTTGCCTCCACCAGTAGTCTACAACTGGAGTGGGTGGAGTAACTAGGTGGAGTGGCTTGAGTAACTGTTGTGTGGTTGGAGTGGCTGGAGTAACTGTGAAAAGGTTGGACTGGGCAGAGTAACTTTATGGAGTGGGCAGAGTAACTGTGTGGAGTGTTTGAAGTGAGTAAAGATAGTAAACATTACACTAACCAATTGATTGATCAAATTTAAAAAGTGCGCATGGCAAGCTTGATAGAGTGAGAAATGCATTTCAACTTTTAACTAGAAAAGCTACAATTTCTGGGTAAATTGTGTGAAGTGTTCTTGCCTCCACCAGTAGTCTACAACTCACACTCTAGCTTTTGTCACTCTGGTGCCTGCTCACACACCTGGGTTCCTATGGCAACTCACTCTAAAGCAAGGGCAGAGAAGAGGGATTAAAAACAAACTGCTCCAACTTGCTCACTTCACTGGCGGTTGCCATCTTCAAACAGTTGTAGTTTAAAAATTATAAATCCTACACCGAAGAGCTTTATATTGAATCACAAGACCCAGACCTACATTTTGATGTATAGTATGTCTCTGAAATATTAAAAATGAAGGCACAGTCGCAGTTTAGAAATTGCCCTTCAAATTTGAGGTGGCTAGAGTGGAGTTTCAATGAATGTCAATGGGTGGCGTGAGTTGCAAACAAATGGTCATATTGTGAAAACTATCAGGACTATGGCTTACCGTGAACATTTTTAGTGGCAGCAGTGATAGCTGAACATTTTGATATAAAATTTGTGTAGGTGGGCTTGAAAATGAGGGAGTCATGGCAGTTTAGAAATCATGTCCTGATTTTTCAGCTCACACTCTAGCTTTTGTCAGCTCCCACTCTAGTTTTGAACATTCCGCCATTCATTCCTATGGGACCAATTTCACCACAAAAACACCAATATTTTGTGAACCATTCGGCAAAACGTTCTACAAAGTGATAGCACACCAATCGGGAACAATCCGCACGTTTCGGTATATTACTGTCTATGTAGTGTAAAAACTGTGGGAGGAGTTAGGGTGGTAAATTTGGCTATAATAATAAGAATATACTGTATTTTTCGCTCCATAAGATGCACCTGACCATAAGACGCACCTAGGTTTTAGAGGCAGAAGACAGGAAAAAAAAATTCTGAACTAATGGACTGCAGACATAGTACAGGAGATGACCAGAGACTGCGGACACAGTACAGGAGATGACCAGAGACTGCGGACATAGTACAGGAGATGACCAGAGACTATGGACATAGTACAGGAGATGACCAGAGACTGCGGACACAGTACAGGAGATGACCAGAGACTGCGGACATAGTACAGGAGATGACCAGAGACTGCGGACACAGTACAGGAGATGACCAGAGACTGCGGACACAGTACAGGAGATGACCAGAGACTGTGGACATAGTACAGGAGATGACCAGAGACTGCGGACACAATACAAGAGATGATCAGAGACTGCGGACAGTACAGGAGATGACCAGAGACTGCAGACATAGTACAGGAGATGACCAGAGACTGCGGACACAATACAAGAGATGATCAGAGACTGCGGACAGTACAGGAGATGACCAGAGACTGCAGACATAGTACAGGAGATGACCAGAGACGGCGGACATAGTACAGGAAATGACCAGAGACTGCGGACACAGTACAGGGGATGACCAGAGACTGCGGGGACAGTACAGGAAATGATCAGAGACTGCGGACAGTACAGGAGATGACCAGAGACTGCGGACATAGTACAGGAGATGACCAGAGACTGCGGACATAGTACAGGAGATGACCAGAGACTGCGGACACAGTACAGGAGATGACCAGAGACTGCGGACACAGTACAGGAGATGACCAGAGACTGCGGACACAGTACAGGAGATGACCAGAGACTGCGGACATAGTACAGGAGATGACCAGAGACTATGGACATAGTACAGGAGATGACCAGAGACTGCGGACATAGTAAAGGAGATGACCAAAGACTATGGACATAGTACAGGAGATGACCAGAGACTGCGGACATAGTACAGGAGATGACCAGAGACTGCAGACACAGTACAGGAGATGACCAGAGACTGCGGACACAGTACAGGAGATGACCAGAGACTGCGGACACAGTACAGGAGATGACCAGAGACTGTGGACATAGTACAGGAGATGACCAGAGACTGCGGACACAATACAAGAGATGATCAGAGACTGCGGACAGTACAGGAGATGACCAGAGACTGTGGACATAGTACAGGAGATGACCAGAGACGGCGGACATAGTACAGGAAATGACCAGAGACTGCGGACACAGTACAGGGGATGACCAGAGACTGCGGGGACAGTACAGGAGATGATCAGAGACTGCGGACAGTACAGGAGATGACCAGAGACTGCGGACATAGTGCAGGAGATGACCAGAGACTGCGGACATAGTAGAGGAGATGACCAGAGACTGCGGACACAGTACAGGAGATGACCAGAGACTGCGGACACAGTACAGGAGATGACCAGAGACTGCGGACACAGTACAGGAGATGACCAGAGACTGCGGACATAGTACAGGAGATGACCAGAGACTGCGGACACAATACAAGAGATGATCAGAGACTGCGGACAGTACAGGAGATGACCAGAGACTGCGGACATAGTACAGGAGATGACCGGAGACTGCGGACATAGTACAGGAAATGACCAGAGACTGCGGACACAGTACAGGGGATGACCAGAGACTGCGGGGACAGTACGGGAGATGATCAGAGACTGCGGACAGTACAGGAGATGACCAGAGATTGCGGACATAGTACAGGAGATGACCAGAGACTGCAGGGACAGTACAGGAGATGACCAGAGACTGCGGGGACAGCACAGGGATGACCAGAGACTGCGGGGACAGCACAGGAGATGACTGCTGACCTTTGGGGAGGGGGGGGAGCGGGTACCTGAATTTGACAGGTACTCGCTCTTACTTCCGCGGAGTTGTTCTTTGATCTTACCTGTTCCTCTATCCAGCCGCGTGCTGTCTTCCCGGCTTCTGTAGTGTGGGCGCTCGGCGGACAGCCGGATGCCCAGTGTGCATGAGCGAGAAGCACTGCGCTTTGTGATTGGTCCGGCGGCTTCTGGGATCTGTCATGTGTCCCAGGTACCGCCTTACCATTCACAAAGAGCACCGCTTTGTGCGCATGCGCACTTGGCACCCGGCTCTCACGCACACTACAGAAGCCGGGAAGACAGCGCGCCACTGGATAGAGGAACAGGTAAGGTCCCACTGCAGAGCTCCATATTCGCTCCATAAGACGCACTGACATTTCCCCCCCTTTTTTGGGGGGAAAAAAGTGCGTCTTATGGAGCGAAAAATACGGTATATGTGAGATAACAGTAAGTGGTCTTGCCATGCAAGAACACTTAAATATTGGCTTCCCCCAGAACTATACCTAAATATATATGTACACAGCTAAAAAAAAACTAGAATAAATCTATACACACACAGAGGATAACCCTAATCTACTAAATCTCTCCTCAACCCATGAAATTGGTAGACCTAATAAACACCATCAAATAATGCAAACAATAATAATATAAATAAAATAAAAATGAAATA
Source organism: Staurois parvus (assembly GCF_062004578.1). Classification (NCBI taxonomy): domain Eukaryota; kingdom Metazoa; phylum Chordata; class Amphibia; order Anura; family Ranidae; genus Staurois; species Staurois parvus. The sequence goes on along the minus strand of NW_028317860.1, from coordinate 328,080 downwards.
AAATTCTAGATGGCTCAAAACGAATATCACCATCTTCTAATATTAAAAATCCTTATCTTTAAAACCACTACATCAGTGTAGCTACCATCTAGTGGGAAAACTACATATTGGCAAATACAAAAAGAACTGGACAATTTATTTCAATAGGGCTACCCTCTGATAAATAAGTATAAATAGATGACTACATCATCCATTGGTAGATACAAAAAAAATTTTTTGTATCAAATATAACAGATCACGCCATACAGCCTCACATTCGGCTCGTTCCGGGAGGACATCATATAATGTCCACCTGAATCGATGAAACACCCTTCCAGCCATCAAATTGCTATTGGCTGGGCGGGATGTGGTTAAAGTATATGTACGAGCTACCAAAAACTTCATATAACATTTATTATGATAATGTCATTTGAAAAGTAGCTTTCAATATTTTAAAATCTATAGCTTTTATTATAATAATGCCAGATGGTTCTGGTACTTCCTTTTCAAGGATTACAATACTCTATTCCTGTCTCCCACTTATGCTCATACATTGTAACTCTGTCACACTCTGTCAGAGACTACAAGAGGCTGATTTAACATGTTATGCAGACATGGCCCACTTTTATGGTTCAATGAAAACTGTCTTGAGAAGTGCCATGCAGTCAGCTGAAATACATGCATGTAGACAAGAAGTAGCTACAAAGAAGCTGCAGGAGATCAGTAGCACAGAGATGCAACAAGGGATGAAAAGAAGGCAAAAACAAGTTTTTATGTATATCTTAGATTGTACGCCCCTTGAGGTTTGCGGACTGATGTGAATGTACAACATATATGTAAAGCACTGCGTTAATTGGCATCTCAATATAAGTACCTGTAATAATAATAATAATAATAATCATTTAAAAAAGAAAATTGTTCACAATACATAGGGGTTGATTTACTGAAGGTGAATATGCTGTTCATTTAGCAAGGGAATTTGCACTTTGCCATGGAATTTTCCACAAAGTTTAGTGAAAGTGTGGACATTTTACTTTGTTTGCAAATGATGCATGGTGGCCATCAGCAGAGCTTCATCTCATTTACTAAGCTCTGGGGGAAAATTCTTTGTAAAACTTTCTTTACAAAGGGAACAGCCTTTAGAAAATCAACATCATACTGTTTTGCAGACTAACTTTCAATCTCTGTAGGGTTTACATCTGAACACAGTAGGTGTTCCTAAACTAATACCTTTTAACAAATTTCAAGTTAACCAATGGTGAACATTAATATTTAAAATTTCACACTTTTTGTTTTCATCAGCTGTGTTGCTAAAGGGATGCCGGTAAACATACAGTAAGCCTGCAGAATGCAGAAAGGTAAAGTCACTTATAATTAGGTGCATGCTTAGAAGCAAAGCTACAAAATAAAGAGATTGTGAACTCTAGCACACTAAAAGTGAGAAATGGAAAACATGTTTATTTTACCAATGAATGTATAAATGCTTTAGGAATGATAAAAGATTGACTAACATAAAGATAACAGAGTTTATTTAAAGTGGTTTTACACTTTACTTGGAATCTTATCCTGAACCTCTTGATTGTTGAAAGCTTGTTTAGGAATGCCATAGACAATGTGATTTTCTTTCTTGCAACCACAATAGCTCAACGGGAGGGATTCCTCCATCAACACTGAATGTGCTGAAGGGGGAATAAAGCAATTTTCTTTGTTGCAACCAGGGGTTCAGCACAGTCAGTGTTGATGGAGGAATCCCTCCCGTTGAGCTATTGTGTTCTCCTAGCAGAGGGATGCAGGGAGCTTTCCTGGCAGGAGAATACAGTGATTAGAGATGAGCGAATCGAACCTGGCGAAGTGGAATTCATTTAGAATATCAGGAAAAATTCGATTCGCATCGAATCCGAATTTTAGCAAACTTCGGGTGCACGAATCAAATTTTTCCCGATCAGCCGGCAAAAGTGTCACTGCAGAGAGCTCCGCTATTTCTGACAGTTCTGACAGTTCATTTACAGCGGTTGAAACATTGTATCTATTTGTTTCCATTTAGGATACAGATGTTTTTATTCGGAAATAAATAGATACAATGTTTCAACCGCTGTAAATGTGAAGGAACTGTCAGAGAACTGTCAGAAATAGCGGAGCTCTCTGCAGATACACTTTTTGCTGTACTTTAATTCTTCTTTTCATTCTTCTTCTTCTTTTCATTCTTCTTCTTCTTCTTCTTCTTTTCATTCTTCTTTTCATTCTTCTTCTTCTTCTTTTCATTCTTCTTCTTCTTCTTTTCATTCTTCTTTTCATTCTTCTTCTTCTTCTTTTCATTCTTCTTCTTCTTCTTTTCATTCTTCTTTTCATTCTTCTTCTTCTTCTTTTCATTCTTCTTCTTCTTCTTTTCATTCTTCTTTTCATTCTTCTTCTTCTTCTTTTCATTCTTCTTCTTTTCATTCTTCTTTTCATTCTTCTTCTTCTTCTTTTCATTCTTCTTCTTCTTCTTTTCATTCTCCTTTTCATTCTTTTTCTTCTTCTTTTCATTCTTCTTCTTCTTTTTATTCTTCTTTTCATTCTTCTTCTTCTTCTTTTCATTCTTCTTTTCATTCTTCTTCTTCTTCTTTTCATTCTTCTTCTTCTTCTTTTCATTCTTCTTTTCATTCTTCTTCTTCTTCTTCTTTTCATTCTTCTTCTTTTCATTCTTCTTCTTCTTCTTTTCATTCTTCTTCTTCTTCTTTTCATTCTTCTTTTCATTCTTTTTCTTCTTCTTTTCATTCTTCTTATTCTTCTTTTCATTCTTCTTCTTCTTCTTTTCATTCTTCTTCTTTTCATTCTTCTTCTTCTTCTTCTTTTCATTCTTCTTTTCATTCTTCTTCTTCTTCTTTTCATTCTTCCTCTTCTTCTTTTCATTCTTCTTTTCATTCTTTTTCTTCTTCTTTTCATTCTTCTTCTTCTTCTTTTCATTCTTCTTTTCATTCTTCTTCTTCTTCTTTTCATTCTTCTTCTTCTTCTTTTCATTCTTCTTTTCATTCTTCTTCTTCTTCTTTTCATTCTTCTTCTTCTTCTTTTCATTCTTCTTTTCATTCTTCTTCTTCTTCTTTTCATTCTTCTTCTTTTCATTCTTCTTTTCATTCTTCTTCTTCTTCTTCTTTTCATTCTTCTTCTTCTTCTTCTTTTCATTCTTCTTTTCATTCTTCTTCTTCTTCTTTTCATTCTTCTTCTTTTCATTCTTCTTCTTCTTCTTTTCATTCTTCTTTTCATTCTTCTTCTTCTTCTTTTCATTCTTCTTCTTCTTCTTTTCATTCTTCTTTTCATTCTTCTTCTTTTCATTCTTCTTCTTCTTCTTTTCATTCTTCTTTTCATTCTTCTTCTTCTTCTTCTTCTTTTCATTCTTCTTCTTCTTCTTTTCATTCTTCTTTTCATTCTTCTTCTTCTTCTTTTCATTCTTCTTTTCATTCTTCTTCTTTTCATTCTTCTTTTCATTCTTCTCATTCTTCTTTTCATTCTTCTTCTTCTTCTTTTCATTCTTCTTCTTCTTCTTTTCATTCTTCTTTTCATTCTTCTTCTTCTTCTTTTCATTCTTCTTTTCATTCTTCTTCTTCTTCTTCTTCTTCTTCGTCGTGCCCCGTGACTGCCCAAATGAGTGAAGTGTGCGGTGATTCTAAGATCGACGGCACTCATCTGCATGTCATACTGACTGACAGTATTATTTCTCTTCCCCAGCAGACTCCAAGGGCATTTAAATTAAAGGTACAGTGTTCTACACTAATATAAAGGCTCTCTGAAGCCTAGAAACCCTTTTAATAAGTTAAATTCGCGGCGAATAAATTTGCATCGAATCGAATTTCTCCCGCAAATTCGGCGAATCAGCCGAATCGAATTTTTGAATAATTCGCTCATCTCTAACAGTGATTATTGCTAGCAGCTATAGCCTCTGGCAATAATCACATGAAAAATCTGACATGCTAGTCGTACCCAAGTTGTAAAACAATTGAGTTGGGTACAAGAAGCCTGCTCATGGTTCAAATCTTGCCTGATCCTTGCTGAACCATTCGAGATTCAAACCAACTATGTCCAGCTTTAGCAACATAGGGCATACTTATAAATCAGTGACTGTGGCATTCACCAAATATTCACTACATGTGAATCTTCCTGACCATGAGTTTTAAATTACAAGGAATGATTAACCACCTGAGAATATTTGGTAGTTTTATAAATGTGCCCCAAACTACCTAGAAATTTTGAGAGAGGATTGCAAAATTCTTTAGGCAAATAAGCAATATAAGTTGCACTTATCACACTGTTCTTAAAAAATACAGTTGAATAGTAGACTGTAGCTGAATCCAAAGTCAAGAAAAGACCTCACTCGAAGATATTCTTCATCAATACTGTAGATTACATTACCACTTCATGTCTGGACACTTTTACCCCCTTCCTGCCCAGGCCAATTTTCATCTTTCAGCGCTGTCACACTTTGAATGACAATTGTGTGGTCATGCAACACTGTACCCATATGATTTTTTTTTGTATTTTCTTGAGACAGATAAAACTTTATTTTGGTGGTATTTATTCATCACTGGGTTTTTTTTTTGCCTTATAAATGAAAAAGTCCAAACATTTTGAAAAAAAAAGTGTTTTTCTTATAATATTTTGCAAATAAATAGTCTTTCTTCATAAATCTTGGACAAAATGTATTCAGTTATCTTTTTATTAAAAAAAAATAACCTAAATTAGTTTATAACCAAAAATTATAATTTTTCAAAACATATTTTTATGTTTATTTTTTTATAATATTATTTATACTTTTGTTTTTTTTTTCTTTAACATACTGTCACCCTAGCAGTACAGTGTCACCATAGTAACACTGTACTACTTGTGGGAGGTGATTTTTTTTTACATTGATTGCTTTTACACCCATAAAGGCTTAAAAGCAATCTTTTCTCCTTCTCTCTGGCTGCATTCTTGCAGCCATTGAGAAATACTGTGTGAGCTGTGATTGGTCACAGCTTGTCACATGGTACAAGGCTGTTGTAAATATTGTTGTACCATGTGATCTCTGTGATCATTCACAGATTTCACACGTAGTAAGCAATGATGTCAGAAGTGACATTGGCCAATCAGTGATCACATGATTGGGACCTCACACAGTGGTCCCATACAGCGGTCGGTGTTCCACTGTGTCCGCTGGACATAGCGGGCACTGGATCGCGGTGCCACACGCTTCCAGGGAGCTCGCACAGTACAAAATGGTGTATGCCATTTATGAACGGCAACCCGCTCCTGCACTGCCTCCGTCCGGCAATTTATATACATGGGCCGGAAGGGAAAAATTAAATTGGAACTAAACTCTGAAAACAAAATTAGGAGGTAGAGATTTTTGGAAGACTCCTTCCTCTTTTCCCTAGCATTTTTTTTATATTCTGTGTATAATGTATGACACATGCACTATGCAGTGTACACTTGCAGCTCATTGCTGGGTATGGTGTAAATCTGTGTACATGTGCAAATGTTACATCATTAGTGGCAAGCCAATGGCTGAAGAGGAAAATGGGCAACCCAGTACCAGTGGAGGTGATGACTACTAGTATTCTGGCTCTTGCAACATTGGAGGTGACACATTTGTAGGGTAAATGTGCCATAAGTGAAAGTATGTTCTGCATTATGGAAAAATCCCACACCACACACAGTGGTTTTAGTTCCACTTTAGGAATTCTAGACTTACACAAACTGTACCATGAACTGGACCATAAGCACAACATTTTTGTAAAAACTAAACGTAAATATATGGGCACTTGAGAGATTTGGTTTTGCTACTGTCGTTGGTTGCAGCTATATGCAACCTGGAGGCACATTCCGGATGAGCCTCAGCCAAGGAGTTTTTCATCAGGTGGTGGAGTATGACTGTAGACATATTGGATTAAATGCCTTTTAAAAGAAAGCAGAACAGTTATTTCTGTACTGAGGTGACAAGGCCAACAAATTGTAGATGTGAGTGTGAGTAACTTGTGGCAGAGCTATATTCACTAGGTGCAGGTGTAATAATTCTTTACAGTAGAAATAAATGTAAAACTCAGGAAAGCACTGACAAATAGGGGTTTTATGGCAGAAGAGACACTATTGGCTCATTCTGTCATACATCCTTCTCCTTGCCTGTCAGAATTGTTTGTGCACATTGAGCCAGGCAGCTTACCATACATTTAAAGCACAGCTCCGTGCAGTGATGACATGACTGCCATGCGCATTCTCATGCAGGAGAGTTGGAAACCAGAGGAAAACCAGGAGAAGATGGAAGGAGGAGGAGATTATTTGCCAGGTAAATTTCCCATGATGTGCTAATATGGGGTGTGTAAAGCACACTATTGCTAAAAGCTCCTGGGGCCCATATTTTATGGCAGTGTAATTTTATTTTAAGTGAAACAAAAAAAAAAGGCTAATTTCCCCTAAAGACATGCCTGGGAGATGCACTGAACCTTCCTGTTAACCACTTGCCCTCCTGAGGATTTACCCCCCTTCCTGACCAGGCCATTTTTTGCGTTACGGTGTTGCGTTATTTTATCTGACAATTGCGTGGTCATGCAATGCTGCATCCAAATGAAATGTACGTCCTTTTTCCCCTACTACTTGAGCTTTATTTTAGTGGTATTTAATTGCTTGTGCGTTTTTTATTTTTTGCGCTATAAGAAAAAAGACCAACAATTTTGAGAAAAAAACAATATTTTTGACTTTTTGCTATTAAACATGTCTAGTAAAAAAATTTAAAAAATGTAATTTCGTCATAAATTTAGGCCAAAATGTATTCTGCGACATGCATTTGCTAAAAAAAATGTGTATATGAATTGGTTTACGTGAAAGTTATAGCGTTTACAAATGTATATATACTGGAATTTTTTTTTTTTAATAGTAATGGCCATGATCAGTGATTTATAGCAGGACTGCGGGACTACGGTGGGCATTCTGACACTGGGGGGAACTGACTTGGTGTCACTGACATCCCCAGTGACACCAATGCAGAGATCAGTCCTAAAAAAAAGTACTGACACTGTACTAATGACACTGGGCAGGAAGGGGTTAACATGTGGGGAGATCAAAGGGTTAACTGTGTTATAGGAGTGTTTTACTGGGGGGCAGTGTGTTGGTGCTTCGCTGTAAGCACATTGCTCTGGATGGCTGCGCTGTGTACAGCCATCCAGAGCAGTGTGCCCGAGCTTAGAGGGAGGAGGACTGTTAGTAAACAAAGCAGCCCTCTTCCCTGTCAGAGATCCTCAGTAATCACCAGGCACTGGTGGGTAATCACCAGCCAGGACCCGGTGATTGACAGCCGCGACTGCAAATGGCAGCGCGGGTAGGATGCACGTGCGGCTCGCGCGTGCAACCTACCCGGAAACTCGAAATCACATATATATATGTGACTTTGCGCCCCCCTGCCGCCCTGTAGCAGTATATCTATAGGGAAGTGGTTAAGTGGCACATCTGTATGATACAATCTGCTAAAGCAAAACTGACAACTACCAAGAAAATGACAAAAGTACAAAATTACAAAAGTTACAATTTACTTTTGTTTGTAAAGAAAGTAGCTGGGGATTCCTTGCATACCAGCCCATTATCCTAAATGAGGATATGGTATAGATGTTATTAGGTAACACCAAACAAAAAATGGCATGGGTTCCCCTTGAAATCTATATCAGGCCCTTATCCAAGAATGCAGCCTGGCTGGCCAGGAAACATGAAGAATGAGCGTGCAGCCCTGCCAAACTATATCAGGCCACATGCCCTCAATATAGAGGGGTACTTTGTCATTGAGAACCTCCCTGTCAAAGCACCTTTTTTTGTGTTGATATGTCTTGTAAGAATATTGGGGGCACAGTGATTTTTTTTTTCACAAATGTGGGGATGACTCATATTTGTCAGAATGATTGCAGCTGGTGACTTCCTACCAACCAGCCTGAAGGGAAGCTGTCACATTTATCAAGGATAGGAATACCAGTGCTAAATGTTTCCTATCCCACTGCCAGTCTCAACTTGACTAAACACCAATTTGGCCATTTGTCAAACCTCTGAGCAAGCAAAATTTGGTCAGAAGTTAGGTTTGGACTTTACCAGCAGCTCATCCCTGTACATACTGTATGTTCTGCTTTTACATGGGGATATGCCTACTCCCATTGGTATAAATAAAATAAAACTGAAATATTTTTTTTTAAATGAGTAGATAGTCTGAAGGTTAGAAGTCAGCTATGGAACATTAACTGGTGTTTTTCTAAGAGTATTCAATTGCAGGACCATGCTTTGTTAAAGAGAAGAAAACCAGAGACTTGTAGCCCTATTTTGCTTGTATTATCCCGATACAGTTGGGTGAATAAGTGTTGTCACCCTAGAGCTGGGAGTTTGTTACTGGCATCACCAGGTATTACAAGGCATGGAGGATCCAGCACTTTGCATTTCAACATCAATATTAAGGTGGTTATATAGCCCGCATGTCGCGATGAAGAAACCCCTTAAAGCAGGACCCTGACATTTCTACAACATTGAGGAAGTCAATGGTGATTTTTATATTTCTGATTCCATACTCAAGCAATATGGATATATTCACTGTGGCTTTATATTTCACCACCTACTCTTGCCATTAACTTTTGCCATTACTTTATCTGGTTATCACAGAGGCTAACCGCATCCCTACATGTATATTTATTTTTTACCCACATTACCTGGTCAGGTTTATGGGCAACTTTATCATTATCACTTGGTACTTGTTGTCAGTCATTATTGCAATGTATGCTATGCCAATATGGTACAATTTTTTGATACACCTCCTGCATGGCGGTGTAACCAATGTGTCGGTGCTGCAAATGTATTAGACCATTGTCACTATATGTGCAGCACATCATTACTAAGACCGGTCCTGACGTTGCTTTTATGCGATTTTAGGTCTGTTTTTTGTATTATCTCCTACTGAGGTGATGGTGAACCAAGGGATTTACCTTAATTGTCCACATGCATATTGTGAAATAAAGCATAATTTTTGGAACTACTTTTAGTGTCGCATTCTGTCCATAATGTAACCAATTTTTTGTGAATCTCTTTTCACGTTCCCCACTTTTTTTATGTAAACATATATGCTGCCTTTCAGTTCTTAATTTCCTTCTTTTTTTTAGCTGTGCATCCCACATGACTATAGGGTCACACATACTGTATACACAGTGGTAAATGACACTCCCTCCTCCTCCATGTCCTCCTATTGTTAAACAGTATGGGGGCGGGATATAGTATGCTGATTGATTACATTCCCTAAGACACTCACAAAAAAGCTTAGTTTTAATATAAATCAGTAATAAATGTATAAAATATAGTTGCTAATACCTGTAAAGTAAAAAGAAGAGCATTGGATATAGATGCTGTTTGAATAAAATGAAAGCTAGTGTCAATCATCCTTGACTCTACCTACACCATATTACTGGACAAAAAATACACATTTGATGTTCAATAAAGATATATTTGGAGCTTTAAAACAGTTTTTGACATTTATCATTTTATTTGAAATACTCTACTGATTTTTATTTGTGACCGACGCAGCACCAAGCAGGGCTGTGCAGACTCAGACTCTGTAGAAAGTGTATATCAGCAGAGTAATAGAAGCCCCTCCCAAAGAACTTCCCTGCAGATGCCAAAAAAACAAAAAAAGGGGAAAATCATGTGACCACCTAACAGTGCTGCAGGGATTAGATACTTACCCATTGCTGATTGCAGATATTTACTCAGTGCTGCAGGGGTTAGGTACTTAGAGGATTAAAAAAAAAAACAACAACAACAACAAAATATAGTGGCATATCTGTTTAGTATTACTTTAACAAATGTGCACATGGGTTAAAAGTCAGCAACTGAAGGCAGCAAGCAACAAAAGCCAATATACCCAGACCTTCAAATGTATATGTCTAATCAGTGCAGCACCAAAAGTAAAAAAAAAAACAATTATTTCCTCACACAATTGACACTATCAAATAAATAACTGAATACTGTAAAATGCTCTGATTTCAACAATTAATAATTAAACAATTTGATAGACAGATGACTATGCAATAAATATATATCTTAAAAACACAACTTCATAAATAAAGTACAATGAACCAATATCTGTCGAGAGACCCCTGATGCCCTACCTTCACACAAAATGCATTGGGTGGAGCTTACTCCCTGACATCACCCCACTCAGGGGCGGACTGACAACTCATGGGGCCCCCGGGCACTAGGGGATCATGGGGCCTTTGTGTCCTCCTCCACACTCAAACAACACCCAAAAAATCCTATGAAAAGGTACCAGGGGTATCTCATGGGGCCCCTTACTGACCCTAGGCCCTCGGGCAGTGCCCAAGTTTCTGAATGGTCAGTCCGCCCCTGACCCCACTGCTTCTGGTCCAGAACATCGGCCATTGTTGTGAGTTTGGCTGCATTTTCTTGTCTTTTTTTCCTAAAGGGGGTTGAAGCTGGTGTGTGTAAAGGGAGAACTTGGTCATACCACTGTATTGCGCACTGTATACTGGTTCAGCAGCATGTTGCCTGGTGAGTGCAGTGTGGTGGAGATGTGGTGACACTCATGCTCAGAAGATGACATCTGTATGGCACATTTTGGTGGATTTGGTGGAAGAACCAGTAGAGAGTAAATCACATTTTTCATGAACTGTTGAAATGTTTTTATTTTATTTTTATATATATATATATATACACACACACACTGATATATCTTAATGAGCAGATATTGATTCATTGTACTTTATTCATAAAGTTCTGTTTCTAAGGTATTTAGGTATTTATTTATCGCATAGTCACCTGTCTATTTATCAACTGCTTTAATCATGAATTGTTGAAATTGGAGGAATATATTCATGCATTTAATTGATAGTGTAAATTGTGTGATGAATTAATTATTGTTATTTTTTTTTACTTCTGGCGCTGCACTGATTAGACAAACACACAAAAATTGTAAAGTGTGCAGCTGTATCCATTACCTGACCTGGTATGCGTGTAAACCATGCTTTATTATCCTACAACTGTTTTTACTATAATTTGTCAGCGACAATGTCACAGACACAAAGCTAAAAAAAAATCAAAATCCTGCAATAATAACACATTTTATAAAAACCTTTATTTACCCTATCATTTTAGATTTTCCTATCCTACAGTTTTTGTTGTTTACCTACGGCTCAACTTGCTTCATTTTAAAGCCTGTGCTTTAAAGTAAAACATCAGCTTATTACAGATTTTGCATCAGTAGTCTTCTATCTTATTTTCTGTTAGTTGTACAATAATCAAGGAACACATAGTAGTAATCTGTATAGAATTTAGAACAGATTTTGCTTTATAATCTTCCTTGGAATGCTTTTCTCTTTAATCCTTTTGCAATCTGTTCTTCTATCAGGGAAACATCATGTGATGCTTTGTAAACTGTTTCCATTAAACCTTCCCAGATGCATGAGAACTTAACCCTTTTATGCTAGATATTGGTTAAACAAAAGGTCGGCAACCTTTTCCACGTTAAATCTGCAAGCATTAGACAACTGGTGTGCCAATGAACAATAGCAAGCTACGGCCATACAGTTAATTTTCAAAGTTTACACTCATAGTTATACTGATAATGGCATTTAAACTCAACAAGTGTTATTACAGTAACAGGTGCACACACATAATATGTAAATATTTAATGTGTACTGAACAGTATGCTGAACTTACAATTTCAGTGTGGTCCCTGTATTTTACAGCTCAGTTGTACTATGTCTGCCCTATGGAATGGAAATTACAGCTACAGACACAACATAAAGCTTATCTATGGTCAAAATGTTAAATCACATATTGATTTCCACATTGTGTTTAAGTTATATTAACTTACTTTTATTAGATTCCATGCACCAAAGGGGAGTTGCAACGCACCCCTTATTATTTTTTTAAAATTCTCCCCAAGCTACTTGATGCTGAGATGGCCTCAGTTGAGATACTCACCCACACAGAGGATCCAGCATTATCCTGCTTGGATCTTGTTTTCTGCAGCCACCACAGGGTCCCGACAGTCCTGTTCTTTTGTGATATCATTGGCAGGCTGCACTGGCTCTTCGAGTTCTGGTGCAGCCTACTGATGATGCACTGCTAGGCCCACCCCCTTCCTCTACTGAATGGGGTGATTTGGGGGCTCCCGGTGCCTCCTGGGATATGAGTGTCACATATTCCAGGAGGCTCCCAGGACACTAACATCATTCACCTTGGAAAATGACAGAGGATGAGGGGGGAGGGCAGGAACAAAACAAAAATCAGTTAAAAACAAAATTAGAGAACTCAACATATGTGCAGCAGAGAGTGGGTGGGTTGCAGAGGAGCTGAGTCACACCAATGGGTGAAGATCTGCTTTAACGTCCTTGCACCTTGCATTCTGTGACACATATTCACTATGCCCTGTGAGTAGACACTGCTGTGTTACATATTTCCCAGAGCCTGCCTCCTGAACTAAAAAAGAGCTGAGAGGTGGAGATTCAGGAGTTGGAGTCAGTAGAGGAGTCACTGATGGCAGGTGGAAAGGATTGTCAAACTACAAACTATTGTTTGTATTATTATTACAATGCTGATGTTGTAAAATGAAAGTGTATGCTGTGACTATAGATCTCCTTTAATTATCTGTTAAATGTTGACTTTGGGATGGAATAGAATGCTGTTCTTTAGGTTAAAAAAAAATCAGTCTACACATATACAGTATATGTATCCAAATCTAGAGATTAACACCACCTGTTTCACACATTAGAATTTTTTACAACACTACAGATTCTATAAAAATGAAAACCAAACTCTGGGAGTATGAAAAGCCCTCCCCTGCAGTGGGGCTGCGCTCACACTTCAAAGGTTATCTGTTTGCTTCTGACTAGTGCAGGGGTTTCAAACTGGCAGCCCTCCAGCTGTTCCAAAACTACAAGTCCCATCATGCCTCTGCTTTTCAGAGTCATGCTTCTAGCTGTCAATCTTGCAATGCCTCATGGGACATGTAGTTTGGCAAAAGCTGGAGGGCCACCAGTTTGACACCAGTTTGACACCCGTGGTCTAAGGGATGAGAAAAACACTTTTGTTTACCTGATTCTCCACACCCTTGGCAGATGGCACTCCCCTATACTCCGGTGGTGGCATTCTCAAGTCCAATGCAGGGTTAGAGTCTGGTCATTGGTCTTGATGTCACAGGATTTTAAACCATTGCAGTGCAGAGAAGAGGCTGCAGGGACCGGTGAGCAACATGCAGAAGATTGTAGGAATTGAAAATCAAGTAAGTAAATGCTGCTATAATCAGTGTCCCTACCAGTGGCGGACTGACAACTCATGGGGCCCCCGGGCAATAGGGGATCATAGGGCCCCTGTGTCCTTGCCCAAACTCAAAAAAGCCTATGAAAAAGGTACCAGGGGCATCTCATGGGCCCCCCTACTGACCCTGGGCCCTTGGGCAGTGCCTGAGTTTCCAAATGGTCAGTCCACCCCTGGTCCCTACACAGAAATGAGCAGTCAACCTCTTCAGTGTGGGCAAAATACCACTGCCAGTGAGGACTTAGAAATCCTGGAGTTCTACTTTACCAAATTTCACTACAGCTATATTTTGGGTGCAGATGTTTTGATTTCTTTAGAGACCTGATAGAGTCACTTTAAGATTGAAGCTATATATAGCATTGTATTGAGTGCTGCTAATATCTTAGGGGCCCATTTACTCTGTTTGTGATACATTTACGCACATTGTGCATTGTGTTAAGGCAGCCCATTCAAAATAAATGAGCTGCCAATGCACCCTAACATGCCTACAAAAGCATATGACCCTTCTTTTATTGTTATTCATAGTAGCTCAATACACTACTTTGTGTTACCAGGCATTGCGGCACCTACAGTATTATACTAGTGCGTTGGGGTACAATTTAATATGAATGGCACTGCAATTCAGAAATTCATGTTGCCTGGACTAATATGTAGTGCAGTAATGTATGTAGAAACTCATGTGTTACCACAATATGGAAATGGGAATGGGACCTAATGGATGTGCCATGTACGTAGGTATCAAGCTGTACACAAAGTGCCATACTCTTTTGGTGTTTGTCATTGAACTAAAGCTGTACTGAGAGAAATATTAGGGCTACCATTTTACCTCTTTCCAAACATGCTATTTGCCTGGGCCTCATTGGCCTCAAACCTATATGAGTCACTGACAAAAAAACAAGCATGCAACAATCAAAGGCTGAGTAAATTCAAACATCCCAGTTTGAATACTTTCAATTGATCTTGACTCAGAAAATATTGGAGCCCTTAGGTATGACAGCCACCAACTAGCATTTTTCGATGAGTTCAGCAATGGCAATCATCTTATTTTTTAGTACAGGTTTCTTTTTTACTTGAAATCCTTTAAAGAGATATTTGTTTTTGAAGAATTGAAATGTCTCACATAGTTAAATGAGAAGCAATTAACTCCTTCACTTTCTTACAGGAGATCTGAAAGCTAAGTGGCATAAGTTTAATAAGCATGTCACATTGTTAGTCTGCATTCAAATACCTTTAATTGCCTGTCTGCATTTGTGTATATAGTGGATATAATGATTATGACATTTAAAAAGGGCTCATCAGAATCCAATACTGCAATGCAGTTAGGTGTCCTCTTATTAACAGTGGATGTACAGTGCTATAGCCTGTGCCCAATTAGACTAATGTCACCTGCCGAATAAAAAACCCTACTTTAACAAAAAGACTTAACATTTTCCCTGCCACTTTTCATTACTATTCATCTTGAATTGTTCCTCCCAGTATTCTCAATGACAGCCATTGAATGTAGAATTTAGTGCTCTGATGAAGAGTTGGAAGGTGGTACATGCTAGCTTTGTATGTCCCATCTACTGTATAAGCATCCTATTTTAATTGAAGAGTTGAGGTATTATACATATTACTGGGCCTCTCCCCTGGAAACATTTTCATTGTCATTGTTTTATGTTGGTTAAATTTAAATTAAAGGCCATATACTGTACAGTACATAATAATTACACACGCAATATATATACACTGCTCAAAAAAATTAAAGGAACACTTTTTAATCAGAGAATAGCATCAAGTCAATTAAACTTCTGGAATATTTATCTGGTCAGTTAAGTAGAAGAGGGGGTTGTTAATCAGTTTCATCTGCTTTGGTGTTAATTAAATTAACAACAGGTGCACTAGATGGGCAACAATGAGACAAATCCCAAAACAGGAATGGTCTTACAGATGTAGGCCACTGATATTTTTTTCCCTACTCATCTCTTCTAACTGTTTTTCACTAGTTTTGCATTTGGCTAGGGTCAGTGTCATTACTAGTAGCATGAGGCAGTACTTGGACCCTACAGAGGTTGCACAGGCAGTCCAACTCCTCCAGAATGGCACATCAATTCATGCCATTTCTTGACGGTTTGCTGTGTCTTGCAGCATGGAGGAGATTCCAGGAGACAGGTAGTTACTCTAGAAGAGCTGGAAATGTCTCTGACCAATCAGAAATAGACTACGTGAGGGTGGCCTGAGGGCCCAAGGTCCTCTAGTGGGCCTTGTGCTTACTGCCACCATAGAGCTCGATTGGCATTTACCATTGAACACCAGAATTTGCAGGTCTGCCACTAGCGCCCTGTGCTTTTCACAAATGAGAGAAGATTCACTCTGAGCACATGTGACAGATGTGAAAGGGTCTGGAGAAGCCATGGAGAACATTATGCTGCCTGTAACATCATTCAGCATGACCGTTTTCATGGTGGGCCAGTGATTGTCTGGGGAGGAATATCCATGGAGGGACACACAGACCTCTACAGGCTAGACAATGGCACCCTGACTGCCAATAGGTATCGGGATGAAATCCTTGGACCCATTGTCAGACCCTACATTGGTGCAGTGGGTCCTGGGTTCCTCCTGGTATACAACAATGTCTCATGTGGTGAGAGTATGCAGGCAGTTCCTGGAATTTGAATGAATTGATACCATTGAATGGCCCCATGCTCACCTGACCTAAATCCAATAGAACACCTCTAGGATATCATGTTTTGGTCCATCCCATGTCGCCAGGTTGCATCTCAGACTGTCCAGGAGCTCAGTGATGCCCTGGTCCAGATCTGGGAAGAAATACCCCAGGACACCATTCATCATCTCATTAGGAGCATGCCCCAACACTGTCAGGCATGCATACAAGCAAGTGGGGACCATACAAACTACTGAGTACCATTTTGAGTTGCTGAAATGAAATTTCAGCAAAATGGACTAGCCTGCTGCATAATTTTTTCACTTTGATTTTCGGGGTGTCTTGAATTCAGTCCTCTGTAGGTTGATCGTTTTCATTTCCATCAAATGATGGGGCATCCTTACATTCATATCAGCATACTCTAGATATCCAGCATGATATTTTTCCCCATTGAGATCTGATGTGTTTTCAAAGTATTCCTTTCATTTTTTTGAGCAGTGTATAAGGTAGCTCTGTGTTTATTAAAAGAATCAGAGTTTTTGTATTTAAACAATAACAGTGCAAAGCAGAAGCAATCTGAGCAGGATGTAAAAGTACCAATTGGTTGTCTGCATTCATATATGCTGAAAGGAACATGCTGACAGGTGGAGAGAGCAGATAGATGAGCTCTTAAGTCTGTTTCTACTTTTTTACTGTTAAAGAAAGTGGAATGACAGCGCAGAACCCGCAGGTACACTCCACTGGTATTATTATCTTAACATATTATGTTGGTGTAAATGATCTGCTTCCTGGGCAGGTGGCTTCTACACCCCAGAGGATCTCCAAGGTCCCCCTGACTTGTAGTATATTGTAAGAAAAGTTGAAATTGAAGCACCACACCACTGTTCAGAGGTCCAGATACAACTTTATTCCATTAAAGATCAGGGGTATAATTTGAGAAGTAGCCAATGTACTTTGGGGGTCCAAGTGGTTAGTATTAATGTACTTTTACAAGCTGCATGTTTAACTTTCTTACCTTGTTCATTTGGGACAATTTCAAGATTTAATTTACTATAACACTGCATAGATTTAGTAGTAAAGCATGTTAGTGTGTAGTTTCTTTACAGTTTTGCATACGTTGGATTTTCACTACTTTGTAAAAATGCACAAATGTAAATTTACACATTATTATTTATTACCTTAGTACAGTTTTCTTTATTATTTCCAGCAAGTTTAAAATGTGACACATTTTACTGGTTACGTTATTGAAGATGCAAGCTTTCAAAACACGTTAGGCTTCTTTATCAGGCATTATACAATTTTGGGTCTTAAACTCATATATTTATATACAGTGTAGAACAAGAAAGATATACAGTACAATGAAATATACCTTTTTTTCTCCCTGACACACATGAACAGTAAATGCTGTTGTAAAATATTAGCATAGATAGATCGAAAATAAGATAAGGCAGGTATGAATAAGACATGGATAATATATACAGTAGATAAAGATCAAGGCTCAGGAGTGTTACTGGGGAATTGAAACTTGTTTTAGAGATAAAAAGTCCCTGCACACTTCTCACCTCAATATGAGAGAGGATGAACCTCTTTTTTGCAACGTACATATAACTTTGATCAGAGGCCTGAAGGAAATCAGGCTTCCTTGACAGAGGTATTAAATTCAGTTAAAATTGTAGCAACACATAAAATGTCTGCCCTAACAGCAAGAGTTGAATTTTTTTCCATACTTTTTATTGTACTATAGGTCCATCTGTTTTGTAGTTTTTACTTGTGAATTTATGTAAATGTGGGAAAAGGTTTAACTGGCTCACTAACAAAGAGTATTGTAAGAATTTCTACATAAGCAGTGCTGTAAAAAAGTATTTGACCCTTCTGGATTTTTTTTTTCATTTTTGTCATACGTAAATGATTCAGATCAACAAACATATTTTCACATTACACAAAGATAACTGGATTAAATAAAAAATACAGTTTTTAAGTGATGGATTAAATTTTAATTTATTAAGGAAAAAAGCTGCCCCTCTCCTCTTTGCAGAAATGTTTTAATTCAGCCACACTGGGGGGGGGGGGGGGGGGTGAGCATGAATGGCCTGTTTAGGGTCATGCTACAGCAGTTTTTGACTAGGCCACTCCAGAACGTTTCATTTTTTTGTTTTTTGAGCCATTCATATGTGGATTTGCTGGTGTGTTTCAGTTCATTCTCCTGCTCCATAACCCAAGTGCGCTTGAACTGATGGCCAGACATTTACCCTTAGGACTTTCTGGTAGAGCACAAAATTGATGGCTCCATCAATTATGGCAAGTAGTCCAGGTCCTAGAGCTGCAAAGCAGCCCCAGACCATCACACTACCACCACTATGTTTGACTGGTGGTATGATCTTTTTATGAAATGCTGTGTTAGCTTTACACCAGATGTAATGGGACGCACACCTTCCAAAAGGGTCAACTTTTGTCTCAACAGTCCACAGAATATTTGCCCAAATGCCCTAATCAAGATGTTTTCTGGCAAATGTGAGATGAGCCTTTGCGTTCTTTTTGGTCAGCAGTGGCTTTCAGCCTGGAACTCTCTGATGGATGCCATTTTTGCCCAGTTTCTTGCTTATTGTTGAGTCATGAACTTTAACTTTGTTCATGACCTTAACTGAGGCAGGTGAGCCCTGCAGTTCTTTAAGTGATGTTCTGGGTTCTTTTAATATCTCCTGGATGAGTCATTGTTGTGCTCTTGCAGTAATTTTCGTACTCCTGGGAAGGATAACTGTTCCAAGTTTTCTCCATTTGTGGATAATGGCTCTCACAATGCTTTTCTGGAGTCCCAAAGCCTTAGAAATGGCTTTGTAACCCTTTCCAGACTGATACATGTCAATTACTTTATTTCTTATCTGTTCTTCAATTTATTTAGATTGCAGCAGGATGTGTTACATTTTGAGATCCTTTAGCGTGCTTCACTTTGTCAGACAGCATCTGTTTAAGTGTTTTTTTGATTCAACAGGTCTGGCACTTATCAGGCCTGGGTGTGGCAAGTGAAATTTAACCCAATTTTACAAAAATGTGGTTAATCACAGTTCATTCATGATTTAGCAAGGGGGATTACTTTTTCACAGTCGGGTTTGGACAGCTTTTTTCCCTTTATAAATGAAATCATCATTTAAAAAATGCATTTTGTATTTACTTGGGTTATCTTTGTGTAACTTTAAAATTTGTTCGATGATCGGAATCATTTAAGTGTGACAAATATACACAAAAAATAAAAAATCAGGAAGAGGGTAAATACTTTTTCACTTTTGTGCATTATCAGGTAGAGCAGGTTTGAGAATCTGAACTGCTGCAATGATTATGGTGCTGGTATTTTGCCAGTAGCGCGGATATATGCAAGGGTTGCACATTTTTGTATGCACTTGAATGTCAATATTTTTAATAGATTCTGCAAGGAACTTCCCACAATTGTCAGGTTTAGATTGGTTGGATGTTTTTTGTATTTAGTAGAAATTATGAGATTTGTTGTGTTTGTTCTCATTTTCTTTTTGTGTATGTTTTAATGCTATTTGAAATTATTTGTAAAAAAAAAAAATACATCTTTAATTCTATTTAGAAAGTATGTGGTGAGGGTGATCTTTCACAAACATAAAGCTGCAGTGCAATTAGGGTTTCTTTTGTGTGTACAGCTTCAGTCACATAACTTACCAGTACTGAAGTGTGAAATCTCATCTTAGGTGAAGTTGGTTCCTCTCCACAACACTTAGACTTCAAGCACTAATGAGTAAACTGTTACAGGTCTATTAATGGCTGTCCACCCATTTCTGTCATCTTCTCTATTCACAACACTCCTTGGAGTGTTCACCAGGCACAGAACTTTTTACATTCTGTGAGTGCACATTGCCCTAGGCTTGCATATTAATAAACTAAATTTCAGCTTTAAGTTTGCCATGAATTTTCATTGCTGGAAGGTAAGTAGGCATACAACCAATGGACAAAACAACTACCTCTGTTAGGAATTTGTGTTGCATAGCTCAGTCTCTTCTTTTACTGGTCTTATAATGACAATGTATGAATCAACTTATTGAAGATTACTGTATTTCTATTAAAGTGTATATATTGTATTTTTTTATAGCGTGGTAAGAGTTACACCTTCTGTAAAGATTCTATCAATGTTTTTTTCCCCATTAGGGAGACTGACCCACCTATTTATCCTAGTGTCTATTATTCCAAAGAGGTTACATCTTCCCATTTGGGACAAGTATTCCAGTGATAACTGTCTAAGAGTGGGAATCAACTCACTTAAGAGATATTTTGGGGTAGATTTACTAAAACTAGAGCACTCAGAATATGGTGCAGATGTGCATGGTAGCCAATCAGTTTCTAACTTAAGCTTGTTCAATTAAGCTTTGGTAAAAAAAACTGGAAGCTGATTGGTTTTTATGCAGTATTGCACCTGTTTTTACAATCTCTAGTTTTAGTGAATAACCCACTTTGTCTCATTTTCTGTTTCTCAGTGAGGCATAGGGTGCAAGCGTAATCTGATAGAGATTTTATTCCTTACTTATCCTATATAAAACAATCCAAGCAAAAACATTTTAATGATGGAAAAAAATATTTATGGATGATAATTATGCAGCAAAAAGAAATCTCTTTATCTCTACCACCTATAGTCCTACTGTGGCTAATGGTGAATTCTGTTAAATTTGCACATGAGTAAACTGCTACAGGTCTATTAATGGCTGTCTACCCATTTCTGTCATCTTCTCTATTCACAACACTCCTTGGAGTGTTCACCATGCACAGAACTTTTTACATTCTGTGAGTGCACGTTGCCCTAGGCTTGCATATTAATAAACTAAATTTCAGCTTTCGGTTTGCAATGAATAGTTCATGAGATAAAAAAAATGAACAGCAGGTGGTGTAATAAACCTTTACTGCTTTATCCCCAAAAAACTCAAGATGTATACCCTAAAGTGGTTGTAAGTAAGCACATCAAATGCAAAATATAGCTGTGAATCACATACTGTACATAATACAGAAGATTATTTTATAAATTACACAAATTCAAGTACCAATATATCCAGAATACCATGGGTATTAAAACAAGGCCAGGGACAGTATCAGTATATACAATCCTGTAAAGAGTTATTGTAGCAACATAAACCCTATTAAAAGACCAGAACAGTATTAGTAGTATAACAACCGACAAATCAAGGCAATAATTTAAATGACACTCTAGGTATAAAAGGTGGGATGGAAAAGTAAACTGCAATTTCTCAGGGGAACAAACTACTCCTTTATTACTAAATTACTACCTTAGTTGGAACATAATTTATGCAATATTGTTCTACACAATATATGTGATTTTCAGAATTATTTTTTAATTTGGTGTGTTTACGGAAAACACATAATGGCAAATCCAGTTCTGCTGTAATAGGCATGTGAAAAATAGGTGTGATAAAATAAGAGGCATTTCCTGAATGTGTAAAGGTTAAACTTCAATTAAGCAGCACCTCAAATGACTGAACAAGGTAGTCCCTGTACTTCGCCTATGATAGTTATAGTTTAAATTATATTTAATAATATATCATCACTGGTATTAAAGCATGGTAAAAACAGTATTTATTGCAAGTGAAATCCATATGATCTCATGCTATCCCAGACTAGCAACTGGCATATCATAGTAACTGGCATGTCATACTCTATTTTGGCAGTTAGTGAGTATAACTGGTTGTAAACAGCTGTGATCTGTTTATATGGTTTAGCTTGTACTATGGCTATTGCACTGTGAAAGCAACCTTTACTGTGAATTTACTTTTCTTTCTGATATATGTGCCATTCTATACATACAATATTACTGAAAATAATGTACAGTATGTCCTGTGACTTTTGAAGCTGAAACTCAGACATACAAATACATTTGTGGATTATGTACTTTTAAAGGAGCTTTATACCTGCCAAAGATCTTTTTATTTGTCTTGCCATTCAGTTCCAAGATTTAAGCAGCTCTGCCACACATCACAGCCAGGTGGATGGCACTAGTTTTTCTCATACAGGTAAAGGATATAGAAGGATTATAGTAGTGTCCCCTCCCAGCCTGCCATTCACCCTTGTGCTGCTGTCTAGAAGATTGCAGGACGCTAATACCAAATCAAATTCAGTTATTTACATTAGTTGCATTAAAAATGCATTTAGTGAAATATTGATGAATACATAGTCACAATTAGGGTTATTTACTAAAAACTGGAGAGTGCAAAATCTGATGCAACTCTGCATAGAAACAGCTTCCAGGTTTTATTGCTAAAGATTAATTGAACAAGCTGAAGTTAGAAGCTGATTGGCTACCATACACAGCTGTACCAGATTCTGAGTGCTCCAGTTTTAGTAAATCTACCCTAAGATATTCTAACTCCAGTCAAATGTTTTTGTTGTTGGATAAAGTGAAGAAGAATGAACATTTCTGTAAAGTTGCATACCTGTTTATGACCCCACTGGGCTTATTTTCAATTTTTTCTAGCTCTATGACGCTTGTACAAGAAATAGTGGTATGGTCATCTCCAGGACAGGAAGGCATAGAAAGCAATAACAAATATTGTGAGAAGTTATAACCCTTCCTCAGCTATTAAAAATGTATTTTGATTGACAGGAAGTAAAGATTAATTTCCCCAGTATGAAAATGAGTGACAGGAATAACATTGCGGAAAATTTGGGAAAAGTGCAAGTGACACTTTAGCTCTATTACAACAGGATTATGGTGAACATTCCATGAAGAAATAAAATGTTTTTGAATGGCATAGGTTGTATAAGGAGGAGAGGGAAGATATCCACAATGACGCAAGAAGTAAGCAGCAAAAAAATGCAAAGGACAGATGCAAATGTGGACACAGTGCAAACCCTCATATGCTCAGATCGAAGACTGAGTGTGTGAATGATGGCAGAAGAATTGAATATGAACAGGGAAACAATGCTGCAGATTCTAACAGAGGATTTGGGAATAAGAAAGATTTAAACAAAGATTGAGCCTTAGATCTTGAGAGAAGATCATAAAGAATGTTGCATTCAAAGTTCACCTAATTTTTTGAAGAATGCAGAGGCATTTTTATTCATTTCATTCAGTCTCATTTTTATTTTACAGTCCATTCTGGGAGTTAAATTGTCACACCTGCATATAAGACCAGGGGCGGACTGACCATTTGGAAACTCGGGCACTGCCCGAGGGCCTGGGGTCAGTAGGGGGCCCAATGAGATGCCCCTGGTACCTTTTTCATAGGCTTTTTTGAGTTTGGGCAAGGACACAGGGGCCTCATGATCCCCTATTGCCCAGGGGCCCCATGAGTTGTCAGTCCGCCCCTGTATAAGACATATCCATTCCCCGATTGTTCTGGGAGGACATCTCAGAATGTCCTCATGGAACTGTGCTTCTGAGCATGCACAGTCCTATGATTACACTGTGATTGAACACAGGAGATCATAGGCAAAAGGTAAAGAGTCAAAGTGAGCTGCTCTGTACCATGTGACTTGTGTGACCGATAACAGAATCACACAATATAAACACATGCTGTAATTAGCAGCTATGTAACACTTTCTGGTCAGTGATCAGGAAGCACTGCTTTTTATCCTCACACACCACTCTGTTAGTGAGAGGAAAGAAGGCCTCCTGATCGCCAGCCAGCACCAGTTTACTCCAATACAGTGCCATCAGTATATTACCCCCCCCCCCCCCCAACCCCATACTGTCATTCAGCTCTCTCCTCTATATCCTGCATGTTAACCTCTTAATGTCCATCCTCCCATTATGTGTGGCCTGTACAATAATCCATCACCTCCTATGTCTTCTGTGTACGACCTGAACATGTAATGTACCTAGTGCACCATTACCAAGCAGCATTGTTTAATCCCCATAATATGTTTTCTTCATTCACAAAATGTTGTTGCAAAAAAAAAAAAAAAAACCTCAGATCACTTTGGGGTTTCTAGTCTCCAAAAAAAGTAGTAATTTTTGTGGGTTTTTTTTACTGCCTTTTGCATTTTTATTTGAACTGTTTTGACACTGTTTTGACACAAAGTTTTTTGGTCTAATTGTCAGGAACCATAAACCAGGTGGAGACAGAAAGTGCAGGTAAAAATCACATCTTTAATGAAATACTGAAAATAACACAGTTCAGGAATATAGTCAAATACAGAAGCTAGGGTATGAATGCCAGAGTTGCTAATCAGATGAGCCAGGGTCAGGAAACCAAAAGTCAGAGTAGCTAGGAGCAAAACACAGGAACAGGAAGTGGAAGAGAAGTCTGTCAGACTGAGTTGTACACAGGAACATTGGCAGGAACACACTGGAGATCATAGACCATGCAAGGGAAAGGAGGCTAAGCTGCTAAAATATTGAAAAGGAGTGGCTATGGGCTGGACTAATGAGGCATCCAGGTGAGTAACTGTGAAGACAATGAGTGGCTGGTAATTAACCGACAGCTGAGCAGCTTCTGAGCACCAAAATTAAAGAGCTGCTCGTTAGGTAGCAGGAGCCCAGCCCTGACACTAATATGGTAAAACATAAAAACCCAAGTGGCTATTGTATACCACCAAAAGCTCTATATGCCTCAAAAAAGTATATAAAATGTATTTGTGTACTGTACTGCTTTGTGGATCAAAGTATCAAAGTGTCAGGGCTCCCGGGTGTGACCAGAGGTATGTGACTGACGCAGGGAAACGCAGGCTTCAGATATGTTATAAACAATGTAATTTATTAACACTAACAATACAAACATAAACGCAGTGCAATACTAAAACATAACACAGTGCAAACAAACCAAACCAACCACCCACAGATGACAGTACATACAATGCAAGCGTCGTCAGGTAGGCCGGGTCAATATCAATCGGGCAGGTAGGTACAGGGGGAGCAAGCGGAGAATGGTCGGGGTCACAGGCCAGGTTCAGCAGGTAGGGGGCAGCGTGGTACAGAGGGTCAGGCAGAGGAGAATGGTCAGACAAGCCAGGGATCAGGAGCAGGAGAATGGTCAGACAAGCCAGGGATCAGAGCAGGGTCAGCAGAGAATCAGACAGAGACAGGAACAGGAAGCAGGAACAGGATACAGGGCCCAGGAGAAATACAACACCAAGGCAGAGTCTGCAGGTCTGAATGTCCCTTAAATACACCAGTATAATTAGTTCCAGGTGTTTGACTGGCTGCAAGGTTGAGTCTCTGATTGCTGGGAGCACCCGCTGGCCAGCCCTGGTACTGCAGCTCATAAGGCAGGTGAGTCCCACTATTGCTGGCCAGTCCATTCCTGACAGTACCCCCCCCTCAAGGAGCGGCCTCAGGACGCTCCAAACAGTCCTAGCTGGGCAAAATGTTCCATCGCCCGGGTCTGGTAACTGGCGGGATATCAAAGACTGGCACACCGGGCAGGACTCCGGGCAGCGGCACACCGGGCAGAGGCACATCGGGCAGGACTCCGGGCAGAGGCACATCGGGCTGGACTCTGGGCAGAGGCACATCGGGCTGGACTCCGGGCAGAGGCACATCGGGCTGGACTCCGGGCAGAGGCACATCGGGCTGGAGTCCGGGCAGAGGCACTCCGGGCAGCGGCACACCGGGCAGAGGCACTCCGGGCAGAGGCACATCGGGCTGGACTCCGGACAGAGGCACATCGGGCTGGACTCCGGGCAGAGGCACATCGGGCTGGACTCCGGGCAGAGGCACATCGGGCTGGACTCCGGGCAGAGGCACATCGGGCTGGACTCCGGGCAGAGGCACATCGGGCTGGACTCTGGGCAGAGGCACATCGGATTACCAGGCAAAGCAGCAGGCACCGGGCCACCGGGCGGAGCAGCAGGCACCGGGCCACCAGGCGGAGCAGCAGGCAGCGGGCCACCGGCGGAGCAGCAGGCAGCGGGCCACCGGGCGGGGCGACAGGCATCGGGCCCCCAGGCGGAGCGGCGGGTTCCGGACCCCCAGGCGGAGCGACAGGTCTCGGGCCCCCAGGCGGAGCGGCGGGCGCCGGACCCCCAGGCGGAGCGACAGGTCTCAGGCCCCCAGGCGGAGCGACAGGTCTCAGGCCCCCAGGCGGAGCGGCGGGCGCCAGACCCCTAGGCGGAGCGGCGGGCACCGGACCCCCAGGCGGAGCGACAGGTCTCGGGCCCCCAGGCGGAGCGGCGGGCACCGAGTCACCAGGCACGACAGTGGGCTCCGAGTCAACTGGCAAGACTGCGGGCACCGAGTCAACTGGCAAGACTGCGGGCATCGAGCCAACTGGCAGAACAGCGGGCTTCGAGTCGTCTGGCAAGACTGCGGGCACCGAGTCGCCTGGCAAGACTGCAGGCACCGAGTCAACTGGCGGAACAGCGGGCATCGAGTCAACTGGCGGAACAGCGGGCTTCGAGTCGTCTGGCAAGACTGCGGGCACCGAGTCGTCTGGCAAGACTGCAGGCACCGAGTCGTCTGGCAAGACTGCGGGCACCGAGTCGTCTGGCAAGACTGCGGGCACCGAGTCGTCTGGCAGAACAGCGGCATCGAGTCAACTGGCGGAACAGCGGGCACCGAGTCGTCTGGCAAGACTGCGGGCACCGAGTCTTCTGGCAAGACTGCGGGCACTGAGTCGTCTGGCAAGACTGTGGGCACCGAGTCGTCTGGCAAGACTGCGGGCACCGAGTCAACTGGCGGAACAGCGGGCATTGAGTCAACTGGCGGAACAGCAGGCTTCGAGTCGTCTGGCAAGACTGCGGGCACCGAGTCGTCTGGCAAGACTGCGGGCACCGAGTCGTCTGGCAAGACTGCGGGCACCGAGTCGTCTGGCAAGACTGCGGGCACCGAGTCGTCTGGCGGAACAGCGGGCATCGAGTCAACTGGCGGAACAGCAGGCACCGAGTCGTCTGGCAAGACTGCGGGCACCGAGTCGTCTGGCAAGACTGCGGGCACCGAGTCATCTGGCGGAACAGCGGGCATCGAGTCAACTGGCGGAACAGCGGGCACCGAGTCGTCTGGCAAGACTGCGGGCACCGAGTCAACTGGCGGAACAGCGGGCATCGAGTCAACTGGCGGAACAGCGGGCTTCGAGTCATCTGGCAAGACTGCGGGCACCGAGTCGTCTGGCAAGACTGCGGGCACCGAGTCGTCTGGTAAGACTGCGGGCACCGAGTCGTCTGGCAAGACTGCGGGCACCGAGTCGTCTGGCGGAACAGCGGGCATCGAGTCAACTGGCGGAACAGCGGGCACCGAGTCGTCTGGCAAGACTGCGGGCACCGAGTTGTCTGGCAAGACTGCGGGCACCGAGTCAACTGTCGGAACAGCGGGCTTCGAGTCAACTGGCGGAACAGCGGGCTTCGAGTCGTCTGGCAAGACTGCGGGCACCGAGTCGTCTGGCAAGACTGCGGGCACCGAGTCGTCTGGCAAGACTGCGGGCACCGAGTCGTCTGGCAAGACTGCGGGCACCGAGTCATCTGGCGGAACAGCGGGCATCGAGTCAACTGGCGGAACAGCGGGCACCGAGTCGTCTGGCAAGACTGCGGGCACCGAGTCGTCTGGCAAGACTGCGGGCACCGAGTCGTCTGGCAAGACTGCGGGCACCGAGTCGTCTGGCGGAACAGCGGGCATCGAGTCAACTGGCGGAACAGCGGGCACCGAGTCGTCTGGCAAGACTGCGGGCACCGAATCACCAGGCACGACAGTGGACTCTGACTCAATTGGCACGACAGCGGGCACCGGGTCATCAGGTACCGGATTGTCTGGCTCGACAGCGGGCATCGGGTCACCAGGTATGACAGCGAGCACTGGGTCACCAGGCATCAGGTCATTTAGCTCGCCAGCGGGCACCGCGTCATCTGGCATGGCAGTGGGCACCGAGTCACCAGGCACGACAGCGGGCTCTGAGTCAACTGGCATGACAGCGGGCACCGGGTCATCAGGTACCGGATTGTCTGGCTCGACAGCGGGCATTGGGTCACCAGGCCCAATAGGATCGTCAGGCTGGATCAGTTCATCATGCTGGGTAGAGGCATCAGGCTGAATGCAGGCATCCGGCTGAGTAAAGGCATCAGGCTGAGAAGAGGCTTCAGGCTGAGTAGAGGCTTCAGGCTGAGTAGAGGCTTCAGGCTGAGTAGAGGCTTCAGGCTGAGTAGAGGCATCAGGCTGAAGAGAGGCATCAGGCTGAAGAGAGGCATCAGGTTGAGTACAGGCATCAGGCTGAGTAGAGGCTTCAGGCTGAGTAGAGGCTTCAGGCTGAGTAGAGGCTTCAGGCTGAACCACGGAAGGCAGGTTCACCGGTTTGGATACTGGCAGGATGGTATTGGTTGGAAAGAATTTTCGCTTTTTTCTGGTTTTAACTACTGGAGCACTGCAAGTAAACGCAGGTCTGCAAACGAATGGAGCAGCTGGAGACAGAGAAGAGCTGGAGGATGGAACAGGGGAGGGAACAGTTGCTACAGAGGGCTTTTTTACAGGGTTAAAGGCAGGATAGGTGCAGCGAGTGGGAACAGGGTACTGACATGCGGTAGATAGCAGGGCAGGAGGAGCTGTTGGGAATGCAGGAATAGAGCTTTGAGGAAATAGATTAGAAGCAGGACTGGGTTTTTGTAAGCTGACTGAGGCTGGGTGCAACAAGTCTGTCCATGTCTGCAGTATGGGTTGAACAAAGCTGAGCTTACACAAAGCCTGTCTGACCAAAGATTGCACTGCATTTATACAATCTCTTAGTGTCTGTGGTGAACATGCAGCATAATGCTCCAAGAAGCAATCCACATCATCCTCTAATAACCATACCAGGGACTCTACCTGGTCGGCACTAAATGGTGGCAAAAATTCATCCCTGCATTCAGGGGTACCAGATGAAACCAACTCAGCACAAATCTGAATCAATGGCTGCACCTCAGAGAACTCTGTGCCCTGATCTACTAGAACATGAGCGAGCCGTATACATTCTAGTAGTTGATCCCGGGGATACTCCTTCAGAGTCTGATAAGCATACTCTCTGTCATCAAACACTAGCAGATAAAAACACACAACCTCATCAAGATCCATCCTTCCCATCAACAAGCCAAGATGGCTTCCCTGTGCAGCCACTTCTGGTCAGGATTGGCCTTGGTGTAATGTCAGGGCTCCCGGGTGTGACCAGAGGTATGTGACTGACGCAGGGAAACGCAGGCTTCAGATATGTTATAAACAATGTAATTTATTAACACTAACAATACAAACATAAACGCAGTGCAATACTAAAACATAACACAGTGCAAACAAACCAAACCAACCACCCACAGATGACAGTACATACAATGCAAGCGTCGTCAGGCAGGCCAGGTCAATATCAATTGGGCAGGTAGGTACAGGGGGAGCAAGCGGAGAATGGTCGGGGTCACAGGCCAGGTTCAGCAGGTAGCGGGCAGCGTGGTACAGAGGGTCAGGCAGAGGAGAATGGTCAGACAAGCCAGGGATCAGGAGCAGGAGAATGGTCAGACAAGCCAGGGATCAGAGCAGGGTCAGCAGAGAATCAGACAGAGACAGGAACAGGAAGCAGGAACAGGATACAGGGCCCAGGAGAAACACAACACCAAGGCAGAGTCTGCAGGTCTGAATGTCCCTTAAATACACCAGTATAATTAGTTCCAGGTGTTTGACTGGCTGCAAGGTTGAGTCTCTGATTGCTGGGAGCACCCGCTGGCCAGCCCTGGTACTGCAGCTCATAAGGCAGGTGAGTCCCACTATTGCTGGCCAGTCCATTCCTGACACAAAGTGATGAGAACTGAAAAAAAATGGCTTGGCAATGAAGGGGGTGGAATATTTCAATACTGAGGTGGTTAACAACTACTTGTTAACCTTACAGGCCAACAAACAGGAGAATGAAAGATGGTTTTATACTTCCTGACCTATTAACTAGTTGCCGACCGCAGATAGCCGAATGACGGCTGCACTGCGGCCGGCCAGTTCTGGGTGGAAGTCATATGACGTCCTCCCAGAACGCGCTCTCCTGCGCGCCCCAGGGGGCGTGCACCCGGCGATCTCCGTGATCGCTGTGTCCTACGGACACAGCTGATCACGTGATGTGGTAAAAGGCCAATCACAGCGGCCTTTTACCACGTGATCAGCGGTGTCCAATGACACGCTGATCACAGGGAAATGCAAGTGCCGGTTCTCGGCTGCACTTTCCTCACGCTGTCAGATCGTGAGGAAAGTACTGCCGAGAACCGGCAGTTGTCAGAGCAAGGATCGGCACCGATCATCAGGGCACTGATGATCAGTGCTGATGATCGGCGCCCAACAGTGCCACCCGCAAGTTCCGCCCACCTGTGCCCAGCAGTGTGCCCACTAGCTCCGCCCACCTGTGCCCAGCAGATCGCCCACCTGTGCCCAGCAGTGCACCCACCTGTGCCCAGCAGTGCACCCACCTGTGCCACTCTGCAGTGTCACACACCTGTGCCCAGAAGTGCCACCTACCTGTGCCCAGCAGTGCCACCCACCTGTACCCACCCACCTGTGCCCACCAGTGCCACCCACCTGTGCCCACCCACCAGTGCTGCCCACCAGTGCCACCCACCAGTGCAGCCCAGCAGTGCTGCCAGTCAGTGCCACCAGTCAGTGCCCAGCGGTTGTGCCAGTCAGTGCCGCCAGTCAGTGCCCAGCAGTGATGCCAGTCAGTGCTGTCTATCAGTACCCATCATCAGTGTCACCTATCAGTGCCGCCTATCAGTGCTGCATATTAGTGCCGCCTATCCGTGACACCTCATTAGTGCTGTCTATCAGTGCCGCCTATCTGTGCCACCTCATTAGTACTGCCTATCAGTGCCCTTTAGTTCTGCCTATCAGTGCCCATCAGTGCCGCCTATCAGTGCCCATCAGTGCTGCCTCATCAACGCACATCAGTGAAGGAGAAAAATTTATATCAATAAAAACCAGCGCAAACCCACATAATCAATTGCATTACTCAATTTTCCTTCAAAATGATCCACTTTCCAAGTACAGCGACTTTGCATGAAGACCCCACAGCCTAGTATACAGCAGGATGGCAGACCTCAGATGCAAACTCATCCACTATGCTAAGATGGCCCCTTGGAACGCACCGCTCAGCGTGCGTTCCACTCACCGGAACGCGTTGACTCACTTCCGGTTGCCTGTTCCGGCGTCTGACGTAATTTCCGGTGAGTGGAACGCACGCTGAGCGGTGCGTTCCAAGGGGCCATCTTAGCATAGTGGATGAGTTTGCATCTGAGGTCTGCCATCCTGCTGTATACTAGGCTGTGGGGTCTTCATGCAAAGTCGCTGTACTTGGAAAGTGGATCATTTTGAAGGAAAATCATTGTTTCAAATAAAATGCGGGTTACATCCCGCTAAAGTGTGAGTGGTCTGGAGAGATTATTTAGAGGAGAAACCACTACGGTATCATGCTATGGTCTTTTCTTCTTCCTGATTTTCCTTGGGGGATTCGGTGAGAGGAGTAAGCAGAAGAGGTACCCAGACATAAGAGGAAGCAGCATTTGGAGGTCTCATAAAAAGTAAAGGGGGTCCAGGAGCCCTTAATATTCCTGAAAGGCGTGTGACTCACTAATATCTGGTGAGTGCGGTTAATGTTGGTTTTTTGCACTGGTGGATGGTGAAGGGACCAAAGGCATGGAAGAATCCAATGAAAAAATTTTTTTATAATTTGATTTATTTTGTCACGGGACTGTCAATTAATTTATTAATTTTTTGGGATTTTTGTGTCACTGGACTTATGAATTTTAATTTTTTATATTAATTTTTTATATTTATTTATATATATATTATAATTTAATCCTTATTAGCACAAAAGTTTTTTTGTCACGGTCTTTAAGTTGGTTTAATAAGTTGAGTAATGCAATTGATTATGTGGGTTTGCGCTGGTTTTTATTGATATAAGTTTTTTTGGTTTTTGCACCTGTGTACAGCAGCATCTCACGGGGAATTGTGTGTCTAATAGGAGAGTCCTGGGCGCTGAGGTTTTGTCTTTTTTACATATTTAAGGAGAAAAATTACCTGTTTGAAAAATTTTATGATAGAAACAAAGAAACTTTTTTTTTTTCAAATTTTTTGCACTTTTTTTATTTATAGCGCAAAAAATAAAGTGCCCAGTGGCGATTAAATACCACCAAAGGAAATCTCTATTTGTGAGAAAAAAATGATCAAAATTTCATATGGGTACAATGTTGCATGACCGCGCAATTGTCAATCAAAGTGCGGCAGCGCTGAAAGCTGAAAATTGGCCTGGTAAATAAGGGGGTATAAGTGCCTGATAGGCAAGTGGTTAAGAGCCCCGTGACTCCCCTTGTCATCCCCTGCACCCCTTTCCCTTTACAGTTTTCTTGATGCATTTAGTTCCAAATGTCTATAGATAAGCAAAAGAAGATAATTAAATCTCAAAAATAATTCTGTGTACCTTCATTCACAGAACAATCACCCTCTGGTGCAATTTTAGTTTTT
Source organism: Staurois parvus (assembly GCF_062004578.1). NCBI lineage: Eukaryota > Metazoa > Chordata > Amphibia > Anura > Ranidae > Staurois > Staurois parvus. The sequence continues at coordinate 295,756 of NW_028317860.1, read as the reverse complement.
AAAAAACTGCAGTAATACTATCAAACAAAAAAACATTCAGCTCGTCCCTCAGAAGATATTATTGCTGATGAAATGCGTAGGGAGGGGCCTACAACAGTGACATCATCCCACACAACACCATTGAATGATGGATGGGTCCAATCAGAGAAGCCAGTAGGAACACCATAGAAATACTGATGTGCCCATGAAACTTTTGTGGTTGTGGTTACAGTTTTCATGTGTATGCATTAAAGAAGTTTTTATTAAACGTTTGGTACATACAGTTTTGCACTGGGGGAGTATTTTTGTCATTCTTTTTTTAAGTAACCAAGCCGTTATATCTTATGTATGCCCTGGCAGAAGAAACCATATGGTGTGAAAGAAATCTTAACCCCTTGAGAGCAGTTTGATCATCTATGACACAGTGGTATTGGTTTTTGTTTAAACATGTGAAATAGACAAACATATTCTGTGCAATGCTCATATACTCAAATAAGAATTAAACATTATTCAATAAAGTGTCCTTTGTGCTTCAATAAAGTTTCTCTTTGCATATAAAGTGTACATTTGCTTCCAATTCACAGTATGATGCATAATTCCTTTAAAGTTATTAAAGTGTCCATGCTCAAAAAAGTGCCCCATTTCCAACAATCAGTGCCATAGTGTTCCCGAAATCCTCCACTATAAACACAGAACACTCACCAGATTTATATGACTACCTATCACAAGTGAGTCATACAATGCTTAGTATCATGGATAACCACCATCAGCCTTCTCTTTTTTGGGACTGCTGTACTCCTTCCTTTTATATGTCTCACACAACATGTAGGGAGAGATAGAGGGAGACTACCATAGTGTAACATCTTTAAAACCTTTTTTTTTATTAAAAAACACTTGCACAATGCTCACTCACATTGTTAGGTTCATACCCTTGTACCAGGATAAATTTACATGTTACATCATGTGCAGAGGGATACCATGGATCTGGCTCTAGGCTCTCTCATCACCACCTTATCCTGTATTAACCAGTTCCGGTTTTGCTGTGATGCCTCTTGAGAATGTCAGGAAGATGAAATGCTGCATCAAGAAGGGACGTCATCCCACATAGTGATACCAGAAGTGGGTAATACAGGAGAAAGTGGCGGTGAGAGAACCTAGAGCTGGATCTGTGTTATCCCTATGCTTATGATGTAACATGCGGTTTTATCCGGTTACAAGGGTATGCAAGCCATAGATGATTCATTTTTCATTCCAGGCAACTATCCAGTGTTGTTCCTTGTATTGGAGGAATAGGGAGGGTAGATAAGAAGGAAGGGTATGCCTGTATATCAAGAATGGTCTGCTTGTGGACACGAGGAACTACATTACAATGGGGCAATGGGAAGGTGGAATCCCTGTGAGTGAAGCCTCAAAGTGAAGCTGTATGTGGGAAATTCATAGTGGGGGTTTGCTACAGGCCCCCTAACTTGAAGGATGAGGAGGAGTTGGATCTCCTATCACAGTTAGAAGTGGCAGCAAGGTAGGGCAATGTCATCATTATGGGGACTTCAACTATCCAAATACTGACTGGCCAGAGGGTACAGCTAATTCATATAAGGCTCATCATTTCTTAAATGTCTAACAGGCCAACTTCATGTGCCAATTGGTGGATGCCTCGACTAGAAAAAATGTGGGGCTAGATCTATTAATTACAAATAGAACAGATCTGGTCATAGATGTGGAAATGAGGAACAACTTGGGAACCAACGATCACAAGACAATTACAATCAACATCCTTCATAGGAAGAGGAGGCACATGGATAGTACAAGAACACTTAATTTCAAAAGAGCCAACTTTTCTAAACTGCGCACAATAATCCAAGATATTAAATGGGACCAATCCTAGAAACACTGAACACTGAGGAAAAATGGGAGTACTTTAGGAATATATTAAATAGAGGTATTAGCCAGTGTATTCCAATAGGCAGCAAAAATAAAATAGCTAAGAGTAAACCTGAGTGCCTAAACTGTAATGTAAAAAGACATAATAAAGAGAAACAAACGGACTTTCAAAAAAATATAAGACAGAGGGGTCATTGTCAGCCTTACATCACTATAAGGAATGCAATAAGAAACATAAGAATGCAATCAGGATGGCTAAGATAGACCATGACGAAAGAGAGTAAAAAAAAATACCCTAAAAGTCTTTAAATATATTAATAGTAAAAAAGCAAGGTCAGAACATACTGGCCCCATAAAGGATGATGAGAAGTTTGTTACAAATGACAATGGAAGGGAACTGTACTAAAAGCATTCTTCTCCTTGGTTTTTACTTAGGAATAGGAGTGGTATAGCAATCAAGACTGTATCATTAGTAACTCATCACAAAGTGTACCCTTATGGCTTACAGAAACCAGTGTCTGAAAAAGACTTGAAATGCTTAATGCAAATAAATCACCAGGACCAGATGGCTTACACCCAAGAGTCCTCAAAGAACTCAGTCAGGTTATAGCCAGACCATTATTTCTGTTTTTATGGACAGCATACTAACCAGGAATGGTATCAACTGATTGGTGAAATTCCAATATGGTACCAATATTTAAAAAAGGCAGAGATATATTCATGGAAATTACACATTAGTCAGTCTAACATCAATAGTGTGTAAATTATTGGAGGGAGTGATAAGGGACTATTTCCAAGATTTTGCTGATGAAAATAGTATCATTAGTACTAATCAGCATGGCTTTAGGAAAGATCGTTCTTTTCAAACCAATCTGTTAACATTCTATGAGGAAATGAGCCTCCATCTAGATAAAGAAAGTCCTGTGGACGTGGTGTACCTGGATTTAGCAAAAGCATTCGATACCGATCCCCATAAGTGCCTAATTTACAAACTGAGATCTGTAGGCATGGACCAGTGGGTTTATACATGGATAGAAAAATGGTTACAGGGGTGTGTCCAGAGGGTGTTGATTAATAGCGTGTACTCAGGCTGGTCTGGAGTGGTGAGTGGGGTACCTCAGGGCTATGTCCTGGGACCAATTCTTTTTAATTTATTCATACATGATATAGAGCTTGGTATAAACAGCTTTATCTCCATGTTTGCAGATGATACAAAGCTAAGCAGGGCAATAAATTCACAGTAGGATATAGAAACTTTACCAGAATACCTCAATAATATAAAGGAGTAGTCAAATACATGGCAATCAGGTTTAATGTTGAAAAACGTAAAGGAATGCACTTGTGGGCAAAAAATATGAATGGAAGTTACATGCTAGGGGGGTATACTCTGGGGGAATCCAGGATGGAAAAAGATCTGGGGGTCCTAGTAGATGACAGACTCAGCAATGGCATGCAATGCTAAGCTGCAGCTAGCAAAGCTAGCAGAATATTAGCATGTATAACAAAGGGTATTTACTCCAGAGATAAAACAACAAACCTGTTACTTCTGGTTTGGCCACATCTGGTGTATGCCATCCAGTTCTGGTCACAAGTCCTCAGGAAAATTGTGCTGGAACTGGAGAGAGTCCAGAGAAGGGCAACAAAATTAATAAGGGGACTGGAGGACATCAGTTACGAGGAATGACTACAAACATTAAACGTATTCTCCCTGGAGAAGAGACACTGTCAGGGATCCCCTCGATCCCCGCCGCGATGGTCCCGGCCCAGGCGCGATGGTCCCCGCCGCGGCGCTCGAGTTCGCGCATGCGCAGTAGAAGCCGCGGCCGCCCACTGGGCACCAATGGCAGCGCAGGGTGGGATATTTAAATGTCCCTGAGCTGTCATTCAGTGCCTTCTGGTCCTACCTGTATCCTGCGAATCTGAACCTGTGCCTAGTAAGTTATTTGACCTGGATTGCTCTTGACCTGCTGATTTCTCCTGCCCAGACCCTTGCTTTGCCTCACCTCTCTTCTGAATGCCCCTCATTAGATCTGACCTGCTGTTGCTGACCTGGCGTGTGACCCGACGATTCTCTGTCCGCTCGCTTGTACCATACCGTCCTCTACGTTACCAACTCGGCCCGTCTGACTTCGCACTTGCTCAGCCATCCATCCCATCGGGGTCACCCGACCTCCTCACATCTGGCTCTCCCTGGTTGGAGCCCCTGGCGAACACCCCTACCACTGACAGGTGTGCTCAGTAGTGGCGACCTGGTCCCGGGGCACTCCAAGTCCATCCCCACCATCAGGGGCGATGGTGAACAAGTACCCTGGGGCTTAGACTCCGCGCTCTGGGCACGCCTGACCGGTGGAGTGCTAGTGGTGCCGCTCGGCGGTCCCTCACAGACACTTTAGAGGAGATATGATAGCAATATACAAATACCTAAATGGTGATTCTGGCATTAGGAATAAACTATTCCTTCTCAAGGAGAAGACACGGGGCCACTTAAAGAAATTGGAGGAGAAGCAGTTTAACTGTAAACTGTGTAGGAGTTTTTTCAATGTCAGAGTGCTAAGGATGTGGAACTCCCTTCCACAATTGGTGGTGTCAGCAGGAAGTATTGATAGTTTAAAAAAACTCTTAGATGGGCTTCTTAGCGAATACAATATACAGAGATATGGGATATAATTTTTGACATGATCGTACACACACCCACATAGGTTGAACAGAATGGACTGGTTTATTTATTCAACCTTACCAACTATGTAAAATTGCTAAATTCCCCCATCAGCACTGTCAATGTACAGCAGCATTATTGTGTCCTGCCAGCAGGGAGCATTCCTTGCCTGCAGAACACAATGATTACTGCTAGAGGCTATAGCCACTGGCAATAATCACATGTAAAAAATCTGACAGGCTGTTGTACCCAAGTCGATCGATGGATGGACTTGGGTACAACCAGCCTGCAAATAGATGGATCGAATCTTGGCCAGTCCCTGCTTAACTGGCTGAGATTCAATCCATCTATTGCTGGCTTAAAAAAAATAAAACACAAATAGAATGGCCTCATTACTTTCATGAACCATCCTGTGAACATTGAAGTTTGCTGGCAGCCAAATTTCTTTCTTTCTTGGCAGTTGTCTAAGTGGTGGTAAGTTTTTTTCTTCTGATATAGTACTTTGTTCCTCCCTATTCATTTGCAATAACAAACTATCATTATGACAACCCATTATACATCTCTTCATGAAATGGAATCTCCACTTAAATAACAGGCAGCTGCTTTATAGTAAATATTACCAAAATGTGTACAAAAATGTATTTGTTAATTTAGCTTTTATTTCAAGAATATATGGGAATTATGCCATAAAGGTCTTACTTCAGACATCTATTGTGGGGAAACAAATGCCTCCCAGATGGCTTCCAGTGTTGTCACAAGCACCCCTAGTGGAAATTGTCACACATTGTGCAAGTATGGTTCAGAATTTTCACTATCAGGAAGCTGGTCCAGAGCAATGATGTGCAGCTGATGTTAGAACCAGTATCTGTGGATATGAAGTGGTTAAAATAGGGTATAAAAGAGCATTAAACTGATTAAAATCAGGGACATCCACTGAATGGCAGACCGCATAATTTTCTTATGATAGGTGTTATAATATTGTACTATGAATATACAAGCAGTAACCTATTGTATTAACCACTTCACATGCATATGATATACCTGGATGTCCATAGATAGGAAGGGTGATATTTTAGTCATCATTCCAGCTGCAGTGATGACCGAAATATCATTTTTATCAGCTGGCGATTCTGCACAAAATCAAAGTAACATGAGCTGCTAAAGAGCCACTGGATTACTTTTAATGCGGTGGAAGGGGGCCTCTACACCATTGCTACCTTTACCAGGCTCTCCTCTGTGATCGGGGAGCCCGGTAAGGGTGCAACTGACTGCATCCTTTTTCTGAAACACAAGGGGATGAATGGATGGCATTCTTTCACTGTGTGATGTCCGAAACCGCAAGCAACGAGAATTTTGTCACTTCTGGTTTTGGTCTGTTGTTTAATGGCCATTGCTGGCTTAGGAAAATTTAGACTTGAACAGCTCTGAGTTTTATCCAAAGCTTTCAAGGGCAAAGGAGACATCTACGGACTAATAGACACCAAAAGTCTCACTATAGATGATCTGTCACTGCTTATTGTTATCACAAGGGATGTTTACATTACTTCTGACAGCAATAAAAGTGATAAAAAAAATTGAGTGACAGTGTAAAGATAAATATTTCAAATAAGATAAATAGTAAAATAAATACTTTAAAAAACCCCATCCCCTCCCCACCATGTTTGCATGCAATGGATAATGCGCACGTCAGTCTTTCACACATATGTAAACGGTGATTGCACCACATATGTGTGGTATTGCTGTGAACATCAGAGAAAGAGCAATATTTATAGCACCTATAAAGGCTTTTAGATGTTGCCTGTGAAGATTACTACAGTACTGTAGTTTGATGCTGTTCCATGCGCATGAGCAATTTTAAAGCATGACATGTAACGTACCTATTTACTGAGTTTAACATCATATTTTATATTTTACCAAAAATTGGGTATTATATTGTGTTTTTGTGCATTTAAAATTCAGTAGTGAGTGTTACTAAACCCAGTACCCTGCATTCACTATATCTGGTCTTGCACAGTACACAGAACATGGAAATGTGATTATTTTTGTAAATTTAAACTGCTAAATACCTTTCCTCATCAGCGGTTAGAGCAGTCATGTGACTTCTATCAGTGTCCAGCAGAGCACTGGTTAAAGCTTGTAGGAGGAGTTTTCATTCTCTCCTACGAGGATGCATGACCCCTGAACTATCTGGAGTGCTGATCAGTCCTGTGCTGATCATATGCACTCTCCCAAGAAGAAAAAAAAACTCTCTAGCAATACACACCAAACTGAGAATGTACAAAGTGACTCCACACAATATGTCTTATCAGGATAAAAGAGGGGAGCACAAGAAGGGGAAGATCAAATAAGTCAGGATCAAACAGTATTTTTACCCAATGTAGAGGATTAACCCCTTAGGTTCCACAGTGAGTATAACAAGCATGCTTTGCTGCATATACAGACTGATTTTACTGTTGTGGGTTTAGTAACACTTTAAAGTGTATTTTTCCAAAAAAAGTTTGCATTTGAAAAACTGCTATGAAAATATCATGTGACACAAAAAAATTGCAAAACCCACAATTTTACTCTGAGGGGTCTCTGCTAAAAAAATGTTTAATGTTTGGGGTTCTATGTAGTTTTCTAGCAAAAAAAATGTATGTTTTTTACATATCAGAGAGGAATGTCAGAATTGGCTGGACTAGAAGTGGTTAAGTTATGGGTTATTGGAATAATTGGAAGTAGATTTGCAAATATATATTTCTATGTACACACTAAAAATATATTTGCAAACCTAATTCCAAATATACCAATATCCCAAAACTTACTACAACAGGCTCCTCTAATGCTTATATATGCATAGTACAAAATATACACTACATATAGGCGTGTTGAACAAACTAACAAGCAAGTTGCAAATTTTGAAAATTTGATAGTGAGATTACATTACCTCCCCAATGCAGTGAAATGTCTTATCTTTTAAAAGTGCATTGATCTATTCAAATTATGTATTAGTTCCCAGGTCAAAGACCTTAGTCTGTTTGGTAATGTATTGCTGATTCAATTAATCAGAACATTTATTCAATTATAGAAATAGCACATAGAGCCTTTCTAAAGGCTGAGTCTTCTAAATTGTCTTCAGCTATCAGCTCATATTAGTTTTATAAGGTGATAGTGTTGCTGTTTTGGACCATGTAGGTAAAGGTTTTTTGAATGCAGGGCAAAAGTCACAAGAGAACATAATGTGAGAATTATTTTGAAAGTCAGTTTCAAGAGACTGTAGATTCAGTACTCCGCTGCATCATTTATTGTAAGTGTGAACATAATTTAATCACATGATTCAAATTCAATGTGCAAAAATCTTGATGTTCAGTCTGGTTTTTTTTTTTGTATGAAGTAGTTATTCAACCATTGAAAGCCTTTATTTCTCATGACTCTGTATTTTTTTTCTCAGCATCAGATTTACGCTTTCATAGATTTCCACTTAGGCTGACTGTATTGTGCCATTCTTACCCCCATTTTTCTTTAAAAAGTAGTAGAGTGCTTGAGCTATTCATTTCACAAAAATGTAAGTATCAGGGGTGGACTGACCATTTGAAAACTCGGGCACTGCCCGAGGGCCCAGGGTCAGTAGTGGGCCCCATGAGATGCCTCTGGTACCTTTTTCATAGGCTTTTTTGAGTTTGGGCAAGGACACAGGGGCCCCACAATCCACTATTGCCCGAGGTCCCAATGAGTTGTCAGTCCGCCCCTGGTAAGTATTTTGGGTCCCCTATAAATATTTCCACTATCATTAGGAAATAAACTTTATTTAGGGCACTATCTGTAACTACTACAGGCCTGTCCTCTTTTACACTCCATCCCGAAATACTCCACCAGTCCTCAACACAACAAGGGATGTTAAAGGGATTGAGAGTGGGGCTGATGGTGGATGTGGATGGAATTCCATGGGGTGTATGAAGTCTGATCTTTTACAACTGGCAGCAGCAGCTTTTAGATAAATAAGCACCATAAAAGCTTACAAAGAGTGGCTGCCCTAGGACATGAGTTATGTGGTATAGTGTGAAATATAATGGCAGTTGAGGCATATTAGGGCATAAAAACCTGTGCGATAATCTTTGTGAAGTGACTTTTAAGGGTTATGATTAAAAAAAGCTATACGCAATTAGAGGAATTCAGTAAAGTTCTGCTGGCACATTTCTGAAGGTATGGTCCTTTAAAATCCCTGCAGATCATTTCAGTAACTTTACTGACATGTGCGACAGATTCAGGTAGTGCTTAATAGTGCCACTTTTACATAGTGACTCTTCTACTGCACCAAATTAAAAAAATTACCTCTAGTTTTTAAATAACAAAAATAAAGGTAAATAAGACCAACTATAAGATGGCATATAGACACAAATAAAGAGCCTATCTCTGTACAATGTGCAGCATGCTTGTGGAGTGGCATATTTGTCTCCGCTGCAGCCATTCCTCTACGCCTCTCACTGATTGTAAAGGATACTGTCTGCTTCACAGCAATCAGTGATGTTGACAATGGGCAGAGCCTGATGGGGAAGTTAAGACACTAATTCCCCTTCTCACCTTGTGATTGACAGAAGTCAAGTCTATGGATCTCCTCATTGCTTGCTGTCAATCACAAGGGAGGTGGACCTGATGGGGAACTAGTGTCTGTGAATCCCCTTCAGGCTGCACCACCCTTCTTTTTGGGACAGTTGCAGCGGTAGGAGGAAGCTCAGCTGCTCTGAAGATGGAGCGTCTGTATAAAGACTCCAGTGTCAGTGCACCTCTGCATTCAGTGCATACCCCAGATTCATGTACCTGCTTTCAAAGGACACAGGAATATGTCTTCCACAGTGGCATTTCTCATGTGGAAGAACATCAGAATCCTAAACAGTGTCTTAGACACTTTTTTATGAATTCTTCCAGATTTGGGGTTGATTTAATAAAGGTGTTAAAGCTAAATGTGGCATTAATGGGAAAATGACCTAGAGCAACCAGATGAAACCATCATGGCGACTTTTAGAAGAAGGCATTGGAGTAAAAAAACAAAGGGGTTGGCAAATAAAGGAAAAAGGACTGTGCAGTTTGCAAAGTGCAGTTTCACTCTGCAAAAGCAGTTGCTTCAGAGCTTAGTAAATGTCAGCTCTACTGACTTCCACCATCCAATCTTGTACAAGCAAAAAGCAGTTTTTTTTTTCCTTGCATGTGATCGGTATTTTTTGCAAAGTTAAGCTTTATCTCATTTACTAAGCTCTGGAGCAACTGCTCTTGCAGAGTTCAACTGCACTTTGCAAAGTGCACACAGTCTTTTTTCCCTTTATTTGCCAACCTCTTTGTTTTCATTTACTCCAATGCCTTTTTTGGAAAGTTGCCGTGACAGTTTCATCTGGTTGCTGTAAATCATTTTCTCCTTAATGCCACATATAGCTTTAAAGTTTGATGGTGGGGCTATTTCCCATATGGAAGAAAAATATATTTGAAATTTATTTTAAAAATATTCTTCCCAAATATATTGCCATATATTTGAAATGATACAAAATATATGAAAAATATTTTTAAAAATACATTTCAAATATAATGTATGTCTTTAAAAATACAAATCTACATTTTGGAATGCATTTACAAATACCGTATTTTCCGGCGTATAAGACGACTTTTCAACCCATGAAAATCTTCTGAAAAGTCGGGGGTCGTCTTATAGGCCGGTATACGGCGAGCCGGTGTCAGGGCGGCACTTTTTCGAGGGGCGGCGCGGCGCCGCCCCCTTCCTCCTCCTCCAACGGACACTTAGTACAGGGGTGGGCAGAGGGGCTGCTGTACCTTACCTGGCACCGGTCCAGGTCCCACGACGATCCGGTCCAGGAAACGCGGCTGCTACTTCTTTCTGTTCGGCCGCTCGATGGTAGCGCAGCCGCTCGGCTCCGCCTCCTCACCGGTGATTGGGCTCCAGCACTGGAAAGGCACACAGGTGACCAATAACCGGCGAGGAGGCGGAGCCGAGCGGCCCTGTGAAAATCGAGCGGCTGAACTGAAAGAAGGAGCAGCCGCTCCTCTCCCCCACTGACACCAACGATGGGGCACTGTTCCTCCCCCACTGACACCAACGATGGGGCACTGTTCCTCCCCCACTGACACCAACGATGGGCACTGTTCCTCCTCCCCACTGACACCAACGATGGGGCACTGTTCCTCCCCCACTGACACCAACGATGGGGCACTATTCCTCCTCCCCACTGACACCAACGATGGGGCACTGTTCCTCCCCCACTGACACCAACGATGGGGCACTGTTCCTCCCCCACTGACACCAATGATGGGGCACTCTTCCTCTCCCACTGACACCAACGATGGGGCACTGTTCCTCCCCCACTGACACCAACGATGGGGCACTATTTTCCCCACTGATACCAATGATGGGGCACTATTCCTCTCCCACTGACACCAATGATGGGGCACTATTCCTCCTCCCCACTGACACCAACGATGGGGCACTATTCCTCCTCCCCACTGACACCAATGATGGGGCACTATTCTCCCCACTGATACCAATGATGGGGCGCTATTCCTCCTACTGACACCAATGATGGAGCACTATTCCTCCCACTGACACTAATGATGGGACACTATTCCTCCCACTGACACTAATGATGGGACACTATTCCTCCCACTGACACCAATGATGGGGCAGGATTCTTCCCACTGACACCAATGATGGGGCATGATTCTTCCCACTGACACCAATGATGGGGCACGATTCTTCCCACTGACACCAATGATGGGGCACTATTCCTCCCACTGACTAATGATGGGGCACTATTCCTCACACACTGACACTAATGATGGGGCACCATCATTGGTGTCAGTGGGAGGAATAGTGTCCCATCATTGGTATCAGTGGGAGGAATAGTGCCCCATCATTGGTGTCAGTGGATGAAATAGTGCCCCATCATTGGTGTCAGCGGGAGGAGTAGTGCCTCATCATTGGTATCAGTGGGAAGAATCCTGCCCCATCATTGGTGTCAGTGGGAGGAATAGCACCCCATCATTGGAATACCATACTGAAATAGCATACCATATTGAAATCAAATCTGATGTTTTTTCATTTTTATTTGGTGTGTTGGAAGAGGGGTAGTCTTATACGGTGAGTATAGCTCAAACCCTATATTTTAACAGGAAAAGTAGGGGGTCATCTTATACGCCCAGTCGTCTTATACGCCGGAAAATACGGTATATGTAAAAATATATGTTAAAAATCTGAAGAATATATTTATATATTTAAAAAATATATTTTTTTTAAAATATATTTTTTTAAAATATGTTCTTCAGATTTTTTTTAACATATAAAAAACTTATTTTAACATATATTTTTACATATATTTGAAATGTATTTTTAAAAATATTTTTCATATATTTTGTAATAAAAATGCATTTCAACATGCAGTGTATATATATATATATATATATATATATATTGCAATATATTGAATATGGCCAAAATTGTAGCATTTCAAATATATGGCAATATATTTGGGAAGAAATTTTTTTAAATATATTTTTCTTCCATGTGGTATAATAAAGCATTTGTGTCCTTCTCAGGGGTTATGACCAGAAATGTTTGTGCAAAATTCATAAAGGCCGCTATCTTTGGTATGTGCAACCAATTCAGCTAGTTCTTATGTGTAATGTTTGCATTATGGCACTATGGCTGTGACAAATTCATAAAAAAACACTGCTGTATCTGTAATGATAAAAGTGAAGGTAAATGAGACCTAATTCTTGTTGGAGTAAGCTTTGTCATAGACAGATAGGCTGCAGTTTAGTGCTGTAGGGGACAGTGTGATACACGTTGTATCCAGGGGCAGACTGACCATTTGGAAACTCGGGCACTGCCCGAGGGCCCGGGGTCAGTAGGGGGCCCCATGAGATGCCCCTGGTACCTTTTTCATAGGTTTTTTTGAGTTTGGGCAAGGATACAGGGGCCCCATGATCCCCTATTGCCCGGGGGCCCCATGAGTTGTCAGTCTGCCCCTGGTTGTATCACATCATACAGCTCTCTTTTTGAGTTTGAACTTTGTGTGAAGTGCATGTGTGAACTTTGTGTGAAGTGAAGTGCATTCATGTCACTGCACAGAAAAATGTCATGTAGGGCCACCCAGAGAGGTGCGATATTATGCAAATATGTTGCATATTATTGCACAATTCTGGAATGCAGAGAAACACTGGGGTTGATTTACTAAAACTGGAGAGTGCGAAATCCTGCGCCGCTATGCATAGAAACCAATCAGCTTCTAGTTTTTTTTGTCAAACCTTCATTCACCAAGCTGAAATTGGAATCTGATTGGTGACCATGCACAGCTGCACCGGAGTTTGCACTCTCCAGTTTTAATAAGCCAACCCCACTGTGTTCTGGTGTGAACATGACAAACAGAAAACAATTGTCATTGCATTTACCTGCACTTATCCATCAGGAAAAACGCAGGTAACTGCACATAGTGTGAAAGGACCCTTATTACATGACTCTGTTGCAAGTTGTGCCATTTGTCGCACAGAGGGGAAACATATTTCTAATGAGTGCTTACAACAGTATTTATGAATTCCAAGAAACGTATTTGGCAGTATCCTAAGGAAAATAGCATGACCCATGCAAGGGGAACTTTCTTTAACTTTCTGTTCTGATGACTGGTGTAACTAGCCTGCCACCAGGTGAGAGGAAATCTTTTTAGTAGTACTGACAATAATTAAACTCCTTGTTAGTAAACTGGTAAAGGGATACTGCCAGGTTTTTATTGCCCACAATGGGAAAAAGTGTCAGACTCCTGTCTTGAAACAGGTTCCATCAGGACAGGATATCATGATTAGAGATGAGCGAAGTATTCAAAAATTCGATTCGACTGATTCGGCGAATTCGTGGAAAAATTTTGATTCGAGTCGAATATATTCGCTGCGAATTTAACTTATAAAAGGGTGTTTCTAGGCTTCAGAGAGACTTTATATTAGTGCAGAACACTGTACCTTTAATTTAAATGCCCTTGGAGTCTGCTGGGGAAGAGAAATAATACTGACAGTCAGTATGACATGCAGATGAGTGCCGTCGATCTTAGAATCACCACACACTTCACTCATTTGGGCAGTCACGGGGCCAAAACCAGAGTGTGGAGCCACAGTGTGGCGATGGAGGCAGCAGCAATGGGAGGCCATACAGCACCCTATGACAAAAATGGAAACCACCAGCAGTGTGAGGAGACCTGAAAGTGGCACATGGCAGAGTGTGGCAATGGAGACAGCAGCAATGGGAGGCCGTACAGGGACCCATGACACACTCTGGACCTGGCAGCAGCATGAGGAGGCGGTACAGGGGCCCATGACAGATTACGGGCCTGGCAGCAGCATGAGGAGTTGGTACGGGGGCCCATGGCAGATTACGGGCCTGGCAGCAGCAATGGGAGGCCGTACAGCGACCCATGACACACTCTGGACCTGGCAGCAGCATGAGGAGGCGGTACAGGGGCGCATGACAGATTACGAGCCTGGCAGCAGCAACTTGGACAGGAGGACGTTCAGCTTCTGCACCGTCGGGTGCGTGCTCGCAAACTGTTGTCTCTTGGAAACGGATTCCAAGAAAGACTGCTGACGGAATCCGTGAAGAGGAGTAGCAGGAGAAGGAGCATCTGAACGAGCGGAATATGCCAACAAGCGACAACAGGGGCCCATGACAGATTACGGGCCTGGCAGCAGCATGAGGAGTCGGTACGGGGCCCATGGCAGATTAGGGGCCTGGCAGCAGCTATGGGAGGCCCGTAATCTGCCAGCACCCTATGACAAAAAATGGAACCCACCAGCAGTGTGAGGAGACCTGAAAGTGGCACATGGCAGAGTGTGGCGATGGAGACAGCAGCAATGGGAGGCCGTACAGGGACCCATGAGAGACTGTGGACCTGGCAGCAGCATGAGGAGGCGGTATAGGGGCCCATGGCAGATTAGGGGCCTGGCAGCAGCTATGGGAGGCCCGTAATCTGCCAGCACCCTATGACAAAAAATGGATCCCACCAGCAGTGTGAGGAGACCTGAAAGTGGCACATGGCAGAGTGTGGCGATGGAGACAGCAGCAATGGGAGGCCGTACAGGGACCCATGACAGACTCTGGACTTGGCAGCAGCATGAGGAGGCGGTATAGACGCCCATGGCAGATTAGGGGCCTGGCAGCAGCTATGGGAGACCCGTAATCTGCCAGCACCCTATGACAAAAAATGGAACACACCAGCAGTGTGAGGAGACCTGAAAGTGGCACATGTTTGGGGCATGATTCATGGCGGATTTAGTCAGTTGTGTCAGGAACTGGTGGTTTGAAATCCAGACTAATCCACGCCTGATTCATTTTCACAAACGTAAGTCTCTCCACACTTTGGGTGGACAGTCGTGTCCTCCGCGGAGTTGCAATACCTCCTGCCGCACTAAACACGCGCTCCGATGCCACGCTACTGGCCGGGCATGACAGCCTTTCAAGGGCAAATTCAGCTAGTTGGGGCCAAAGGTCAAGTTTCGTTGCCCAGTAGTCAAGGGGATTGTCTACCTCGGTTGGCAGGGTGCTGTCCAAGTAGGCCTAAGCCTGTTGTTTGAGGTCCTACTCCAGGTCCACCTGATGCTGATGCTGCTGCTGCTGCGGCTGGTTAGTAGTTTCCTCACTGCGCTGGTGAAGAAAGCTACTCATCATCGACTGCAGACTGAGGCAGCTGCTGCTGGTGGAGCTGCCACTGCTCCTACCACCCCACCCCTCCCCTGCTGCCATGGCAGCGGAACGCGAGCGCACAGGGCCCACAGTGTCTGAGGATGGACGTTGGCGCAGACAGGCAGAGACCAGCTGACTACATAGGTGGTTTTTATAGTACGTTATTTTGGCCTCCCTCTCAGCAGGTGTGAAAAAGGCCACCATTTTTGAACTGTAGCGAGGGTCCAACAAGGTGGACAGCCAAAAGTCATCCCTCTGTCTGATGGTTATTATTCGGCTGTCGGTACGCAAGCAAGCGAGCATGCTATGGGCCATTTGTGCCAAGGAATGCGAGGGACTCCCTGCCTCCATCTCCACAGCATACTGCCACGGTGCGTCTGGGTCCTCTGTCTCCTCTTCCTCCTCCTCTACCAGATGCTCCTGCTCCTCCACTCCTGTCCGCTGAGTGGAAAAACCACCCATTTCACTCAATAATTCCTGAGCACCAATATCCTCCTCTACCTCCTCCTCTTCTTCCTGTCCTGCCCCCACAGGGGTCATGTGGCATTGAGATCTGTGCGCCACGTCTACCGCACCCTGACCAGCCATTGTTAACAGCATTTGTTCCAGGACGTGCAACAGAGGAATGACGTCGTTCATCCCATAGTCCTGCCGACTCACGAATAGCGTGGCCTCCTCAAAGGGCCTGAGCAAGCGCAGGTGTCACGCATGAGCTGCCAATGGCTGACATCTAAGTTACACAGGGAGTACCTTTATCCGCTTTTAACATCAGGAAATCTGTGATGGCCTTTTGCTGTTCGTAAAGGCGGTCTAACATATGTAGGGTTGAATTCCACCTTGTAGCAACGTCAGAGCATGAGGAGTCGGTACGGGGGCCCATGGCAGATTACGGGCCTGGCAGCAGCAATGGGAGGCCCGTAATCTGCCAGCACCCTATGTCAAAAAATTCAACACACCAGCAGTGTGTGAGGAGACCTGAAAGTGGCACATGGCAGAGTGTGGCGAAGGAGACAGCAGCAATGGGAGGACGTACAGGGACCCATGAGAGACTCTGGACCTGGCAGCAGCATGAGGAGGCGGTATAGGGGCCCATGGCAGATTAGGGGCCTGGCAGCAGCTATGGGAGGCCCGTAATCTGCCAGCACCTTATGTCAAAAAATTCAACACACCAGCAGTGTGTGAGGAGACCTGAAAGTGGCACATGGCAGAGTGTGGCGATGGAGACAGCAGCAATGGGAGGCCGTACAGGGACCCATGAGAGACTCTGGACCTGGCAGCAGCATGAGGAGGCGGTATAGGGGCCCATGGCAGATTAGGGGCCTGGCAGCAGCTATGGGAGGCCCGTAATCTGCCAGCACCCTATGTCAAAAAATTCAACACACCAGCAGTGTGAGGAGACCTGAAAGTGGCACATGGCATGAGACACTGTGGACCTGGCAGCAGCATGAGGAGGCGGTACAGGGGCCCATGGCAGATTAGGGGCCTGGCAGCAGCTATGGGAGGCCCGTAATCTGCCAGCACCCAATGTCAAAAAATTCAACACACCAGCAGTGTGAGGAGACCGGAAAGTGGCACATGGCAGAGTGTGGCGATGGAGACAGCAGCAATAGGAGGCCGTACAGGGACCCATGAGAGACTCTGGACCTGGCAGCAGCATGAGGAGGCGGTATAGGGGCCCATGGCAGATTAGGGGCCTGGCAGCAGCTATGGGAGGCCCGTAATCTGCCAGCACCCTATGTCAAAAAATTCAACACACCAGCAGTGTGTGAGGAGACCTGAAAGTGGCACATGGCAGAGTGTGGCGATGGAGACAGCAGCAATGGGAGGCCGTACAGGGACCCATGAGAGACTGTGGACCTGGCAGCAGCATGAGGAGGCGGTATAGGGGCCCATGGCAGATTAGGGGCCTGACAGCAGCTATGGTAGGCCCGTAATCTGCCAGCACCCTATGTCAAAAAATTCAACACACCAGCAGTGTGAGGAGACCTGAAAGTGGCACATGGCATGAGACACTGTGGACCTGGCAGCAGCATGAGGAGGCGGTACAGGGGCCCATGGCAGATTAGGGGCCTGGCAGCAGCTATGGGAGGCCCGTATTCTGCCAGCACCCAATGTCAAAAAATTCAACACACCAGCAGTGTGAGGAGACCTGGAAGTGGCACATGGCAGAGTGTGGCGATGGAGACAGCAGCAATGGGAGGCCGTACAGGGACCCATGACAGACTCTGGACTTGGCAGCAGCATGAAGAGGCGGTATAGGGGCCCATGGCAGATTAGGGGCCTGGCAGCAGCTATGGGAGGCCCGTAATCTGCCAGCACCCTATGTCAAAAAATTCAACACACCAGCAGTGTGTGAGGAGACCTGAAAGTGGCACATGGCAGAGTGTGGCGATGGAGACAGCAGCAATGGGAGGCCGTACAGGGACCCATGAGAGACTCTGGACCTGGCAGCAGCATGAGGAGGCGGTATAGGGGCCCATGGCAGATTAGGGGCCTGGCAGCAGCTATGGGAGGCCCGTAATCTGCCAGCACCCTATGTCAATAAATTCAACACACCAGCAGTGTGAGGAGACCTGAAAGTGGCACATGGCATGAGACACTGTGTACCTGGCAGCAGCATGAGGAGGCGGTACAGGGGCCCATGGCAGATTAGGGGCCTGGCAGCAGCTATGGGAGGCCCGTAATCTGCCAGCACCCAATGTCAAAAAATTCAACACACCAGCAGTGTGAGGAGACCTGAAAGTGGCACACGGCAGAGTGTGGCGATGGAGACAGTAGCAATGGGAGGCCGTACAGGGACCCATGAGCGACCATGGACCTGGCAGCAGCATGAGGAGGCGGTACAGGGGCCCATGGCAGATTAGGGGCCTGGCAGCAGCTATAGGAGGCCCGTAACCTGCCAGCACCCTATGTCAAAAAATTGAACACACCATAGTGTGAGGAGACCTGAAAGTGGCACATGGCAGAGTGTGGCGATGGAGACAGCAGCAATGGGAGGCCGTACAGGGACCCATGAGAGACTCTGGACCTGGCAGCAGCATGAGGAGGCGGTATAGGGGCCCATGGCAGATTAGGGGCCTGGCAGCAGCTATGGGAGGCCCGTAATCTGCCAGCACCCTATGTCAAAAAATTCAACACACCAGCAGTGTGTGAGGAGACCTGAAAGTGGCACATGGCAGAGTGTGGCGATGGAGACAGCAGCAATGGGAGGCCGTACAGGGACCCATGAGAGACTCTGGACCTGGCAGCAGCATGAGGAGGCGGTATAGGGGCCCATGGCAGATTAGGGGCCTGGCAGCAGCTATGGGAGGCCCGTAATCTGCCAGCACCCTATGTCAAAAAATTGAACACACCAGCAGTGTGTGAGGAGACCTGAAAGTGGCACATGGCAGAGTGTGGCGATGGACACAGCAGCAATGGGAGGCCGTACAGGGACCCATGAGAGACTCTGGACCTGGCAGCAGCATGAGGAGGCGGTATAGGGGCCCATGGCAGATTAGGGGCCTGGCAGCAGCTATGGGAGACCCGTAATCTGCCAGCACCCTATGACAAAAAATGGAACACACCAGCAGTGTGAGGAGACCTGAAAGTGGCACATGTTTGGGGCATGATTCATGGCGGATTTAGTCAGTTGTGTCAGGAACTGGTGGTTTGAAATCCAGACTAATCCACGCCTGATTCATTTTCACAAACGTGAGTCTCTCCACACTTTGGGTGGACAGTCGTGTCCTCCGCGGAGTTGCAATACCTCCTGCCGCACTAAACACGCGCTCCGATGCCACGCTACTGGCCGGGCATGACAGCCTTTCAAGGGCAAATTCAGCTAGTTGGGGCCAAAGGTCAAGTTTCGTTGCCCAGTAGTCAAGGGGATTGTCTACCTCGGTTGGCAGGGTGCTGTCCAAGTAGGCCTAAGCCTGTTGTTTGAGGTCCTACTCCAGGTCCACCTGATGCTGATGCTGCTGCTGCTGCGGCTGGTTAGTAGTTTCCTCACTGCGCTGGTGAAGAAAGCTACTCATCATCGACTGCAGACTGAGGCAGCTGCTGCTGGTGGAGCTGCCACTGCTCCTACCACCCCACCCCTCCCCTGCTGCCATGGCAGCGGAACGCGAGCGCACAGGGCCCACAGTGTCTGAGGATGGACGTTGGCGCAGACAGGCAGAGACCAGCTGACTACATAGGTGGTTTTTATAGTACGTTATTTTGGCCTCCCTCTCAGCAGGTGTGAAAAAGGCCACCATTTTTGAACTGTAGCGAAGGTCCAACAAGGTGGACAGCCAAAAGTCATCCCTCTGTCTGATGGTTATTATTCGGCTGTCGGTACGCAAGCAAGCGAGCATGCTATGGGCCATTTGTGCCAAGGAATGCGAGGGACTCCCTGCCTCCATCTCCACAGCATACTGCCACGGTGCGTCTGGGTCCTCTGTCTCCTCTTCCTCCTCCTCTACCAGATGCTCCTGCTCCTCCACTCCTGTCCGCTGAGTGGAAAAACCACCCATTTCACTCAATAATTCCTGAGCACCAATATCCTCCTCTACCCCCTCCTCTTCTTCCTGTCCTGCCCCCACAGGGGTCATGTGGCATTGAGATCTGTGCGCCACGTCTACCGCACCCTGACCAGCCATTGTTAACAGCATTTGTTCCAGGACGTGCAACAGAGGAATGACGTCGTTCATCCCATAGTCCTGCCGACTCACGAATAGCGTGGCCTCCTCAAAGGGCCTGAGCAAGCGCAGGTGTCACGCATGAGCTGCCAATGGCTGACATCTAAGTTACACAGGGAGTACCTTTATCCGCGTTTAACATCAGGAAATCTGTGATGGCCTTTTGCTGTTCGTAAAGGCGGTCTAACATATGTAGGGTTGAATTCCACCTTTTAGCAACGTCACAGCATGAGGAGTCGGTACGGGGGCCCATGGCAGATTACGGGCCTGGCAGCAGCAATGGGAGGCCCGTAATCTGCCAGCACCCTATGTCAAAAAATTCAACACACCAGCAGTGTGTGAGGAGACCTGAAAGTGGCACATGGCAGAGTGTGGCGATGGAGACAGCAGCAATGGGAGGCCGTACAGGGACCCATGAGAGACTCTGGACCTGGCAGCAGCATGAGGAGGCGGTATAGGGGCACATGGCAGATTAGGGGCCTGGCAGCAGCTATGGGAGGCCCGTAATCTGCCAGCACCCTATGTCAAAAAATTCAACACACCAGCAGTGTGTGAGGAGACCTGAAAGTGGCACATGGCAGAGTGTGGCGATGGAGACAGCAGCAATGGGAGGCCGTACAGGGACCCATGAGAGACTCTGGACCTGGCAGCAGCATGAGGAGGCGATATAGGGGCCCATGGCAGATTAGGGGCCTGGCAGCAGCTATGGGAGGCCCGTAATCTGCCAGCACCCTATGTCAAAAAATTCAACACACCAGCAGTGTGAGGAGACCTGAAAGTGGCACATGGCATGAGACACTGTGGACCTGGCAGCAGCATGAGGAGGCGGTACAGGGGCCCATGGCAGATTAGGGGCCTGGCAGCAGCTATGGGAGGCCCGTAATCTGCCAGCACCCAATGTCAAAAAATTCAACACACCAGCAGTGTGAGGAGACCTGAAAGTGGCACATGGCAGAGTGTGGCGATGGAGACAGCAGCAATAGGAGGCCGTACAGGGACCCATGAGAGACTCTGGACCTGGCAGCAGCATGAGGAGGCGGTATAGGGGCCCATGGCAGATTAGGGGCCTGGCAGCAGCTATGGGAGGCCCGTAATCTGCCAGCACCCTATGTCAAAAAATTCAACACACCAGCAGTGTGTGAGGAGACCTGAAAGTGGCACATGGCAGAGTGTGGCGATGGAGACAGCAGCAATGGGAGGCCGTACAGGGACCCATGAGAGACTGTGGACCTGGCAGCAGCATGAGGAGGCGGTATAGGGGCCCATGGCAGATTAGGGGCCTGGCAGCAGCTATGGGAGGCCCGTAATCTGCCAGCACCCTATGTCAAAAAATTCAACACACCAGCAGTGTGAGGAGACCTGAAAGTGGCACATGGCATGAGACACTGTGGACCTGGCAGCAGCATGAGGAGGCGGTACAGGGGCCCATGGCAGATTAGGGGCCTGGCAGCAGCTATGGGAGGCCCGTAATCTGCCAGCACCCAATGTCAAAAAATTCAACACACCAGCAGTGTGAGGAGACCTGAAAGTGGCACATGGCAGAGTGTGGCGATGGAGACAGCAGCAATGGGAGGCCGTACAGGTACCCATGACACACTCTGGACTTGGCAGCAGCATGAAGAGGCGGTATAGGGGCCCATGGCAGATTAGAGGCCTGGCAGCAGCTATGGGAGGCCCGTAATCTGCCAGCACCCTATGTCAAAAAATTCAACACACCAGCAGTGTGTGAGGAGACCTGAAAGTGGCACATGGCAGAGTGTGGCGATGGAGACAGCAGCAATGGGAGGCCGTACAGGGACCCATGAGAGACTCTGGACCTGGCAGCAGCATGAGGAGGCGGTATAGGGGCCCATGGCAGATTAGGGGCCAGGCAGCAGCTATGGGAGGCCCGTAATCTGCCAGCACCCTATGTCAATAAATTCAACACACCAGCAGTGTGAGGAGACCTGAAAGTGGCACATGGCATGAGACACTGTGGACCTGGCAGCAGCATGAGGAGGCGGTACAGGGGCCCATGGCAGATTAGGGGCCTGGCAGCAGCTATGGGAGGCCCGTAATCTGCCAGCACCCAATGTCAAAAAATTCAACACACCAGCAGTGTGAGGAGACCTGAAAGTGGCACACGGCAGAGTGTGGCGATGGAGACAGTAGCAATGGGAGGCCGTACAGGGACCCATGAGCGACCATGGACCTGGCAGCAGCATGAGGAGGCGGTACAGGGGCCCATGGCAGATTAGGGGCCTGGCAACAGCTATAGGAGGCCCGTAACCTGCCAGCACCCTATGTCAAAAAATTGAACACACCATAGTGTGAGGAGACCTGAAAGTGGCACATGGCAGAGTGTGGCGATGGAGACAGCAGCAATGGGAGGCCGTACAGGGACCCATGAGAGACTCTGGACCTGGCAGCAGCATGAGGAGGCGGTATAGGGGCCCATGGCAGATTAGGGGCCTGGCAGCAGCTATGGGAGGCCCGTAATCTGCCAGCACCCTATGTCAAAAAATTCAACACACCAGCAGTGTGTGAGGAGACCTGAAAGTGGCACATGGCAGAGTGTGGCGATGGAGACAGCAGCAATGGGAGGCCGTACAGGGACCCATGAGAGACTCTGGACCTGGCAGCAGCATGAGGAGGCGGTATAGGGGCCCATGGCAGATTAGGGGCCTGGCAGCAGCTATGGGAGGCCCGTAATCTGCCAGCACCCTATGTCAAAAAATTCAACACACCAGCAGTGTGTGAGGAGACCTGAAAGTGGCACATGGCAGAGTGTGGCGATGGACACAGCAGCAATGGGAGGCCGTACAGGGACCCATGAGAGACTCTGGACCTGGCAGCAGCATGAGGAGGCGGTATAGGGGCCCATGGCAGATTAGGGGCCTGGCAGCAGCTATGGGAGGCCCGTAATCTGCCAGCACCCTATGTCAAAAAATTCAAAACAACAGCAGTGTGAGGAGACCTGAAAGTGGCACATGGCATGAGACACTGTGGACCTGGCAGCAGCATGAGGAGGCAGTACAGGGGCCCATGGCAGATTAGGGGCCTGGCAGCAGCTATGGGAGGCCCGTAATCTGCCAGCACCCTATGTCAAAAAATTCAACACACCAGCAGTGTGAGGAGACCTGAAAGTGGCACATGGCAGAGTGTGGCGATAAAGACAGCAGCAATGGGAGGCCGTACAGGGACCCATGAGAGACTCTGGACCTGGCAGCAGCATGAGGAGGCGGTATAGGGGCCCATGGCAGATTAGGGGCCTGGCAGCAGCTATGGGAGGCCCGTAATCTGCCAGCACCCTATGTCAAAAAATTGAACACACCAGCAGTGTGTGAGGAGACCTGAAAGTGGCACATGGCAGAGTGTGGCGATGGAGACAGCAGCAATGGGAGGCGTACAGGGACCCATGAGAGACTCTGGACCTGGCAGCAGCATGAGGAGGCGGTACAGGGGCCCATGGAAGATTAGGGGCTTGGCAGCAGCTATAGGAGGCCCGTAATCTGCCAGCACCCTATGTCAAAAAATTCAACACACCAGCAGTGTGAGGAGACCTGAAAGTGGCACATGGCATGAGACACTGTGGACCTGGCAGCAGCATGAGGAGGCAGTACAGGGGCCCATGGCAGATTAGGGGCCTGGCAGCAGCTATGGGAGGCCCGTAATCTGCCAGCACCCAATGTCAAAAAATTCAACACACCAGCAGTGTGAGGAGACCTGAAAGTGGCACATGGCAGAGTGTGGCGATGGAGACAGCAGCAATGGGAGGCCGTACAGGGACCCATGAGAGACTCTGGACCTGGCAGCAGCATGAGGAGGCGGTATAGGGGCCCATGGCAGATTAGGGGCCTGGCAGCAGCTATGGGAGACCCGTAATCTGCCAGCACCCTATGTCAAAAAATTGAACACACCAGCAGTGTGTGAGGAGACCTGAAAGTGGCACATGGCAGAGTGTGGCGATGGAGACAGCAGCAATGGGAGGCCGTACAGTGACCCATGAGAGACTCTGGACCTGGCAGCAGCATGAGGAGGCGGTACAGGGGCCCATGGAAGATTAGGGGCTTGGCAGCAGCTATAGGAGGCCCGTAATCTGCCAGCACCCTATGTCAAAAAATTCAACACACCAGCAGTGTGAGGAGACCTGAAAGTGGCACATGGCATGAGACACTGTGGACCTGGCAGCAGCATGAGGAGGCGGTACAGGGGCCCATGGCAGATTAGGGGCCTGGCAGCAGCTATGGGAGGCCCGTAATCTGCCAGCACCCTATGTCAAAAAATTGAACACACCAGCAGTGTGAGGAGACCTGAAAGTGGCACATGGCATGAGACACTGTGGACCTGGCAGCAGCATGAGGAGGCGGTACAGGGGCCCATGGCAGATTAGGGGCCTGGCAGCAGCTATAGGAGGCCCGTAATCTGCCAGCACCCTATGACAAAAAATGGAACACACCAGCAGTGTGAGGAGACCTGAAAGTGGCACATGGCAGAGTGTGGCGATGGAGACAGCAGCAATGGGAGGCCGTACAGGGACCCATGAGAGACTCTGGACCTGGCAGCAGCATGAGGAGGCGGTATAGGGGCCCATGGCAGATTAGGGGCCTGGCAGCAGCTATGGGAGGCCTGTAATCTGCCAGCACCCTATGTCAAAAAATTCAACACACCAGCAGTGTGTGAGGAGACCTGAAAGTGGCACATGGCAGAGTGTGGCGATGGAGACAGCAGCAATGGGAGGCCGTACAGGGACCCATGAGAGACTCTGGACCTGGCAGCAGCATGAGGAGGCGGTATAGGGGCCCATGGCAGATTAGGGGCCTGGCAGCAGCTATGGGAGGCCCGTAATCTGCCAGCACCCTATGTCAAAAAATTCAACACACCAGCAGTGTGTGAGGAGACCTGAAAGTGGCACATGGCAGAGTGTGGCGATGGAGACAGCAGCAATGGGAGGCCGTACAGGGACCCATGAGAGACTCTGGACCTGGCAGCAGCATGAGGAGGCGGTATAGGGGCCCATGGCAGATTAGGGGCCTGGCAGCAGCTATGGGAGGCCCGTAATCTGCCAGCACCCTATGTCAAAAAATTCAACACACCAGCAGTGTGAGGAGACCTGAAAGTGGAACATGGCATGAGACACTGTGGACCTGGCAGCAGCATGAAGAGGCGGTACAGGGGCCCATGGCAGATTAGGGGCCTGGCAGCAGCTATGGGAGGCCCGTAATCTGCCAGCACCCAATGTCAAAAAATTCAACACACCAGCAGTGTGAGGAGACCTGAAAGTGGCACATGGCAGAGTGTGGCGATGGAGACAGCAGCAATGGGAGGCCGTACAGGAACCCATGAGAGACTCTGGACCTGGCAGCAGCATGAGGAGGAGGTACAGGGGCCCATGGCAGATTAGGGGCCTGGCAGCAGCTATGGGAGGCCCGTAATCTGCCAGCACCCTATGTCAAAAAATTCAACACACCAGCAGTGTGTGAGGAGACCTGAAAGTGGCACATGGCAGAGTGTGGCGATGGAGACAGCAGCAATGGGAGGCCGTACAGGGACCCATGAGAGACTCTGGACCTGGCACCTGCATGAGGAGGCGGTATAGGGGCCCATGGCAGATTAGGGGCCTGGCAGCAGCTATAGGAGGCCCGTAATCTGCCAGCACTCTATGTCAAAAAATTCAACACACCAGCAGTGTGAGGAGACCTGAAAGTGGCACATCTCATGAGACACTGTGGACCTGGGAGCAGAATGAGGAGGCGGTACAGGGGCCCATGGCAGATTAGGGGCCTGGCAGCAGCTATGGGAGGCCCGTAATCTGCCAGCACCCTATGTCAAAAAATTGAACACACCAGCAGTGTGAGGAGACCTGAAAGTGGCACATGGCATGAGACACTGTGGACCTGGCAGCAGCATGAGGAGGCGGTACAGGGGCCCATGGCAGATTAGGGGCCTGGCAGCAGCTATAGGAGGCCCGTAATCTGCCAGCACCCTATGACAAAAAATGGAACACACCAGCAGTGTGAGGAGACCTGAAAGTGGCACATGGCAGAGTGTGGCGATGGAGACAGCAGCAATGGGAGGCCGTACAGGGACCCTTGAGAGACTCTGGACCTGGCAGCAGCATGAGGAGGCGGTATAGGGGCCCATGGCAGATTAGGGGCCTGGCAGCAGCTATGGGAGGCCCGTAATCTGCCAGCACCCTATGTCAAAAAATTCAACACACCAGCAGTGTGAGGAGACCTGAAAGTGGCACATGGCATGAGACACTGTGGAGCTGGTAGCAGCATGAGGAGGCGGTACAGGGGCCCATGGCAGATCAGGGGCCTGGCAGCAGCTATGGGAGGCCCGTAATCTGCCAGCACCCTATGTCAAAAAATTGAACACACCAGCAGTGTGAGGAGACCTGAAAGTGGCACATGGCAGAGTGTGGCGATGGAGACAGCAGCAATGGGAGGCCGTACAGGGACCCATGACAGACTCTGGACTTGGCAGCAGCATGAGGAGGCGGTATAGGGGCCCATGGCAGATTAGGGGCCTGGCAGCAGCTATGGGAGGCCCGTAATCTGCCAGCACCCTATGTCAAAAAACTGAACACACCAGCAGTGTGTGAGGAGACCTGAAAGTGGTACATGGCAGAGTGTGGCGATGGAGACAGCAGCAATGGGAGGCCGTACAGGGACCCATGACAGACTCTGGAGACTCTGGACTTGGCAGCAGCATGAGGAGGCGGTATAGGGGCCCATGGCAGATTAGGGGCCTGGCAGCAGCTATAGGAGGCCCGTAATCTGCCAGCACCCTATGTCAAAAAATTCAACACACCAGCAGTGTGAAGAGACCTGAAAGGGCACATGGCATGAGACACTGTGGACCTGGCAGCAGCATGAGGAGGCGGTACAGGGGCCCATGGCAGATTAGGGGCCTGGCAGCAGCTATGGGAGGCCCGTAATCTGCCAGCACCCTATGTCAAAGAATTGAACACACCAGCAGTGTGAGGAGACCTGAAAGTGGCACATGGCATGAGACACTGTGGACCTGGCAGCAGCATGAGGAGGCGGTACAGGGGCCCATGGCAGATTAGGGGCCTGGCAGCAGCTATAGGAGGCCCGTAATCTGCCAGCACCCTATGACAAAAAATGGAACACACCAGCAGTGTGAGGAGACCTGAAAGTGGCACATGGCAGAGTGTGGCGATGGAGACAGCAGCAATGGGAGGCCGTACAGGGACCCATGAGAGACTCTGGACCTGGCAGCAGCATGAGGAGGCGGTATAGGGGCCCATGGCAGATTAGGGGCCTGGCAGCAGCTATGGGATGCCCGTAATCTGCCAGCACCCTATGACAAAAAATGGAACACACCAGCAGTGTGAGGAGACATGAAAGTGGCACATGGCAGAGTGTGGCAATGGAGACAGCAGCAATGGGAGGCCGTACAGGGACCCATGAGAGACTCTGGACTTGGCAACAGCATGAGGAGGCGGTATAGGGGCCCATGGCAGATTAGGGGCCTGGCAGCAGCTATGGGAGGCCCGTAATCTGCCAGCACCCTATGACAAAAAATGGAACACACCAGCAGTGTGAGTAGACCTAAAAGTGGTACATGGCAGGGGCATGATTCATGGCGGATTTAATCAGTTGTGTCAGGAACTGGTGGTTTGAAATCCAGACTAATCCACGCCTGATTCATTTTCACAAACGTGAGTCTCTCCACACTTTGAGTGGACAGTCGTGTCCTCCGCGGAGTTACAATACCTCCTGCCGCACTAAACACGCGCTCCGATGCCACGCTACTGGCCGGGCATGACAGCCTTTCAAGGGCAAATTCAGCTAGTTGGGGCCAAAGGTCAAGTTTCGTTGCCCAGTAGTCAAGGGGATTGTCTACCTCGGTTGGCAGGGTGCTGTCCAAGTAGGCCCAAGCCTGTTGTTTGAGGTCCTGCTCCAGGTCCACCTGATGCTGCTGCTGCTGCGGCTGGTTAGTAGTTTCCTCACTGCGCTGGTGAAGAAAGCTACTCATCATCGACTGCAGACTGAGGCAGCCACTGCTGGTGGAGCTACCACTGCTCCTACCACCCCACCCCTCCCCTGCTGCCATGGCAGTGGAACGCGAGCGCACAGGGCCCACAGTGTCTGAGGATGGACGTTGGCGCACAAAGGCAGAGACCAACTGACTACATAGGTGGTTTTTATAGTACGTTATTTTGGCCTCCCTCTCAGCAGGTGTGAAAAAGGCCACCATTTTTGAACGGTAGCGAGGGTCCAACAAGGTGGACAGCCAAAAGTCATCCCTCTGTCTGATGGTTATTATTCGGCTGTCGCTACGCAAGCAACCGAGCATGCTATGGGCCATTTGTGCCAAGGAATGTGAGGGACTCCCTGCCTCCATCTCCACAGCATACTGCCACGGTGCGTCTGGGTCCTCTGTCTCCTCCTCCTCCTCCTCCTCCTCTACCACATGCTCCTGCTCCTCCACTCCTGTCCGCTGAGTGGAAAAACCACCCATTTCACTCAATAATTCCTGAGCACAAATGTCCTCCTCTACCTCCTCCTCTTCTTCCTGTCCTGCCCCCACAGGGGTCATGTGGCGTTGAGATCTGTGCGCCACGTCTACCGCACCCTGACCAGCCATTGTTAACAGCATTTGTTCCAGGACGTGCAACAGAGGAATGACGTCGTTCATCCCATAGTCCTGGCGACTCACGAATAGCGTGGCCTCCTCAAAGGGCCTGAGCAAGCGGCAGGTGTCACGCATGAGCTGCCAATGGCTGACATCTAAGTTACACAGGGGAGTACCTTTATCCGCTTGTAACATCAGGAAATCCGTGATGGCCTTTCGCTGTTCATAAAGGCGGTCTAACATGTGTAGGGTTGAATTCCACCTTGTTGCAACGTCGCAGATCAGGCGATGCTGTGGAATTCCGTTCTGCCGCTGCAGCTCAAGGAGGGTGTACTTTGCGGTGTAGGAATGGCTGAAATGCATGCAAGCAAAGTTTACGTGACATTTTAAGGATGTCTTGCAGTGGGATGGTGGATTTTAGGAACCGCTTGACAACCAGATTGAACACGTGAGCCATGCATGGCGCATGGCACAACCTTCCTTGACGCAGAGCAGACACCATGTTCTTTCCGTTGTCGGTCAACATGGTTCCGATTTTCAGTTTGCGCGGAGACAGCCATCTGTTTCTCTGTTCATTACACAGAGAAGTTCCTCCCCTGTGTGACTACGTTCGCCAAGGCATACCAGGTGCAGCACAGCGTGACACCGTTGCGCCCTGCACATGTGATATGCCGGTCGGGTAATGGGACTTGGCACGGGGGTGGCGGCTGAGGACACGAAGGAAGAAGAGGTGGTAGAGGCGGACATGTTTTGTGGACCAAGGACGTGCAAACGTGGAGGCAAAAGCGGCGTGACCTGTCCAAGTTGCTGGTGCGGCTGTGACGGCACCACGTTCACCCAGTGGGCCGTAAATGACATGTACTGTCCCTGACCGTAGTTACAGCTCCACACGTCGGCACTGCCGTGCACTTTGGCAGAGACCGACATGCTTAAAGACTGGCCCACCATCTCTTCTACATGTGAATGCAGGGCTGGCACTGCCTTTTTGGCGAAGAAATGACGGCTTGGCACTCTCCACCGCGGCGCGGCACAAGCCATCATTTCTCGGAAAGGTGCTGAATCCACCACTTGGAAAGGGAGGGACTGCAGCACCAGCAACTTGGACAGGAGGACGTTCAGCTTTTGCACCGTCGGGTGCATGCTCGCAAACTGTTGTCTCTTGGAAACGGATTCCAAGAAAGACTGCTGACGGAATCCGTGAACAGGAGTAGCAGGAGAAGGAGCATCTGAACGAGCGGAAGATGGCAACGAGTGACAACTCCCCTCAGCAGAGGTGCTGGAACCTTGACTGGCTGATAGAGGGCGATTGACGTCGGGTGACGGAGCAAGTAACGGAGCGGGTGATGGAGCGGGGGCTGGGGCGGGCAGAACCGCCGTATCTTTATCACGGTTTTCCCAGGCCACCAAATGGCGACGCTGCATATGCTGCCGCAACGCTGTAGTCCCAACATGGGCCCCCTGGCCACGCTTGACTTTCTGGCCACATAGTCGACATACGGCTACGTTTACTTCCTCGGGCGGCTTGACGAAAAATTGCCACACCGCCGAGTAGGAAACTTTGCCCCCGATACTCCTCACTGGCTGACTGCTGCTTCCTCCGTGCACACCGGCACCACTACTGGCCGTGGTGGTAGGCTGCAGTGGAGCTGGTGCTGTACTCCGTGGCCGTTTGCCTCCACTGACACTGCTGCGACCCTTCTGCCTCCTGGGCAACCCACCGACTGTTTTGCTCGCTGCCAAGCTGCCACCCTCTTCTCCTGATGATGCGGAAGCAATAGCCTGATGACGACGAGGCTGCCAAGTGCGATCAGCCTCCTCATCATCAATTAGGGTCTCCGCCTCACTACTAGCCCCCTCGGCTGCGTGTGGGTCAGGAGACAGACCTGTCTCTAGACCGGCTACCAAGCCACTCTCCTCGCCACTACTTCTTCGCCTGGCTGCTGAAGAGGCGGATGTCTCCCCCCTTTCCTGACCGCCCTCTGTTTGCTCTTCCTCACTGTACAGTGGGGCTGAGCCCACAGCATGCGATACTTCGCTTGGTGAGGGAACACCAAAGGACAGGGGCAGGTAGAGGACACGTGATTTCAGTGGGCTTGGTCCCGGGCCATGCCAACTAACGGTTGTGTCTGACGTACCCACCGACCGTTGGCTGTAGGTGTCAGAGGTGACCTGGGAAGAGGAAGACGACCGAGCCAACCAATCAATGACGGCAGGGTTGTCGGTGGAGACATGACCGCTGGATGACTACGGGAGCACTGGCCTCTGGCTGCGAATAGTGCTGCCTCGACCCCTTCCTCTGCTGCCACGTCTGCTCGCTCCTAAAACATTGCCTCCTCTGCCACTCCTCTGCATGTTGTCTGACATACTCTTTAATTAAACGATTCTGTGTCCCTGAGTAACAATTCTGTGTCTGTCCCTGAGTAACAATTCTGTGTCCCTGAGTAACGTTTCTGTGGCCCTAAGTAACAGTTCTGTGGCCCTCAGTAACAATTCTGTGTCCCTCAGTAACAATTCTGTGTCCCTCAGTAACAATTCTGTGTCTGTCCCTGAGTAACAATTCTGTGTCTGTCCCTGAGTAACAATTCTGTGTCCCTGAGTAACAATTTTGTGTCCCTCAGTAACAATTCTGTGTCCCTGAGTAACAATTCTGTGTCCCTGAGTAACAATTCTGTGTCCCTGAGTAACAATTCTGTGTCTCTCAGTAACAATTCTGTGTCCCTCAGTAACAATTCTGTGTCCCTGAGTAACAATTCTGTGTCTGTCCCTGAGTAACAATTCTGTGGCCCTAAGTAACGTTTCTGTGGCCCTAAGTAACGGTTCTGTGGCCCTCAGTAACAAATCTGTGTCCCTCAGTAACAATTCTGTGTCTGTCCCTGAGTAACAATTCTGTGTCCCTAAGTAACGTTTCTGTGTCCCTAAGTAACGTTTCTGTGGCCCTAAGTAACGTTTCTGTGGCCCTAAGTAACGATTCTGTGGCCCTAAGTAACGTTTCTGTGGCCCTAAGTAACAGTTCTGTGGCCCTCAGTAACAGTTCTGTGGCCCTCAGTAACAATTTTGTGTCCCTCAGTAACAATTCTGTGTCTGTCCCTGAGTAACAATTCTGTGTCCCTAAGTAACGTTTCTGTGGCCCTAAGTAACGGTTCTGTGGCCCTCAGTAACAATTCTGTGTCCCTCAGTAACAATTCTGTGTCTGTCCCTAAGTAACAATTCTGTGGCCCTAAGTAACGTTTCTGTGGCCCTAAGTAACGTTTCTGTGGCCCTAAGTAACGTTTCTGTGGCCCTCAGTAACAATTCTGTATCCCTCAGTAACAATTCTGTGTCTGTCCCTGAGTAACAATTCTGTGTCCCTAAGTAACAATTCTGTGGCCCTAAGTAAAGTTTCTGTGGCCCTAAGTAATGTTTCTGTGGCCCTAAGTAACGATTCTGTGGCCCTAAGTAACGTTTCTGTGGCCCTAAGTAACGTTTCTTTGGCCCTCAGTAACAAATCTGTGTCCCTCAGTAACAATTCTGTGTCTGTCCCTAAGTAACAATTCTGTGGCCCTAAGTAACAATTCTGTGGCCCTCAGTAACAAATCTGTGTCCCTCAGTAACAATTCTGTGTCTGTCCCTAAGTAACAATTCTGTGGCCCTAAGTAACGTTTCTGTGGCCCTAAGTAACGGTTCTGTGGCCCTCAGTAACAATTCTGTGTCCCTCATTAACAATTCTGTGTCTGTCCCTAAGAAACAATTCTGTGGCCCTAAGTAACGTTTCTGTGGCCCTAAGTAACGATTCTGTGGCCCTCAGTAACAAATCTGTGTCCCTCACTAACAATTCTGTGTCTGTCCCTAAGTAACAATTCTGTGGCCCTAAGTAACGTTTCTGTGGCCCTAAGTAACGGTTCTGTGGCCCTCAGTAACAATTCTGTATCCCTCAGTAACAATTCTGTCTGTCCCTGAGTAACAATTCTGTGTCCCTAAGTAACGTTTCTGTGGCCCTAAGTAACGATTCTGTGGCCCTAAGTAACGATTCTGTGGCCCTAAGTAACATTTCTGTGGCCCTAAGTAACGGTTCTGTGGCCCTCAGTAACAATTCTGTGTCCCTCAATAACAATTCTGTGTCTGTCCCTAAGTAACAATTCTGTGGCCCTAAGTAACGTTTCTGTGGCCCTAAGTAACGATTCTGTGGCCCTCAGTAACAAATCTGTGTCCCTCAGTAACAATTCTGTGTCTGTCCCTAAGTAACAATTCTGTGGCCCTAAGTAACGTTTCTGTGGCCCTAAGTAACGATTCTGTGGCCCTCAGTAACAATTCTGTATCCCTCAGTAACAATTCTGTCTGTCCCTGAGTAACAATTCTGTGTCCCTAAGTAACATTTCTGTGGCCCTAAGTAACGTTTCTGTGGCCCTAAGTAACGATTCTGTGGCCCTAAGTAACGTTTCTGTGGCCCTTAGTAACAATTCTGTGTCCCTCAATAACAATTCTGTGTCTGTCCCTAAGTAACAATTCTGTGGCCCTAAGTAACGTTTCTGTGGCCCTAAGTAACGTTTCTGTGGCCCTCAGTAACAATTCTGTGTCCCTCAATAACAATTCTGTGTATGTCCCTAAGTAACAATTCTGTGGCCCTAAGTAACGATTCTGTGGCCCTCAGTAACAAATCTGTGTCCCTCAGTAACAATTCTGTGTCTGTCCCTAAGTAACAATTCTGTGGCCCTAAGTAACGTTTCTGTGGCCCTAACTAACGGTTCTGTGGCCCTCAGTAACAAATCTGTGTCCCTCACTAACAATTCTGTGTCTGTCCCTAAGTAACAATTCTGTGGCCCTAAGTAACGATTCTGTGGCCCTCAGTAACAATTCTGTGTCTGTCCCTAAGTAACAATTCTGTGGCCCTAAGTAACGTTTCTGTGGCCCTAAGTAACGATTCTGTGGCCCTGAGTAACAAATCTGTGTCCCTCAGTAACAATTCTGTGTCTGTCCCTAAGTAACAATTCTGTGGCCCTAAGTAACGATTCTGTGGCCCTCAGTAACAATTCTGTGTCTGTCCCTAAGTAACAATTCTGTGGCCCTAAGTAACGATTCTGTGGCCCTCAATAACAAATCTGTGTCCCTCAGTAACAATTCTGTGTCTGTCCCTAAGTAACAATTCTGTGGCCCTAAGTAACGTTTCTGTGGCCCTAAGTAACGATTCTGTGGCCCTCAGTAACAATTCTGTATCCCTCAGTAACAATTCTGTCTGTCCCTGAGTAACAATTCTGTGTCCCTAAGTAACGTTTCTGTGGCCCTAACTAACGATTCTGTGGTCCTAAGTAAACGTTTCTGTGGCCCTAAGTAACGTTTCTGTGGCCCTAAGTAACGTTTCTGTGGCCCTCAGTAACAATTCTGTGTCCCTCAATAACAATTCTGTGTATGTCCCTAAGTAACAATTCTGTGGCCCTAAGTAATGATTCTGTGGCCCTCAGTAACAAATCTGTGTCCCTCAGTAACAATTCTGTGTCTGTCCCTAAGTAACAATTCTGTGGCCCTAAGTAATGTTTCTGTGGCCCTAAGTAACGATTCTGTGGCCCTCAGTAACAAATCTGTGTCCCTCACTAACAATTCTGTGTCTGTCCCTAAGTAACAATTCTGTGGCCCTAAGTAACGATTCTGTGGCCCTCAGTAACAATTCTGTGTCTGTCCCTAAGTAACAATTCTGTGGCCCTAAGTAACGTTTCTGTGGCCCTAAGTAACGATTCTGTGGCCCTGAGTAACAAATCTGTATCCCTCAGTAACAATTCTGTCTGTCCCTGAGTAACAATTCTGTGTCCCTAAGTAACGTTTCTGTGGCCCTAAGTAACGTTTCTGTGGCCCTAAGTAACGATTCTGTGGCCCTAAGTAACGTTTCTGTGGCCCTAAGTAACGTTTCTGTGGCCCTTAGTAACAATTCTGTGTCCCTCAATAACAATTCTGTGTCTGTCCCTAAGTAACAATTCTGTGGCCCTAAGTAACGTTTCTGTGGCCCTAAGTAACGTTTCTGTGGCCCTCAGTAACAATTCTGTGTCCCTCAATAACAATTCTGTGTATGTCCCTAAGTAACAATTCTGTGGCCCTAAGTAACGATTCTGTGGCCCTCAGTAACAAATCTGTGTCCCTCAGTAACAATTCTGTCTGTCCCTAAGTAACAATTCTGTGGCCCTAAGTAACGTTTCTGTGGCCCTAACTAACGGTTCTGTGGCCCTCAGTAACAAATCTGTGTCCCTCACTAACAATTCTGTGTCTGTCCCTAAGTAACAATTCTGTGGCCCTAAGTAACGATTCTGTGGCCCTCAGTAACAATTCTGTGTCTGTCCCTAAGTAACAATTCTGTGGCCCTAAGTAACGTTTCTGTGGCCCTAAGTAACGATTCTGTGGCCCTGAGTAACAAATCTGTGTCCCTCAGTAACAATTCTGTGTCTGTCCCTAAGTAACAATTCTGTGGCCCTAAGTAACGATTCTGTGGCCCTCAGTAACAATTCTGTGTCTGTCCCTAAGTAACAATTCTGTGGCCCTAAGTAACGATTCTGTGGCCCTCAATAACAAATCTGTGTCCCTCAGTAACAATTCTGTGTCTGTCCCTAAGTAACAATTCTGTGGCCCTAAGTAACGTTTCTGTGGCCCTAAGTAACGATTCTGTGGCCCTCAGTAACAATTCTGTATCCCTCAGTAACAATTCTGTCTGTCCCTGAGTAACAATTCTGTGTCCCTAAGTAACGTTTCTGTGGCCCTAACTAACGATTCTGTGGTCCTAAGTAAACGTTTCTGTGGCCCTAAGTAACGTTTCTGTGGCCCTAAGTAACGTTTCTGTGGCCCTCAGTAACAATTCTGTGTCCCTCAATAACAATTCTGTGTATGTCCCTAAGTAACAATTCTGTGGCCCTAAGTAATGATTCTGTGGCCCTCAGTAACAAATCTGTGTCCCTCAGTAACAATTCTGTGTCTGTCCCTAAGTAACAATTCTGTGGCCCTAAGTAATGTTTCTGTGGCCCTAAGTAACGATTCTGTGGCCCTCAGTAACAAATCTGTGTCCCTCACTAACAATTCTGTGTCTGTCCCTAAGTAACAATTCTGTGGCCCTAAGTAACGATTCTGTGGCCCTCAGTAACAATTCTGTGTCTGTCCCTAAGTAACAATTCTGTGGCCCTAAGTAACGTTTCTGTGGCCCTAAGTAACGATTCTGTGGCCCTGAGTAACAAATCTGTGTCCCTCAGTAACAATTCTGTGTCTGTCCCTAAGTAACAATTCTGTGGCCCTAAGTAACGATTCTGTGGCCCTCAGTAACAAATCTGTGTCCCTCAGTAACAATTCTGTGTCTGTCCCTAAGTAACAATTCTGTGGCCCTAAGTAACGTTTCTGTGGCCCTAAGTAACGATTCTGTGGCCCTCAGTAACAATTCTGTATCCCTCAGTAACAATTCTGTCTGTCCCTGAGTAACAATTCTGTGTCCCTAAGTAACGTTTCTGTGGCCCTAACTAACGATTCTGTGGCCCTAAGTAAACGTTTCTGTGGCCCTAAGTAACGATTCTGTGGCCCTAACTAAAGTTTCTCTGTCCCTAAGTAACGTTTCTGTGTCCCTAACTCTCTCCCTGCATACAGCCAGGTCTGCCTCTGTTGAATGACTGGAGGCAAATGGAGAATTCTAAAATGGCCGCTATTTATAGCTCGACCATTACACTGTGCTGGCTGGCTGGCTGCTGATTGGCTAATGCGATGACATGTCATGAATGAATGCATTATGGGTCAGTGCGCCTTGTCTGCGCGCCTTCCCAGACATCCCCGCTCCGTCGCCGCACATGTCGCCGCCATTTTAGGAAAAATTTTGATTCGCGCATCCGAAGTCTGCTTATTTTCGGATTCGACGCGAATCTAAATTTTCCTAATATTCGAAACGAATTCCACTTCGCCTACTTCGATTCGCTCATCTCTAATCATGATAAATCCCCTGGGACACTACAATAAAAATCTTATGGCAGTATTACCTGACAGAAATGGACCTGCAACTAAAGCATTCCTGTTTGTTTGCATTGCATAAAAAGAAGGCATCATTTTAATTAACTTTTATCATACATTAATGGAACGGTTGTGGCCATTTATTTAAAGCATCGAAGCAATTTACCTGTTGTTTTAGAAATGGCAAAGCTTGCTGTCAAGTTTATTGTATAAAATATGCTTTTAAAGACTGCAGCTGCATTAGACCAGTGCAATCTCATGTTAGCACTTGTGCATTTGCATACACATTTGTAATCTAAATTGATTTTTTTTGCTGTCTGCACAATACAAAAAGGGTAATAGAATGGGACTTTTGAGGCACACCAGTATTCATAAACAATTGCATTTTTATTTAATCAATATGTATAAAAAAATATAGGTTTTAGCAAAATGCATCATCATTAAATATATAATGTTGCAGCAACTTAACAATAAAAAACATCTCATTCATGTAGTACATCAGATCCAAGGAACAATATACTAAAAAATGCGCATTTCCTGGACAAAGTCCACTTCTTCATGAGCCAATATATAAACCAATATTCTCTAATAATAACAATATTCATAATTAATAAAACTTAACAAAATAATCACAATCAGCATCCCACTGTATAGATGGGGAAAAAAAGCCCCCCCCTCCTGAAAGCCACAAAGGGAGGGGGGGCAGAACAAACATGGGACCTGTGGAGAGACCCATAGTACTTAGACCCCATCCCCCTCCCTTCCCCACCTCCTCCCTGTGGTGCCATTATAATATGATATAACTAAATTCAAATTACAGACAGAATTAATCTAAATGAAATACACACATATACAACTGGCTAGATGATTGTAATAATGTCTTTATAAAATATAAACATTTAAAAAGGGGGTGCATACATTTTTTACCTGAGAAGGCATCCATCAACCTGCCAGTGGAGTGGAGGTAGTAGCTACAGTGTGTACAAAATATACCCAAAAATAAAAAGCCTGCCTTCAAGATTCAGAACGTCCCCAAAAAGGCTGGAGGCCAAATAAACAGCTACATCTAATCCAAAACCACTTGTTCCTCTGTGGAGTACTACTTTTCCCTCCAAGGGGTCTATAAAGTAAATTTAAAAATAACATAAGGGATATATCTGTCAGGAATGGACTTGCCAATAATGGTGGGACTCACCTGCCTTGTGGGCTGCAGTACCAGGGCTGGCCAGCGGGTGCTCTCAGCAATCAGAGACTCACCCCTGCAGTCAGCCAAACACCTGAAGCTGATTGCAGGGGTTGTATTTAAGGAATGGCCAGATTCACAGTCAGGGCCTTGGTGTGTGTTTTTCCATGGGCCCCTGTATCTTGTATCCTGTGTTCCTGTTTCTGCCTGACTTGTTGCCGACCCTGCCTGATCCTGACTTCTCCTGTTTGATCCCTGGCTTCTGACCCTGACCATTCTCTGCCTGACCCTCTGCACCGCGCTGCCCGTGAGTTACTGAACCCAGCTTGTGACCCCGACCACTCTCCCGCCTGTTCCTGGTACTCCGTTTGCCCGTTTGCTACTGACCCGGCCTGACTGACTACTCTTGCATTGTATGTATTGTTATCTGTAGGTGGTTTGGTTTGTTTGCACTGTGTTTATGTTTGGTTTTGCACTGCGTTTTGTATTGTTAGTCTTAATAAATCATATTGTTTATACCATATCTGAAGCCTGCGTTTCCCTGTGTCAGTCCACACACCTCTGGTCATACCCGAAAGCCCAGACAATATCAATGCAAAGACCTCCTTCTACACCTGCTGTCTCCTTATTCTAACTATTTACAAATTTGTCCCTTTAAGATGTATTAAGTCTATAGACAATCTCAGGATTAGGTTTAACATACTCACTACCAATATCATCAGTGCTTAATAAGCAGTAGTGTTTGAATAGTATTTCTTCAATTTGATAATGGTGATAAGAGTAAGTAGGCACAAACTTCATTGTGTCGTTTGACAAAATATCTGTTTTTGATTTTCTCTGTCCAAGGAGTAACTCCAAACATATGCGTTCACTGACCTTTTGGTTTGCTTTCTTTTAACTTTTCTTACTATACCCTCATAATAGTAGCCTGTTTCTTAGGGCACCAGCCTCCCATTCAAAATCAAGTGGGTCTAAACAATTGCTTTTAATCCTTCGGATGAGCACTACCTGCTCTCTGAATCGTGTTACCTGCTATTCCTTTTCTGTGCAGAGAAACAGAAAGAATTTTTTAATCTAGAACGGTTAGACTTTGTGCCACTGAATTTGTAAATGAGAGATTAAAGGCATTATCCTTCAGCCCCTCCAAAATCTGATATAAATCATCATTAGACCCAGTCTGTACCATGAAGATGTCGTTGGTGTACCTGTACCACAATGAAATGTGTCACAGGTACGTCAAAAAGTCCTCCCTGGCAGAAAGTTGGTGCTCCCATCCGCCCAGGTAAAGGTTGGCATATGATGGGGCACAACATGTCCCCATCGCCACACCTTCAACCTGGTGGAAGTGGGAATCTGCATAACAAAACACATTACTGTACAAAATGTGCCTCAATAGGTCCAAGATGAGCCCATTCAGAGGCCGCTAAGTGTTGTCCATTTCTGAGAGGGAGGATCAGCTACTTCAAGGCTGTAATTGTGTGGGATGCTAAAATACCATGCCTCCACATCGATCGTGACCAGTTGTGCTCCTATGAGCACTGCGATACCGTCCAAAGTGCATAAAAGATCAGGATGGTAACCTGGTAACATGAGGCATTAAAATGCTATCTGGATCTGAATAATCCCCAATCCCTAAAATAACTGGGGGATCTTTGGCATTCTCATGGATTTTGGGTAAGGAATAAAAAACAGGATTTTTGGGATATTTCACTACTAAATAGTCATATATTTCCTTATCAATAATTCCTGTGTTGTAGGCCTGAGCAAGCAATGTATCAAAGTTTGATTTTAGAGCCTCAAAAGTATCTTCTGCAACAGGTTTGTACCATTTACCATTACATAATAGCACTCTGCACATGCCATCATAGTGGCTTGGATCCTTCACCACCACATTACCTCCTTCATCAACGGGTTTGATGGTGATAGAGGAGTTCCTCCTTAGTCCATTTATTGCTTCTAACTCTCCCCTTGTTAAATTTGTATCTCCCATTTTGGAAAGATTCATGGTTTCAATTACCTTGATAGTTTGTGTTAAAAAGGCCCAAATGAAAGGTGCCGAATTAAGCGAGGGAAACCTCTGGGACTTAAATTTTAAATGTATGTGATCCCTATTGTTCACTTCCTACCATCCTGATTGCCTGACCCCTCTGCCCCTCCATTTTCATTAAGTAACTGAATCAGATCTTACAGGACTCTGAAATCAGCCATTGTATAGTTTTTATATTGTTCAACTACAGCCTTGTAATCAACTATATGAGTTTGATTCTTATTATATAGGTATTTAAATATCAACTCCCTTGCAAACAGGTATAAGTCCTTGACAATGGTAAATTTATCTACAGCCTGGTCTGGACAGAAGTTCAGACCCAGACTGTGGTCCGAAGGAACTCAGACCAGGACATTTGAGCATCTTGAATCTATCCTCATAAAACTTCTCTGTAGAAGAACAGGTCATAAGACTAGAAGCTTAGCTGTTATTTTTTTTGTTATTATGCTTTTTCTTTAGTTTGAAAATAAGTCAGGATGTGATTAAAAATATTGTTTACTAAACCGTGGCCTCTTACATGTAAAACTAAAATCTATTTTTCAATATGTCTAGAATCATGTCTCACCAAACACAAGTAATGACCAAGCTGACAATGCTAGGCCTCTGTCTCACAAGTAGCAGTAGCATTGTCATTCTAAAGGGCATGCTACTTCACTTGGCCATTGAACTGCCTTTCAAGTCTGTTAGACATTAACCATAAATTACCCAGCTCTATATAAATAAATACATAGCATTCATAAACAAAAAATATATATACTGTACATTCAATACTTTACCATATGAAATTGTGCAAAAATGAAATTTGTGTAGAAAATAATTATAACTTTGCAATCAGTGACTTCAAGAGAAGAAAAATCAGTCCAACATCAGATTTAGAAATACATTTGACAATTCTTTCATCCACCAAATAAACTTCCATTAGTGCCTCAATGAATCATTCAGTGAATGATTAACCACCTCTTTGCCAAAAAAGTGCTTGAGACACAGCTCACTCAACAAATTTAAATGACCCTTTTATCTCTAAGTAGGTCATTATGAACCTTTCCTTTCTATGGCTCCTCAATCCCTACTCCAATCCACATCATTAAAATATCTCTTAGGATTTTCATGGCTTCCTATAACTTAAACAACTTTAGATAAACACCAACATTCACTGCTCTGATCATCTTAATATATTACAGAAAGAAACTCTCATAGTGTTAAACTGCAAGGGTACTTGGAAATCCATTGGATGAAATCTGTTGAGGACGGAACACACATGACATCAGATGCTAACAGGGAACCTGGACTCAGCTATTTGTGAGGGGAAACAAAATGGCATTTATTGCAGGATTGTTATAGTTGTGCTAGTAGCACCTTTTGATCTGAGCTTAGTGATTTTCATATATTTGTTAAAAGGCATTTTGCAGTTTTAGAGCGTTTGTACTCTACCATATCATATAAACATGTATATTTTTAGGTTACCCAATTTTTGATAAAATATAAAAGATGATGTTATGCTGAGTAAGTAGATATGTAACATGTCATGCTTTAAAATTGTGCTTGCCTTAGGAATTACAATTAACTATGATATGGTACAAAGTATCCATAGGGGATGCTTTTAAAGTGAAACAAGAGGTCTGACACTATTTATTTATTTATTTATTTATTTCAGGTACTTATATAGCGCCGTCAGTTTATGCAGTGCTTTACATATATATTGTACATTCACTTCAGTGCACTAGAATTATCATGCATTTTTCTGTATTTTTCCAACGCAATATTTATATTATATGAGCATACCCAGATATTTATCACAAAATATAACCATCAGAGCCTGAAAATTAACATGATATCATCAAGTGTGAATATTATGCAATTTAGCAGACTGGTAATGAATGTTAACTTTTGCATTTTACTGTAGGAGAGCTTTATTCTGCTTTCAACACTAATTTGCCCTTCATGCAAAAAACAAAACAAAAACAGTTTTACATAAATTGCTAGCATAATATTAAGTTAATATAAAGTCTGGTTGGTGAGGGTACTAGTTAACACAATAGCGACTTTTTCACAGATTTGAGTCTTCAGGAAATCTGCATGACTTTTATTCACTTTCTAGTGCCCTTGATGCTTGCTCAGTAAGCACAAATGTCATTCAGATCATCCTATGTCACTGTTGGGACCTGGGGATTTTGAATAATTTTACATTTATGTTTTAAAGAAAAAAGAGATATATACAGTATATATACTGTATATACACATAGAATAAGGTTTCAAATGATCTTGTGTTTCCTTCAAGACAAACTAAAAGGTTCATTCCTCCATCTCCTCTTGCTTACCTTACACTTCTCTCATATACTGCTATCTCCCTTTCATAACTCCTCTTTCCCCTTTTCTACAGATATCAGAGCATCAACTGCTACCCTCCCAATCTAACTTTCTCTTCCCCTCTCCGCTTCTCCATCTAAACCAAACCTACTTGTCTTATATCTTCTTAATCTGATTAAAACCCATATACTCCCCACCACTCTCAATAGTGAAATCTATACATATCTATCTATACAAGTCTAATCTAAGTCTTCTCCTGATGATGTCCAGAGGACAAAATTCATAGGTTGTGGAAAAGGCACGTGGCATCATTCCATAACCTAGAGCATCCACACACACACAGCAGGGACACTGGTGAATCTGAGATCTAACATAAGCAGGCATTCCTTACCTAGTGCTGGGATAGCACTTTGAAGTGAGAGTGCATTGGTTTATATGATTTCTGCTGGGAATAGGTAGCAGATACAAAGCTCCATGTGCTGAGCATACTTTCAGGCACAGATACTTATTCCAGGAATGTAATGACATATATATGATTACTAAGTGTCTCTGTGAAATTCAATTACCTAGGTTACCCCTTTTAAATAATATTATATTTCCATTATTAGGCATTTCAGTAAGGAGGACTAATAAGTGAGAGTTAATGACCTCTGCTATTTTTTCCTTGAGAATGAGAAGCCCACTATGAGAGAGAGAGAGAGGAGAGAGAGAGAGAGAGAGAGAGAGAGAGAGAGTCACCTCACTTCCAATTTGTTGTTTGCATGAATTTGAAACATACAGTACTAATAGAATCAAAATTACATTTTACCTCTGTCTATTTTTCATTTAAGCTTCAGTAAAATG
The DNA here is from genome assembly GCF_062004578.1 of Staurois parvus. Lineage (NCBI taxonomy): Eukaryota > Metazoa > Chordata > Amphibia > Anura > Ranidae > Staurois > Staurois parvus. The sequence goes on along the minus strand of NW_028317860.1, from coordinate 252,970 downwards.
CTTCAAGGATAATCAGACTATTCTGTTTGTATTGTATTATAGTATTATTGTTTTGTAGCATCAGCCATGTGGCTGATGCTACAAAGTTTCAGGTTCTGAGAAAAACAATTTGTTTTTATAACTTGTGCTACTTATCTACACTAGCTAGCTTCATTGTGCGTACATCTCTCTCACTGATGTTGTTTATTCAACTATGTATCTGAGTAGCTGAAAATCAGTAATAAAATATATAAAAAAGAAAATACTAAATAAAAAGTCACATTTGATTTTACTTGGCATCCTTGTTTGCAGTGTTTCTTCATAATTACCTTATGCCACATCTGCTGCAGGTACACAGGAACTAGTAAAAACAAACTACGGGAAGTAATAATCTACAATAATTACATTCAGTGCCAAAGGACAAGAGCTGTAGTACATGCTGAGAAAACCAAAGGACAGAATTCTCCCTCAGAGTGTGGACGTTTGTATGTAGGCAATGGCCTGCAGTGAATGTAAGACTTCGTAAGACCGCTCAAATAGAACTGCACAAAATTATTATGCTTATCCTGAAGAAAAACACTACAAACAGAGGTATTATGAACTACAAAACTTTTCTAAGATGCAGGGAATAAAAGAAATGGATTGTATGAGCCATTAATATTTCACATCGTTTAAGATTATTCTTTTTACATAGTGTTTGTTAAGTGTATTTAAGGCTAAATAGAATTATTAAGAAGAAAATAAAGTTAATAGTACACAGATGGATATTTTATAATGGTTTTGAAAAAACTGAACAATCATTCTACTTACTTAACCTCCCTAGTGGTCTGATTATGTCAATATTTTTGAATGTCAAAGCGGTACATTGTTTTGCATGGAAATTTGTTCTTTTATATTGTAGGTTGGTAATTTTTAGGAATAACTCACTTAAATTTGTCCAAACAAGAGTCTAGTAAACATCTGAGTATGATAGAGATTGAAACACAAAATCATAAATTATAATAAATAATGATAAAAAATAATAATATATTAATAATAAATGTAATTCAATAATGTAATCAAACCGAAAACACTGAAATTTGTCCAAACAATGGTGCAATATTACTAGACACTGCATATTGGTTTAGTAAACATCCCAAGTATGAAAAATTTTGAAACATGGGACTGCACAAAGTCCAATGTCACAATCAGGACAATGGAACCTGGTTTCCTTTCTGATTTTCTTTCCACTTTCATCTCGCTTCAAGCAACAAACCACACACATCCTTGTAGGTTTTGACTTTTTCTCAGTTGGTGGGATGTAGTCCACACAGTGACGGCCAGTCAGGTATTCCAGGTTGACAATGCCAACAGCACGATGACCTCTATTCACAGCCAATGATGGTGTTTGGTGGTTCCCAAAGATACGTTAGGCAATTTTCCAGATGAAGTCAGAATGAATCGCAGTCTTGTCACTCTTTTTTTTGAGAATGTAGGCATTCCACAAGCATTGCTCAAGAACATGCCTGAAGATTTTCTTGTACTTATTTTGCTGTTTCTTCATTGCTGGGTAGAATGTCATTGCTTGGTCGGCTCTGTCGACACCTCCCATGGTGTTATTGTAGTCTATCACTGTAACCAGCGTATACCCAGAGGCTGACGCAGGCCTCCATTTTGTTAAGAGTATCCATTTTCTCCCCTCACTCCCTCCCCCTCCCTCTCTGAGAGGGAGGCATTTTGCCAGATGTGTGTGAGTTAGGAATGTCACCTGAGGGTCAAAGGAGCTATAAAGCCCCCCAAGGGAGTCGGGACCTCCCTGTCCAAATAGCCTGCAAATTGTAACACCTCGGAAGAGAAAAGGCAAGCTTTCCCAGGAGTTCAAAGAACCTTCCCAGGAAACACGACCAGATAATCTGTGTTAAAATCCATTTTTCCCCTATGTCTCATATCTTGGAATATGAGAGACTTACATAAAAACCAGACATATATCGTCAGATTGGCCACGAGGAGACAAACAGTTTGATAGGTTACTCTTCGTGATTGAAATACATAGAAAAGCATAAAAATAGATCTCGTGAACCGTTCAGTGTATAATTTCATAATTCATATCTAATCAATCCTCAGACGTGTCTGCATAATAATCTACCCGCGGGTGGAATGTCACTTGTGCAGAGGAAAAGTTAGGAGCCCAAATATGAACTACACAAGATTTTGGCTCTAGTTTAGGTCGACACCCAGACCTCCACACCCTACACGGGGTATTGGTCCTTGATGTCAGAAACACCCCCTGCTGGGTACTACAAAATAGGCTGTCAGGCCTAAGAGTGGAAGTTGAAGATGTCTCCCATTTTAACATCAATACCACCTGGGAAGACCCCTGCCTTTTGTGCTCTGAAACTTGGATCTGCTAACCCAGGACTTTGGCAAGTACCTTAACCCTTTCACCTCTCTCTGATATCTCTTTGCTGTGCTGTTGGTCTCTGAAAGTTTATATATATATCTTGGTTACATCTTTTTCTGTAAATATTTTTATTGCACCCGTTTGACCTTTTAGTAATAAATCTTTCCTTTTGAAAGTGTTGAACTGTTTCTATAGCAGTTTATTGCAAGTTTCGAATCCCTGCCTCTAAAGAGATGCTACTGTGTTTGTTTAACCCTCTGCATAATTGGCCTGTGAGGACCGTATTATGCAGACGATTATCTCAACCATTATAGTGTTTTAGCTGATAGCGCCGAGTTTCCTCTTTCTCTGTACAAAAAGGAGGTGGTGGCAGTGTGAAGGGTTAATTGCGTAATTAACCTGACCAAGTAACAATCGCTCAGGCTGCCGGTACATCGACCTGTGGTCCATTAGCTGGAAAATCATTGTGCAGGGTGCAGCTGGGTGTGGCATTGTTACGCACGTCACATTGCGGTTTTAGATTGGCTAGTCCTTCGGTCACGAGTTTGGTGAGAAGGTCTGGGGTCTGACTCTGCGATTGTGACAATCACTTCTTGTGGCTTCATGCTTTCTTTCCCACCTTTTTACCATAAGAGTGGAGGTATTATGAATTGTACTCATTAGGCACACATCTTTCTTGTCAAGCCATCGAAGTGCCATCATTTTTCCTTTCTGCCAGGCAACCATTTCTCCAGTCTTCAGCTTCTCATTGCCAAACATTGGTGGCATGTCGCACTGGTTAGCTCTAACGGTTCCATAGGCATCTGTTTTGTTTTGCAGAAGAAAATCATAAGATTCAGGAGACATATAAAAGATGTCGGTTGTTACTCAATAGCCCTGATTTAGCAATGACTCAATGAGTGAAAGAACAGAAGATGTTGCCATTCCATAGTTGCTGTATTTTGGATTGAATTGTATTCCTTTTCCATTGTATATGACTGAATTCCAAATGTAGCCAGCTGATGATACGCATAGCATATAGGATTTTACACCAAATCATGCTTTCTTTTGTCTTTTGATACAATGTATTGTACCCAGCTGAACCTTCCCTTGTAGGCCATTAGACTTTCATCTATGATGATATCTCTCTCTGGCACATAGCTCCATTGAAAATTCTTTAGAATAATTTGAGATACCTCCCCAAATTTCTTTAGTTTTGGTGCAGGATGAGTAGTTTTATCGAATTCTTTGTTGTTTTCGAAGTGTAAAAATTTCATGATCAGGGAAAATCTGTACTCTGACATGACCGTGACAAAAAATGGAGTGGCAAGTCAATTATTAGTTGTCCAATATCACTTCTGCAGGGGCTTTCCCACCACTCCCTGAAGTATTATTACGCCCAGAAATTTCCAAATGTCATCTTTGGAACCTGGTTTCCACTTTCTGCTTCCTGGAAACTTCTAATGCAGAGTAGCCAATTGTTGCTCTTGGAACCAGTTTGTCTCAGTAACTATTTTTTCAATAACCTCATTGGTCAGAAATAATTGTAAATATGCCATGGGGTTGTCATGTTCAACATCTACTTTCATACTAGATGCTCCAGTAAATGGGAATCTTGGGGACGCTGCCTGATCCGTACCACGGTCAATAGAGCACCAAGTTCGCACATCACTGAGCTCAGTTGCAGAATCGTCACTGTCATCACTTTCAGTCTCTAATGACGAATTTCCCCATGAATCACTATCGCTCAATTCTGCAAGTGATTCTAATTCACTATCGCTGTTTTCTAGCTGGTCTAAAACCACTTTTTACCTAAAGTAACGTTTTTTGGGTGCCATGGACGTTCTCAAGTTTCCGGGCAGAAAAAACAGTAAAAGCGCAGGCAGGGCACTGGACAAAGCACTAGGGGCAAAACTGGTGAAATGGTTTGATACAGTGTCATAATCCTAACAGATTACAATGTATTGTGTGTATGTCATGTTTTTACTTTTTTTAATCTCCTGCTGGTTCTGCCCCCTGCGTTGTGACGCTCCCAGGGAAGGGAACCCAGAAGACAGATGCCAGCATCGGCCGGAGGAAATGGACAGAGGACACAGCAGGAGAACATTGGGGGATCGCAGGACAGGGTAAGTTACACTACAGTGTAATCCCGAGTGTGGCTCGGGGTTACCGCTTTTGGTACTGAAAATTAACCCTGAGCCACACTCGGGATTACCGCCAGGGAGGTTTACCGCTTAAGGACCACCCTATAGCAGATATACTGCCACAGGGTGGCACATGTGCGCAGAATCACACATATATACAGTATACTGTATATGTTTTCCATTTTTCCATTTCTGGTTAGGGGGCGAGCATGAGCCACGCATGCGCCCTGCCTGTGCCGCCATTCGAGGCCGCGGATGTCAATCACCGGGTCCCGGACGGTAATTACCCTCTGGCACCCGGTGATTACCAAGCATCTCCGCCGGGGAGGAAGATTGTTTTGTTTACAAACAATCTTTCTCCTTGTCAGCTTGAGCACACTGCTCGGGATGGCTATGCACAGTACAGCCATCCCGATCAGTGTGCTTACAGTGAAGAACACATTCCCTGCCCCTAGTAAAACAATCACAGCACACAGTTAACCCTTTGATCGCCCTTCACATTAACCCCTTGCTGCCCAGTGCCATTAGTACAGTGTCAGTGCTTTTTTTAGCACTGATCACTGTATTGGTGTCACTGGAGATGTCAGTGATGTCTGCCACAGTCCCGCAATCCTGCTAAAAGTCACTGACCGCCGCCATTGCTAGTTGAAAACAAAAATCCCATTATTTTTACTGCCATTCGTAAATGCTATAACTTTCATGTAAACCAATTAATTTACACATATTGGGATTATTTTTAGCAAAAACATGTCGCAGAATACATTTTGGCCTAAATTTATGGCGAAATTTGATTTTTAAATTTTTTTTACTGGAAATGTTTAATAGCAAAAAGTCCAAAAATAAAAAACGCACAGGCAATAAAATACCATCGAAAGAAAGCTCACTCTGTGGGGGAAAAAAAGACGTCAATTTCATTTAGGTGCAGCATTGCATGACCGCGCAATTGTCCGTTAAAGTAACGCAGCGCAATAATGCAAAAAATGGCCTGGACATGAAAGGGGGTAAATCCTCAGGAGGGCAAGTAGTTAAGGAGGTATAAGGAAAAACAAATGCTTCTGAATTGTTTTAATTTATTTTTTCTAGAGATGACAAATTTTGCATAGTATTTAATTAAACTAGTCTATTTCATTGAAGGAGTCAATATAGTTTAAAATTGTCATTACAGTCACACAGTGGAGCCATTTTGTAAATTAAACTAAGTAAGGAGGGTGGGAAGAAGGAAGAACAGCTGAGGAAATGTAAGGAAATACAAAGAAGACATACAAATTTTATGAATACAACACTTGGTTAAAATCTATATAGGTTATCATTTAGGACAAACAGGTCTTCACTTGGATTTGGACAAACATCTGAATGTTTGACCATTCAACTACTACTGAACATCATTTATAGAAGCAATATTTCTTGCACCCACTGTGTCCCTAAGAACTGTTGACATCACTGGGAATACGCAGCCATGTAGACAAAGGGGCAGGAACAGAGGTGACACCACTGGCCACATTTGGGCAATGCCATTGACCAAAAATGGGCATGATCACATTTCGTCAATGATGCCACCACCATCTTGCCTCTACCCATATACAGCTGATGATAGCTCAGGGAGCTGTCATTCCGATGAAGTGCTGTCTGGATTGGTCATGTATGCTGAGTTGGTGGCTTTTATTTTCCCACATGCCAGAAAGTGTCGGGCATCATGATTTACTATGGCTTTACAATGAGGGACTTTTTATTTTTTTAATAAAGGATTTGTCAGATGTTTGAGTGTCTTTATTTCCAGGTGACATCTTTTTTTTTTTTCTCGAGGGGAGACCTGGGACAACTTCACCCACTCTGTCAGGTGCCACTGCATCTGAGGTTTCTGAGTACATTTCAGGAATAGAGGGAGTGGGGAATTTATGTTGTGATTCTGACCCCAGCACTGTATTACTTTCTACTGAACACTACACACACTGCATCATTTACTACTGACCTCTGAACTCTGTGTTACTTACTACTGACTTCTTAACTCTGTATTACTCACTACTGACCCTGGTACTACTTATTATGTACTACTGACCACTGAACACTGTTTTACATACTACTATCCCCTTCACTCTGCATTACATACTTACATCGGACTCCTGAACTCTGTGTTACATACTACCAACACTTGTACTCTGCATTACTTTTTCCTGCCTCTGAATTACATATCACTGACCCCCCCCCCCCCCATTAATAAGAGTGGTATTTTCCTACAAAATGTAACCAAATTCTTGAGGCTAGCTTCCTAACCATAAATCTAACATATCTAACTGTAAGGCAATTCTTAACCATCCATAAACCTAGTTAACAACAAAAAAACTAATCAGCTGATTCCTACTTTATTTAGCCAATAGTCCTGTGCCAGATCATACCAACCTTGTGCCAATTCATATCAATTTCAACATCATAGCACCTAGAACGTATGATCCAAATAACAAGACACATAAATAGGAAACCATTCCATCAACATTGATGCATGGCTTATTCTTTAAGTGTGTTTTGGCTGTGACGTATTGTTAATCACTATAACTTCTGGGACGGGCATTAAAATGGGTTAGCAAAAACTTTACAATCTCAGATAGTCATAAGTGTGCATTCATTCATGATTCAAAGGCAGAAAAATTTTATTCTGAACTAGTCACAAAAGAAATTCAATGTATCTCCACATAGAAAACCCTTTGTGCTGAGTGGTAAGGTCCATATCATCAATTTCAATGCTGTAGACATTGAAATGGATCATATGTATGGAGAACAGAAGGTAGTCAATCACATTTGTGGAAAATGTAATTTCTGGGAGAGTTTTGTATACACAGAGAGTACAGAAGCCCCTTGTTTCTATTCTTTTAAGGCATTGATGTTTGAATTTTCTGGCAATTCTATAAAATGATATTTTAAAAATGGAAAGATAGTTCTGAAGTAATTATAAATTACAAAGTAATATATTTAAAGGATAAGTTCATCTTTATCGAGAAAAAAAATGCATATATTTTTGCAGGTAAATAATGTGTATTTGTTATATTTTTCTACAGGAGCCTGCAAAGTATTGCACGTGTGAGAGTGGAGCCCTGCACAGCCAATCCGATTTTAAAATGTGACAGCATCTGCAGGGGAGAAAACCCCCCCACCCACTGTGGGGAAGAAGGGGCTCAAGGGGTTGAATATAACATGTAGCATGTTCAAAAAGTGAACTTAGCTGTTAACTAAAGCCTCAAAAATAAACTCACAAAAATGTTATCTTCTTCATTTGAAAATCATTGTTTTTGTTTTTAAAATCCTTTTAAACGTACCATTTTTGCTGTAGCTACTTTTGGTTTGTGCATCTACTGTGTGAGTAATCAAGGGATGACCACTTTTTACCAATTATTTTACTGTTCAATAAAGCAAAATATGTTTATACAATTTAATGAAGTAGAATATAAAAGTGCTTTGATAATTTAATGAGCTTAAAAATTTTTGCTTAGAAAATGTTGATGAATCGAACTTTGGTATATTACACCTCTTTGTTGTTTTTGGGAAATTCAAACAACACATTGTATAATTTGTGGTTTATAAATATATGCTTAAAATAATTAACCCATACATTGTAAACCCTTTTTTATGTTCTAATTAAAATATTTAAACATTTTTTAAATATCCCTGATGTTCTTACAAAAAAAAATAATAAATGGGCTACATTTTGCAATTGTGCACACCATAATTTGTTCAATACAGGGCACATTATTCATATAATGACCAAGGATTTCACTTCCTTGCATTTTAAACATCCCAATTTGTACAAGAGAATAATAAGAAAGTCAAGTTCAGACTTCTACTAAAGAGTAATGGGTTGAGGGCATTAGATACAGGGCAAAAGAAAAAGGCTTGAAATTGTCATATGACATATTCGCCACAATTAAAATGCATTTTCTGAATTGACTGCACTTAGTGTCTAATTCAAAGTGATTTAACATGAAAGAGCAAAGAAACATACATAAACCAAAATTATAATGCAGTACTTGGCATTACTGCTTACAGTCAGGGAGAATTGTGCATTGTTGTGGGACTGTTTTTACCAGCTCTTTGGCAGAGGGCTATGTGTGCAGTGAATATAATTAGATTTTCTGGAATCCATTTTCCTATTTCTGATGTTATACAGTATATATATATATATATATATATTTATATAGTATATATATATAGTATGTGCTGTATACAGTATATACTGGGGTGGCACAGTGGCTTAGTGGTTAGCATGTCTGCCATGCAGTAAGTGGGTCATGGGTTAAATTCCCAACCATAGCGCCTCCTGCATGGAGTTTGCATGTTCTCCCTGTGCTTGCATGGGTTTCCTCCGGGTATGCCGGTTTCATCCCACACTCCAAAGACATGCTGGTAGGTTAAATGGCTCCTGTCTAAATTGTCCTAGTTTCATCCCTGGCCATGTGGGATCTCCTGCATGGTGGGGGCTGGGAAAACACCTGGCAACCTACCCTGTAAAATAATTGCTAAAAGAATTCACGGAAAAACGTTGCTTATGAGTGACAGCCAGAAAGTTGTGTGGCTCACAAGAGGTAAATTCAAAGGGTTTCACACTGAAAATTTTTTTTATAAATGCCTTCACCTGTAGGGCCAAAAGCATGCATATGTAAAATATTAGGTAAGAAGAATCAATGCTATGTTGAAGGTCTACCTGTCTAAATATTTGGTAAGAGACCAGCTTTAATTGCATATACATGATTGTATATGATGTGTCTTATTTGCCATTTTGTTTTACCTATATAGAATGGTCCACGTGTCATTAGATACACAACACCCTCAATGTCACATGGCACAAAGTGACGTGAGGCCAAGATTAACCTTCTGGCAAAGTGAATCTTTTACCCTCATCAACCCAGGGACATTAAGCAAATAGCATGTATTTTGGTCATTAGTGAGTAAATACAAAGATTAAGAGAGGATTTTCCACATCTCCCCATGATCTCAGTGGTAATGGTTGATGTTGTTTGTAACTTAATTTCTATTATGTGTCACAAGGCCAATACCTTCTTGCTATAACCATGTTGCAGTCATATCTTTTTAAAATCCTGATAATTTGTTACAAACTCAACATCATCTGAAAAGTTGTGGTAGACTGGCTGTACTGGCTGTATGGTATGTTCTTTTATAAGAAAAAATGGTGGACACTCTATATGTGTGGGATAGTATTGCCAGAAGTTGGCTTCTGATATAGCATAGTGGATATTGTGCTGTCTGGGTCATCACTAATTTCTGTATTGAATAAGAATAGTTCCTAACATCCATCTTGAATTTTAAATTGTATTGATCTTGTCCAATCCATGACATAAAAATGTCAAGTTAGCTTAGGGTCATTGTCTATACAAGAAGCACATTATCAGTGTCATTATCATTAAAGGGTGCTCCCAGATCCTAACAAGCCCCCAGCCAGTAGACTTCTACATCCACTGGTCAATGTTTGTGGGGATGAGGCCCTTGTTCTCATTATCATGGGGAAAAGGTGGTTTGCCAAGGTCGATGGCATGCGGCCTGGTAAACATTCGGGGGGGGGGGGTGCATGCTCTTTTTTACCCTTTCCTGGCCAGCCACTGGAGAAAGAAATAATGTTTGGAACAGGGGTGGACTGACAACTCATGGGGCCCACGGGCAATAGGGGATCATGGGGCCCCTGTGTCCTTGCCCAAACTCAAAAAAGCCTATGAAAAAGGTACCAGGGGCATCTCATGGAGCCCCTACTGACCCCGGGCCCTCGGGCAATGCCGAGTTTCCAAATGGTCAGTCCTCCCCTGGTTTGGAATGATCAAAGGAACCAGATGAAAAGGGAGACCGACGATTAGGTGGTTGCACACATTGACTGCAACTGTGCGGATGACACTGAAGGATCTCATAAGACTAGCACAAATAAGACTTCTTTTTAGAGTTTTAGAGTTCAAGTCTCTAGGACTCTGGCTAGAGTTGATGGCACTTCATAATTTAATCATGGACTTTTAGGGGGAACTCACATTTTTTTCTATGGAGTCCCTCTTAAAATTCATACCATACCCCAAGTGTCTGGTATGGATTTCTTGGAAGGACTTCATGCACATTTTCTGTCTTGTTGTGCAGTACCCCTTTAAAATCCATACCAGACTTAAAGGGGTTTATTTACTAAAGCTGGAGAGTCCAAAATCAGACTCACTTCTGCATAGAAACCAATCAGCTTCCAGGTTTCATTGCCAAAGCTTCATTGAACAAGCTGAGGTTAGAAGCTGATTGGTTTCTATGCAGAAGGGAGTCTGATTTTGGACTCTCCAGCTTTAGTAAATAAACCCCAAATTGTCTCTTAGGCATTTTGGGGTGACCTCCAAGCTATTTTATGACTCCCCTTTGCCTATTAATCCAGAAAATTGACATTTTTATTTGACAGATGCAGCTCCCATAGACTTCAATAGGATTTGGGTTTGGTATCCTAACTTCTTTGAAGTTCAACAAACCCCTGCCAAACCGAATGCAGGGCAGTTTGACTCATCACTAGAAACTGCATGGAGAAGTGCAGGGAAGCTGACCCGCATTGTAAAAATATAATGGCCAGGGGGAAATGAAGAAGAAGATAATGAATAGTGCACAAAATGAATAAAAAACATAAATAAGTAAAAAACAAAAATGAATACAAATGAGAAAGAAATAACATATAATGAAACTGCTGTGGGATCATTAACTCTGGCCTTGAACTCAGAACTCATGAACTCTGCTGTATGATGATAATGCTTCCCCTTTTGGAGTTTTGTTTATTAAGGTATGCTATATATTAAGTTATTTCACATGTATCTACTTAGTAATCTATGTATGCATTTGTATATTCCTGTTGCTCATCTGGGATAATGATAAATAACTAAAAACACCTGAAAAATACAGTATGTTTACCTGCATACAATATACCAGATCAGGCAATTGTTGCTTTATAGGATAGAGAATGTGAGAGACTGAGCTTTGCCTCCTCTTTTACTGTTTATAAAGAAAACTAAATTTTTTCATATGCTTTCGGATTTATACACTAGTTTCCTTCTTGTGCACAGAAGATTTTGCCACAAATGACCTGTTTTTAACCCCCTGCAGTCTCACATGGAATGTAATTAGCTGGGTCTTGGCATCATATATAAGTGGATTGTCATAAATAAGAAATTGTTACCTTGCAGATATTTTATTATTTAATAATATTGTACCTATTTATAGAGCTTTCCTAGGTAGGATTTCAAAGGCGGTAGATGTGAAATATAACAACAATAGCAACAGAAGTTGGGTAGGAGAAAAAGCAGAACAGGATCTGCAAACACCCTTGGCAATGTTAGAGAAACTTAATAAAACAATAAAACGCTATTACAGTCAATCAGCAGTCCCATTAAACCAGAATATCCACATATTTTCAAAAGACTTAATATTATCTTTTACTCAGAGCTAACATCTTTTTATGCAGGTAATGAGTCTTACAACGGTTAACCGGAAAGGTATCAATCTCTAAATTTAAAATTGTTAAGGACCACTTTGAGAAAACTAGAACTCCAGTTACCTCAGGTAAAATCTAGAAAATGTTTCACCAGAAACTAGTTACATTTTTGCAAAACCACAGAATATGCATTAGATTCCCATTTTGTCCACATCCCCGCCAGCATAAAGTAGAATAAGAAGTAGAGAACTGGACCAGTCAAAGTAGATTTAAGAGCTATTCGCCAGTGGGAGACAGTGAAGGTAGAGGCAAGGTCAGTCTTCTGTTGTCATATAGATGAATGTGATGACAATATGTTGTCATAGATAGAGGGATGACTAATATTTATTTTTGTAAAACAAATCTCCGCAGCAATGAGGTTCTTTCCCAGAAAGAAACATTTATTGGATTCCAGAACAGTTTACAAGGTACTTGCAACAGATGAAAAAATCCAGCAGAGTATTTGTAAATATTACAAAGAACAGCAGACTTCAGAGTCCCATTTAAAATACTTAGCTATTTTCTGTTATAGCAAGTGTGGAGACACTACACCATCCAGAATATATGTCCAATTTATAATATGCACCTACAGTAAGTAGCTTCCATGCATGCAATAACGTATGTTTTTATCTAGACCTGTGCTTCCATAATAATGATCATTTTTAACAGTTAAAACTTCCCTTAATATACCAGTGTCTGAAACTGGAGGGATTTCAGATTGACTGACCGAACACTTTTGATCTTGTTGCTAATCAAGATGAAAATACCCAATCTGTAATTACTGGAAATAACAATTAAGGTCACTATAGTGTTTAAAAGCTAAACAAGTTACCCTTTGAATGTTATCTCTCATGAAGACACCTCAAGTCTAATTACCATTATTAAATACTTCTTATAGGGTCAGATCCCATTCTTTATCCCCCTTAACTATGTAAACAATGTACCCTTTGAAATGCTAATTTATCACCAAGGACATAAACATTTAACTAACCCACTGGATCTTTACGATTCCTTTTAAGTCTGACCAAGCAATCTGCATTTTACAGTCCTTGCAAATTTGAAAATAACCTTCTTTGGAAATGTTTAATTAGATAGACATCTACAAACATGTTGACCCCCAAGTGTCAAGGTGAGACATCTCCTCTTGCATAAAATGAATAATGTTGAGCCTATTATAGGTTGTGGGAACTCCTGACCATAAAATACCATACACCAAGCATTCATCTATGGAACATTATTACTTCTAATGGCTGGAGGGCTGCAACAACAAATCTTTGGATAAGCATTTATATTATGTTAATTATGTAATACATATGTGTCAATTTATAACTTTGTGATGATGTCCTACATTTTGTGAAAACATATGTAAACTTTTAATTTTGGTTTAAGTTTGTGGTGCCTATGAAGTCCATTTTCTCTTTGCTATTCATGCTCTAACTAAGACTTAGAGTTAAGAGTCATTATGCTATCCTTTTTATGTGTAAAATGCAGCTGGTCTGGTCAACTATGTGTCAATATGTCAGCCCCATATACATACAGTGATTTGAGTACCATGATAGGTATCTGAATACAGCTATCAGGTACAAACCTATAGACAGCAGCAGCTCCCTAGATAGCTCAAACGATGGAGTAGAGGTCCCTGCTAACATCAGGCATACCCAACCCCTTTCCCAGGTTACTGAGGTGGTACAATTGCATGCTGATTCTCATATGCAGCAGAGTGCTAGTACTAGTGCCGCTCAACCTTTTGTTGAACTGGCGAGCATCAATGGCCTAGTACATCCTGGTCTTATACATACCAGCACTGCAGTATCACTTGGTGACTTGGTGAGTTCCATAAGTGCAGTGGCTAGCACAAGTGGTGTACCACTGCCACCAAGAATTTGAGCGCAGGCCCACAGAGCCCAAAGTGTCCTTCTAGATGTGCTTGCAAATCCTGATTGGCAGCCCACAAATTCTGGAGCACCCGTACTTCCCCCATTCACTGCCCAACCCAAAATTCAGGTGGAAACGGCAAATTGAACTAGTCCCCATTCAAAGTGCCACAGCATTGAAAGGTGAAAGGCCTGGGCAGGAAGAGGATAAAAGTGCCTGGTAGGCAAGTGGTTAAAAGAGAATTATGACTTTTTTCCCCCATTTCTATTTACCTAGGTGGATGCAGCCTTGGTCTTATTCTGCATATGTCCCTCATTGGCTCTAAGGGTGAGAGCTCAGCGATCACATGACCGTTGATTGCTGAGTTCTCACAGCCACTCTGAGCAGAGAGTGGTGACTGTCTGCTCTGCCCCCCCAGTACTCACTGGAGTGCTGGGCTGTGGAGAGGGAGGGAACATCTGGCTCAGGCTCACAGCGGCTCACTGGGATACTGAGGCAGGTGCCACTCCAGACTCTGGGGTGGATCCTTACTTTGAAGTCTGGATCTTTCCCCAGCCTGGACCAGCTGAGTGACACCAACTGACAGCGGGCCTTCAGCTCACTGTCTGCTGAAAATGGGTCACAGGAGGGCAGAACAAACTGCACTCCTGTGATCCACAGGAGAAGTACACCCAAAAGAGTATCGGCTGTGCTTTTCCTCTAATAAGAATCATTTAATGGTTAAAAGTATAAACAAATTTGTCAGACAAATTTACCCAGGTTGTCAATAAAATTGTTCTCTGTCAGTAAATTTTGTATGTTTTGTTAGTAGAAATGTATGGGGAAGGTTGTCAACCCCCACACTGGGAGTTATTTACTAAAACTGGAGAGTGCAAAATCTGGTGCAACTCTGCATAGAAACTAATCAGCTTTCAGGTTTTATTGCCAAAGCTAAATTGAACAAGCTAAAGTTAGATGCTGATTGGCTTCCATGCACTGATGCACCAAATTCTGAGTGCTCCAGTTTTAATAAATCTACCCCACTGAGTATTGTGGAATTCAATTGTAAGATGACGTCACATGATAAAAATTCTGCTTTCATTATTTATATATTACAGGTAATTATATAGCGCCGTCAATTTACACAGAGCTTTACATATATATTGTACATTCACATCAGTCCCTAACCCTCAAGGGGCGTACAATCTAAAGTCCTTACCTTACTATTATACATACACATACTAGGGCCAATTTAGACAGGAGCCAATTAACCTACCAGCATGTCTTTGGAGTGTGGGAGGAAACTGGAGTACCCGGAGGAAAGCCACGCAGGCACAGGGAGAACATGCAAACTCCAGGTAGGTGGTGCCATGGTTGGGATTCGAACCAATGACCGTAGTACTGCCAGGTGGAAGTTCTAGCCATTTAGTCACTGTGCTGCGTATATATTTATATAATAAGCAAATATGTAAATACAGACATATCAACCAGTATGTCTCCCTATGGGGCCGACGAGTTCATTTTGATTTTTGCTTCTAGTATGAAATAAAGGATTTTTTTTATTATATGTTACTGTACTATGATTGGTTTTATTCTTCTTTTACATGACTATTCTGCACTTTAATCAGGACAATATTTAATCTGAAGTGAATGTGCCAAACTGGAAAAGGAGGTTATATTAGCAAGCCCGGTGACAAATGAGCATGAATTCTAGTAAAGTATATCGGTATGAGGAGTGATGCATGAGGATAAGAGTGAATGGGGTGATATGTATTAACATGTTTAAGCACATTTTGCATATGTGAGCACATTTATTTATGTACATGCTCATTTGATGTAACAGGATTACACAATTGTATTTACTGTATGTTTTGTTTTTAATTGGTACTTCATGAGGATTGGTGAAGGAGAAGAACATTTGGACAAAGGGAAGGAAGAAAGAAATTAGTTAATGGATATATGAAATTTGTAATAGTTTGGTAAGGACACTTTGACATGTAGACCTAAAGGAGTAGAAAGCACTTGATGCACAGTATGTTTTTACAAATACAGTATATGTGAGCACAATATTATAGGACGTATTGATTATACGGTGAGTGGGTATTCTACACTATATAGATTATGTTTTATAGTGTATATAAACTATATTTTTTGGGGGTAAGGGGGGCACCAATCTAGAGTTTTGATGGGGAACATCTGAGAAGAAAGAAGACACCATACACCTGTTTGGGATATATGAGCTTTATTTGACCCTTAAACATGCTGGGTCATACAGTCTGGCGGGAGTTTAAAATTACTATAAGAAGCTGTGTACATATGTAAGCATCAGGATTCTGTTGAATAATTACATAAGAGCTGATTTTATTTGTATGTGTATGAATATGTAATCTATAAAGTCAAATATGGAGGAACTGAAATATGTGCTGTTTAAAAGATTGTATTAAGCTCCTAAATTCGCTGTAGTGCCAATGGATGGACCAAAACATGATATCCCAGAGGTGTCCTATTGGATTTAGGTCAGGTGAGCATGGGGGCCATTCAATGGTATCAATTCCTTCATCCTCCAGGAACTTTTTGAGTTGCTGCAATGAAATTTCAGCAAAATTAACTAGCCTGCTGCATAATATTTTCACTTTGATTTTCAGGGTGCCTTTGAATTCAATCCTCTGTAGGTTGATCATTTTCATCTCCAGCAAACGATGGGGCATACTTTCCTTCCTAACACACTAGCCAGTCCATATCAGTATAGATATCCAGCAAGATATTTTTCCCCATTGAGATCTGAAGTGTTTTCAAAGTGTTCTTTTAATTCTTTTGAGCATTATATATATATATATATATATATATATATAGTATTTATGTGTGTGTGGGTGTATAAACATTTTAAACATTTTGATACCAATTTACAACTTATTGAAACAAGGCTTCTTTCCTCCTAAAAGTTATGAAATTAAGAGCATTTGTCTCATGGAGAACGTGAGGCGGAGCCTAACCATGGAGGCTGACGAGAGCCTGATGTAGGAGCTCTCGGACAAGCTCCTTCACCCACCTCCCCAAACCCCTACCTGTGATGTGGAGCTGCAGTGCGGTGTTCCCCCTTGGGTGGATGGGGGAGCTCTGCGGGGGAGCTGACTCGGGAGACGGGATTCGGCTGCGGTGCTCGAGGTGAAGGTGTGTCGGGCTGCGGGGAGATAAGGTGGAGCGGTGTAGCCACGTGGCCAGCCACTAAGCATCACTGGGAAACCAGGAAGCCGGCCGGTGTCTGGTGCAGAGAGAGAGGAGCTGCCCTGCTTGCGGACTTACTCCCTGGAGCACGGTTGCTGTTGCCGACCCAATACCTGGACCCCTGTTTGACGGCTGATAGTCTGGTGCCCTGCTGGTTGACTCACTGCTCGGAGCTCTGCATGTTAATCCAGTGCTCAGAGCCCTGTTAGCCGGTTCCTACCTGGAGCTCTGTCTGCTGGCTTAGTGGCTGAGACCTTGACTGTTGGTAAACTACTGGGAGTCATACTGGTCGGTCCACTGTTTGGGGCCCTGATGGTTGGCCCACTGCTCTGAGCCCTGCTTGTTAAAGAGGAGAGGCACGGGGATTGGAGAGAGGAAGGCGGAGGATTCTCTGGAGAAACCCCTAAAATGAACACACTGCCCAGCTGAAGGACAGAGGAAGAGAGCTGCTGGTCGGGTCCCGAGAAGAAGAGAGACACGAGCAGGGTGAGTGACTCTGACCGAGTCTCGATAAATATCGTGCTTCTTGTGGGCTGTTGGGAGAGACAGTGTATGAGAGAAGAGAGGGGACCCCCTTGAGTGGGAAATGTAAAGGAGTGGAAAGGAGAAGAGGAAAGACGAATGAAAAGCTTGAAAATCAAATGAGTGGATAAGGTGTGATGTGTATATTAATAGCTATCTCTCCTTAACCCCTGAGCCTATAAAGAAGAATAAGAGCCATAGAAGAATGAAAAATAAAAGCGCAAAAGGAAGTGGGCTTAAAGGGACTCAGACTGGTACTATCAAAAAATACACCTCCCAGGGAAATATAACTCCAGAAAGGTCTCAGGGTAAATGTGGAAAAGGTGAAGTAGATCTAAGCCTGGAAAGTAGCCCTAGACTATCACTAGGCCTTGACATTAGCAGCCAACAAATATCGGCCAATATAGAGATGGAGACAGAGCTACAAATACCAAACAAAAAAGAAATGGCAGAAATGTTCAATGATCTGGAAAAAACAATAAAACAAGAAATTGTAAATATTCGAAATGATTTGGGACACCTTTTGGTGAGAGTGGAAGAAACAGAGGAAAAAGTTAAAAATCAGTCCCAAATTATTGCTGAATTGGAAAAAGAAATAATTAATAAGGGGAAAGCCCAAGAAAAGCTGCTCTATAAGGCTGAGACACAAGAAAATAGGAACAGGAGGAGAAATATTAGGATACGTGGGGTCCCAGAGAATTCAAAAGGAGAAAATTTGCAAGAGGTGGTCTGTAAAATACTAAATTCCATAATGGACAGTACTGATATGGAAAAGACTAAAATAGAAGGAATTTTTAGACAAGGAAAACTCCAAGGAAATTCGGGAAAGGAAAGGCCAAGGGATATACTTGTTAAATTTTGTGAGTTCCTAGATACAGATAAAATTTGGAAGAGGATAAAGGGAAAATCAGTAATTATGCACGAAGGAAAGGACTTACAGATATATGCGGACTTGTCACCAGAGACTCTATGGAGAAGGAGAACCCTTAGACCTCTATTGGAAAGATTGAAAGAACAGAAGGTGCAATATAGATGGGGGACCCCTGAGTGCCTAATAGGATGAAGAAATGGAATTACAGCATACCTTAGGTTCCCAGAAGATTTGAAAATTTTTTGCGATAGACTCAAACTACAAAGAATGGAGATTCCTGGTTGGGAAGAAGAACACTGGGAAATTAGAACGAAAAGAAAAGAGGACTGGCAATTTGTTGGAGGGGGGAGGCGGGGGGGGGGGAGAGGGAGAGAGATAGCCCCCTTTTTTTTTTTTTTAAACTCTCTCTCTCTACCTCCTGTCTCTCTCCGCCTTGTCCCTACTGCCCTCAAACCACTGTTATTGAGATATTTTGGTAGGACTTAGGGGTTAAAGGGGAGGTGGGGGAGGGCGGAAAGCTGTCCATGGCTGGATTTTTTGCCCTATAGATTAAATCAAAAGTGGATAGTATTACCACAAATGATTGGTAGGCAAACAATAGGCCTAAAAAGAGGGGGGGGAGGGGGGCGGGCTGGGAAAATGGGAGGGAGGGGGGAGGGGATGGGAGTTGGGTGGGAGGGAGGGAGGGAGGGGAGGAGGTACTGGGTTAACACTTTGCATGACAGAAGGGATAAAGAGGAAGAGGCAATTTGGAAGAGAGATGGAGGGAATTGGGAAAGATGGAAGAAATACAGTTTATAACTTATAATGTGAACGGGTTGAGTTGTCCAGGGAAGAGATTTAGGTTGTTTAAGGAGTTACATCATAGGGCTACGTCAGTGGTATTTTTGCAGGAGACGCATTTTGAGATAGAGGCAAACGTGAAATTGAAATCCAAACACTATCCAATATGGTATTATGCAGACTCTCCAATTAAAAGGGCAAAAGGGGTTGCAATAGGTTTGGCAAAGAATATGAGATTTGAGCTGGAGGATAGAAGAACCAACCCGGAGGGGAGGTTTTTATTCTTAAAAGGTAGACTTCAGGGGATTGAGTGTACTTTAGCCAATATATACTGCCCTAATAAAAACCCGGAGATGTATATGAAGGGTCTGTTGAAAAAATTAATGGAATTTAAAAAAGGGCGCTTGATAGTAGCAGGAGACCTAAATTTCTGTATGGACCCACAAAAGGATAATACCTCTTCTGTGCAAAGAGAGGGGAGTAGGTCTCTGACAGCTTTGAAAAAAGTGATGCATGAATATCAACTAGTGGACATCTGGAGAATAATGCATATGAAAGACAGAGACTATACCTTCTTCTCTAATGCACATGAGATATACTCGAGATTAGATTACATCTTAATAGACCATCAACTTATAGATCATCTGGTTAAAATTGACATAGAGACAAGAACGTTCTCGGATCATGCCCCGGTCGTAATGAAAATGGGATGGGGAAGAAGGTGGACTGGAGGATTAGGGTGGAGGTTAAATGAGGCTCTTCTTCTGGATGAGGATTTAGCTCAGAAAATCGAGAAAGAGATTAAGGTATACTTTAAGGAGAACGAAACAGAGGAAGTATCGATAGCTACAGTTTGGGAAAGTCACAAGGTATTCATAAGAGGAATCTTGATTACGGCAGGAGCAAGGAAGAAAAAGGAAAGAAGAGAGAGGGTTAACGGGCTTTTAAAAGAAATATTGGACTTGGAGCAGATCCACAAGAAGAAAATAACAAAAGACACGAGACAGAAGTTATTGGATAAAAAAGATGAGCTAGAGAGGTTGATGGATGAGGAGAAGAGAAGAGTATACAACAGGGTTTTAAACGAGAGATATAGATGGGGAGACAGACCAGGAAAATATCTAATGAGAGCTTTGAATAAAAAGAAAAATAGGAACTATATAGAAAAGATAAAAAGTTTGAAGGGGGAGTTGGTCTACTCAACTAAAGAGATTATTAAAGTGTTCACGGAGTATTACAAAAAGTTATATAATATTAGTCCCCAAGGTTCTCTAGAAGAAGCTCAAGAGGGAATCAATGAAAAAAAGATGATATACTTAAAAAACTCGGGATTACCAAAACTAAGTGAAGCACAGTTGAACTCCTTAGACGTAGAAATTTCCCAGGAACAAATTAAAACAGCATTAAGAAGCACAGGGGGGGGGGGGGGAGCCCAGGCCTGGATGGCTATACAGTTAAGTACTATAAGAAATTTAGTGAAGTACTGTTACCCAAGTTGGAGAAATATATGAATGCTCTGGGAGGTGGGATGGAAGTGCGGAGAGAATCTCTACAGGCCCATGTAGTACTTATTCACAAGGAGGGAAAAGACCCATCTCAGTGCTCCAGCTATAGACCTATCTCATTATTGAACACAGATACTAAACTGTATGCAAAGGTTTTAGCAAACAGGTTGAAAGATCTAATGCCTGAATGGATCCATGGAGATCAGGTGGGCTTCGTACCAGGGAGAGAAGGTAGAGATAACGGCTTGAGAACCCTGATGCTTATTCAGAAAAGTAGAAAAGGGAAAGCCCCGGTGGTGCTCTTGTCAATTGATGCAGAGAAGGCATTTGATAGAGTGGACTGGGGCTTTATGATGGACAACTTAAAAGTGCTGGGGATAGGTGATAGAATGCGCGAGTGGATAAGTAAATTATATAGGGAGCCTACTGCAATCATCACGGTAAATGGGGAGAGATCAGAACCCATTGGAATGTCTAATGGTACAAGACAGGGCTGCCCACTGTCCCCTTTACTATATGTGTTGTCACTCGAACCTCTGTTGTCAATAATAAGGAACAGTGGAGCGGTAAAGGGAATTCAGATAGAAACCATAGAACATAGAGTAGCGGCCTTTGCGGACGACTTATTGTTCTATGTGGGGAATCCCCGAATAACTCTCCCAAATATAATGAAGATTCTGAAGGAGTACGGTGAACTATCAAATTTAAAAATTAATCCAACGAAAACAGAGATCTTGAATATTAATATATCAAAGAATGAAAAAGAAAAACTACAAAAAGAATTCCCCTTTATATGGAGAGAAAAAGAGATACAATACCTAGGAATAAAACTCACTGCCTCATCTAAGCATTTGTATAGATTAAACTATATCTCTTTGATAAACGAGATCAGGGAAGATTTAAAAATACTAGAAGGAGGAAACCCATCCTGGATAGGACGTATAAACCTAGTCAAAATGGTAATTATGCCGAAAATACTGTATAGATTTCAAATGGTACCAATTAAAATTCCAGAGGCCTTCTTTAAGATAATGAAAAAAATGTTAACAAGATACATATGGAAGAATAAAAAACCTAGAATAGCATATGAAACATTGAGTAGGACTAAAGAGAAAGAGGGATTGGGTCTACCAGATGTCAAGAGATACTATAAAGCAGTGGTCTTAGCAAGAATATATGACTGGACATTTAACCATAAGGGGAAAAGCTGGGTAACAATTGAAAATGATCTTAGTGGCATTAGATTGAGTCAGATGATATGGGTTCCAGCACAGTTTAGAGGAATTAAAGAAAGCACAAGTATCTACACTTTAAATGTTTTAAGGGTATGGGACAATTTACACAAAAATATGAAATGGGAATTTAATTCTATATTAATGCCTCTCACAAACACTGAGTACTTTCCCTAGGGAAAGAATAAGATATCAGGGAGATGGTTTAGAAAGGAGGATACCCAACTGAGAGATTTCTGCTGGAGGGGGAATTGAGATCACTTAAAGATTTAATAGAGAAGAAGGGAGATATCTTTATTAGAATAGATGAGTGGAAATATCATCAATTGAAATGTTTTATTGGAAATCTACCGAAACCCCTGAGATTAAAACAGGAGTGGAATATGTTTGAAAGGTTGTTAGAAACACGAAGGGATGGGAAGCACGGTATTTCAAAAGTTTATAGAATACTCACAGAATTAGACACAAACACAAAGTTAATTTTTATAACAAAACGGGAAAGGGATATGGGAGTTGGGTTTGACGAGGACAAACAGAGAAAGATGTTTAGATTGATACATGATAATGTTAGCATGAGAGAGGTTGAAATTAATTATAAGTGTGTGACACGATGGCACATTGCACCGAGTGCAGAGCACAAGATGAATGGGGAAAATTCAAAAATGTGTTGGAGAGGATGTGGAGAGATAGACACGGTGTTTCACATATGGTGGGAATGTCCGAAAATCCAGGTTTTTTGGAAGATAATAGTCAAATTGATTGAAGAAATAACTGAAATTGACATAGGGTTAGACCCAACGACGTGCCTCCTACACAATGTGGAGACATCTGTAAATAAATACAAATACTCAGGTGTATGGTACTTCTTAAATGTGGCGAAAGGGTTGATACCCAAGTTTTGGCAGAAATCTGAGGTACCGAAGGAGGAAGACTGGATTAATAGAGTAAACCAGATAGGTAGAATGGAAAGATCATACCATATGCAGGAAGATAGGATGAGAGTTTATTATATGAGATGGGAAAAGTGGGAAAGAGCAGGATTGAAAGAGAAATATAGGAAACTATGAACTAGGATGTTAGCTAAAAATTAATAAGCCTCGAGAGATTAGAATGGGCTAGAGTCTGCAGAGGGGGAGGAGGGGGGACGAGTGGTGGGAAGGGGGGGTGGTGGGATGGGAAAGAAAAGAGTTTTTAGAAGGGGAAAGGTAGAAATGTTATAAATGTCTATTTGTATGAGAATTGTTTCCCTTTGTGGGTATCTGTATTAACATGAAAAATGTAATAAATATTTAAATTAAAAAAAAAAAGAGCATTTGTCTCATGTATACCTGCATGCTTTTGATTAGAGATGAGCGAATCGAAGTATCCGAAGTGGAATTCGAGTCGAATATCGGAAAAATTTCGATTCGTGCCGAATCCGAAAAATAGCCTAATTCGGACGCGCGAATCGAAATTTTTCAGAAAATGGCGGCTGACATGTGCGGCGACGGAGCGGGGATGTCTGGGAAGGCGCGCAGACAAGGCGCGCTGACCCATAATGCATTCCTCAACTACATGTGATCGCATCAGCCAATCAGCAGCCAGCCAGCCAGCACTGTGTAATGGTCGAGCTATAAATAGCGGCCATTTTGGAATTCTTCATTTGCCTGCAGTCATTGAACAGAGGCAGACCGCTCTGTACTAGGGACAGGGACAGAGTTAGGGCCACAGAAACGATAATTGGGGACAGAGAAAAGTTACTTAGGGACAGAGAACCATTACTCAGGGACACAGACTTGTTAATGAGGGCCACAGAATCGTTATTTAGGGACAAAGAAACGCTAGTTAGGGCCACAGAATTCATAATCAGGGACAGACAGAATTGTTACTCAGTGCCAGAGAATTGTTACTTAGGGCCACAGAAACGTTATTAGGGCCACAGAATTTTTACTCAGGGACAGACAGAATTGTTACTGAGTGCCAGAGAATTGTTACTCAGGGACAGACAGAATTGTTACTGAGTGCCAGAGAATTGTTACTTAGGGCCACAGAAACTTTAATTAGGGCCACAGAATTTTTACTCAGGGACAGACAGAATTGTTACTGAGTGCCAGAGAATTGTTACTCAGGGACAGACAGAATTGTTACTGAGTGCCAGAGAATTGTTACTTAGGGCCACAGAAACTTTACTTAGGGCCACAGAATTTTTACTCAGGGACAGACAGAATTGTTACTGAGTGCCAGAGAATTGTTACTCAGGGACAGACAGAATTGTTACTGAGTGCCAGATAATTGTTACTCAGGGCCCCAGAAACTTTACTTAGGGCCACAGAATTTTTACTCAGGGACAGACAGAATTGTTACTGAGTGCCAGAGAATTGTTACTCAGGGACAGACAGAATTGTTACTGAGTGCCAGAGAATTGTTACTTAGGGCCACAGAAACTTTACTTAGGGCCACAGAATTGTTACTCGCACAGACACAGAATTGTTACTCGCACAGACACAGAATTGTTACTGAAGGCCATAGAACTGTTACTTAGGGCCACAGAATTGTTACTCGCACAGACACAGAATTGTTACTCGCACAGACACAGAACTGTTACTGAGGGCCACAGAACTGTTACTTAGGGCCACAGAATTGTTACTCGCACAGACACAGAATTGTTACTCAGGGCCACAGAACTGTTACTTAGGGACAAAGAAACGCTAGTTAGGGCCACAGAATTCATACTCAGGGACAGACAGAATTGTTACGGAGTGCCAGAGAATTGTTACTCTGGGCCACAGAAACTTTACTTAGGGCCACAGAATTTTTACTCAGGGACAGACAGAATTGTTACTGAGTGCCAGAGAATTGTTACTCAGGGACAGACAGAATTGTTACGGAGTGCCAGAGAATTGTTACTCAGGGCCACAGAAACTTTACTTAGGGCCACAGAATTTTTACTCAGGGACAGACAGAATTGTTACTGAGTGCCAGAGAATTGTTACTCAGGGACAGACAGAATTGTTACTGAGTGCCAGAGAATTGTTACTTAGGGCCACAGAAACTTTACTTAGGGCCACAGAATTGTTACTCGCACAGACACAGAATTGTTACTCGCACAGACACAGAACTGTTACTGAGGGCCACAGAAACTTTACTTAGGGCCACAGAATTGTTACTCGCACAGACACAGAATTGTTACTCGCACAGACACAGAACTGTTACTGAGGGCCACAGAACTGTTACTTAGGGCCACAGAATTGTTACTCGCACAGACACAGAATTGTTACTCAGGGCCACAGAACTGTTACTTAGGGACAAAGAAACGCTAGTTAGGGCCACAGAATTCATACTCAGGGACAGACAGAATTGTTACGGAGTGCCAGAGAATTGTTACTCAGGGCCACAGAAACTTTACTTAGGGCCACAGAATTTTTACTCAGGGACAGACAGAATTGTTACTGAGTGCCAGAGAATTGTTACTCAGGGACAGACAGAATTGTTACGGAGTGCCAGAGAATTGTTACTCAGGGACAGACAGAATTGTTACTGAGTGCCAGAGAATTGTTACTTAGGGCCACAGAAACTTTAATTAGGGCCACAGAATTTTTACTCAGGGACAGACAGAATTGTTACTGAGTGCCAGAGAATTGTTACTCAGGGACAGACAGAATTGTTACGGAGTGCCAGAGAATTGTTACTCAGGGCCACAGAAACTTTACTTAGGGCCACAGAATTTTTACTCAGGGACAGACAGAATTGTTACTGAGTGCCAGA
This sequence comes from Staurois parvus, assembly GCF_062004578.1. Lineage (NCBI taxonomy): Eukaryota > Metazoa > Chordata > Amphibia > Anura > Ranidae > Staurois > Staurois parvus. Next base: position 227,275 of record NW_028317860.1, on the reverse strand, counting down.
GAATTGTTACTCAGGGACAGACAGAATTGTTACGGAGTGCCAGAGAATTGTTACTCAAGGCCACAGAAACTTTACTTAGGGCCACAGAATTTTTACTCAGGGACAGACAGAATTGTTACTGAGTGCCAGAGAATTGTTACTCAGGGACAGACAGAATTGTTACTGAGTGCCAGATAATTGTTACTCAGGGCCCCAGAAACTTTACTTAGGGCCACAGAATTTTTACTCAGGGACAGACAGAATTGTTACTGAGTGCCAGAGAATTGTTACTCGGACAGACAGAATTGTTACTGAGTGCCAGAGAATTGTTACTTAGGGCCACAGAAACTTTACTTAGGGCCACAGAATTGTTACTTGCACAGACACAGAATTGTTACTCGCACAGACACAGAACTGTTACTGAGGGCCACAGAAACTTTACTTAGGGCCACAGAATTGTTACTCGCACAGACACAGAATTGTTACTCGCACAGACACAGAACTGTTACTGAGGGCCACAGAACTGTTACTTAGGGCCACAGAATTGTTACTCGCACAGACACAGAATTGTTACTCAGGGCCACAGATCTGTTACTTAGGGACAAAGAAACGCTAGTTAGGGCCACAGAATTCATACTCAGGGACAGACAGAATTGTTACGGAGTGCCAGAGAATTGTTACTCAGGGCCACAGAAACTTTACTTAGGGCCACAGAATTTTTACTCAGGGACAGACAGAATTGTTACTGAGTGCCAGAGAATTGTTACTCAGGGACAGACAGAATTGTTACGGAGTGCCAGAGAATTGTTACTCAGGGACAGACAGAATTGTTACTGAGTGCCAGAGAATTGTTACTTAGGGCCACAGAAACTTTACTTAGGGCCACAGAATTGTTACTCGCACAGACACAGAATTGTTACTCGCACAGACACAGAATTGTTACTGAAGGCCATAGAACTGTTACTTAGGGCCACAGAATTGTTACTCGCACAGACACAGAATTGTTACTCGCACAGACACAGAACTGTTACTGAGGGCCACAGAACTGTTACTTAGGGCCACAGAATTGTTACTCGCACAGACACAGAATTGTTACTCAGGGCCACAGAACTGTTACTTAGGGACAAAGAAACGCTAGTTAGGGCCACAGAATTCATACTCAGGGACAGACAGAATTGTTACGGAGTGCCAGAGAATTGTTACTCTGGGCCACAGAAACTTTACTTAGGGCCACAGAATTTTTACTCAGGGACAGACAGAATTGTTACTGAGTGCCAGAGAATTGTTACTCAGGGACAGACAGAATTGTTACGGAGTGCCAGAGAATTGTTACTCAGGGCCACAGAAACTTTACTTAGGGCCACAGAATTTTTACTCAGGGACAGACAGAATTGTTACTGAGTGCCAGAGAATTGTTACTCAGGGACAGACAGAATTGTTACTGAGTGCCAGAGAATTGTTACTTAGGGCCACAGAAACTTTACTTAGGGCCACAGAATTGTTACTCGCACAGACACAGAATTGTTACTCGCACAGACACAGAACTGTTACTGAGGGCCACAGAAACTTTACTTAGGGCCACAGAATTGTTACTCGCACAGACACAGAATTGTTACTCGCACAGACACAGAACTGTTACTGAGGGCCACAGAACTGTTACTTAGGGCCACAGAATTGTTACTCGCACAGACACAGAATTGTTACTCAGGGCCACAGAACTGTTACTTAGGGACAAAGAAACGCTAGTTAGGGCCACAGAATTCATACTCAGGGACAGACAGAATTGTTACGGAGTGCCAGAGAATTGTTACTCAGGGCCACAGAAACTTTACTTAGGGCCACAGAATTTTTACTCAGGGACAGACAGAATTGTTACTGAGTGCCAGAGAATTGTTACTCAGGGACAGACAGAATTGTTACGGAGTGCCAGAGAATTGTTACTCAGGGACAGACAGAATTGTTACTGAGTGCCAGAGAATTGTTACTTAGGGCCACAGAAACTTTAATTAGGGCCACAGAATTTTTACTCAGGGACAGACAGAATTGTTACTGAGTGCCAGAGAATTGTTACTCAGGGACAGACAGAATTGTTACGGAGTGCCAGAGAATTGTTACTCAGGGCCACAGAAACTTTACTTAGGGCCACAGAATTTTTACTCAGGGACAGACAGAATTGTTACTGAGTGCCAGAGAATTGTTACTCAGGGACAGACAGAATTGTTACGGAGTGCCAGAGAATTGTTACTCAAGGCCACAGAAACTTTACTTAGGGCCACAGAATTTTTACTCAGGGACAGACAGAATTGTTACTGAGTGCCAGAGAATTGTTACTCAGGGACAGACAGAATTGTTACTGAGTGCCAGATAATTGTTACTCAGGGCCCCAGAAACTTTACTTAGGGCCACAGAATTTTTACTCAGGGACAGACAGAATTGTTACTGAGTGCCAGAGAATTGTTACTCGGACAGACAGAATTGTTACTGAGTGCCAGAGAATTGTTACTTAGGGCCACAGAAACTTTACTTAGGGCCACAGAATTGTTACTTGCACAGACACAGAATTGTTACTCGCACAGACACAGAACTGTTACTGAGGGCCACAGAAACTTTACTTAGGGCCACAGAATTGTTACTCGCACAGACACAGAATTGTTACTCGCACAGACACAGAACTGTTACTGAGGGCCACAGAACTGTTACTTAGGGCCACAGAATTGTTACTCGCACAGACACAGAATTGTTACTCAGGGCCACAGATCTGTTACTTAGGGACAAAGAAACGCTAGTTAGGGCCACAGAATTCATACTCAGGGACAGACAGAATTGTTACGGAGTGCCAGAGAATTGTTACTCAGGGCCACAGAAACTTTACTTAGGGCCACAGAATTTTTACTCAGGGACAGACAGAATTGTTACTGAGTGCCAGAGAATTGTTACTCAGGGACAGACAGAATTGTTACGGAGTGCCAGAGAATTGTTACTCAGGGACAGACAGAATTGTTACTGAGTGCCAGAGAATTGTTACTTAGGGCCACAGAAACTTTAATTAGGGCCACAGAATTTTTACTCAGGGACAGACAGAATTGTTACTGAGTGCCAGAGAATTGTTACTCAGGGACAGACAGAATTGTTACGGAGTGCCAGAGAATTGTTACTCAGGGCCACAGAAACTTTACTTAGGGCCACAGAATTTTTACTCAGGGACAGACAGAATTGTTACTGAGTGCCAGAGAATTGTTACTCAGGGACAGACAGAATTGTTACGGAGTGCCAGAGAATTGTTACTCAGGGCCACAGAAACTTTAATTAGGGCCACAGAATTTTTACTCAGGGACAGACAGAATTGTTACTGAGTGCCAGAGAATTGTTACTCAGGGACAGACAGAATTGTTACGGAGTGCCAGAGAATTGTTACTCACGGCCACAGAAACTTTACTTAGGGCCACAGAATTTTTACTCAGGGACAGACAGAATTGTTACTGAGTGCCAGAGAATTGTTACTCAGGGACAGACAGAATTGTTACTGAGTGCCAGATAATTGTTACTTAGGGCCACAGAAACGTTATTAGGGCCACAGAATTGTTACTCAGGGACAGACAGAATTGTTACTGAGTGCCAGAGAATTGTTACTTAGGGCCACAGAAACTTTAGTTAGGGCCACAGAATTGTTACTCAGGGACAGACACAGAATTGTTACTGAGGGCCACAGAACTGTTACTTAGGGCCACAGAATTGTTACTCGCACAGACACAGAATTGTTACTCAGGGACACAGAATTGTTACTCAGGGACACATAATCGTTTAATTAAAGAGTATGTCAGACAACATGCAGAGGAGTGGCAGAGGAGGCAATGTTTTAGGAGCGAGCAGACGTGGCAGCAGAGGAAGGGGTCGAGGCAGCACTATTCGCAGCCAGAGTCCAGTGCTCCCGGTGTCATCCAGCGGTCGTGTCTCCACCGACAACCCTGCCGTCATCGATTGGTTGGCTCGGTCGTCTTCCTCTTCCCAGGTCACCTCTGACACCTACAGCCAACGGTCGGTGGGTACGTCAGACACAACCGTTAGCTGGCATGGCCCGGGACCTAGCCCACTGAAATCACGTGTCCTCTACCTGCCCCTGTCCTTTGGTGTTCCCTCACCAAGCGAAGTATCGCATGCTGTGGGCTCAGCCCCACTGTACAGTGAGGAAGAGCTAACAGAGGGCGGTCAGGAACGGGGGGAGACATCCGCCTTTTCAGCAGCTAGGCGAAGAAGTAGTGGCGAGGAGAGTGGCCCGGTAGCCGGTCTAGAGACAGGTCTGTCTCCTGACCCAGACGCAGCCGAGGGGGCTAGTAGTGAGGCGGAGACCCTACTTGATGATGAGGAGGTTGATCGCACTTGGCAGCCTCGTCGTCATCAGGCAATTTCTTCCGCATCATCAGGAGAAGAGGGTGGCAGCTTGGCAGTGAGCGAAACAGTCGGTGGGTTGCCCAGGAGACAGCAGCAGGGTCGCAGCAGTGTCAGTGGAAGCAGTGTCAGTGGAGCCAAACGGCCACGGAGTAGAGCACCAGCTCCACTGCAGCCTACCACCACGGCCAGTAGTGGTGCCGGTGTGCACGGAGGAAGCAGCAGTCAGCCAGTGAGGAGTATCGGGGGCAAAGTTTCCTACTCGGCGGTGTGGCAATTTTTCGTCAAGCCGCCCGAGGAAGTAAACGTAGCCGTATGTCGACTATGTGGCCAGAAAGTCAAGCGTGGCCAGGGGGCCCATGTTGGGACTATTTGGGCCATGTTGGGACAATGGGAGACCTCCCATTGCTGCTGTCTCCATCGCCACACTCTGCCATGTGCCACTTTCAGGTCTCCTCACACACTGCTGGTGTGTTCAGTTTTTTGACATAGGGTGCTGGCAGATTACGGGCCTCCCATAGCTGCTGTCAGGCCCCTAATCTGCCATAGGCCCCTATATACCGCCTCCTCATGCTGCTGCCAGGTCCAGAGTCTCTCATGGGTCCCTGTACGGCCTCCCATTGCTGCTGTCTCCATCGCCACACTCTGCCATGTGCCACTTTCAGGTCTCCTCACACACTGCTGGTGTGTTGAATTTTTTGACATAGGGTGCTGGCAGATTACGGGCCTCCCATAGCTGCTGCCAGGCCCCTAATCTGCCATGGGCCCCTATATACCGCCTCCTCATGCTGCTGCCAGGTCCACAGTGTCTCATGCCATGTGCCACTTTCAGGTCTCCTCACACACTGCTGGTGTGTTGAATTTTTTGACATAGGGTGCTGGCAGATTATGGGCCTCCTATAGCTGCTGCCAGGCCCCTAATCTGCCATAGGCCCCTATATACCGCCTCCTCATGCTGCTGCCAGGTCCAGAGTCTGTCATGGGTCCCTGTACGGCCTCCCATTGCTGCTGTCTCCATCGCCACACTCTGCCATGTGCCACTTTCAGGTCTCCTCACACACTGCTGGTGTGTAGAATTTTTTGACATAGGGTGCTGGCAGATTACGGGCCTCCCATAGCTGCTGCCAGGCCAATAATCTGCCATGGGCCCCTATATACCGCCTCCTCATGCTGCTGCCAGGTCCAGAGTCTCTCATGGGTCCCTGTACGGCCTCCCATTGCTGCTGTCTCCATCGCCACACTCTGCCATGTGCCACTTTCAGGTCTCCTCACACACTGCTGGTGTGTAGAATTTTTTGACATAGGGTGTTGGCAGATTACGGGCCTCCCATTGCTGCTGCCAGGCCCCTAATCTGCCATGGGCCCCTATATACCGCCTCCTCATGCTGCTGCCAGGTCCAGAGTCTGTCATGGGTCCCTGTACGGCCTCCCATTGCTGCTGTCTCCATCGCCACACTCTGCCATGTGCCACTTTCAGGTCTCCTCACACACTGCTGGTGTGTTCAGTTTTTTGACATAGGGTGCTGGCAGATTACGGGCCTCCCATAGCTGCTGCCAGGCCCCTAATCTGCCATAGGCCCCTATATACCGCCTCCTCATGCTGCTGCCAGGTCCAGAGTCTCTCATGGGTCCCTGTACGGCCTCCCATTGCTGCTGTCTCCATCGCCACACTCTGCCATGTGCCACTTTCAGGTCTCCTCACACACTGCTGGTGTGTTGAATTTTTTGACATAGGGTGCTGGCAGATTACGGGCCTCCCATAGCTGCTGCCAGGCCCCTAATCTGCCATGGGCCCCTATATACCGCCTCCTCATGCTGCTGCCAGGTCCACAGTGTCTCATGCCATGTGCCACTTTCAGGTCTCCTCACACTGCTGGTGTGTTGAATTTTTTGACATAGGGTGCTGGCAGATTATGGGCCTCCTATAGCTGCTGCCAGGCCCCTAATCTGCCATAGGCCCCTATATACCGCCTCCTCATGCTGATGCCAGGTCCAGAGTCTGTCATGGGTCCCTGTACGGCCTCCCATTGCTGCTGTCTCCATCGCCACACTCTGCCATGTGCCACTTTCAGGTCTCCTCACACACTGCTGGTGTGTTCAGTTTTTTAAAATAGGGTGCTGGCAGATTACGGGCCTCCCATAGCTGCTGCCAGGCCCCTAATCTGCCATAGGCCCCTATATACCGCCTCCTCATGCTGCTGCCAGGTCCAGAGTCTCTCATGGGTCCCTGTACGGCCTCCCATTGCTGCTGTCTCCATCGCCACACTCTGCCATGTGCCACTTTCAGGTCTCCTCACACACTGCTGGTGTGTTCAGTTTTTTGACATAGGGTGCTGGCAGATTACGGGCCTCCCATAGCTGCTGCCAGGCCCCTAATCTGCCATAGGCCCCTATATACCGCCTCCTCATGCTGCTGCCAGGTCCAGAGTCTCTCATGGGTCCCTGTACGGCCTCCCATTGCTGCTGTCTCCATCGCCACACTCTGCCATGTGCCACTTTCAGGTCTCCTCACACACGGCTGGTGTGTTCAGTTTTTTGACATAGGGTGCTGGCAGATTACGGGCCTCCCATAGCTGCTGCCAGGCCCCTAATCTGCCATAGGCCCCTATATACCGCCTCCTCATGCTGCTGCCAGGTCCAGAGTCTGTCATGGGTTCCTGTACGGCCTCCCATTGCTGCTGTCTCCATCGCCACACTCTGCCATGTGCCACTTTCAGGTCTCCTCACACACTGCTGGTGTGTTCAGTTTTTTGACATAGGGTGCTGGCAGATTACGGGCCTCCCATAGCTGCTGCCAGGCCCCTAATCTGCCATAGGCCCCTATATACCGCCTCCTCATGCTGCTGCCAAGTCCAGAGTCTGTCATGGGTCCCTGTACGGCCTCCCATTGCTGCTGTCTCCATCGCCACACTCTGCCATGTGCCACTTTCAGGTCTCCTCACACACTGCTGGTGTGTAGAATTTTTTGACATAGGGTGCTGGCAGATTACGGGCCTCCCATAGCTGCTGCCAGGCCCCTAATCTGCCATGGGCCCCTATATACCGCCTCCTCATGCTGCTGCCAGGTCCAGAGTCTCTCATGGGTCCCTGTACGGCCTCCCATTGCTGCTGTCTCCATCGCCACACTCTGCCATGTGCCACTTTCAGGTCTCCTCACACACTGCTGGTGTGTAGAATTTTTTGACATAGGGTGCTGGCAGATTACGGGCCTCCCATAGCTGCTGCCAGGCCCCTAATCTGCCATAGGCCCCTATATACCGCCTCCTCATGCTGCTGCCAGGTCCAGAGTCTCTCATGGGTCCCTGTACGGCCTCCCATTGCTGCTGTCTCCATCGCCACACTCTGCCATGTGCCACTTTCAGGTCTCCTCACACACTGCTGGTGTGTAGAATTTTTTGACATAGGGTGCTGGCAGATTACGGGCCTCCCATAGCTGCTGCCAGGCCCCTAATCTGCCATGGGCCCCTATATACCGCCTCCTCATGCTGCTGCCAGGTCCAGAGTCTCTCATGGGTCCCTGTACGGCCTCCCATTGCTGCTGTCTCCATCGCCACACTCTGCCATGTGCCACTTTCAGGTCTCCTCACACACTGCTGGTGTGTAGAATTTTTTGACATAGGGTGCTGGCAGATTACGGGCCTCCCATAGCTGCTGCCAGGCCCCTAATCTGCCATGGGCCCCTATATACCGCCTCCTCATGCTGCTGCCAGGTCCAGAGTCTCTCATGGGTCCCTGTACGGCCTCCCATTGCTGCTGTCTCCATCGCCACACTCTGCCATGTGCCACTTTCAGGTCTCCTCACACACTGCTGGTGTGTAGAATTTTTTGACATAGGGTGTTGGCAGATTACGGGCCTCCCATTGCTGCTGCCAGGCCCCTAATCTGCCATGGGCCCCTATATACCGCCTCCTCATGCTGCTGCCAGGTCCAGAGTCTGTCATGGGTCCCTGTACGGCCTCCCATTGCTGCTGTCTCCATCGCCACACTCTGCCATGTGCCACTTTCAGGTCTCCTCACACACTGCTGGTGTGTTCAGTTTTTTGACATAGGGTGCTGGCAGATTACGGGCCTCCCATAGCTGCTGCCAGGCCCCTAATCTGCCATAGGCCCCTATATACCGCCTCCTCATGCTGCTGCCAGGTCCAGAGTCTCTCATGGGTCCCTGTACGGCCTCCCATTGCTGCTGTCTCCATCGCCACACTCTGCCATGTGCCACTTTCAGGTCTCCTCACACACTGCTGGTGTGTTGAATTTTTTGACATAGGGTGCTGGCAGATTACGGGCCTCCCATAGCTGCTGCCAGGCCCCTAATCTGCCATGGGCCCCTATATACCGCCTCCTCATGCTGCTGCCAGGTCCACAGTGTCTCATGCCATGTGCCACTTTCAGGTCTCCTCACACTGCTGGTGTGTTGAATTTTTTGACATAGGGTGCTGGCAGATTATGGGCCTCCTATAGCTGCTGCCAGGCCCCTAATCTGCCATAGGCCCCTATATACCGCCTCCTCATGCTGATGCCAGGTCCAGAGTCTGTCATGGGTCCCTGTACGGCCTCCCATTGCTGCTGTCTCCATCGCCACACTCTGCCATGTGCCACTTTCAGGTCTCCTCACACACTGCTGGTGTGTTCAGTTTTTTGACATAGGGTGCTGGCAGATTACGGGCCTCCCATAGCTGCTGCCAGGCCCCTAATCTGCCATAGGCCCCTATATACCGCCTCCTCATGCTGCTGCCAGGTCCAGAGTCTCTCATGGGTCCCTGTACGGCCTCCCATTGCTGCTGTCTCCATCGCCACACTCTGCCATGTGCCACTTTCAGGTCTCCTCACACACTGCTGGTGTGTTCAGTTTTTTGACATAGGGTGCTGGCAGATTACGGGCCTCCCATAGCTGCTGCCAGGCCCCTAATCTGCCATAGGCCCCTATATACCGCCTCCTCATGCTGCTGCCAGGTCCAGAGTCTCTCATGGGTCCCTGTACGGCCTCCCATTGCTGCTGTCTCCATCGCCACACTCTGCCATGTGCCACTTTCAGGTCTCCTCACACACTGCTGGTGTGTTCAGTTTTTTGACATAGGGTGCTGGCAGATTACGGGCCTCCCATAGCTGCTGCCAGGCCCCTAATCTGCCATAGGCCCCTATATACCGCCTCCTCATGCTGCTGCCAGGTCCAGAGTCTCTCATGGGTTCCTGTACGGCCTCCCATTGCTGCTGTCTCCATCGCCACACTCTGCCATGTGCCACTTTCAGGTCTCCTCACACACTGCTGGTGTGTTCAGTTTTTTGACATAGGGTGCTGGCAGATTACGGGCCTCCCATAGCTGCTGCCAGGCCCCTAATCTGCCATAGGCCCCTATATACCGCCTCCTCATGCTGCTGCCAAGTCCAGAGTCTGTCATGGGTCCCTGTACGGCCTCCCATTGCTGCTGTCTCCATCGCCACACTCTGCCATGTGCCACTTTCAGGTCTCCTCACACACTGCTGGTGTGTAGAATTTTTTGACATAGGGTGCTGGCAGATTACGGGCCTCCCATAGCTGCTGCCAGGCCCCTAATCTGCCATGGGCCCCTATATACCGCCTCCTCATGCTGCTGCCAGGTCCAGAGTCTCTCATGGGTCCCTGTACGGCCTCCCATTGCTGCTGTCTCCATCGCCACACTCTGCCATGTGCCACTTTCAGGTCTCCTCACACACTGCTGGTGTGTAGAATTTTTTGACATAGGGTGCTGGCAGATTACGGGCCTCCCATAGCTGCTGCCAGGCCCCTAATCTGCCATAGGCCCCTATATACCGCCTCCTCATGCTGCTGCCAGGTCCAGAGTCTCTCATGGGTCCCTGTACGGCCTCCCATTGCTGCTGTCTCCATCGCCACACTCTGCCATGTGCCACTTTCAGGTCTCCTCACACACTGCTGGTGTGTAGAATTTTTTGACATAGGGTGCTGGCAGATTACGGGCCTCCCATAGCTGCTGCCAGGCCCCTAATCTGCCATGGGCCCCTATATACCGCCTCCTCATGCTGCTGCCAGGTCCAGAGTCTCTCATGGGTCCCTGTACGGCCTCCCATTGCTGCTGTCTCCATCGCCACACTCTGCCATGTGCCACTTTCAGGTCTCCTCACACACTGCTGGTGTGTAGAATTTTTTGACATAGGGTGCTGGCAGATTACGGGCCTCCCATAGCTGCTGCCAGGCCCCTAATCTGCCATGGGCCCCTATATACCGCCTCCTCATGCTGCTGCCAGGTCCAGAGTCTCTCATGGGTCCCTGTACGGCCTCCCATTGCTGCTGTCTCCATCGCCACACTCTGCCATGTGCCACTTTCAGGTCTCCTCACACACTGCTGGTGTGTAGAATTTTTTGACATAGGGTGTTGGCAGATTACGGGCCTCCCATTGCTGCTGCCAGGCCCCTAATCTGCCATGGGCCCCTATATACCGCCTCCTCATGCTGCTGCCAGGTCCAGAGTCTGTCATGGGTCCCTGTACGGCCTCCCATTGCTGCTGTCTCCATCGCCACACTCTGCCATGTGCCACTTTCAGGTCTCCTCACACACTGCTGGTGTGTAGAATTTTTTGACATAGGGTGCTGGCAGATTACGGGCCTCCCATAGCTGCTGCCAGGCCCCTAATCTGCCATAGGCCCCTATATACCGCCTCCTCATGCTGCTGCCAGGTCCAGAGTCTCTCATGGGTCCCTGTATGGCCTCCCATTGCTGCTGTCTCCATCGCCACACTCTGCCATGTGCCACTTTCAGGTCTCCTCACACACTGCTGGTGTGTAGAATTTTTTGACATAGGGTGCTGGCAGATTACGGGCCTCCCATAGCTGCTGCCAGGCCCCTAATCTGCCATGGGCCCCTATATACCGCCTCCTCATGCTGCTGCCAGGTCCAGAGTCTCTCATGGGTCCCTGTACGGCCTCCCATTGCTGCTGTCTCCATTGCCACACTCTGCCATGTGCCACTTTCAGGTCTCCTCACACACTGCTGGTGTGTAGAATTTTTTGACATAGGGTGTTGGCAGATTACGGGCCTCCCATTGCTGCTGCCAGGCCCCTAATCTGCCATGGGCCCCTATATACCGCCTCCTCATGCTGCTGCCAGGTCCAGAGTCTCTCATGGGTCCCTGTACGGCCTCCCATTGCTGCTGTCTCCATCGCCACACTCTGCCATGTGCCACTTTCAGGTCTCCTCACACACTGCTGGTGTGTTGAATTTTTTGACATAGGGTGCTGGCAGATTACGGGCCTCCCATAGCTGCTGCCAGGCCCCTAATCTGCCATGGGCCCCTATATACCGCCTCCTCATGCTGCTGCCAGGTCCACAGTGTCTCATGCCATGTGCCACTTTCAGGTCTCCTCACACTTCTGGTGTGTTGAATTTTTTGACATAGGGTGCTGGCAGATTATGGGCCTCCTATAGCTGCTGCCAGGCCCCTAATCTGCCATAGGCCCCTATATACCGCCTCCTCATGCTGCTGCCAGGTCCAGAGTCTCTCATGGGTCCCTGTATGGCCTCCCATTGCTGCTGTCTCCATCGCCACACTCTGCCATGTGCCACTTTCAGGTCTCCTCACACACTGCTGGTGTGTAGAATTTTTTGACATAGGGTGCTGGCAGATTACGGGCCTCCCATAGCTGCTGCCAGGCCCCTAATCTGCCATGGGCCCCTATATACCGCCTCCTCATGCTGCTGCCAGGTCCAGAGTCTCTCATGGGTCCCTGTACTGCCTCCCATTGCTGCTGTCTCCATCGCCACACTCTGCCATGTGCCACTTTCAGGTCTCCTCACACACTGCTGGTGTGTAGAATTTTTTGACATAGGGTGCTGGCAGATTATGGGGCTCCCATAGCTGCTGCCAGGCCCCTAATCTGCCATAGGCCCCTATATACCGCCTCCTCATGCTGCTGCCAGGTCCAGAGTCTCTCATGGGTCCCTGTACGGCCTCCCATTGCTGCTGTCTCCATCGCCACACTCTGCCATGTGCCACTTTCAGGTCTCCTCACACACTGCTGGTGTGTAGAATTTTTTGACATAGGGTGCTGGCAGATTACGGGTCTCCCATAGCTGCTGCCAGGCCCCTAATCTGCCATGGGCCCCTATATACCGCCTCCTCATGCTGCTGCCAGGTCCAGAGTCTCTCATGGGTCCCTGTACGGCCTCCCATTGCTGCTGTCTCCATCGCCACACTCTGCCATGTGCCACTTTCAGGTCTCCTCACACACTGCTGGTGTGTAGAATTTTTTGACATAGGGTGCTGGCAGATTACGGGCCTCCCATAGCTGCTGCCAGGCCCCTAATCTGCCATGGGCCCCTATATACCGCCTCCTCATGCTGCTGCCAGGTCCACAGTGTCTCATGCCATGTGCCACTTTCAGGTCTCCTCACACTGCAGGTGTGTTGAATTTTTTGACATAGGGTGCTGGCAGATTATGGGCCTCCTATAGCTGCTGCCAGGCCCCTATTCTGCCATAGGCCCCTATATACCGCCTCCTCATGCTGCTGCCAGGTCCAGAGTCTGTCATGGGTCCCTGTACGGCCTCCCATTGCTGCTGTCTCCATCGCCACACTCTGCCATGTGCCACTTTCAGGTCTCCTCACACACTGCTGGTGTGTTCAGTTTTTTGACATAGGGTGCTGGCAGATTACGGGCCTCCCATAGCTGCTGCCAGGCCCCTAATCTGCCATAGGCCCCTATATACCGCCTCCTCATGCTGCTGCCAGGTCCAGAGTCTCTCATGGGTCCCTGTACGGCCTCCCATTGCTGCTGTCTCCATCGCCACACTCTGCCATGTGCCACTTTCAGGTCTCCTCACACACTGCTGGTGTGTAGAATTTTTTGACATAGGGTGCTGGCAGATTACGGGCCTCCCATAGCTGCTGCCAGGCCCCTAATCTGCCATAGGCCCCTATATACCGCCTCCTCATGCTGCTGCCAGGTCCAGAGTCTCTCATGGGTCCCTGTACGGCCTCCCATTGCTGCTGTCTCCATCGCCACACTCTGCCATGTGCCACTTTCAGGTCTCCTCACACACTGCTGGTGTGTTCAGTTTTTTGACATAGGGTGCTGGCAGATTACGGGCCTCCCATAGCTGCTGCCAGGCCCCTAATCTGCCATGGGCCCCTATATACCGCCTCCTCATGCTGCTGCCAGGTCCACAGTGTCTCATGCCATGTGCCACTTTCAGGTCTCCTCACACTGCTGGTGTGTTGAATTTTTTGACATAGGGTGCTGGCAGATTATGGGCCTCCTATAGCTGCTGCCAGGCCCCTAATCTGCCATAGGCCCCTATATACCGCCTCCTCATGCTGCTGCCAGGTCCAGAGTCTGTCATGGGTCCCTGTACGGCCTCCCATTGCTGCTGTCTCTATCGCCACACACTGCCATGTGCCACTTTCAGGTCTCCTCACACACTGCTGGTGTGTTCAGTTTTTTGACATAGGGTGCTGGCAGATTACGGGCCTCCCATAGCTGCTGCCAGGCCCCTAATCTGCCATAGGCCCCTATATACCGCCTCCTCATGCTGCTGCCAGGTCCAGAGTCTCTCATGGGTCCCTGTACGGCCTCCCATTGCTGCTGTCTCCATCGCCACACTCTGCCATGTGCCACTTTCAGGTCTCCTCACACACTGCTGGTGTGTTCAGTTTTTTGACATAGGGTGCTGGCAGATTACGGGCCTCCCATAGCTGCTGCCAGGCCCCTAATCTGCCATAGGCCCCTATATACCGCCTCCTCATGCTGCTGCCAGGTCCAGAGTCTGTCATGGGTCCCTGTACGGCCTCCCATTGCTGCTGTCTCCATCGCCACACTCTGCCATGTGCCACTTTCAGGTCTCCTCACACACTGCTGGTGTGTAGAATTTTTTGACATAGGGTGCTGGCAGATTACGGGCCTCCCATAGCTGCTGCCAGGCCCCTAATCTGCCATGGGCCCCTATATACCGCCTCCTCATGCTGCTGCCAGGTCCAGAGTCTCTCATGGGTCCCTGTACGGCCTCCCATTGCTGCTGTCTCCATCGCCACACTCTGCCATGTGCCACTTTCAGGTCTCCTCACACACTGCTGGTGTGTTCAGTTTTTTGACATAGGGTGCTGGCAGATTTCGGGCCTCCCATAGCTGCTGCCAGGCCCCTAATCTGCCATAGGCCCCTATATACCGCCTCCTCATGCTGCTGCCAGGTCCAGAGTCTGTCATGGGTCCCTGTACGGCCTCCCATTGCTGCTGTCTCCATCGCCACACTCTGCCATGTGCCACTTTCAGGTCTCCTCACACTGCTGGTGTGTAGAATTTTTTGACATAGGGTGCTGGCAGATTACGGGCCTCCCATTGCTGCTGCCAGGCCCCTAATCTGCCATGGGCCCCTATACCGCCTCCTCATGCTGCTGCCAAGTCCAGAGTGTGTCATGGGTCCCTGTACGGCCTCCCATTGCTGCTGTCTCCATAGCCACACTCTGCCATGTGCCACTTTCAGGTCTCCTCACTCTGCTGGTGTGTTGAATTTTTTGACATAGGGTGCTGGCAGATTACGGGCCTCCCATTGCTGCTGCCAGGCACGTAATCTGCCATGGGCCCCCGTACCGACTCCTCATGCTGTGACGTTGCAACAAGGTGGAATTCAACCCTACATATGTTAGACCGCCTTTACGAACAGCGAAAGGCCATCACCGATTTCCTGATGTTAAAAGCGGATAAAGGTACTCCCTGTGTAACTTAGATGTCAGCCATTGGCAGCTCATGCGTGACACCTGCGCTTGCTCAGGCCCTTTGAGGAGGCCACGCTATTCGTGAGTCGCCAGGACTATGGGATGAACGACGTCATTCCTCTGTTGCACGTCCTGGAACAAATGCTGTTAACAATGGCTGGTCAGGGTGCGGTAGACGTGGCGCACAGATCTCAACGCCACATGACCCCTGTGGGGGCAGGACAGGAGGAAGAGGAGGAGGTAGAGGAGGACATTGGTGCTCAGGAATTATTGAGTGAAATGGGTGGTTTTTCCACTCAGCGGACAGGAGTGGAGGAGCAGGAGCATCTGGTAGAGGAGGAGGAGGAGGAGACAGAGGACCCAGACGCACCGTGGCAGTATGCTGTGGAGATGGAGGCAGGGAGTCCCTCGCATTCCTTGGCACAAATGGCCCATAGCATGCTCGCTTGCTTGCGTAGCGACAGCCGAATAATAACCATCAGACAGAGGGATGACTTTTGGCTGTCCACCTTGTTGGACCCTCGCTACCGTTCCAAAATGGTGGCCTTTTTCACACCTGCTGAGAGGGAGGCCAAAATAACGTACTATAAAAACCACCTATGTAGTCAGCTGGTCTCTGCCTGTCTGCGCCAACGTCCATCCTCAGACACTGTGGGCCCTGTGCGCTCGCGTTCCGCTGCCATGGCAGCAGGGGAGGGGTGGGGTGGTAGGAGCAGTGGCAGCTCCACCAGCAGCGGCTGCCTCAGTCTGCAGTCGATGATGAGTAGCTTTCTTCACCAGCGCAGTGAGGAAACTACTAACCAGCCGCAGCAGCAGCAGCAGCAGCAGCATCAGGTGGACCTGGAGCAGGACCTCAAACAACAGGCTTAGGCCTACTTGGACAGCACCCTGCCAACCGAGGTAGACAATCCCCTTGACTACTGGGCAACGAAACTTGACCTTTGGCCCCAACTAGCTGAATTTGCCCTTGAAAGGCTGTCATGCCCGGCCAGTAGCGTGGCATCGGAGCGCGTGTTTAGTGCGGCAGGAGGTATTGCAACTCCGCGGAGGACACGACTGTCCACCCAAAGTGTGGAGAGACTGACGTTTGTGAAAATGAATCAGGCGTGGATTAGTCTGGATTTCAAACCACCAGTTCCTGACACAACTGACTAAATCCGCCATGAATCATGCCCCAAACATGTTCCACTTTCAGGTCTCCTCACACTGCTGGTGTGTTCCATTTTTTGTCATAGGGTGCTGGCAGATTACGGGCCTCCCATAGCTGCTGCCAGGCCCCTAATCTGCCATGGGCCCCTATACCGCCTCCTCATGCTGCTGCCAAGTCCAGAGTCTCTCATGGGTCCCTGTACGGCCTCCCATTGCTGCTGTCTCCATCGCCACACTCTGCCATGTGCCACTTTCAGGTCTCCTCACACTGCTGGTGTATTCCATTTTTTGTCATAGGGTGCTGGCAGATTACGGGCCTCCCATAGCTGCTGCCAAGCCCCTAATCTGCCATGGGCCCCTATACCGCCTCCTCATGCTGCTGCCAGGTCCAGAGTCTGTCATGGGTCCCTGTACGGCCTCCCATTGCTGCTGTCTCCATCGCCACACTCTGCCATGTGCCACTTTCAGGTCTCCTCACACTGCTGGTGTGTTCCATTTTTTGTCATAGGGTGCTGGCAGATTACGGGCCTCCCATTGCTGCTGCCAGGCCTGTAATCTGCCATGGGCCCCCGTACCGCCTGGTCACGCTGCTGCTGGGTCCACAGTGTGACATGGGTCCTTGTACCGCCTCCCATTGCTCCCACTGCATGTGCCACTTTCAGGTCTCCTCACACTCCTGCTGGTTTCCATTTTGTCATAGGGTGCTGTATGGCCTCCCATTGCTGCTGCCTCCACCGCCACACTGTGGCTCCACACTCTGGTTTTGGCCCCGTGACTGCCCAAATGAGTGAAGTGTGCGGTGATTCTAAGATCGACGGCACTCATCTGCATGTCATACTGCCTGACAGTATTATTTCTCTTCCCCAGCAGACTCCAAGGGCATTTAAATTAAAGGTACAGTGTTCAGCACTAATATTAAGTCTCTCTGAAGCCTAGAAACACCCTTTTTTAAGTTAAATTCACAGCGAATATATTCGACTCGAATCAAAATTTTTCCACGAATTCGCCGAATCAGTCGAATCGAATTTTTGAATACTTCGCTCATCTCTACTTTTGATATTCAGAGAATAAAGCAAAGGAAGTGCAAAAAGAGATAAATTATTGCCTACTGTACAACGATATTCTACATGTCCCGGACAGATCTTTTGGTACCCCCATGAAAGAATATAAATAATTGGATCAAATAATATGTTAACTAACAGTTTTCTGCAGTATCACACATACTGTATCTTTAATCTTGCAATTAATCAGTCAGCCTGTTTGAATGGAGACTAGTAGTCACTGTGTTGTTTGGTATCATCATTTGTATCACAGTTGAGCAAAGGATGGATCCTGTGAAACCGCACATCTGTGCAGAGCGGCAGGTATTGGAATGAATGGCAGTCTCAGCCTTGTCTCCCGCCTGGCCATGCTTCACTCAACCCCTCAGAGCTTAATCATGGGAATGGAAACTCCTAGCAGAGTGGGCGATTAAATGTATGATCAGCTGCCAACCAGTAGAAAATAAATGTCAAGTGTGCATGGAGCTGGCCTCCGAAATCCACTTGTGAGAAAAACTGCACACATGGATCACTAAAAAAAGATAATAGCCAGTTCCCTGAAAAAGCATCCAAAAACAAATAAAGTGAAAAAATCTAAATAATGTATAAATTAATTTATACATTATTTAGATTTTTTCACTTTATTTGTTTTAATGAGAATTACAATAAATTTTTACTTTATGCATGAGGGATTTATGAATGTCTGCATTCTTTCATCTTTTGCATCTTTGGCTATACTTTGAGTGTTTTTAGTATTTTTGGATGCTTTTTCAGGGAACTGCTTGCTTTGTAGACTGAGTGGCACATATTTTCCATTACCAGTTTACCGTGTGTACCACAGTACTACACTGAACATGGATTAGAGAAAGAAAAGAAGGGAATTGTCTCAAGAGATCAGAAAAAAATTTGTAGGCTAGAATCATATCTAAGCAGCCATGATGTTCCAGTGGTTTTGAGGTTTAAGGTTCATGGGAATGTAGCTAACCCCTCTGGATGTGGCTGGAAGAGGAAAACCAACCCCAGTTTGAACAGAAGAGTAGCGTGAACAGTAGACAAAGAGCCAAAGAAAACATTTAAAGAGATACAAACTTAACTCCAAGATTAAGGTACTTTAGTATCTGAACTCACCTCTGTTGTTTTTTGAGTGACAATGGGCTTAAAGGAAGAAGACCCAGGAGGAATCCACTGATGAAAAAAAAAACTAAAAGTCTAAATAGAATTTGCTACAAATAATATTGATAAGCCACAATGCTTTTGGAAGAATGTCCTTTAGGTAGACATGACAAAACTAGAGTTTTTGTTTAGCTAGTCACATCAGCTCTTTGTTCACATATGAAAAAATGAAGCGTTCAAACAAAAGAACACTGTATTTACTGTGAAGCATGGAGGTGACTCAGCTATGTTTTGGTGATGCTGTTCTCCTTATATGAGGTTCTGTGGTGCATGAGGTGCAGGGCACAACGAAATCTCAATACTTTCAAGGAATTTTTGTGCAAAACAAACTACCCAGCGTTAAAAAACTTGGCCTCAGTCAAAGATCATGGGTGCTTTAACAGAATAATGACTGAAACCACACAGCTAAAATCACCCAAGAATGGCTAAGGACAAAACAGTGGTCTAGTTTAAGTGCCCTTCTGTGAGCCCTGATCTGAATCCTATTGAACATTGTTAGAGCTCACATTTTTAAAGACATATTGGTGTAAATCTATTGGTTCAGGTTCTTTATTCACCTTTATTTTTTCTAACTTTTTTTGTAACAAGGAGGAAGTAATAATTATTTTACAATTGTAGGCAGGCTGGTAACATGGTAGAAATACAGACAGATGTAGGTATTTACTAAACCATACATATTTGTATCGAAATGTTTACAGCTCCACTTTAAATGTAGACCATAGGATGGCAGAAGCATTAGGTTGATTTGTAATAGAAGCTGTGTGATACCTGGTTTATTAGCATTAACCCTTTCGAGGCGTTTTTGCATTTTTTGCACACTTTTAAAAAAACATTTTAGGCCTTAAGATTACACAAAACCCCCACAACATTATATATTATTTTCTAAAAGCAGACACGCTAGAGAATAAAATATAAGTAGTTATCATTTTTTATGTCACACAATATTACCACAAAGGTCTAGGAAACACAACATTTCAGTAAAAACACACTAAAGTGAATTTTAGGGCAAACAAACATAAACAATTACCAGCATTTTTAGTAAAATATAAACAACGAGGTTGCGCCAAGTAAATAGATACCCAACATGCCAAACCTCAAATTTGTGTGCGCCTATGAAATGGTAAAAAACTTCAGTGCCTTATATTTTCTATAGACAATGCATCAAAAGCCCCTTTAGGTCACCAGCTTAACTTTACTGAGGAGATATTGTGCTAGAATTATTGTTCTCACTTCGTCGTGTGCGGTGATATGTAACATGTGTATCACGATCAACATTTTCACGTGTAGGCTCTCTGTCGTGTGAGTTTCTGTTCGTACATATAGATGTGCAAGTGGAGCCTGGATACAGAGTGCACACAGGAGGGGCACTGGTACCGGGGGGCTTTGAAAGCAATTGGGCTGCAGCCCAGCTGCCCAACTGCTTCTATCTAACAGGCAAAAGTCTGCCTATCAGTTTTATATACAATCCCGGTGGCTGGAGCCACCAGGATTGTGTATAAACCCCCCACTGTCAGGTCCATACAAAATACGGACTTTGTGGCAAAAGGGTTAAAGGATTCTCATAGCAAACTAGACATAGTTTTCCATGAGAACCATAATCACTCTGTCAAGTTAAGAGAAGACAATAAAATTAAATAAAACTGTGAAAAGCAAAATCACATGGGCATTTGCACTCCCAGTTAAATGTAAGGATTATCCAAGATCTCAAAAGTCAGACATATTATAACCTTTTTGGGTGCAGCGATTGCTGGCAAACAGTGACACAGAGCACAGCTGCATTGTTTACAATGCAGCTCTGCTCCCTGTCAGCTCGTAACACACTGATCCTGAGAGAGGAGTTTATCTCTTGGGATCAGTGTGTTCCTGCGAAGTACACACCCCTGCACCCTAGTAAAACACTCCCCTCACACAGTTAACCCTTTCATTGCCTAAAAAAAGTTAACGCCTTCTTCCCCAGTGCCATTAGTACAGTGTCAGTGTTTTTTTGCACTGATCACTGCATTGCTGTCACTGGGGATGTCATTGACCCCAACTCAGTTCCCCCCAGTGTCAAAATGTCCGGCGCAGTTCTGCAGTCCCGCCATAAGTCGCTGATTACTGTCATAAATTGCTGATCACCACCATAAGTCGCTGATCGCGCCATTAGTTAAAAAAAAAAATCCCAGTATCTTTCCCGCAATTTGTAGATGCTATGACTTTCACGTAACCAATTAATTTACACGTATTGGGATTTTTTTTTAGCAAAGCCATGTCGCAGAATACATTTTGGCCAAAATTTATGATGAAATTTGATTTTAAAATTTTTTTACTGGACATTTTTTATAGCAAAAAGTCCAAAATATTGTTTTTTTTCTCAAACTTGTCAGCCTTTTTTTATAGCACAAAAAAAACCGCACAGACAATCAAATACCAATGAAAGAAAGCTCAATTTGTGTGAAAAAAAGGATGTAAATTTAATTTGGGTGCAGTGTTGCATGACTGCGCAATTGTCAGTTAAAGTAACGCGGCAACGTAACACAAACCGCTTCTGTAACCGCTTCCTGACCACCCTATAGCAGGAATACTGCTACAGGGCGGCATGGATGCACGAAATCACACACACATATATATATATATATACATGATTTGCACTCCTGTGGTTTTCACGCCCCTCCCAGATAGCGTCAGATTGCCCGTCAGTACACCAGTCATCACATTTAACCCCTTGATTTTCAGGAACACGCTCATGTGCAATAAACCTCCATTGCTAGTATAGTGTCTGAATGGATCAATATCTTTGATCAGATCAGCACTATACCAGCGTTAACATTAGTATAGCATCCCCAAAAATGCAGTGTTAGCAGGATCAGCCCCTACGCTTACCCCCCTCCTCCCCCAGCAAAACCACAGTGTTCGCAGAATCAGGCCTGATCTCTGTTAGCACTTGCCGGTAAATTTTGATGACTCTCATATGCAGTAGAGTGCCAGTACTAGTGCATTGCTACCTTTTGGTGAACTGGCGAGCAACAGCGGTCTAGTACATCTTGGTCTTTCACATACCTTCTTGATTTTTGGAGCTGTTTTTCACGGAATATCTGTATACGTTGATTGTGGATCAAAGCAATTTATCACAGCCAACCAAAATTCAAACCTTGCCAGACCAGTCGCATGGAAACTCATTACGGTTTCCAAATTTACATTTTTTTGGGCCTAACCCTCAACATGGGCATTACTAAAATAAATGAATTAAGGTTGTATTGGTCCGCAGACCCGATTCATCATATGACCGTGTTCTCTGCTGCCATGGCCAGGCATAGATAAGAGACTATAATGTTTTTTATGCATTTCAACGACAATACACTCTGTCATCCTCGGGGTGACCCTGAATTTGACCGGCTCCACAAAATTCAGCCCCTCGCAAATCATCTTAACCAAAAATTTGCAGATGTCTATACTCCCCAGCAAAAAATCTGCGTTGATGAGTCCCTGATTAATTTTTCTGGCCGCCTTACATTCAAACAATTTCTCCCCAGCAAGCGTGCCAGATATGGGGTCAAGATGTAGAAGACCTGTTTGAGGACAACAGGCTATACTTATAAGTTTCAGATTTACGAGGGAATAGTCACGTGGAGCCCCCGGATGCCCAGACTACAATGGGAGCAGTGACAAGATAGTTTAGGACTTGGTGTCATCCTTTTTCCATATGGGGTACCACTTATATGTGGACAATTTTTATTCAAGCACGCCACTATTTAGACATTTGTACAATCTTGGAACTGGCGCATGTGGCAAAGTGTGACCTAATGTGTGCCCACCATTAGAAGTGGGTGGATGCAGGGCGGTATATTCTAATGGTGGGCATACCACACACTTTTTCTGGCAGAGATTTCTTCTCTTTTTTTCATTCAGTCCACAGGCTACATACAAAAAAAAAAGAACATAGCATATACACCCAACAAGGACCAGTGATGTACTGGTATATCACTGGACTTTGAATGGTTATACCAGGATGATGCCTACAGCTGCAGGCATCATCCTGGTATCGTTTTTTTCAGCCAGCGATCGGATTTCATGTTAATGCATTCCTATTGGCTAATTAGCTGCAGGATTGCTTTTACAAGCAGCGGGGTATGATGCCCCCTCCCCCACTGCCTTCCACGGCCTTCTCGGGCAGTCCCGTGCCATCAGGGGAACCTGAGAATGCAGCCAGTGTTTCTGTCAGCTGACCATAGAGCTGATTGGAGACCAGAGTGGTGCCAATTATCTCTATAGTCTAAGAATTCAGAAGCTACAAGCATTTCATCACTTCAGTTTCGCAGGATATAAACAGCGCCATTTGTAAATTGGGAAAGCCTTTCATCACACCGATTTTGGTTTGAATAGATAATGTAAGGGCAGAGGCGATATCTAGAGCTTGACAGACCCAGATTTCTCAAAAAAGAATATATTACAATGCCCATTGAAGTTATAGGGGATATTTGCATTCCCTGTGATAGCATTAATAGTGATAAAAAAAAATGAAAGGTACAGTGCAAAAATAATAAAAAAAATCTATATAACTTAAAAAAAAAATAAACTTTTACCCATTGAAGTTATAGGGGATATTTGCATTCCCTGTGATAGCATTAATAGTGATAAAAAAAAATGAAAGGTACAGTGCAAAAATAATAAAAAAAATCTATATAACTTAAAAAAAAAAAAACTCGCCCCTCCCATGCGCGCACACCTGTGTGCACAAGCGTTGACCCTGTGTCTGTATGTAAACAGTGGTTGCACCATACATGTGAGGTATCGCCGTGATCGTCAGATCAAGGGCAGTAATTCTAACACTAAACCTCCTCTGTAAATATAAAATTGTAGCTTTTAAAGGCTTTTAAATTGTTGCCTATGGATATTAAAAATGTATGCAGTTTGTTGCCATTGCACGGGGCATGTGCAGTTTTAAAGCATGTCATGTTTGGTATCTATTTACTCGGTATACCATCATCTTTTATATCTTAAGAAATAATTGGCCAATATATTGTGTTTTTGTGAATTAAAAGTAAAAAAAGTGTATTTTAACCATTTCAATACCGGGCAATTTTACACCTTCCTGCCCAGGCCATTTTTCACGTTTCAGCGCTCTCACACTTTGAATGACAATTGCGCGGTCATACAACATTGTACCCAAACTAAAATTTTATCATTTTCTTCACACAACTAGATATTTCTTTTGGTGGTATTTAATCACCACTGGGGTTTTTATTTTTTGCTAAATTAACAAAAAAAAAAAAATTTGAAAAAAAAACACGTTTTTCTTTGTTTCTGTTCTAAAAGTTTCAAATAAATAATTGTACTTCATAAATTTAGGCCGAGATGTATTCTGCTACATGTCTTTGGTGAAAATAACCCAAATTAGGATGTATTATTTAGTTTGTAGGAAAGTTATAGAGTTCACAAACTATGGTATATGTCTGAATATTGATCAATCCTGAAGTACTGACAGCCAATCTAATTTCTTGAGGTCCAAGAATGTCAGAATAGTACAGAAATCCCCAAATGACCCCTTTTTGCAGAGTAGACAGTCCGACGTACTTCATAAGAGGCATGGCGAGTTTTTTGAAGTTGTATTTTTTTTGTCATAATTTTTCGGAAAATGAAAAAATTATTTTCACTATTTTTTTTTTACATACTGTTACCAGTGCAGTACAGCATCATCATATAACTGGCATGGCGGTGAACAGGGACACTGACTGGTGACAGTATGAAAAAAAAAATGTATATATATATATTTTTTTTATTATTTTTAATTTTTTATTACATTTTTTTTACTATGACCAAAGTAGTACAATGTTACCATAGTAACATTGTACTACTTTGGGGAAGTGATCAGTATTTTTTTTTTTTTTTACACAATTTGCTTATAGCAAAGAATTACTTTGCTATAAGCAAGCATTTACCTGAATGAAATCGATTCATTCAGGTTTTTTTTTTTTGTGCTTAGCTGTGATTTGGTCACAGCTAATCACATGACATGTGCATGTGATTAGCTGTGACCATTCACAGCTAGACACTAGTATACAATGGATGGCATGAATGAAGCCATCCATTGTATACAACTGTCATGTGACCTGCTGTGATTGGTCACAGCAGGTCACATGGTACCAGCAAAGGGGGCCGGTACTCAGATCTGTCATCGGCCGTGTCCGAGGTACACGGCCGGTGACAGATCGCGCCGCTGCGCGGCTCTGCATTAGCGCAAACTGCGCATGTGTGGGAGCACGCCAAATGGCGTGCACCCGGAATGCCGAAGCACTTTTGAAGCCGCCAAATGGCCATTGGCCAGGTGGCTAATGGTTAAAAAAAAAATTGCTTTTGAAAAATCGCTGCGCGAGTACTATGTGCCATAAAAAATTGTAGTACCCACCATTTTATTCACTAGGATGTCTGCTTTAAAAAAATATATAATATTTGGGGGGTTAAATTCATTTCCTAGCAAACATTACAGATTTTTTTATATGAACAAAAAGTGTCAGAAAAGGCTTGATCTTCAGGTGGTTAGAAGAGTGAGTAATGTTTGGCATAAACGTCTAATGCTGGGCATAAAATACCCCCACCCCCCAAAACGACCCCTTTTTGGAAAGTAGACACCCAAACAATTTGCTGAGAGGCATGTTGAATCAATAGAAGAATTTATTCTTTTACCACAAGTTTTTGGAAAATTACATTATTTTTTTTTACACAAAATTGTCACTTAAATGATTTACTGCTCACACATGTCATGGGTATATATGGAATTACTCCCCAAAATACATTCTGCTACTTCTCCCGAGTATGGTGGCACCACATGTGAGAGAGACTTTTGGCAGTCTAGCCGAGCACAGGACCCCAAAATCCAATAAGCACCTTCAGGCTTTTAAAGGACTTTATTTCCTCATTACACTTCCTGACTACCTATCACAGTTTCGGAGGCTTGAAATGCCAGGATAGCACCTAACACCCCCAAATGACCCCTTTTTGGAAAGTAGACACCCCAAGGAATTTGATAAGAAGCATGGTAAGTAATTTGCAGATCTCATTTGTTGCTACAAGTTTTCGGAAAATGAAGAAAGAAAACAAAAACATATTTTTTCTATTCTTTTTTTATATTTCAAAACCTTGTGAGAAAAAATGAGATCTGCAAAATACTCACCATGCCTCTTTTTAAATTCCTTGGGGTGTCTACTTTCCAGAAAGGGGTCATTTGGCGGGGTTTGGTGCTATCCTGGCATGTCAGGGCCTTCAAAACTGTGATAGGTAGTGAGGAAGTGAAATGAGAAAGTTACGCACCTTAAGGCTTTCAAAGTGGTAATTGGATTTCAGGCTCCTGTATGTGGCTAGGCTCCCAAAAAGTCTCACACATGTGGTATCCCCATACTCGGTAGAAGTAGCAGAATGTATTTTGGGGTGTAAGTCCCCATATACCCATGGCTTGTGCAAGAAATAAATCATTTAAATGACTCAATATGCCTCTCAGCAGATAGCTTAGGATGTCTAATTTCCTAAAAGGGGTAATTTGAGGGTGTTTGTACTATTCTGGTATTTTAGCACCTCGAGAAATGTGATGAGCAGTCAGAAAGTAAAAGCTGTGTAAATTCCATTATCTATACCATAGTTTGTAGACGCTATAACTTTCACACAAAGCAATAAATATACACTTACTGGGATTTTTTTAACCAAAAACATATAGCAGAATACACTTTGGCCTACATTTATGATGAAATTTTAGTTTTTTTGGATATTTTTTATGACTGAAATGAGAAAATATTGTTTTTTTAAAAAAACATTTTTTTCTTCAAATACCACCAAAAGAAAGCTCTATTGTGTGAAAAAAAGGGCATAAATTTCATTTATGTACCGTATTGCATGACCGAGCAATTGTCCGTTAAACTAGCGCAGCACTGTATAGCAAAAAAAGGCGTAAATTGCAGTATCTATACCATAGTTAGTAGACGCTATAACTTTCACACAAAGCAATCAATATACACTTATTGGGATTTTTTTTTTACCAAAAACATGGAGCAGAATACATTTTGGCCTAAATTTATAACTAACTTTGAGTTTACTATATATTTTTTATAGCTGAAAATAAAAAATATTGTTTTTCTTCAAAATTTTCGGTCTTTTTTTGTTTATAGCGTGAAAAATAAAAAGCGCACAGGTGATCAAATACCACCAAAAGAAAGCTCTATTTGTTTGAAAAAAAGGACGTAAATTTTGTTTGGGTGCAGCATTGCATGACTGTGCAATTTTCAGTTGAATTAGTGCAGCGCCGAGTTGCAAAAAGAGGCCTGGTCATTAAGGGGGGTAAATCTTCAGGAGTGCAAGTAGTTAAAATATATCACTTAAAAGAGATGTTAGGGTATGAAATAGCTAGGTCAGGTACATCTAATTCTAGTTTTCTGTGACTTAGGTAATTTACTTCTTGATGTAGATTGAGCCAGTTTAATGCTGGCCAATATATCTGTTAAATTGAAGTACACCTGTTGCTTTGCTCTACCCAGACAAAACACCATCAACTATTTCAAATGTCACTTCAGGCAAAGTCAGGCTCCACATTCCACAATCACATCTAAGGTACTTGCTCTGCTCGTCTTCACCAAAACAATAAGATGCAAAATAATATTATTTTTATTAAAATAGCCAGCAGGAGCATGCTGGCTATTTTAATAAAGGAAGAATATTATTTTGCATCTCGGTGTGAGGTGTTCATGTTGCTGCTAGAGAAAGCTCTGCTAGACAAAGTACTGCTTTTCTTTAAGACCATACAACCTGAAATGCTAATGTATCCTTAGAAACTGCTTTTTTTTCACACAAAATTCATGCAACTTTTACCATAAATGTTATTATTATACAGAGTGCCATAAGTTTGTGTAGCACTTAACAAAATAAAAGAAGACAGTACAGTTACAGTACAGTTCAATAGAGGAGGGTTAGTAGGGCCCTGCTTATGAAAGCTTACAAACTACAGTTATAAAAAAAAGGCTTTAACTGTAAGGGATAAGCTAACGAAGAAAGTAAAAGTACAGTATTTATGTGGAGAAGGGGTAGGTTTCCCCAATATGTTTTCAAGGATCACCTAATAAAGGGGGGGTATCAAATATCAGAGGTAGAGCCTCTGAAGATATGCTAGAAGTGAGCATGAGAGGGGGCTAGAAAGAGTGGAAGCCAGTTGAAGGAATAGGCAGAGAGGGACAGTGGCTATGCAGCTGCTGGTAAAGTGAATAAGTCTGAAAACCACAATTATGATAGATTAAAAGGAGAATAGCCTATGTATAAGTAGGCCAATGAGGAAGGAGTTGCAATGATTGGGGCGATAGATGTCAAGGGTGTGAATTAGAAGCTTTGTGATGTTATTTGTTGAGGAGCAAATTTTGGAAGCGCAACAGAGATTAAGGTAGAAAGATTTGGACAGTGATTGGATGTGAGACTAAAAGGAGAGGTGAAGGTCCAGGACTACACCTAGCACCCTGACCTGAGGGGAAGAGCTGATAGTTGTTCTATTGAACTTTACATAGAAGTTGTTATGGACCACCTGGTGTACTCTAGCAGTCCACAGGACAGGATTCCCCAGGGCGCGGAGTCTAAGCCCCAGTCCACTTGTTCACCAGAGCCCCTGATGGTGGGGATGGGCTTGGAGTGGACAGTGACCAGGTTGTGGCCCCTGAGTACACCCACCTGAGGTAGAGGAATCACCAGAGGTAATCACAGGTAGGGAGCCTGACGTGAAGAGGCAGACAGGTCTGGAGAGCAGCAGATAATCCGTGCGGGTCGGATGGATGGCTGAGCAATAGCGTGGTAAAACAGGCCAGGTCGGTAACAGAGGGGTCAGCGTAGTACAAGGCAGCAGGCAGAAGAATAGTCAGGTCACTCGCCAGGGTCGGTACCAGTAGTTCAGATCAGGTAGGGATATCCAAAAAGAGAGGTCAAACTTAGCCAGGGGTCAGAGCAGGAGAAGTCAGCAGAGGTCAGGTCCAGGCAGGTCAGCAACAAATCTCAAACAACGGGAACACAGGAACACAGGAACCAGATCAGACCATACGGCAACTTGTGTCTGTGCAGGGCTGATTTAAGTAGCCCGCCCTGCACCTGACAGGCGCAGCCTAGGTCCTAGTGCCTGTCCAGCACCGTCATAGGTGACGGGTGCACCTGGGTACTAGTGCCCTGATGCCTGCATGTCTTGACAGACACCTACGCATGTGCAGACCCATGCGGCGCGATGGTCCCTGACAGAAGTCAGGGGTTGGAACTGGGGGTAATATTATGGAAGGAAGCATAGTTAGAAAATAGAAAGGGCCTGAGGGCAGAGCCTTGGGGTCCTTTACAGAAAGAAGAGGAGAAGATCTGATAGAGTTGAAGGTGAGACTGAAAGTGTGAGACAGGCAGGAGGAGAATTAGGAAATAGCAGTATTTTGGAAGCCAAGGGAATATAGATTTTTGAATAGGAATAGATGGTCAACTGTTTTAGAGGCAGCAGAAAAGTCTAAATGAGTATGAGTATGGAGTAGAGTCTATTGATTTTAGCATGGACTTGTGGTACCCAAATCTGGGGACTCTGCTCCTGTGATCCACTGAAATGAAGGGGTGCAGGCACACCAATGTACTCATCCAAAGCAATGGAGGTTATCTACTAAAGCTGGAGATTGCAAAATCTGGTGCAGCTCTGCATAGAAACCAATCCACCTTCAGGTTTTGTTTTCAAAGCTTAATTGAACAAGCTGAAATTAGAAGCTGATTGGCTACCATACACAGCTGCACCAGATTCTAAATGCACCAGTTTTAGTAGTCTCCCCTATTGCATATATAAACACATACTGGTTTAATAAAGGGGTTATTACTGTATTACTGTGTTGTACTATATATATATATATATATATATATATATATATACACTGTATATGTATATAGTATCTCCCTCACTGTGTGCAGTAAATAAGAGAAGACACTGCTCTTCCTACCAACCAGTTGAGCCCCAAAGTATGGAAAGCCTCAGCCTACATGTTATTGCTAAGACCATTCCCACTGATGCATTCAACCCTGCCCACTGAAGCGTAGTCATAGGGTGGGAGCCTGAGGCAGGATTAAGGTATTTTTGCATCATCAGCTGCCAGAAAGTCAAGTGTGTGACATCAACAAAACAAGTGAATAGTGTATAATGCGATAAGAACATGTATACTGTTGCAAATGAGGGAAATGGGAATTAGAATGAGAGTGTATGAAATGAAAAGGAAACTAAAATATAAAAACAAATTAAAGTAAGAAAGATAAAAGTAAAGATAAAGAAAAATAAGAAGATGAAAATAATAAATACATGATGGTAAAAAAATAAATAAAAATAATGAGACAACAAAATGATAATAGACAAAAGATTTGTGGAAAGAAAATGCACTAAGAAGGTAATAATTTAAAATTATCATAAAAGAGCTTCAGGTGAAATAGAATTGAAATAGGAATGAAATAAAAATAATAAAGAGATGTGTATGACCAAAATGATCAATTATGCAAATCATAATGAATATAAAAAAGTAAGACAAATTATATATATATATATATATATATATATATATATATATATATATACACAGTATATATAGTGTGCTTTATTATAAAAAGCTTTTTTGGCGTAACACAAAACTTAAAAACATTATGTTTGTATGGCATCCTGTTCAGGGAAGGATTACTAGAGATGACAGGACGATCTATAGTGTTGTTGTAACCAAAACATGTAGATGTAAGTTTTCCGCTTTTTTCTAAGTCTCGTCCCTAGACTGTTTGCATCTACATTACTATTAATCGATATATTTAAAAAAAAAACTGACCAAATCCCCCTTCCTCCCATCAAATGACTAAAATAATCACAGTTCTCAGATTAATTTAGTCATTTGGTCACAAAATTTGCATACAATTTCACAATGATTCTTGTAAATGCATATTTTTGTCAGTTTTGATTTGAGACATATACTCACATTCTATTTATGATTTCATTACTTGCTCAAATTTAAAAATAAAAGTAAGAAAAAAATACATTCATAAGCGTATAACAATGTTATAAATTATGAAAAAAAATTAATTTCATAAAAAATGTATATCTATTAAATCTATATGAACTGCTTGTTTAATGCCTAATTTATGTGTTAATAAATAAGTAAATTATGTAAGTGTGATATATCTTTAAAGCAAATCCAAGCTTTGCCAGTACACTATTTTCTTGAGAGCAGATGCCACTTTTTTACTTATTCCTTGCTTTCTCATACTGCACTGATCTGCCACTTAAGTTTGTTAAAAACCTAGTACTTCAAGTGCAGAGCTTATTGTCTGAAAGACTCTCAAGCCCAAGTAATGTGATGTGGGGATGCGATGGATCAATACAGAGTCCTGAGGGGGGTTTGTAAAAGTCATAACTTACACAGCAACTTTGAGGAATGCAGCAGCAAATTGGGGCAACAGGAGTGCATGGAAAAGGTAAGTATAGAATTGTGGAGTCTGCTATGAAGCAAACCTGTAACTTTGCTTTGTTAAATTAATGTACACATTTGCTTTAAGACAAAACAAAGATGTGTCTTTAAAGCTGTATTAAACCCAAAACCAAAAATATAATATATTGCAGCTCACCAACTAATGGATGTGGTAGCTGCATTTCACCTGGTGATCTAGCCAGTAATATACTTCCTGTATTAGAGTGCCCCCATTTTGGATGGAGGAGCTATAGACACAAATTTGGACAACAGCATTGTCAATTTTGGGGAGTGATCAATGTACAAGAAAGTTTAAATACATTAACAAATTGAAGCCAAACTCCAGCTAACACTTTTTAAACAGTTGCAGCAGTTTTTTTCTTTTAGGATAAAGCTTTTACATAATTAAATAAAAGCTGGTCATTGTAAGCGCCCTATCAGTGTTACATGGTTTATCTCAACTCTCTAACTATTACATCTGCAGGGAATCTTGTTCTATTAAAAAAACAAAGAAAGAAAGCCTAAAACAGAAAACTAATGCAGCCATAAAAATGTAGTAATTAGTAAGCTACAATATAGTAAAAGTTTGCTTTAGGGTTAAATACCTTTAATTTGACATGTATGCAATGTACGCTTTTTTAGTTTTAGATAAAGTAAGGACCAGTTGAGGCCCTGGTTTTTTTTCTGGTTGCATTCCATCAGAGAAATTTCCTGTTCCTTGGATAAAGCAGATAGCTACAGTTTATTCCCTCTTAGTTGTCAGCAGAACAAATTTACCCATTGGAAGATTTCCCCATACCGTCTGTTCCTGTAAGAAAATGTGGGATTTCCCATCACTTTTTGTATAGAAACAATTGCCATCAGGACCAACAGTAAAAGTAAATCTTGCCAGCAGGGACACAGACAGTGGTCCAAACTTATTATGTACGTAGCATATCACATGTGCCTTCTAACTATGTTTTATTACAGCAATACCTGTTTCTGTATAATACCTTAGACCCTAATCACATCGAATGAAGAGTGAATAGTGTAGAAAACACTTACTTATGGAGAATTTAGGTGGCCATAAACATTTTTTGCATGCTGTGCATGTCTGTGCTCAGTAGAGACTAGACAATAGACTTCCCCCTTGAAAACCATTCAATTTATTATTAACTACTTCCCGAGTGCCCTATAGAAGAAATACCACTACAGGGTGGCACGGGTGCGCAAAATCATGTATATATACGTGATTTGCACTCCCGCGGTTTTTGAAAGCCAGGGGGGCGCGCGTGCCCCAAGAGATCAATCATCAGATTTAGGCCAGTGATAGTTGCCCTAAATTGGATGATTAATCCCTGTCCAATCAGGGATCTTCCTGTACCTGTGTTTACACTTACACAGGTACAAGAAATAATTACATCTCTCTCTGGGCACATTCCATCCCACACAGAGAAGAAAGAAGACAATGAGTACAAGCAGCACACTTGCACACAGTTAAAACACTTGAGGACACATTTAACCTGTTGATAGCCCCCCCCAGTTAATCCCTTCACTGTCAAAAATCAGGGAAGAGGGAATTTGGAAATGCTGGGGAATCCAAGTACAATGTATAAAAGTGGATGTGCCACCAGAGTGTCTGGAAGGGTGTTACCTAATCAATACACAAAAAACAAAAGGAGAAGAAGAAAAAAGGCTGCACATGTATATGCTGCCTACACCAGCATATATAGCATGAAGAAATCACAAAAACGGACCCAGCCTGGCTGCGCATGCGCCGTACCAGCGACTTGGGAACGTCCTGACATCACATCCAGAGGCTCTTCCCTACGCGTTTTGTCATCGACGTCCTCACGGAGCAGATGGGGTTTCACAACCAATACAGAGGGTGGAATATGACACAGAGAGGATACAGACCCCAAGAGAGGGATTGGAGAGAACAAGGGAATTATGGCAGAGGGGAAAGAACAAAAGATACAGAGGAAAGAGAGGAGGCAGGAGACAAAAAGAGAAAAAGAGAATATTAGGGACTGGCATATATAATCTAAGTGATGTGAGGTTCACCGAGAGAGAAATGAAGGTTTTGGACCTGGGCTTGAAATATGTACCGAGAACCAATTTGAATAAATTTGATGTTTTTATTGATTTGCAAAAATTTGTGAGAAAATTAAATATAAAGACATTTTTTCAGCTTAATAAACATAAGAGTAATAAATCCAGTACATCGACTAATGGGTTTAAAAACAGTGGTTTGAAAAATGCTTCCACTTTTAACCCTAATAATTTGGGAAATGCGTTTTTGGAAGTGTTCAAAAATATGGTAGAGAATTACTTAAAAAACATGGAGGTAAATGGCTTTCACTATACTCCAAAGGATATCTTATTAGGCATTGAGGATCTTGAAAATAAGAATATAGTGATTAGAGGGGCAGATAAGGGAGGTAGTATTGTTATCCTTAATTAAGAGGATTATGAAGTGGAAATGGATAGGCTATTACAAATTAAAGATACATATATACAACTAACAGGGAACCCTACTAAGAAACTTATATCACAATTGAAATATATTATTAAAAAAGGTAAAGATTTAGGGGTTTTGAATGAAAAAGAAGCCAAGTATCTTTTGATAAGAAATCCTAAAATATCTACTATTTACCAAAAGTATACAAAAATAAAGATAAACCACCTGGTAGGCCCATAAATAGTGGGATTAATTCTCTTTTTGCCAGAGTCGGTGAATATATTGATTCTTTTCTCCAAGACATAGTCATAAAAAATAGATCTTTTTTGAAAGACAGTGGTGAACTTATTAATATTTTGGGAAGGTTGGATCACATGAACGATTGTATGTTGGTGACTATTGATGTAGAGTCTTTATACACCAATATCAATCAGAAAGATGGAGTCAGCGCTGTAAGATGGGCTTTAAAAAATAAGTCGATTTTAAAAACTAATCATCGATTTATTAGAATTGGCCATGAATAACAATTTTTTCTGGTATAAGAACACGTTCTTCCAACAGTGTAAGGGCGTAGCAATGGGGGCTAAATATGCCCCAGTGTAGCCAACTTGGTGATGGATAAATGGGAAGAGGAATGTATCTATGACAAATGGCCAGAGATGGCGCTATAGAAGAGGTACATTGATGACATCATTATAATATGGAATGGAACCCAAGATCATTTAGATAGATTTATTGAATATATCAATGAGAATAAATATGGTTTGAAATTCACCGTCACAAGTGATTTATGCCAGATTAATTTCTTGGACCTTATATTATGTAAAAGTGGGGGTGGTATCTCGACTAAAACCTTCTTTAAGGATGTCGATAAAAATAGTTACATACCCATTTCTAGTGGTCACCACCCAAGGTGGCTCTTTAATACACCTAGAAGCCAATTTACTAGGGTAAAAAGGAATTGTAGTGAGAATAAAGATTATATAGATCAATTGAATATAATAATCGAGAGATTTGTTGAAAAAGGGTATGAAAGAAGTTTTCTCCTCAAAGAAAGGGATTTCATTAACAAAGAAAGAGAGTCCCTCTTATGTAATAAAACGAAATCTAATAAATTTGGGAATAATATATGTTTCATTACCAATTATAATATGCAATATAAGAGTTTTGAACATATTGTCAAAAAATAGTGGCCAATCCTGTTAAAAGATGAGGTGCTGAAGGGTATTATACCTGATAGACCAAGATTTATTTACAGAAAGAATAGACCTTTAAGGACAAAAATTGCTCATGACGTTATTGATCCCCCTAAAACAATAAAAAAATAAGGAATCCAGAAAGAAAAGAAAAGTTTTTTATTCTTCATGTTCCAATAAAGAGTATAAAATCAATTCCCTGATTACCTGTAATTCCTCACATGTAGTCTATGTTTTGGAATGTCCGTGTCATCTTTTATATGTGGGACGCACAGGAAGATGTTTGAAAACTAGAATAGGTGAACATATTGGTAACATAAAAAAGGGGTTTAAAAAACAGCGTATTGAGACATTTTAAACTAAAACATAATTGTGATCTGAGCCTGTTAACTTTTTATGGTATAGACACAGTTAAACCACATTGGAGAGGTACTGATTTAATAAATGAAATCTCTAAAAAAGAAACATACTGGATTTATGAACTTAATTCTTTGAGACCTAATGGGTTGAATGTGGATATTAATTTGAATTGCTTTCTCATAAATTTTTGAATTATATTTTGTATTTGTTAGAGTTCCCTTTTAATTTTGTACTGGCCCTATAAATATCCGTTACTGGTATTTTGATTTGATTCCCTTCTTTTTCTTGTTTTTATTTCCTTTTTGTTTTTCTTGCCGTTTTTATGTTCATTTTTGTTTTTTCCCTTTTTTGTTTACTTTTCCCAATTATCTGTAATTTTATTGTAATTGGTTTACGATGTATATGTATCGGTGGTGATCTGTCATGGTGGTGATATGCGTCTGGCATATATCCCAATTAAGATCAGCTGCTTGGTGTTGAGTGCAATGAATATTTAATGAGGGTCTGATGTCTCACATCCATTCGCTCCGTGAGGATGTAGATGACGAAACGCGTAGGGCGGAGCCTTTGGGTGTGACGCCAGGACGTTCCCAAGTCGCTGGTACAGCACATGCGCAGCCAAGCTGGGTCCGTGTTTGTGATTTCTTCATGCTGTATATGCTGGTGTCAGCTTAGACACTGCTTCTTGTAAGTGCAATATGTTTTATTAAATCAGAAGTTTTATTAAGTACTGCACCAAGAGTCTTTATTCCCTTGTATTTTGAGTGGAGGGCTGATCATCCTAAGAATTTGGTGGCTGATTGGTGAAGTAGACCTATATGGTATACTACAGAGTATTGCTCCCTGGAAACAAGTTACCAAGTTCTTAGTGTTGCCTCTTCAAGTTGCAGAGGATTGCTCCCAGAGCAGAAAGCGCTGTATGCTGATTTATAATATGATCAGCACCTTGCTCTGGTGAGTTCATTTAATCTATTCAGTGGTGGATTAATTTTTTGATGTTATTTTGCTCAACATTTTTTATTCATCACGCATCATATTCAATTTGGACTTTTTTGGTTGGACTTTATATGAATTACTTATAATTTCATTTGATATTCATTTATTTGTGTATTTGATTAGCGCAACCTGGTTTTCTCACTATTTATGCACCCTATTTTTATAGGTTATGTCAGGAATGGACTTGCCAGTAATGGTGGGACTCACCTGCCTTGTGGGCTGCAGTACCAGGGCTGGCCAGCGGGTGCTCCCAGCAATCAGAGACTCAACCCTGCAGCCAGCCAAACACCTGAAGTTGATTATGGCGGTGTATTTAAGGGATGGCCAGACCTGCAGTCTCTGCCTTGGTGTGTGTTTTTCCTGGGCCCTGTATCTTGTTCCTGCATCCCTGTTCCTGTTCCTGTTCCTGTCCCTGTCCCTGTCTCTGTCTGATTCGTTACTGACCCTGCCTGATCCGGACCTCTGCTGACTTCTCCTGTTTTATCCCTGGCTTGTGACCCCGACCATTCTCTGCCTGACCCCCTGTACCTATCTGCTCGATTGTTATTGACCCGGCCTGCCTGACGATGCTTGCATTGTATGTACTGTTATCTGTGGGTGGTTTGGTTTGGTTCGTTTGCACTGTGTTATGTTTTAGTATTGCACTGCGTTTATGTTTGTATTGTTAGTCTTTAATAAATTATATTGTTTATAACTTATCTGAAGCCTGCGTTTCCCTGCGTCAGTTCACATACCTCTGGTCATACCCTGGAGCCCTGACAGGTTAGGTCTTCGAGGCTATCTGTATATTTTATATATAATTTTTTTCTTTCCTTGGCACTATTTATACTATATTACCATTTCCACAACCTGGCCACATACAGAGCCCAAAGTCCAAGTAGTACCTTCACACGTTGTAGGAGCATAGAAGTGGAATAAATTACACATCTAATTTCCTGACTACCTATCACAGTTTTGAAGGCCCTGGAGCACCAGGACAATAGAAACACCCACAAAATGACCCCATTCTGGAAAGCAAACATCCCAAGGTATATTTTATAAGGCATAATGAGTCTTTTGAACATGTTATTTTTTTCCAAAAGTTTTTATAAAATGTGGAAAGAGAAATAAAAACTTTTTTTTTCACATAAAGTTGTCAATTTATAAGATATTTCTAACACACAGCATGTACATACCAATAATTATGCCCCAAAATACATTCTGCTACTCCTTCTGAGTATGGCGATACCATATGTGTGAGACGTTTCCACAACATGGCCTCATACAGAGACCCAACATCCAAGTAGCACCTTCATGCATTCTAGGAGCATAAAAGGGGCAAAAATTTCACATCTAATTTCCTGACTACCTATCACGGTTTTGAAGGCCCTGGAGCACCAGGACGGTGGAAACACCCACAAAATGACCTCATTTTGGAAAGCAAACATCCCAAGTTATATTCTATCAGGCATTATGAGTCTTTTGAACATGTTATTTTTTTCCAAAAGTTTTTAGAAAATGTGAAAAGAAAAATGAAAACTTTTTTTCACACAAAGTTGTCAATTTATAAGATATTTCTAACACACAGCATGTTCATACCAATAATTATGTCCCAAAAGGCATTCTGCTACTCCTTCTGAGTATGGCGATACCACATGTGTGAGACTTTTCTGCAGCTTGGTCACATACAGAGACCCAACATCCAAGTAGCACCTTCATGCATTCTAGGAGCATAAAAGGGGCATAAATTACACATCTAATTTCCTGACTACCTATCACAGTTTTGAACGTCCCAGGCACCAAGACAATGGAAAAACAAACAAAATTACCACATTTTTAAAAAAAAACATTCCAAACTATATTCTCTGAGGTACAATGAGTCTTTTGAACATGTAATTTTTTTCCACAAGTTTTTAGAAAATGTGGAAAGAGAATGAAAAAGTATTTTTTTACACAAAGTTGTCAATTTATAGGATATTTTTTCTATACTCGAAAATACATTTTACTACTACTCCTGAACATGACAATACCACATGTGAGACTTTTTCACAGCCTAGCTAAAGAAAGGATAAGCAACAGATTACCTTTGGTTTTAGGAGATCTGAGATCCAGGCAGAAGGAAGAAACATGGTCCATAAAAAGTCCTGGGTCAATGTAGGCAGAGATATGACCATCACAAAGTATTGGTCCAAGCAGCAGGCAGGAATATCAGGCTTATGGCTTTGGTCAGGTAAGACCAGGGCACAGGGGTAGAGGCTTTGTCCCTCCCAATCTCTTTGAAGCCTCCGGACAAACAGACCCTGTTTTGGGAATTACATGACCCGGAGAAAACCAAAAACTATTTTTTCTCTATTCTGAAGCCCCTCACATATGTGAGACCCCTGTGTTATCTTGAATCCCACTACTGCAGTAGCAGGGCAAAATATCAATCCAAGCAGCAGGCAAAAAACATTGTCGATTTAACAGGCCGAGGTCAGTCCAGGAAGAAGGCATAAACGTGGTTGATAATCCAGACGGCAGACAGAAGCATAGTGAATAAACAAGCCATGGTCAGTTCCTGTGGAAGGCAGAAATGTGGTTTAGAAGCAATTCAGACGGCAAGCAGAGCCATTGTTGGTAAACAGGCCAGGGTCAGTTAAAGTGGAAGACAGAGGCATGGTCAATCAAGGCAGTAGGCAAAAGATCAGCACAGATAATAAAAATGAGGAAATTGCAGGCTGTTGAAAATATGGGGAACTAATATCTTACTAAAGTGTGATATCATCTGAAGCAGTCTCCGATGCATAGGCCTGGTTGGGAGGGACATTGTGGATAATGAAAACTAGTGTCTCTCCTAACTCCCCTTCTGTTGCATACCTTACATTTTTTTCAACGTCTTCTTCCTGTTTCTGATGGTGGAATACTCTCAGGCAAATGGCGTTCATGCAGTCTGCTGTCACGACCAGAGCAAATTGTTTGTGGTGGAGATCCTTGCTGATAGATTAGGGCAGTGATGACATCTTCTATGAATTTGAGGAAGGGGGTAGGTCTTTCCATTGATTTTTGATAGGTGATGTATGCATTATAAATGGCCATGTGGGAAAAGTATATTGCAACTTTTTTGTACCAGTAGAGGGACTTCCCTGTTGATAAGTATGGCTGCAGCATCTGATCGTTTAAATCCACCCCCATGAATTGATTATAATTGTGGATGCACTCTGGATTTTGGATGGGATGTTGTCTTCTATGAATTTCCACCATGATGTCATTATGGATAGTGAACAGGACATAAACATCTCTCCTATCCCTCCACTTCACGGCCAGCACTTCCTCGTTCCTAAGACTTGAAGATTCCCCTCTTTGTAGAATTGTGTTAACTAAATTTTGTGGGAAACGCTTCCTGTTTGTTAGGGCAGTACCGCGGGCCACCTTTTTTTCAAGGTACAGGTGGCGGAAAAGGGGCAGGCTTGTATAATAATTGTCTAGGTAGATGTGATACCCCTTTTGGAAAAGTGGAAAGGCCAGGTTCCATACAATACATGCGAAAGGCATGCACATATTCCGTGGCACTTTCACACAGCTTGTTGAGCTTCAGTCCATACCTGGCCCTTTTACTGGGAATATATTTCTTGAATCCCAGACGGCCAGTAAAGTGGACAAGAGATTCATCCACACAGATATTTTGGTCAGGGACATAAAGTTAAGAAAATATTCTAGAAAAAATATTAATTAGGGGGCGAATTTTATACAGTTTGTCATAGCCTGGCTGATCTTGGGGAAGGCGCTGGGAATTATCACTGAAATGCAGGAAGCGCATTATCATGTCATAATGTGACCTGGACATTACAGATGAAAAGATGGGAATGTGATGGATGGGGTGGGTGGACCAATGTGAATGTAATTCATTTTTTTTGTAAGCCCCATGTTGACCGTAAGGCCCAAAAACAATTTAAGCTCCTCTAATGTTAACCATCTCCACTTGAATGGACAGGTATAGCATGAATTGGGGTTGTCAGTGATATACTGTTGGGCAAATAGGTTAGTTTGATCGACAATTGATTGAAGGAAATTATCAGGGAAAAATAAATTTAAAAAATCAATTGGGGAAAACCTTTCTGTGTTGGGCTGCACACCTGGTTGTGCGGTGAAAGGGTGGATTGTAGCTGATTCTGAGCTGGAAGGCAGCCACAGAGGGTTTGCCAGAGCATCTGGGAGGTATGTTTGGGCCCTGACTCTTGGGGTCTGGTGTGATATCCCAGTGCTGGTACTGGGCCTGTCATCCTGGGGTCTAACTCTGTTGGCATTTGCGGACTGACCATTTGGGTGTAATGGCATTGGTACATTGGCGCTTCTCATTGTTGCCTGCTCTTCAGAGAGTCTTATTCTTTTAGGAGGGACTGCTTCCTTTTAACCCTAATAATTTGGGAAATGCGTTTTTGGAAGTGTTCAAAAATATGGTAGAGAATTACTTAAAAAACATGGAGGTAAATGGCTTTCACTATACTCCAAAGGATATCTTATTAGGCATTGAGGATCTTGAAAATAAGAATATAGTGATTAGAGGGGCAGATAAGGGAGGTAGTATTGTTATCCTTAATTAAGAGGATTATGAAGTGGAAATGGATAGGCTATTACAAATTAAAGATACATATATACAACTAACAGGGAACCCTACTAAGAAACTTATATCACAATTGAAATATATTATTAAAAAAGGTAAAGATTTAGGGGTTTTGAATGAAAAAGAAGCCAAGTATCTTTTGATAAGAAATCCTAAAATATCTACTATTTACCAAAAGTATACAAAAATAAAGATAAACCACCTGGTAGGCCCATAAATAGTGGGATTAATTCTCTTTTTGCCAGAGTCGGTGAATATATTGATTCTTTTCTCCAAGACATAGTCATAAAAAATAGATCTTTTTTGAAAGACAGTGGTGAACTTATTAATATTTTGGGAAGGTTGGATCACATGAACGATTGTATGTTGGTGACTATTGATGTAGAGTCTTTATACACCAATATCAATCAGAAAGATGGAGTCAGCGCTGTAAGATGGGCTTTAAAAAATAAGTCGATTTTAAAAACTAATCATCGATTTATTAGAATTGGCCATGAATAACAATTTTTTCTGGTATAAGAACACGTTCTTCCAACAGTGTAAGGGCGTAGCAATGGGGGCTAAATATGCCCCAGTGTAGCCAACTTGGTGATGGATAAATGGGAAGAGGAATGTATCTATGACAAATGGCCAGAGATGGCGCTATAGAAGAGGTACATTGATGACATCATTATAATATGGAATGGAACCCAAGATCATTTAGATAGATTTATTGAATATATCAATGAGAATAAATATGGTTTGAAATTCACCGTCACAAGTGATTTATGCCAGATTAATTTCTTGGACCTTATATTATGTAAAAGTGGGGGTGGTATCTCGACTAAAACCTTCTTTAAGGATGTCGATAAAAATAGTTACATACCCATTTCTAGTGGTCACCACCCAAGGTGGCTCTTTAATACACCTAGAAGCCAATTTACTAGGGTAAAAAGGAATTGTAGTGAGAATAAAGATTATATAGATCAATTGAATATAATAATCGAGAGATTTGTTGAAAAAGGGTATGAAAGAAGTTTTCTCCTCAAAGAAAGGGATTTCATTAACAAAGAAAGAGAGTCCCTCTTATGTAATAAAACGAAATCTAATAAATTTGGGAATAATATATGTTTCATTACCAATTATAATATGCAATATAAGAGTTTTGAACATATTGTCAAAAAATAGTGGCCAATCCTGTTAAAAGATGAGGTGCTGAAGGGTATTATACCTGATAGACCAAGATTTATTTACAGAAAGAATAGACCTTTAAGGACAAAAATTGCTCATGACGTTATTGATCCCCCTAAAACAATAAAAAAATAAGGAATCCAGAAAGAAAAGAAAAGTTTTTTATTCTTCATGTTCCAATAAAGAGTATAAAATCAATTCCCTGATTACCTGTAATTCCTCACATGTAGTCTATGTTTTGGAATGTCCGTGTCATCTTTTATATGTGGGACGCACAGGAAGATGTTTGAAAACTAGAATAGGTGAACATATTGGTAACATAAAAAAGGGGTTTAAAAAACAGCGTATCGAGACATTTTAAACTAAAACATAATTGTGATCTGAGCCTGTTAACTTTTTATGGTATAGACACAGTTAAACCACATTGGAGAGGTACTGATTTAATAAATGAAATCTCTAAAAAAGAAACATACTGGATTTATGAACTTAATTCTTTGAGACCTAATGGGTTGAATGTGGATATTAATTTGAATTGCTTTCTCATAAATTTTTGAATTATATTTTGTATTTGTTAGAGTTCCCTTTTAATTTTGTACTGGCCCTATAAATATCCGTTACTGGTATTTTGATTTGATTCCCTTCTTTTTCTTGTTTTTATTTCCTTTTTGTTTTTCTTGCCGTTTTTATGTTCATTTTTGTTTTTTCCCTTTTTTGTTTACTTTTCCCAATTATCTGTAATTTTATTGTAATTGGTTTACGATGTATATGTATCGGTGGTGATCTGTCATGGTGGTGATATGCGTCTGGCATATATCCCAATTAAGATCAGCTGCTTGGTGTTGAGTGCAATGAATATTTAATGAGGGTCTGATGTCTCACATCCATTCGCTCCGTGAGGATGTAGATGACGAAACGCGTAGGGCGGAGCCTTTGGGTGTGACGCCAGGACGTTCCCAAGTCGCTGGTACAGCACATGCGCAGCCAAGCTGGGTCCGTGTTTGTGATTTCTTCATGCTGTATATGCTGGTGTCAGCTTAGACACTGCTTCTTGTAAGTGCA
The DNA here is from genome assembly GCF_062004578.1 of Staurois parvus. Taxonomy (NCBI): domain Eukaryota; kingdom Metazoa; phylum Chordata; class Amphibia; order Anura; family Ranidae; genus Staurois; species Staurois parvus. Next base: position 184,596 of record NW_028317860.1, on the reverse strand, counting down.
ATATGTTTTATTAAATCAGAAGTTTTATTAAGTACTGCACCAAGAGTCTTTATTCCCTTGTATTTTGAGTGGAGGGCTGATCATCCTAAGAATTTGGTGGCTGATTGGTGAAGTAGACCTATATGGTATACTACAGAGTATTGCTCCCTGGAAACAAGTTACCAAGTTCTTAGTGTTGCCTCTTCAAGTTGCAGAGGATTGCTCCCAGAGCAGAAAGCGCTGTATGCTGATTTATAATATGATCAGCACCTTGCTCTGGTGAGTTCATTTAATCTATTCAGTGGTGGATTAATTTTTTGATGTTATTTTGCTCAACATTTTTTATTCATCACGCATCATATTCAATTTGGACTTTTTTGGTTGGACTTTATATGAATTACTTATAATTTCATTTGATATTCATTTATTTGTGTATTTGATTAGCGCAACCTGGTTTTCTCACTATTTATGCACCCTATTTTTATAGGTTATGTCAGGAATGGACTTGCCAGTAATGGTGGGACTCACCTGCCTTGTGGGCTGCAGTACCAGGGCTGGCCAGCGGGTGCTCCCAGCAATCAGAGACTCAACCCTGCAGCCAGCCAAACACCTGAAGTTGATTATGGCGGTGTATTTAAGGGATGGCCAGACCTGCAGTCTCTGCCTTGGTGTGTGTTTTTCCTGGGCCCTGTATCTTGTTCCTGCATCCCTGTTCCTGTTCCTGTTCCTGTCCCTGTCCCTGTCTCTGTCTGATTCGTTACTGACCCTGCCTGATCCGGACCTCTGCTGACTTCTCCTGTTTTATCCCTGGCTTGTGACCCCGACCATTCTCTGCCTGACCCCCTGTACCTATCTGCTCGATTGTTATTGACCCGGCCTGCCTGACGATGCTTGCATTGTATGTACTGTTATCTGTGGGTGGTTTGGTTTGGTTCGTTTGCACTGTGTTATGTTTTAGTATTGCACTGCGTTTATGTTTGTATTGTTAGTCTTTAATAAATTATATTGTTTATAACTTATCTGAAGCCTGCGTTTCCCTGCGTCAGTTCACATACCTCTGGTCATACCCTGGAGCCCTGACAGGTTAGGTCTTCGAGGCTATCTGTATATTTTATATATAATTTTTTTCTTTCCTTGGCACTATTTATACTATATTACCATTTCCACAACCTGGCCACATACAGAGCCCAAAGTCCAAGTAGTACCTTCACACGTTGTAGGAGCATAGAAGTGGAATAAATTACACATCTAATTTCCTGACTACCTATCACAGTTTTGAAGGCCCTGGAGCACCAGGACAATAGAAACACCCACAAAATGACCCCATTCTGGAAAGCAAACATCCCAAGGTATATTTTATAAGGCATAATGAGTCTTTTGAACATGTTATTTTTTTCCAAAAGTTTTTATAAAATGTGGAAAGAGAAATAAAAACTTTTTTTTTCACATAAAGTTGTCAATTTATAAGATATTTCTAACACACAGCATGTACATACCAATAATTATGCCCCAAAATACATTCTGCTACTCCTTCTGAGTATGGCGATACCATATGTGTGAGACGTTTCCACAACATGGCCTCATACAGAGACCCAACATCCAAGTAGCACCTTCATGCATTCTAGGAGCATAAAAGGGGCAAAAATTTCACATCTAATTTCCTGACTACCTATCACGGTTTTGAAGGCCCTGGAGCACCAGGACGGTGGAAACACCCACAAAATGACCTCATTTTGGAAAGCAAACATCCCAAGTTATATTCTATCAGGCATTATGAGTCTTTTGAACATGTTATTTTTTTCCAAAAGTTTTTAGAAAATGTGAAAAGAAAAATGAAAACTTTTTTTCACACAAAGTTGTCAATTTATAAGATATTTCTAACACACAGCATGTTCATACCAATAATTATGTCCCAAAAGGCATTCTGCTACTCCTTCTGAGTATGGCGATACCACATGTGTGAGACTTTTCTGCAGCTTGGTCACATACAGAGACCCAACATCCAAGTAGCACCTTCATGCATTCTAGGAGCATAAAAGGGGCATAAATTACACATCTAATTTCCTGACTACCTATCACAGTTTTGAACGTCCCAGGCACCAAGACAATGGAAAAACAAACAAAATTACCACATTTTTAAAAAAAAACATTCCAAACTATATTCTCTGAGGTACAATGAGTCTTTTGAACATGTAATTTTTTTCCACAAGTTTTTAGAAAATGTGGAAAGAGAATGAAAAAGTATTTTTTTACACAAAGTTGTCAATTTATAGGATATTTTTTCTATACTCGAAAATACATTTTACTACTACTCCTGAACATGACAATACCACATGTGAGACTTTTTCACAGCCTAGCTAAAGAAAGGATAAGCAACAGATTACCTTTGGTTTTAGGAGATCTGAGATCCAGGCAGAAGGAAGAAACATGGTCCATAAAAAGTCCTGGGTCAATGTAGGCAGAGATATGACCATCACAAAGTATTGGTCCAAGCAGCAGGCAGGAATATCAGGCTTATGGCTTTGGTCAGGTAAGACCAGGGCACAGGGGTAGAGGCTTTGTCCCTCCCAATCTCTTTGAAGCCTCCGGACAAACAGACCCTGTTTTGGGAATTACATGACCCGGAGAAAACCAAAAACTATTTTTTCTCTATTCTGAAGCCCCTCACATATGTGAGACCCCTGTGTTATCTTGAATCCCACTACTGCAGTAGCAGGGCAAAATATCAATCCAAGCAGCAGGCAAAAAACATTGTCGATTTAACAGGCCGAGGTCAGTCCAGGAAGAAGGCATAAACGTGGTTGATAATCCAGACGGCAGACAGAAGCATAGTGAATAAACAAGCCATGGTCAGTTCCTGTGGAAGGCAGAAATGTGGTTTAGAAGCAATTCAGACGGCAAGCAGAGCCATTGTTGGTAAACAGGCCAGGGTCAGTTAAAGTGGAAGACAGAGGCATGGTCAATCAAGGCAGTAGGCAAAAGATCAGCACAGATAATAAAAATGGGGAAATTGCAGGCTGTTGAAAATATGGGGAACTAATATCTTACTAAAGTGTGATATCATCTGAAGCAGTCTCCGATGCATAGGCCTGGTTGGGAGGGACATTGTGGATAATGAAAACTAGTGTCTCTCCTAACTCCCCTTCTGTTGCATACCTTACATTTTTTTCAACGTCTTCTTCCTGTTTCTGATGGTGGAATACTCTCAGGCAAATGGCGTTCATGCAGTCTGCTGTCACGACCAGAGCAAATTGTTTGTGGTGGAGATCCTTGCTGATAGATTAGGGCAGTGATGACATCTTCTATGAATTTGAGGAAGGGGGTAGGTCTTTCCATTGATTTTTGATAGGTGATGTATGCATTATAAATGGCCATGTGGGAAAAGTATATTGCAACTTTTTTGTACCAGTAGAGGGACTTCCCTGTTGATAAGTATGGCTGCAGCATCTGATCGTTTAAATCCACCCCCATGAATTGATTATAATTGTGGATGCACTCTGGATTTTGGATGGGATGTTGTCTTCTATGAATTTCCACCATGATGTCATTATGGATAGTGAACAGGACATAAACATCTCTCCTATCCCTCCACTTCACGGCCAGCACTTCCTCGTTCCTAAGACTTGAAGATTCCCCTCTTTGTAGAATTGTGTTAACTAAATTTTGTGGGAAACGCTTCCTGTTTGTTAGGGCAGTACCGCGGGCCACCTTTTTTTCAAGGTACAGGTGGCGGAAAAGGGGCAGGCTTGTATAATAATTGTCTAGGTAGATGTGATACCCCTTTTGGAAAAGTGGAAAGGCCAGGTTCCATACAATACATGCGAAAGGCATGCACATATTCCGTGGCACTTTCACACAGCTTGTTGAGCTTCAGTCCATACCTGGCCCTTTTACTGGGAATATATTTCTTGAATCCCAGATGGCCAGTAAAGTGGACAAGAGATTCATCCACACAGATATTTTGGTCAGGGACATAAAGTTAAGAAAATATTCTAGAAAAAATATTAATTAGGGGGCGAATTTTATACAGTTTGTCATAGCCTGGCTGATCTTGGGGAAGGCGCTGGGAATTATCACTGAAATGCAGGAAGCGCATTATCATGTCATAATGTGACCTGGACATTACAGATGAAAAGATGGGAATGTGATGGATGGGGTGGGTGGACCAATGTGAATGTAATTCATTTTTTTTGTAAGCCCCATGTTGACCGTAAGGCCCAAAAACAATTTAAGCTCCTCTAATGTTAACCATCTCCACTTGAATGGACAGGTATAGCATGAATTGGGGTTGTCAGTGATATACTGTTGGGCAAATAGGTTAGTTTGATCGACAATTGATTGAAGGAAATTATCAGGGAAAAATAAATTTAAAAAATCAATTGGGGAAAACCTTTCTGTGTTGGGCTGCACACCTGGTTGTGCGGTGAAAGGGTGGATTGTAGCTGATTCTGAGCTGGAAGGCAGCCACAGAGGGTTTGCCAGAGCATCTGGGAGGTATGTTTGGGCCCTGACTCTTGGGGTCTGGTGTGATATCCCAGTGCTGGTACTGGGCCTGTCATCCTGGGGTCTAACTCTGTTGGCATTTGCGGACTGACCATTTGGGTGTAATGGCATTGGTACATTGGCGCTTCTCATTGTTGCCTGCTCTTCAGAGAGTCTTATTCTTTTAGGAGGGACTGCTTCCTGTTCCGATTCGGTCACTGATCCACTGCTTTCTATTGGCTAGTAATCCAAATCAGAATCGAACAGTGAGAGCTCCCCGCTGCTCTCGGCCGTCATGCTGAGGAATTGGAAAGCCTTCTCACTAGAGTAATATTTTTTTGACATGTTGGCAGTATGTCAGGCAACTGTAATGGGTACACTACTGATGGGCTGCAGTGATGGTGGCTCTGTTATGGGTACTCTGATGACAGGCTGATGACAAGTACACTGACAGGCTGCACAGTTGTATGCGCTGACAGATACACTGATAGGCTTCCCTTATGAATGTGCTGACAGGTACACTGATGGGCTGCTGGACAGGTACACTGATGGGCTGCTGTACAGATACACTGATGGGCTCTGCTGGACAGGTAAACTGATGGACTCTGCTGGACAGGTACGCTGATGGGCTCTGCTGGACAGGTACGTTGATGGGTTCTGCTGGACAGGTACGCTGAAACTTTCACACAAAGCAATCAATATATACTTATTGGGATTTTTTTTACCAAAAACATGTAGCAGAATACAATACATAGCCAAAAGTAAAAAATATAGGTTTTTATTCAAACTTTTCAGCCTTTTTTTGTTTATAGCGCAAAAAAGGTGCACAGGTGATAATATACCACCGAGAGAAAGCTCTATTTGTATGAAAAAAGGACATAAATTTTGTTTGGGAACAGCATTGCATGACCGTGCAATTACCAGTTGAAGTAGTGCACTGCAGAATAGCAAAAAAGAGGCCTGGTCAGGAAGGGGGGTAAATCCTCAGGAGGGCAAGTTGTTAAACAAATGATAGCATGTTGTTTAGAATTTTACATTAACTGGAATATAGTTTGTTTATCTCCCCATCTCTGTTAAATTATGAGAAAATTCTTACCTCTTATATGGAAAAAAGGATACATATTGATAAGATAATTAGCCTAAAGAATAGCTATACACTTAAAACTGCCCCTCCAACTCTCTCTCTGCTTAAACGCCAGAACAAAAATGAACAGAACTTTAGACCTCAGATCACAGCTCCACTTTAATATTATTATTATTATTATACAGGATTTATATAGCGCCAACAGTTTGCAAAGAGATTTATAAAATGAAGGTGAAGACAAAATGAAGTCATTACAGTTACAGTACAATACAATTTGGTACAAGAGGAAACAGAGGGTCCTGCTTGTTAGAGCTTACAATCTAGGAGGAACGGTTGAGTGATACAAAAGGTAACAGCTGTGGAGGGTTGAGCTGATGGATTAAATAACTGGCACTTTACTAGATAGAAGCAGGATAGGCTTCTTTAAAGAGAAAGGTTTTCAGGGATCATCTAAAAGTTGGATAGATTAGGAGATAGCTGGACAGATCAGGATAGGGAATTTCATAGGATGGGAGAAGCTCGGGAGAAATCCTGGAGGCGAGCATGGGAGGATCAAAGAAAGTGGTTTGGTTGATATTTTGAGACCAGGTTGGTGATGTATCTGGGTGCAGAGTTTTGGATGGCTTTATAAGTTGTTAGTATTTTGAATTTTATTCTTTGGGCAAGTGGAAGCCAGTGGAGGAATTGGCAGAGAGGGGAAACTGAATGGTTGGTAAGGTGGATGAGCCTGGCAGCAGTATTCATGATGGACTGGAGGGGGGATAGCCTATGTAAAGTTAAGCCGGTGAGGAGAGAGTTGTAGTAATCGAGGTGAGAGATAATCAAGGAGTGAATTAGGAGCTTTGTGGTACCATTGGTTGAAAAAGGGGCATATTTTGGAGATGCTGTGGAGGTTGAGACGGCATGATTTAGACAGGCATAGGATGTGGGCCAGAAAGGATATTTCAGAATCCAGAGTTACCCCTAGCACCCTGGCATGCAGGCATGGGTTGATAGTGGTGCTATTGATCCTGACTGAGAAATCAGGGGAAGAGGCATGTGGGGGAGGAAATATTCTGAGCTCAGTTTTTGGATAGGTTCAGTTTTAGGAAGTGGTGTGACATTCAATCTGATATGTCTGTTAGTAAATCGATGATACATGAGGAAACTGATGGGGTGAGCTGAGAAGTTGAAAGATAGATTTGTGTGTCATCAGCATAGAACTGGTATTGGAAACCACGGGAAGCTATCAGCTGAATAAGTGAAGATCAAGAATAGGAGAGATCCAAGGACAGAACCTTGAGGGATCCCTGATAGTAAGAGGAGTAGGACAGGAGGAAGTAGAGTTGTAAGTGACACTGAAGGTGCGGTGAGATAGGTAAGTGTTAGGGAATTCCCTTGAGACAGCTGGCGAATAGACGTGTGCATGCGCACAGAAATGCGCGATCGCATACGCGCAAGTGCACACGCACGGCAAACATTGCCACCAAACTGACTATTTAAAAGGTGACTCTGCTTGTGCTGAGTGCTGACTGGTCTTCAGCTGTTCCCTGTTTCCTGCTCATTCCTGTGTGACTTCCTTGTTGCAGACCAGGCTTGTTCCTGACCAGACTCTGATTACTCTCCTGCTTGATACTTGTTCCTGACTTCGGCTCTGTTCCTGACTTTGGCTTGCTTATGATTTGGTACCTCGCTGTCCGCCCGTTGATGACTCCGGCTATTCCTATGACATTGCTCCTGTCTCCCATCACAGCATCCTGCCTTGCTCTGGTGCACACCTGGCGACCTACCATACCAGCTCTGCATATCACTACTGTTCCTGAATCGGAGGTTCATTGGTCTTTCAAAATCTCCAGCTGCAAGAGCTGCAAACAACATCTGCTGGCGCTCTTGCCCCCCTGGTCCCTAGACACCCTCTGTTCCACTTCCAGTAGGGTCAGGGATAGTGACACTAGTGAGGCCGACCTCCTCATTTCAGTCTCCAATCAGGTACATGACAGTAAGATTCAAACCAATGGAGAGTACAGTCACAGAGAAAATAGAGTTTTTTGAGGAGGAGGGGGTGGTCAACTGTGTCAAAGGCAACAGAGAGGTCCAAGAGTAAGAGTACGGAATAGTGACCATTGGTTTTAGCGGTTAGTAAGTCATTTGTGAGTTTTAGGAAGGCAGATTCTGTGGAGTGCTGTGGGCAAAATCCAGATTGAACGGGATCGAGAAGGGTATTCTCAATAAGATGGCAGCTCAGCCAGTTGTAGACTAGACTTTCAAGGAGTTTGGAGGCAAAAGGGAGTAAGGAGATGGGTCTTAGGTTGATAAGATTGGTGGGGTCCAGTTAGGCCTTTTTAAGTATGGGGGTGACTAGCGCATGTTTTAGAGGGTTGGGGAAGATGCTATTAGAAAGGGAGAGATTGAAGATATGAGATAAAGAATATAGGATAGCGCCAGAGGGTGACCATAGTATTTGTGAGGGAACAGGGTTCAGGGGGCAGGTGGTTAGGTGGGCTTTAGAAAAAAGTTTACCAACCTCCTCTATAGTAGCTGGGTAAACAAGGGAAGTATAGATTGTGCAGGTGGACAAGGAGTGTAGAGTGGGGGAGATATATGTACAGTGGAGATATCATCACAATTTGTATCAATCTAATTTTTTAAGTGTTTAGCAATCTCCTAGGCTGTGAGTGAGTTAGTGGGTGGAGGTAAAGAAGGATGAAGTAGAGAGTTGAAGGTAGAAAAGAGTTGATGGGGAGTGCATGAGAGTGATAAAATAGGTCTGTTTGGCAGCGTGGAGACAAGAACTGTATTTTTGAAGGGCAGATTTATATTGGTCAAAGTCTTAGTCTTACACCATAAACATTCAAGACCACAGCTACGTTTTTTGAGGCATCTGATATTGTCTGTTTGCCTGGGCTGTAGTGGTCAGGGCCTAATTCTGTGTTTAGTGAGGGGGGGCAATGTGTTCACGGTGGATTACAGTGAACTATTGCCGAAATAAGAAGAGAAGGGTTAAGATAGAGAAGGTTTCTACGGGTAACTGTTTGGTAGTTGGAAAACCAGGAGGAGGAAGCCAAGGAGAGAGTGAAGCTAATAAGGGAGCGATCAGAGACAGGAAAAGGAAAGTTGATGAGGTTGCAAGGAGTGCCTAGGTAGGAGAATACAAGGCCGAGGCAGTTAGCATTAGAGTGAGTAGAATAATGCATTGTTGAGTAGAAGTGTCCATTGTTTTAGGTAAACAAAAATGGTTAGGCTAAGTTTAGAGGTAACAGGAATGTTAAGATTAACAGGGATGTTGAAGTCACCAAGAAAAAAATTTCAGAAGAGAGAAAGTAAGGCAGCCAGGCAGAGAAATCATCAAGGAAGTCAAATGATCACAGCAATTCTTAAAGAAACTGGAGAGAATAGACAAAGAGTGAACTTCAAATGAGAGAGGGACAGAGAGGGAGGTGAAGGACCTGATAGGGGATAAGGGATAGGAGGATTCCAACTCCACCTCCTTTCCATCCAATAGGCCTGGAAGATTCCAGCCGAGACCACCATGGGAGAGGGTAGCAGGAGAGGGAAAGTCAGATTCATAAGTCCAGGTTTCTGTAATTGCAAGCAAGTTAAAGGATTTTGTGATAAAAAGGTCACGGAAAGAGGTGAGTTTGTTACAGACAGAGCGGGCATTCCAGAAGGCACAGGAAAAGGGGAGGCTGGTTCTAGGAAGAAGAGGATTAGTAACTAGATTGTGTGGATTGATGCTGTTAGAGGATAGGGGGTGTCGGGTGTGTAGAACAAAGAAAGAAGGTGGAGGCCCAGGATTTGGGGAAATGTCTCCAGATGTTAGGAGAAGCAGAAGGGTGAGGGAGGTAATATGGGCGTATGACTTATATGGAGGGACAGGTTCCAGTGTCCTGGAGGTTTTATTAGTGAGTGGGTTCAGAATTAGCTGGAGTTTTTTGGGTGATATATTAAAGCTGTGGGGTAGAGAAGAGGGGTGAAGGAGAGAGCGTTTGAAGAGAGAGGACACAACTCTGAGAAGGAGGAGTAGGGAGTGCATGTTACAGAGTGGTGAGATGAAGAAGCAGATTGGATAAGAGCTAAAAGAGCTGGATGGGGAAACAGGTCACCTGTAGTCTGTTTAGTATTTGAAGTTGTCTGCTTCTCACTTTGTGCATTCGCTGAAGTGCAGAGCCAAAGTGCAATGCTCAATACTTAATCCAAGATGAATACTTTAGCCAAGATGATAGTTGCCAATGCTACCCCTGGCTGTGCTTCCCCTGGCTGTGCCTCCCCTAAGGAAGGGGGTGGGGGTATTGCCAATGAATCAATTAGGAATGCATAGCAGTTGCACATGGCTAGCAGGGCAAATGTCTCACACCAAAGGAGGACTACAAGAGACAACATGAGAGCAGGAGGGCAGAATTGTAAAGATTAGGATCAGCTCATAAATTTGGGTTAGACAATAAGAGCAAAATAAATACCACAGTAATATGGGACAGAGTTAAAGATTTGTGAAGCAGTAAGAATGGCCAATAAGAACACTTATACTTATGAATCAGTTTCAGTTAGAGGTAGATTTTAAAAGCAGTATAGATTACCATATAGCAGTGCAGGGTGAATTAGCATTCATGCATGGAATGGGCGATAGTGCAGATGGATATTGCTCGCATACATTTACCTGTGATGGGATAGAGTAGAGCAGGCATGTCCATTTACGGCCCGGGGGTCGGTTTAATACGGCCCTCCAACAGCCCTCCCTGCTCTGTGTACTGTGGCCCTCCCTTCTATGGCAGACAGTCTTCTGCTTGAGAGCAGAGGGCAGTGCGCATGCCTGACTGCGGCGCGTTCTCCCTGGTCTGTGTAAATGCGGCTGTCGCACGGCCCTCCCTTCTGTGGCAGACAGTCTTCTGCTTGAGAGCAGTGCGCATGCGTGACTGCGCCGCGCTGGGAGCGACAAAGGGTGGTGACGTCAGGGCCGGGCTTCCAGCGTGAAGTGTGTTTCTCTTCCCCTCCCGGCTGCCGAACAGAGACTTCAGCTCCAGCTACCTTTTTCACCCTTCACATTAGTGCAGGTAAGTTTTTTTAAATTTATTTTCAATACATTGTGAAAACTCAGCTGTCAGTTGATCTTAATGTTATGAAATGAAAAGTATGTCGTTTGCAATTAACTTGGCATAAAATAATTTATTTGCATTTAATTGTAAAGGTTCAAAGAATGTTCGGAAAAATGTTCGGCCCTCCACCATGTTCACTTCATCTAATCTGGCCCTCTTTGAAAAAAGTTTGGACACCCCTGGAGTAGAGTTATTCAGATGATGCAGAGCCGAAGTGCAATTCTCAATACTTAATCCAAGATGAATACTTTAGCCAAGATTCTCAAGATGGCATCCTCTTACATTCACTGTAGCGAGCAGGGCACTACTCCAGCAGAAGTCACAAACTTTTTATGCTGGCCATGACAGTGAGAAACAGGTGAAGTGTCAATCTGAGGTTTTATTTCTATCTCTATTTTTGGTCAGGGAAGGAGAAATCTTTTAGGATTTTTTTTTTTGGGGGGGGGGGGCAATTACCAGTTAACCTTTTTTTATTATGAAACTCACAATAATTATCCAAGACTTTTAGGAGTAAAAGGATAATTAACTATGAATATATCTAATGTTTATCAGTGGATTTAGTACCCATTAAAATATCATGAATCACTCTGAAGATATATGTTTTTCATTATTTCTTTTACAGTATGTGCTGATAACTTTGAAATAATTTAATAATCTAATGAACTGACACAATGAAACATTATTTTTAATTGCTTGACTCCCACACCACAACAGACGGTATCGTAATTTAAATATATAGTCATTTCAGGAGTACTCAGAAAACAACTGTCTTTAGGCAAGCTGGCAGGAGACTGAAGAAAATATTTTCTTTGTGATATATGATTATAGTTTCTTACTTGTTAATATCTAACTGATGTGTTAAGCTCATATTTTGTTACTCCACTTCCAAATTTAGTGTATTAAGTAATTTTTTTTAAACATACATAAAGCATGTTCTAAAACAAATTATACAACTCTAAATAGGATTTTATAGTAAATATATATATATATATATATATATATATATGTATGTGTTTTCATATGCTTATTATTATATTGTTATTATTAGCATGCCCAATATTATTAGGATACATATTCATATTCATTCCTGACAAATATATACTGTATAGCACATGCAATATAAAGATGCAAGTGAAATTAAATTAAAAATATAAACATTAAAGAGTCTGGATAGTGAGTGGTGAATGCTGCAACTATACTGTACAATGGGATAATAATTGTTACAGTTCAGATTTTATAATGGAGAGTCATTTACAAACAATACATTGAACCATGGGGTTGTTTTACTAAAGGCAAATAGACTGTTCACTTTACAAGAGAAATTGCACTCTGCAAGGGAATTTTTCTCAGAGCTTAGTGAATATATAGAAGTCTCACTTTGCAAACAAAATTAAATCACATGCAAAGAAAAAAAATTATTTACAGATGATTGGACAATGCAAGTCAGAAGAGCTTCACCCCATTCACTAAGTTATATGGGTAATTTCCATTGCACTGCACTTGCAAAGGGAACAGTTTAATTGCCTTTAGTAAATCAACCCCATTGTGTAGCAAATAAAAAAAATGGGTGCTTTCTGTAAAAATCAGATGTGCAGGCCTCTGGAACAAGGTCTGGAAAGAAGTATTTTCATAAATAAAAATGTATGCTTGGGTTCATGTTTTATAGGTAAGCGTAGAAAGACACCTCCTATCACCAATTTATTTTTGGTGTAAAAAAAAAAATGAAACCAACACTTTTTATTCAGCAATGTAACATTTATTGTCATATCAAATATTTAACAAGCAACACTACAATAGCCATGTCCCCATTAAAGGACCATTTATTTTACAAAAACATAAATTATCTAAGTATATCAGCACGCATTAATATCTTGCTCACAGTTTCTCACAATATGAGGAGAGCTTTTCTGTTTACATTTTTCAGAGTACTGTCAATACATCCTTCGACAGTCAATTCTACTATTCAAATAAAAAGGGAAGGTGCTCAACATGTGTGCTATCAATGAAATGTGCAAGAAAAATCAAAAGTGCAAATGCATCATGAAGTTGTAAAGAAAGGACATGATTACATCACAAAGTTCACCGACCTGAAAAAAATCCCTCCAAATCGGCACTTAGTACTTTAAAAAATCATGTCAGTAATGCCACTCAGAAATAAAATTATCAGCAGTTGTACAACACCAGAAATAGAAGAGCTGATTATTTCCACACCTGGAGCAAAATTGCTAATTGTTTTTCTTTAAAATGTTAGTTTACTTTTTCAGAAAAAAATGAAAATGTGGGCTAAAATCGTACAATCTATCTATCCCCTTGGTCCCTGCTATATTTACTGTACATCCAGGGATGCTGAGCTGTCAGTGCCCATACAACCACTCCAGCAGTCCAGGGATTTGAAATATCTGCTTTTCTTTCTTTTCAACACCTCTGTAATGGTCCAAGGCAATTCACTGTGCAGAAGCTGACCAATCGGAATCTTTCTGGTCTATCCTGAAGGGCTGCACAAAAAGGAGGGAGAAGAGCAAGGATTTAAAATCCCTGGACTGTTGCACTGTCTGTGTGGGCTCTGACAAGGCAGCATCTCCTGAGTTAAGTATAGTGGGGATGGGTATAAAGGGTGCATGGTGTCAGTTCACCTTTTCATTTTTTTTTTCTGAAAACTAACACTTTAAATTTCCCATAAGACTTTAGAGTTTGCTTAAATAATATATGCTTCAAATATCCTTCCAGTGATGCCTTGATGATCCTTAATAGCTTTTATATATAAAGATGGTAGTCACTGGGGTTGATTACCTGAAGGCAAATAGTCTGTTCATTTTGCAAGGTAAGTTGTACTTTTCATGGGCATTATCCCCACAGCTTAGTGAATGTGGTCAAATTTCACTTTGCAATGAATACTTAATCACGTAAAATGAAAATAAAAAGCAGAATGTTTGCTTTCATATGATTGGATGATGGATACCAATAGAGCTTTACTTAATTCACTACTATTAAAATACTATGGAATGTTTCCAAATGGTTTATATGACTGGTGGGTAAATGCTCAAACAAAAAGACCCCTGGTATTCTCCACTGTTTCTGTAATATCCACACATGCTTGTTAAAAAAGGACATTTTCAATCTATTCACATTCATAGATTAATCTACTTACATAAATGTCCTTATCCACTGTGTTTGAAATCTTGAGTGGGTTTATTTGGGACTGTTAGCCACCTAGTCCCTTGAAGGTGATATACTTAAAAAAATGACACATGAATCTGACATAAAGCTAATTACTCATTGAATGAGATGAAGCACTCCTAACTGCCATCATCCATCATGTGCTGCAAAATCACAATTTTATTTTTTTTATTTTGATTGGGTATTTTTTCCAAAGTGAATTTTCACCACGTTTACTAAGATAAATGAAAATTCCTTTACAAGGTATAAGTTCATTCTAATAGTCTAAATCAGGGGTGTCACACTGGTGTCCCATCATGCCTCTGCCTTTGGGAGTCATGCTTGTAACTGTCCATCTTGCAATGCCTCATGGAACTTGTAGTTTGGCAACAGCTGGAGAGCAGCCAGTTTGACACCCATGGTCTAAATGAACATGCAAGTAAGTACACCCCTATATTTACCACCATTTCAAATCCATGAAATTAGAATCAGGTATTTCAGGTGTTTCAGATTAGTTTTCAATGATTAGAAACTATTTAGGGAGCATGCAGGTTTAGATTTAACATTTTTGCAAATTTTTTCCTTCAATTTCAACTAAAGAGCCGACTGTCCTATGCTAAAAGAAGTTTCCAAGAATCACAAAATTGTATTTTAGGACCTGCGGGTAAATCATTCAACAATTAGAGCTGTATGAGTTACCTTCTACGTCCTGAAAGATATTGCACCAATTTAACCTGCATTGGAAGTGTGCCAAAAAAAGGGTTTCCTGTCCAAAAAGAAAATTGCAACTAGAGTACAGTTTGGTAATAAATGCATAGGAAAATCCAGGCTTTTTAGAATATTGTTCTGTAGACTGATGAATAAAAGACAGAGGTGTTTGGCTTATGTACAGTAATGTCTACTAAATAAGCATTTCAAAAGTGACACATGCCAACTGTAAAGCAAGGTTGCAAAAAAATGGCTTGGAGATATGCTTCAGGGCCTGGGCAACATGCAATTATCCAGTTGTGTCATATTAGAATGTACTTACTGAGAATACAAGGTCATTCATCCAAACATTGACGTTGAACTGGTAATGGATCTTTTTAATATAATAATAATTGGAAACCACACTAGAAACCCAGAAGGAATGACTCTTAAAGAAGAAATGAAGGGTTATGGAGTAGTCTAGTCAAAATCCTGTTGGGAATATCAATTGAAATGTTGTAGGGGAAATTAAAGGGGGCAGTTTATTCATGGAAACCAACAAATTCTGTGCAAAACACTGATGGGCACTTGTACAAGACATTTAAAATGGGTTCGGTTTACTAAGGGCAAATATGTTGTTAATTTAGCTTATTGTTCATTGAATGAAGTGAAGCTCTGATAACGACCCTCATTCATCATGTGCTAGCAAAGTTACTGTTTTTTTCCTTGCATTTGTTTGGGAATTCTTTGCCACATTTACAAAGTTTAATGAAAATTCCTTTAGTAAGTAAAAATCCAATTTGTATTACGCCATGCAGTAGAAATAGAAATGTGATATATATGATATAAACTATGGCGTCTCCTTGTGGAGACAGCTTTATCCCTGTGTGTTAATGGTATTCTGATTCAGATATAGATATGGATATTTACATGCTGGAATGTGTTATTGACTTGTCCTTCAACATGCTGTCACCTAATAGCAATGGTCCCTTCTGGGCTATGTACATGACCTGACTGTGAAAACGTCTACAGGCATATGTGTAATGTAAATGTTTAAGTTTTCAAGCACCATTGTATGGCTTCATGTATTATTGTCATCTGTGAGTGTATGAGTGGGGAAGTGGTTGTCCCCACCCTTATGGGCGGTGACTTTACAAACATCAAGTGACTTTGACCACTCCTTCCCCTCATCATACAAATATGGTCACCCGGGTTGGGAGAGTTTGGCATCTGTACCACCAGTTGTCATGTCCTGTGAGCTGGATCTTTTGATTAGCTGAGATACATCTGTTGGTTTGTGAGTATGATACTTACCATGTTTTTTTATTTAATAAAGTGAATCCTTGAGAGGATAATGCACTAAGCTGGTGCGCCCTCTGTTTCTTTTCTATTTTTGTCTAGTACATACAGACGTCCCTAGTCTTGAGAGAGCAGCAAGGCGAGACATTTTCGGCAGATAAAAGATTAACATCTAGCCAACTGTGAGTGGTGGGAGTTACTTTTGAGTGCAGGAGACTATGTGATGTTGTTCACGTTGCATGTACTTAAGATTTGCCAACTCTAATTTGCTAAAATAGCTACTCTCGAGACTGTGGACATATAGTTCCTATATGTTGCAGACACAGTTGAGATGAAAACAGACCAAAACGTTTAAAAGGATGGATAGCACTGGCAGGTAAAAAATGATGATCTATGCACCATACAGTAGAATCTGCAGGCTGGGATTGTTATAGGTAAGGGTTAATAAGTGGAAAAATCTCCTTAGTATCTCGTGTGTATATATGAAGCTATTTAGAACCTAAGCACTTATATTTCTTCTCCATGATACAGATTGGTGACCATACAAAGGGCAGGGATGTCTTAGGTTGCTATATTACTGGCTATAAGTGTATGTTCACTGTTCTATAATTTGTATTATACAGTATATTAATTATTTTGGTGGTTGTTTTGAGACTCACTTGGTTACTTGAATAGATAGCTATTTTTGCTTTCTGGTGCTGCCCATGCTCTTAAACTATATATACTATAAATATATATATATATATATATATATACTGTATATTTGTTTATGAAATAGTGGGGAATGTTCACTTTCAAATGAATAGTCACCGCTTATATCAGTAAAAAAAAGGTGAAACTATGTTCAGTTTCAGTATTCCAAAACATGTAATGCTATACTTTATTCACTAAGCCAAGGAGGTATTTTCTACTTCTTTAGTAAATCAATTCTGAATGGAATCCCATAAAGGAGGCATAATGAATAGAATGTATTTATAATAATATGTCATTAATCTTGCTACATTTGACCTACTGTTCTCTGCTAATTTCTTCCTTTGCTGTTAACAATAAATTAATTTCCAGTACTGTATTAGTGGTAAATGTTCTACATACATTAAGGTCAGACAGCTATTGCTTGCCAATTATCCAAATGCTTTAGTTTACAGTATATTCTTGTTTAATCTCGGTCTTGAAAACACTCAAGCAAATTAGAAAAGTGTATAAGGTATAAGGTACAGATAGTTTGACACAATAAACATTGTGGGTTAAATGCTATTACAATATTTTCATAGGTGTCCGTTTTCTCACACAATCCAAATATTAATTCTGGTTTATTGACTTCTGCTTAAATTGGATTTAGAATAAATAAATAAAAGTAAACTAAGATTTTTTTCATGCCCACCTGTTGTTGTGGCATCTGTACCTTACTACCTAAAAGGTATGTCCTTGTCAACCTTAATGAAAAAAAAAAGAGGAACTGATGGAACGTTCACTGACCATTAAAGTGAATATATTGTTATGTACATAAGGCTTTTATTTATTTAGACATGACTCAACAAGAACCCATTAGTACAGTAGTGGCAGGCATCAAAGCACATATCATTGCAGTGGGGTGTGCGGGAAATGTGGTGAGAGCAGTAGGAAAAATGAAGATTCTGACAAAGTGAAGACAATGAGGAGTGGTGCAAAGGACAGGAGTGAAAGGGTAGAGAGCTGCAATGGTAGGACGGTGTAGACATGGTGGTAGTGGTGGGTGTTCAGAAACATTTGCAGATAAGGTGAAGGCGTGGTGGCGGTTTTGATGGGGGCATGGTTCAGGTTCTGTAGTTATAGGAGATTGGGTCCAAGCACAGAGGTGGAAAGAGGAGGCTACACATGCAGTGGATGGAGGGTTAATGGTTGTGAGGCTTCATAAACAGTAGTATTTTTTTGGTTCAAGTGCGTTGGTGGTGGAGTTCATGCACAATGGTGTTGGGGGAGGGGTTCATGTACTGCGGTAGTGAGAACGCAGTGCAGCTGAGTTTTAGGGCACCAGGCAGGGAATAATGCCAATGGACTCAGGTATAATGCCATGGTGCAATGCTCCCACAATCTTAAAATAATGGGCAAGGCAGAGGGAAACAGTCAATGGAACATCTTGCTACTATATTGCTGTTGAAATTTCTGGCAATTATTGCATTGGTCTTCTAATATGAGATGTTAGCAAATATCAGTGATACCCTGCACATGCACCCTAGTGACAATAGAGACTGTGCATGCAAGGGATCTTGCTGACATATTCCTAGCAACATTTTAACCACTTCCTTACTGTGCTATAGCCAAATGATGGCTACAGCGTGGTCATAGAGTTCTGGAAGGACGTCATATGATGTTCTCCCAGAGCGCCCCCCCAGTGATGCACACTCGGTGTTGTCTGTGATCACTGTGTCCTTTGTACATAGCTGATCACATGACATGGTAAAAGGCCAATCACAGCAGCCTTTTACCACATGATCATCTGTGTCCAATCACAGCTAATCACCATGTAAATACACTTGCCGGTTATCGGCAGTATTTTCCTCACGCTATCACAGCGTGAGAAATGTACTACAGATAACCAGCAACTGTCAAAGGAGACATCTGCACTGATTATCAGTGCAACCCCTAAAGTGCCAATCAGTGCCCAGCAGCGCTGCCCATCAGTGACCAACAGTGCTGCTCATCAGTGCCCAACAGTGCTGCCTATCACTGCCCAGCAGTGCTGCCCAGCAGTGCTTCCAAACTTTGCCTATCAGTGCCGTCGGTCAGTGCCACCAGTAAGTGCCCTTTAGTGCTACCAATTAGTGCCCGTCAGTGTCACCTATCAGTGACCAACATTGCCACATATCAGTACCCATCAGTGCTGCATATCAGTGCAGCAGCATCAGTACCTCCTCATCAATGCCCACCAGTGCCACCTCATCAGTACCGCTTCATCAGTGCAGCCTATCAGTGTTGCCTATCAGTGCCATCTCATCAGTGCTGCCTATCAGTGTAGCCTCATCAACGCAGATCAGTAACAATGAAAAATTACCTGTTTGCAAAATTCTATAATAGAAACAAAGAAAACCTTTTTTAACATTTTCACTCTTTTTTTGCTTATAGTGCAAAAAAAATCACCCAGTGGTGATTAAATACCACCAAAAAAGCTCTATTTGTGTGAAAGCAATGATAAAAATTTCATATGGGTACAGTGTTGCATGACCGCAAAATTGTCATTCAAAGTGCACTGAAAGCTGAAAATCGGCCTGGGCAGGAAGGGAGTAAACGTGCCCAGTAAATGTCACTCCACTGAGGTCCCTCCCATGAACACCATTTACTTCCTCTATTCTTCTTACAATTACTATATACATTTTGCCCTCTTATGAGCCATCAGGTTGAACTTTAGTTTTTTTTACTTTTTTAATGCTCTCAGTTTGTTTCTTTGATGAAGCTCAATAACTAATTAGCAGTGACACATTCAGCGGACCATCATTTATTTTATGCTCTTAGGGAAGTTTCAGTCTGGTAACTTGTGCCTCAAAGCAAGGAGCTCTGCTTTACTGTCTCTTAAGCTAACACGTTCTATTTTTTATTTCTAAAACATTAAAACAAATGGGCTATGCTTAGAGTTCCTGTGCTTGTGTCTTAGCAGCCAAGAGGGAGTAGCAGTAGACTGCTGGTAAAAAGAACAATCTGACACACCTGTAAGTGGATTTCTGTTATTACAATGGTGTCTGTAATTCAGTGAATACAAAATGAATTTACTGAAGCAAGCAAGCAAGCAATAGCACAATGCAAGCATTTCAAAGAGAAGTGTTCAGATAAAGATATGAAGTGTAGTATATAATGGTATATTTATCAATGGAGAAGTTATTTACTCAGTGCTGGTTATGAATGGCACTGGATAAAGCACTGTCCAGCAGCTATTGTGCTGGTTAATGGCTATGAACTGAGCCATTATTAGATGGCTTAGTTCACAGATACAGTGTACCGAGTTGATCTGAGTGGATTAATTCCTTAATTTCCATCCTCCCACTGTATGTGATGGGTATATCAACCCCTTCACCTCTAGTGCAACATTACCAAGCTCCATGAATTAACCATCTCAATACCAGCATGTTTCTTTATTCAAATTAGGATACCTTGTGATGGCTACTTTCTAAAAAGGGGTGATGTTTAGTTGGTTTTGTACTGTCCTGGCATTTTTAAAAAAATGTTTTATAACAGAAAGTAAAGGAAAAAGGTTGGTTTTCTTTAGTTTTTCATTTTTCCTTTTTTTTGTAAACAATAAAAAACTCGATGGTGATTAAATATAAAAATAAAAGCTCTGTCTGTATAAAGAAAAAAAAATACAAAATAAATGTGGTTACATTGGTGTGTGAGAAAGTAATTGTCAGTCAAACTATCACAGCATTGAAAACTAAAAACTTGGCCAGTGATGAAGGGTTAATACTACTTGTATTCAAATGCTTCAGCTTCATTTATTAACACCTGTTAAATGTCAGCTGTCTATTGCGTCTATCTATAGCACTCAGAACTTCTATTTTGACATTTTGGGGTTGATTTATTAATGGAAAATGTTCCTATGTAATGGAGGGAAGTTGCTCCAGAGCTTAGTGAGTGAGGTGAAGCTCTGCTGACTTCAGTCTTCCTATCATTTGCAAGCAAAATGCTATTATTTTCCTTGCACATTATTTATTTTTTTTGCAAAGTGAAACTTCAGTACATTCGATAAGCTTTGGGGCAGTGTTCACTAATGCATAAATGCATAAAGGTGCGATGTCAGCCAGGGGCGGACTAACAACTCATGGGTCCCCCGGGCAATAAGGGATCATGGGGCCCCTGTGTCCTTGCCCAAACAATAAATAAATAAAAAAGGTACCAGGGGCATCTCATGGGGCCCCCTACTGACCCCGGGCCCTCGGGCAGTGCCCGAGTTTCCAAATGGTCAGTCTGCCCCTGATGTCAGCATATGCAGAAGTGCTTGGAGCTGTGGTCTTAGCAAGTGCAAAAGTGCCCATAGCTGCATTTTTTTGCTAAGTGCAAATTTGCATAACAGTGTGGCTGTGTGCACAAAAAGGACATATATTGTGTAGTCAGTGAGCACAAATGTGCATACAGCATGTTGTCAATGAGTGAAGTGCACAGCAGGGCAGTATTAACCAGAACAGAATGTGATATGACCAGTTTCTCTCAAAGTGTTATTTAAGCCAGAAGGCTGAATGAACATAAACATTTAGCAAAACAGTATCCTCTGAATTATAGATTGCTTCACTTAGGCTGCTTTCACTGAGGAGTTTTTGAAGTGTTTGTGCGTTAAATAAAGTACCTGAAAAGCTCAAGAAAAATGTTTCCCAATGTATGTGAATGTACATCTATGCATGTTTGCACACTGAGGCGCTGCGCTTGCAGTGCGTTGTAAAAACTCCTGCTAGCAGCATCTTTTGGGCATGTTTGGTGAGTTAAAAAAGCCCCAAAAACGCCTTTTTCCATTGAAATCAAATAAAAACGCCTGAAAAGCGCCTCTAAAGCACCTAAAAATGCCTCTGAGAAAAGGTTTTAGTGCAGTTATTAAGTCATGTGTCCTTTAAAAACACTCAGAAAGCACGGCAAAAGCGCGGTAAAAAAGCCTATGCGTTTTTGCTGTGTTTTTGCGGTAGATCAGAGTGAAAGTAGCCTTAACTGCCTCCCGCCCACCATACAAGGAAATGACGGGTGCAAGGCAGCTCTCTCGTTCTGGGAGGACTTCATATGATGTCCTCCCACTCTAACCGCGTGTGTGCAGCTCTGGGGCTGACAGCTCGTGAGGAGAGGAGAGCCGGTAATCGGCATTCCTCAGGGGGGGGGGGGCATGTCACTGATCATCAGAGCACTGATGATCAGTGTGCCCTGATGATCAGTGTAGCCCCAGCAGTGCCACCTGTCAGTGTCCATCAATGCCAGCTGCCAGTGCCCATCAGTGCCACATCAATGCCACATATCAGTGCCTACCAGTGCACATCAATGCCACATATCAGTGCCCATCTGAGCTGCCTTTCAGTGCCAGCCAGTGCCACCTATCAATGCCAGTCAGTGCCACCTATCAGTGCTGCCAGTCAGTGCCGCCTATCAGTGCCAGTCAGTGCCACCTATCAGTGCCATATATGAGTGCTGCCTATCAGTGTCCGTCAGTGCTGCCTATCAGTGCCACCTAACAGTGCCAGTCAGTACCACCTACCAGTGCCAGTCAGTGCCGCCTATCAGTGCCATATATGAGTGCTGCCTTTCAGTGCCCATCAGTGATGCCAGTCAATGCCCATCAGTGCCACCTACCAGTGCCTCCTCATCAGTGCCCATCAGTGCCACCTATCAGTGCCCATCACTGCAGCCTCATTAGCGCACATCAGTGAAGGAGAACAAACACTTATTTACAAAATTTTATAACAAAAACTAAGAAAAGATTGTAAGCTCCAAGGAGCAGGGCCCTCCTAACCCTCTTGTATTGAACTGTATTGTTGCTGTATTGTCTCCCGTTATATTGTAAAGCGCTGAGCAAACTGTTGGTGCTATATAAATCCTGTATAATAATAATAATAATAATAATAATAATAAAAAGAAACAACTTTTTTTCTAAATTTTCAGTTGTTTTTGATTTGTTTAGCAAAAAATAAAAATGCAGAGGTGATTACATACTACAAAAAGAAAGTTACAGTATATCTGTCTCAAAAGAAGATACAAATTTCATATGAGTACAGTATTGCATGACCGTGCAATTGTCATTCAAAGTCTGACAGCGCTGAAAGCTGAAAATTGGTCTGGGCAGGAAGGGGGTATAAGTGCCTGGCAGGCAAGTGGCTAATGTTAATCTTCATTGAGCCATTTTGCTGGCTGCAAGCTATAAAGGTCTCTAAAGCCAGGAGGAGTGGCTACCCAGTCTCTTGTATATTGAAGAGAAGATTAACCCTGTTCCCCTCCTGCAGGGAAATAGTTAGAGATGGAAAGCTGAAAGGATGGGCTATGGGTGGAGTAGGTGGGTGGTATCATAAATGGGGTCCGTTTCCAAACTTTGAACAGGGTTTAGTGCTGGGCTGTGGGCACTTTACTGCACAGGATATGTCCACAGATTACTTGGCTGCACACTTCATGTGGACACGAGCAGGTGAAATTGTTCACCAAAGCCATTGGTATGGAAACCTATGGAACCTTTTCACCTGCACATGCTTATGGTGAACACTTTTGAAACCTGCTTTGCAATCTGCTATTGCTCAGTTGTTGAGAAAGATGGAGGCGCTAGCTGTTCCTCCCACTTGCTAATTGTTTTTGTTTTATAAAATATATAGGATTTACATGGGAAGGTAGCAAGGTATATTTTGGGGTCTACATTGCCCATTTTAGAGATGTGTTTGTCTTGTTTAACCACTTCAGGTCTGGACACTTTCACTCCCTTCCTGTCCAGGCCAATTTTCAGCTTTCAGTGCTATTACACTTTGAATGACAATTGTGCGGTCATGCAACACTGTACCCATATGAATTTTTTAACATTTTTTTGAGACAGATAGAGCTTTCTTTTGGTGGTATTTATTAACCACTGGGATTTTTATTTTTTTTTTATATATATATAAATGAAAAAGTCCAAACATTTTGAAAAAAAGTGTTTTCTTATAAATAAATAAATAAATAATCTTTCTTCATAAAACTTGGCCAAAATGTATTCAGCTATCTTTTTAGTAAAAAAATAATAAAATTTCTTTACATTTTTATTTTTATATTATTATGTTTTTTTTCAACATACTGTCACCCTATCTTGTGGGGGGTGATGAAGTTTTTTTTATTTTTTTTATTTTACAATGATTGCTTTTACACCCATAAAGGCTGTAAAAACAATCATTTCTCCTTCTCTCTGGCTGCATTCTTGCATCCATTGAGAAATACTGTGAGAGCTGTGATTGGTCACAGCTTTTCACATGGTACAAGGCTGTTGTGAATAGCCTTGTACCATGTGACCTCTGTGATCATTCACAGATTTCACTAGTAGAAAGCAATGATGTCAGAAAGTGACATCTTGCTTGCTACTATTCATGTGATCGGGACCTCACACAGAGGTCCCGTACAGCGATTGGTGTTCCGCTGTGTCCTCCAGACACAGCAGGCACCAGATTGTGGTGCCGCACTCTCCCAGGGACAGCCTAGCCACATACAGGCCCCAAAAAAATCCAACGACCACCTGCAGGCTTTTAAAGGGCATATTTCCTCATGTCACTTCCTCACTACCTATCACAGTTTTTGAGGCCCTAAAATACCAGGATAGTACAAACACTAAGTTCATGTAGTATAAAATACTGGTGATCTGTGATTGGCTACAGCTAATTACATGGTACAGGGTGCTGTGATTTGGCCATGTATCATGTGAGAGCTGTGGGCCAATCACAGCTCACTGGGAAGGGAAGCAAAGTAAATAAAATTCATAACAGCTTTGTTGACATTGTGATCACGTGATTACTGGGTCCAAATTAGCAGGATTTAGCATTCCTCTGTGTCTGCTACACAAAGTGGTCATGTGGAGGTGCTCTGCACACCCGACCAGGTGAGCAGCACCCCCCTGTCTTCGTACAGCAAGAGCTAGGTACCAGTACGTCGCTCTGCCTGTACATGCTGCCAACCTGCAGTAAAAGTATACAGGACACACAGGATAATTGATTAAATTGACATATTCCAGATTAGCATCTTTTTGAAATATGTTGATCCAAGAGGAGGATCTTACATTACCTTTGATATGCTGCGCGTGTTATTTGATGTTCCTCTTTGTGAGTACCTTCGTTATAGACAGATTAGGCACTTTTTTAATGCGCACTTTGGCCTTACCCCATCTTCTCTGATTTCCTTTTTTGAACGTATCAGCCGTGACTCTCCCAGGGGTAGGGGTCTTATTTCAGAAATTTATCACCAACTTTTGATCTGTCTTTTTCATGCTCCCCCTTTGTACAGACGAAAATGGGAGCAGGATTGTGGTATCACTTTTTCAGATGAGGATTGGGATTCCATGGTGGATAATATATGCAAGAGCTCTAGATGTCTTTTGGTTCGTGAGACAGCCCTAAAAGTTCTAACCAGATGGTATTATACCCCGTCAAGACTACATGTATTGTTTCCACAAACGTCCCCTTTATGTTTCCGGGGCTGTGGCCTCACAGGTACTTTGGTTCATATATTTTGGGATTGCCCGACCATATCTTTGATTTGGCGTAAGATTTCTGAGGTGGCTACCTCACTGTCAGGTACCCCGATACAATTGTCCATACAGACCTGTTTATTGGGGGCCCATGTCCCAGGGGTCTCTGATGCCAGTCTGAGATTATTACATACATTATGTATTGCCACTTTATGGTCTATTGCCCTACATTGGAGGTCCAATGCTGTACCCTTGGACTGTGTTTTACACAGAATTGACGCTGTAATGCTTATGGAACGCATTCATTATACCCTACTGGATAAGATGCACTTATACGATAAAAAATGGGAGTCATTGAGAGATCGTAGAAACTTACTACATGCTTCACAACATCCCTAGTAAAAGCTGGCTGACATATACTGTTGACAGATGTATCACTAAACTTACTTCATCGTTTACGTATTTCATGCACTTGTAACTTCCTCTTTTCTTCTATCTTCTTTGTTATGTTACTATACTTTTATGTATTGTACTTTTCAAAAGTGCCTTGTTTTTGCTGACAATATCACTTTAAAAATGTGCTGTTGTTTTACTGTCTACTTATGTACAATAAAATCGTTTGTAAACAAAAAAAGAAATATGTTGATCCAATGCCAAAATTTAATGTGAAAGTTTCACACAAATGTGCATTGAAGAAAAGACTTTCACTTGTGCACTGGTACAGTAGAAGGAAAGTTATTATTCCAGTCAATAAAAACCACTCAAAAGCGTCCTTCACTTAAAAATTGAAACAAAAATAATAATAATAATAATATCAATAATAATAATTAAACATTTTAACTTTTACTGGTGATAAAAGTTTTAGAAACATGTTGTTGCTTTGATTTTTGATTTTGTGTAGCTTGTCTTTCAAATTTACTGGTTATGGGATTAAAGTGCAGGATTATGAAAAGTACAAGTTGATAGGCATAATTTTTAACAAAGTTTTACTCATAATTATTGCAGGAAACAAGTTAATCAGGATTTTAATGAGTGATTTATAGCTGGTTTGACCAAAAATATGTTTTCTTTCTCCTTGAAAATGTTCTGAAAATGCAAAATTTCTATTATGCTTGACATCGCGCATATATTTTAATCTTTTATCTACAATAACCCTGAGGTGCTTTTCACCAAGTAGCTATTTATGTCTGTACCATTTGTAAAATACTTTGAATGAAGGTTTTTGGTACCCAAGTGCATTAAATATGAACACCTTTTGTACATGGAATGTCATCTACAATTTGTCTATGAAACGTAAATTCTGATAAAGTATTTCAATAACCTCTGTGTATAAACTTTCACCACAGAATTCACTTTGAGCTACACTTTCAGTACTATAACTGGGTCACCATATTTTTTTCAATTACAACTGACTTTGGGATTGATTTATAGGTTTTAATAAATCCATTTATGCAGCAAGGTAGCATACTTTATGTCATAAAGAACTTTAAGAATCATACAGATAGCACATAAGTTTCAAATATCCCATGTGCTTATATATATATATATATATATATATATATATATATATATATATATAGACACACACACACACACAGTTATTCTAAAAATTTGCATACCCTAGGAGAGTTGGTAATAGTATGTACAATTTTTAAAGAAAACATGAGTGAGCAGGCAAAACATATTTCTTTTACTTCTTACGGTATTCATATTAGTACACAAAACCAAGCCATATATTATATAAAATGTCATAAAGTTAGGTAACAGAATAAACCAGCAATTAATAAACAGCAAATCAGGGGGACCATATTTTATAGACTTTTTGTACACAACCCCTATGTTAGTATGCTAATTTTTCTCTTTCAAGCATATTATGCCTATGAAGAAATGTTGGTGGGATAGAGGACAACCAGTTCTGAGCTATTAGTGTTTGAGCTTGAAAAAGTAAACGTGTGACCATTAATCTAAACATTGTGAATAACATGACCTGGTATAATACTTAGAAGTGCAATCTAAGAATCCATAGGTAAACCCTTAATGTGTGTATTGCCCCCTTTAGCATCAATGACAGCATGCAGTCTTTTGTAATAGTTGTCTATGAGACCCTGAATTCTTGCTGGTGGTATAGCTACCCATTCATCAAAATGCCTCCAGGTCATTGAAAGTCTTTGGTCATCTTGCTTGAACCGCACGTTTGAGATCTTCCCAGAGCAGTTTGATGATATTAAGTTCAAGAGACTCCGATGGCCACTCCAGAACCTTCACCTTTTTCTGCTGTAACCACTGGAGGGTCACCTTGCCTTTGTGTTTAAGATCATTGTCATGCTGAAATGTCCAAGAAATTCCAATGCACAGCTTTTGTGCAGAAGAATGCAAATTGTCTGCCAGTATTTTCTGATAACATGCTGCATTCATCTACGCCTTTAGAGCTCATACACCCCCAAAACATCAGTGGGGATGGTATTCTTGTAGCTATAGGCCTTCTTGACCCCTCTTCAAACATAGCATTTAAGGTTGTGACCATAAACCTCTATTTTTGTTTCATCACTCCAGATTACAGTGTGCCAGAAGCTTTGAGGCGTGTCAAGGTGTTGTCAGGCATATTCTAACCAGAATTTTTTTTGGCATTTGCACAGTAAAGGCTTCATTCTGGTAACTCAGCCATGCAGCTCAGTATCATTGTATTGTGCTCCTTGAAATAACCACACTGTTTTTCTCCAGAACAGCCTGTATTATTCCCATGGGTTTTTCTTTGTTTCTCGAACAATTCTTCTGGCAGTTGTGGCTGCAATCTTTCCTGACCTTGGCTTGGTATCAAGAGATCTCCAAAATTTCCCCTTATTAATAAGTGATTGAACAGTACTGACTTACATATTCAGGACTTTGAATATCTTTTTTTTTTCCAAAAACACTTTATTAGTATAAGAATATCACAAGAGCATACAGAGCATATACAGTTAAATATCTCCGTCAGAACATGGACATGACATGTAGCCTCCCGTTTTACAGACGGGACTAGTTGTAAGCTGTAAAACATGACAATGTAGGGTAGAGCAGTACATCAAATATACATTGCAAGCCAGTGGATACGCAGAGATAAGTGGATATATCTATGTAGTAGTATGTTGTCACGTCTTGGAAATCCGCACTTTATAATGCAGAGGTGAGGCGATATGAAGCTTAAAATATGGAAGGTATTGGATGTTATGAAAGTCATGGTTTACGTAATTATAGCTTGAATGTATGATATAGTTGAAATTAGTAATATCTGTGTAAAAGTAAATGCTCTATCTGGTTGATGAAGAGAGAATTATAAGGTGGTATGACAGGTGTGAGAAAAGAGAGGTCGGAAAGAAGAGCAGTAAGAAAAAGAGATGTAGGAAGAGATAGTGGGGGAAAGAGAGAAAAAAAAGGGGGGGATTTCCCCCCTTCTCTTCCTCCTTCCCCCTTCCCCCCCCATGTTGTATGAGGGAGGCTGGGGGTAAGGGGTTGCGCGACAGTAGCGTGTATAGGTAATAAAAAGCTAAAATGGATCAGCCGGAAAGGTAATATTACATTTTAGAGTATGTTGCTTGCATGAACCGACAGTGGGCTAATACAAGGGTCAGAAACCCCGTAAAGCATATCATGATAAAGCACTACATCCCATCCTTCAGTGTGATAAAAGTGTCTCCGGCGATCCGGGTATTCCCCACTACAGCATTGTACTAGGAACTTTAGTCCGGGGATATAGGTTGATCATTTACTATTAGGTGATAGGTTGAAGTGGATTTGAAATGACTCCAGCATTACCATGTTTTCCTAAATCTCTCGGGATGTTCCTTAGCTATAGAAATCAGTTCCTCCATTTCTTCAGTTTTGTCGATCCTAGCAAACCATTCTCGTACAGTGGGAACATGTTTTGAGCGCCAGTGTACTGGGATACATTGCTTTGCAGCATTTACCTTGTGCATGGTGAGAGACTTGTGGTATGTCTGAAATGGAAGTGCAGTATGGTGAAGCAAAAATTGTGCCGGGGAAAGGTCTAGGGCATACGTAGTGACTTGTGTGATTATAGATTGAACTTTCCCCCAGAAGGGTTGTAGCAATGGGCATTCCCACCAAATGTGCAGGAGTGTACCCGTAGCCTGGTGGCATCTCCAACACAAATCAGAAATGAGTCGAAGCGGTGAAGCAGGGACGAAACCCTATACCATCTAGAGTATATTTTAAAGTTATTTTCTTGTGTGGATACACATATAGACCCTTTGTAAATGTGTTCATATATGTGGTCCCAGTCTTCAGGTGAAAGTTGGACTTGTAGGTCAGCACTCCAGGCCTTGCAAGCTTTCCTAGTTGAGAGGTCACTGGTGTGTTCGAGACATGTATAAAGCAGGGATATAACATGTCTCTGGGGAGAGCCCGTTGAGCAAAGTTTCTCAAATGGGGTAAGATGTCTAGTATATTCTTTTAGATGGGGTGAGCTGTGGATAAAGTGGTGGAGTTGTCTGTACATCCACGGCATTAAGGTTAGAGTAGGCCATTTATTCATAAGGAGGTCTCTGGATAAGAGAAATCCGTCTTTGAAAAGGTGGTGCAGACTCACGCTTTCTGTGAGGCCAGATCCCGCAAGAAAGGCATGCGACATACCAGGGGTGAAGTTTGGGTTCAATCTGACAGGAGTGAGTGGGCCAAGGGTGGATAAGAACGTTATATGCTTGCTGATCTGATGGAAACAGGACAAAGTAGGGCCTATGAGGATGTGTTCCTTGAGTTCAGATGGAATGTGCGAGTTTAGCAGCCAAAGGGAGGTGGCGAGCGGGGTCTCCGAAAAGCAGCTTCCAATTCCACCCAGGCTTTGCAGCATGGTTCATGGACCAATCCACTATTTATGCCATTTGACAAGCTTTGTAATATCGGGAGATGTCAGGTAGCCCTATACCTCCACACGTTTTGGGCATGGATGGTGGTCAAAACCAATTCTGGGGCGTTTATTACTCCATAGAAACGAGGTACATAATGTTTTGTAAGACTTGAAAAAGGAGTTGGGCAATGGCAATCCCATGTTTGCAGATCTTTGGTAATGTTACGCAGAATGGGTAGAAAGTTTTTGGCGTAAAGTTCTGCGAGATGGGTAGGCAATTTGATTCCTAAATAGGTGATGGCTTCTGATTGCCACATGAAGGGGAAGTTAGATTTTGCTTGTCTAATCGCATCCTGGGATAGGGAAACATTGAGTGCTTGGGACTTATTGAAGTTTATTTTAAAATTGGCCAGATACTGAAACAGCTTGAAATCTTGTAATAGGTTAGGTAGTGTAATGTATGGATGCGTCAAGAAGAGTAGGATGTCATCAGCGAAGGCTGCTATTTTGTGCGTTTTGTCATTTATAGAAATCCCTTTAATATTGTCATTCTGTTTAATGCAATTCAAGAATGGTTCCAAGTTAAGAATAAATAGGAGGGGGGATAATGGGCAGCCCTGTCTGGTCCCATTACTTATGGAAAAAGCTTCTGAGAGAAGGCCATTGACTTTCACTTTAGCAGTCGGCGCCGTGTATAGCGACATGATAAAGTTCAGAAGACGGGGAGGTATCTCGAGGCCAACCTGAACTGCTTCCATGTAGTCCCATGCCAATCTGTCAAAGGCCTTTTCAGCATCTAAAGAAAGGAAGAAACCAGGTTGTTTCTTCTGAGTTAACCAATGGTGTATGTTGATCGCCCTGATCGTGTTATCTCTAGCCTCTCTACCGGGGACGAACCCCACCTGGTCAGTTGAGATAATAGGATCTATGATATTCAGTAAGCGATTGGCCAATATCTTGACGAAGATCTTTAGATCGATGTTCAATAGGGATATCAGGCGGTAGTTTGCTGGTAATGTCTGGTCTTTATTTACTTTAGGGATTAATGTGATATGGGCTTCGGAAAGAAAGCGCATGGGTTGTCCTGGAGTGTCTAGTAAGTTGAAAGCTCTTAGGAATGGGTGTGCTAGGACGTCAATGAACGATTTGTAGTATGTGGCAGTAAGTCCATCAGGTCCCAGACTTTTGCCAGATTTTAATTGTGCAATGGCCTGTTGCAATTCTTCCAGCGTCAAAACACCATCTAATTCTTTTGCTTGCATTTGGGAAATAGGTTCAGGGAGGAATTGAGCAAGAAAAGATTGGATAATGATCTTACGTGGTCTATCGTCCCCTGATGGTTTGGGCGGTAAAGGTAGGTTATACAGGGAGGTATAACATTTTTCGAATTCCACTGCGATATCCATGGAGGTGGTAAGTGAGTGACCTTGTTTAGAGTGAAGTTGAGAGATGGTACGCTTTTTTAGATTGCAAGGCCCGGGCTAAACATTTGTCGCACTTATTTCCATGCTCGTAAATGTAGTTCTGCTTTGTCTTCTTTTCCACTATGTCTCGGTGTTGTTTGCGGGCTAGGTCAAGTTCGTTTGCAGAATCAACCACCTTGGAGCGCTTATGTGAACGCTCCAGTGTACGAACTTTATGGAGTATGGATGTAAAAGACACTTGAGCCATACGTTTCCGAGAGGCAGATATGGAAAGCAAGAGTCCACGAATCCCACATTTGTGTGCTTCCCATTGAGTAAGGGGGGATGTTTCCGGGGACAAATTTTCCTTAAAGTAATTGGTTAGGGATTCATGCATTTGAGTAATAATGGATGAATCAGTAAGGAGAAAGGAATCTAATCTCCATGTTTTAGATGTAGGATGGGCATCGGGAAGTTGTAAAGTCATCGTAATCGGATGGTGGTCAGAAAGAATCATTGGTCCGATGGAGGCAGATTTCAAGGAGTGTAAGTCTTTTTGCGAAAGAAAGAGATAGTTAATTCTGGAATGACGCTTGTGTGGTGCTGAGAAAAAGGTGTAATCTTTATCAGAGGGATGTATTGTACACCATGTATCATGTTTAATCTGTTTAAGTGCTCGGTATGGTTGTGATGAGGAGCCTGTCGATGTATCTTCTAAAGGATTCAGTGCTACATTGAAATCACCTCCAAGTATAAAGAGACCCGATTGGAATGCTGCTAGAGTTTTGGAGATTTTATGAAAAAAACTCACTTGAGCTGTATTTGGACTATAGATGTTTGCCAAAGTGAGTGGTTTATTGTGTAGAGTGCCTTTAAGGAAAAGGAATCTTCCCTCCGGATCCTCGAGAGATTCGGTAATCATGAGCGGGAGTGTTTTGGAGATCAAGGTGGATACTCCTTTTACTTTTACCTCAGTGTTAACTGAATGATAAGCTGTTGGATAATTGGCGTTGGCAAACCTAGGGATGTGATCAG
Source organism: Staurois parvus (assembly GCF_062004578.1). Taxonomy (NCBI): domain Eukaryota; kingdom Metazoa; phylum Chordata; class Amphibia; order Anura; family Ranidae; genus Staurois; species Staurois parvus. Next base: position 152,432 of record NW_028317860.1, on the reverse strand, counting down.
CACGAAAATGAGTTTCTTGGATGAAAAGCACGTCTGCGCGTAAAAAAAGGGGGGGGAAAGGTGATGTGGAGTAGAGACTGAGGGGAAGGGGGAAGGGCAGTAGTGCATTAACCACATTATGCCATTTGTAGATACATACATCTGGACGCGTGTGAATGAATAGGGGGGGACAATATAGTCCAGAAAACGGTCCAAAGATCACATAGGTAATTAAGACTTTTGTGGATAAACCTAATGGGCAAAGTATGTGCTTAGGCACGGCATAATGCTGTATCAGCCATATCACAAAACCGTGATGTCAAATATAAACTCACAGATATCAGGCTCCGTCCAGAATCGTCCTTGGGTCATCAAACGTCCCTGATGGGCAATTCAGGAAGGCCTCAGTATAACGAAACAAAAGGTCACAATTGCCTGACCTGTCCTATCTGAGAAAATCATCTGCAAAGTTTGTTAAGATTCAGTGACGCATACATAAAATCAGGAAAATAAGCATTCTGTAGCCCTGGATCTCACCATCGCAGCACGCACTGGTCTCGGTCGAGGCCACCAGCATGGTGCGAGAGGTCACCAACGATCGATCCCACAGACTTCAAAGTCGGAGAGAGTATTAACCACGGCTCTGTGGACACCGCTATCACGTAGTCCGCAAAAAGCAAAAGCCAGCATAATCCCGGTGTCCACAAACAGAATAGGTGTACACATGTAATGAGTAGATATTGTATCTGAGAGTGAGGACAGTCTATTATAATACACATACAGTGGTGCCTTGTCACAAGGTGGTTAGAATTACCTTCGGAGGTGAAAATGAATCAGGATTCGAAGAGGAAGCATTTGAAATAGAAGCTCAGCTTTAAGGGTAGCCATTAAATGGATAAGCGGAAACTCACTGCTGAGAAAAGTGGGGGAACAAAAAAGTGTTAGTCATGACGTGCCTTACGGTGCGCAGGAGAGACTGGAGGATTGTCCCAATGTAAAGCCATCGGCTTGCGGGAGAGGATGAGTTGCAATGGGACAATCTACGTGGCCTGGTCCCTCCATTGTGACCCACTGAGTGGGCCTCCATTGCTTCTTCTTCTTCCTGGGATGTTAGGTGGGGTTCAGCTGACCAATTGGGTATGCCCACTGTAGGAATGTCGAGGGTCTCGCAAAACGGCACCACATCCTCTGGGAATCTCAGGAGCGCTGATCTCCCCATGTGTGTTGCTGAGAGGCCAAATAGGAATCTCCAGCGGTAAGCAATACCCTTTGAGCATAGTAGATCCAATTAAGGGCGTAAGTCCTTTCTACGTTGCAAGGTAAGGTGTGATAAATCTTGAAAAAATTTAATGTCTGCTCCATTGAAGAACACACGCTTGCGCTCCCTTGCTCTACGCAGTATTTCTTCTTTAAGATGGAAATCGACTAAGCAGAAAATTATGTCTCTTGGGGGATCAGTCTCTCTACCTCTAGGGCGTAACGCCCTATGGAGGTGCTCAAACTCAATAGGAGACTCTTGAGGCCTTTCCAGCAGATCATTGAAGATGGTTAAGAGCGTTTGGGTGAGTTGGCCTGATTCGATTGTTTCAGGTACACCGCGTACCCTTAAGTTGTGACGTCGCCCCCTGTTGTCCAGATCTTTGATGTGGCAATCCAGCTCTTTTAGATGCATAGTATCTACCAGTGTGCGAATATCGTGAATGGCAAGGTCATGTGTGATTACTTTATCCTCCACCTCTTCAAGCCTTTGGGCTACCGCCTGCATGTCGATGTGTAAATCTGCTATCACAGCAGAGAGGGTCTCTTTAATATCTGATGCAACCGCTTTCAAGTCCTCTGTAGTAAGAGGTGTGGTGGCAAGATGACAGGCTGTGGTTGTTTTGGATGGATTTCTGGATTGCGAATGAGGCGTTTTGTGAAGCGACTGTGTAGGAGAAGCAGGAGCAGAGGTCTCAGCGTGTTCAGGTGTCTGAGAATGGAATAACTCTGGAATGCTGTGATTTGTGGGACCGTTTGGCCGATGTGGGGATCTGGAGTGTGGGGTAGCAGGTCTCCTATCTATTTTCCCCATAGTAGCAGTGTCTCTCCTTGATAGTATCAAAATATTCACCTCCTTGCGTCAAGGCTCCCGTAACTAAGCCATCATGTTTTCGGACCCAGGCTGGGCCCCTCAGTACTTATAAACGTATGCGTAATGCTGTAGGACGATCGGGGGCTGTAATGAAGGCATCAGATTGTATGTGTAGGTTAGAGAGGGTGAAATATGGTATCCGAGAAGATCCCTTAAAGAATTGCTTCCCTGGACTCTCAGGGTGGATGCAGGGGGCCCTTCTGTACTCTCCAGGTGAAGAGCTGCAGGGATTAATGACATTGTGGGCCCTCCGGAGGCTCAGTGAGGCCTATATTAACTTGGGCACCATGAGGCCCTTAGTATTTATTATGTCCCTTGGCCCAATGGAGGCTTAGTGAGGCCTATGGATGTATGGGTGCCTTGAGGCCTTTATGACAGGCCGTATCTCCTGCTCTGACTGGGGGGGTCCGGTAGGCCGGGGGGGGGATACCCCGCTGTTCTGGGACGGGGGTCTCTGATCTACAGGAGCCCCCTCCCACCTCCAACCGCTTATACCCAGCTCCTGGGTGGTGAGGATTGCAGTCGCGGCTTCAGCAGGCTGTACTAGGCCGCAGCGGATCGTTGCCATGGAGGGGGGAGATATACACCCGGCTCACCTCAGCTTCATTCCCGCTTGTGCCGCGGTGCCTCTGCCCGTCCCTCTGAGCCCACTGCCGCCTGGATGGCAGCGGATTGTGTGTGTCTCCGCCGAAGCTCCGGATCAAGCGACTTGTCCAGTCGCCATCTTGGACACACCCCCCCCAGGACTTTGAATATCTTTATATATTCTTTTCCTTCTTTATAAAGTTCTATTACCTGCTTACACAGGCCTTCTGACAGTTCTTTTCTGCTCCCCATGGCTTAGTATCTAGACTGCTCAGTGCATCCACATGAGAGCTAACAAACTCATTGATTATTTATACACAGACACGAATTCCAATTAGATGTGGGAAATTAACCTTTAATTGCCATTTTAGCCTGTGTGTGTCACCTTGTGTGTTTGTAGCAGACCACAAATTCCAGGGTATGTAAACTTTTCATCAGGGCCGTTTGGGTGATTTCTGTTATGATTATGAATTAAAAAGGAGCCAAACAGCCATGTAATAATAAATGGCTTCATATGATCACTATCCTTAAATAACATACAGTTTTTTACATGATCAATAGCAACGCAAACATTTATATCTATATATATATCTGATATATATGAAGAATAATGAGGTGAACATTACTCAAAGATGGAAGCAATGAAGACAGCAGTAAACACAATTACCTGCACTGTATGGTCTTTTCAGTGTTTTTGACTGTACATGCAAAATAAATAGGCTTGGTGGAAATAATATTGGGGACAATTCACTAAGCGATATTTTACTGCATGTGAGTATGAGGTAAAATACTTGCAAAAAAACTTTGCAATTCACTAAGAAACTCTCCTTAATATATCACATGCAATATATTTCCGAATCATGTGATTACCGCATGAAACCATGCGGTAAGTTATAACAAACATATTTCATAATCATCGATTGCACCAAGCACATTTGGGATTCTAGCAATCTGAAAAAAAAAATAATTTTAATTTGATCCCACTCCTGATGAGATTCCAGAAAGTTAATATAGTTAAGTGCTTTTACATGGAATTCATGCAATATATTGGTGAGCAGATGGGAAAATGATAGGATCAGGGGTGGACTGACCATTCGTGCACTCGGGCACTGCCCGAGGGCCCGGGGTCAGTAGGGGGCCCCATGAGATGCCCCTAGCACCTTTTACAGGCTTTTGTGGGTGTGGTTTGAGTGTGAGTGAGGACACAGGGGCCCCATGATACCCTATTGACCGGGGGCCTCATGAGTTGTCAGTCTGCCCCTGGATAGGATGAATTCTCAACAAAATGCACTTCAGCCAACAAATTAATCATGGCTGATATGGAATGACTTTACTGGGTTTAGGGCTCAAGGTAACCTATGAATTGGGCATATAACTCCATAATTAATGCCATGGATATCCGGGACTTCTGGAAGGTATCAGCATCTGTGTAATTATCCAGCAATGTGAGCTCCTTAAATCATCTTTCCTTTAAACTCCCTAGCGGTCTGATTATTTCAGATTTTTGGTGCTGAAAGCAGTACCATTATTTTGCATGGAAATATGTAGTTTTTTTATTGTAGGCTGTAATTTTTAGGAATAACTCACTGAAATCTGTCCGAACAAGAGTCAAACATCCTGGGTATGATAAAATTTGAAACACAAAATCATAAATTATAATTTAATAAATAATCATAAAAAATAATAATATAATAATAATACATTTAATTCAATAATATAATCAAACCAAAAACACTGAAATTTGAAATAGAGCGCCAAGTTCGCACATTGCTGAGCAAAGTCGCAAAATCGTTTTCAGTGTCTGATGACGAATTTCCCCACGAATCATTATCACTCAATTCTGCAAGTGATTCTAATTCACTATCGCTGTTCTCTAGCTGATCTAAACCCGCTTTTGACCTAAAGGGACACTTTTTGGACGCCATGAACTTTTCTCAGTTTCCAGGCAGAAAGAACAGACAAAATGCAGGCAGGGCACAGGACAAAGCACTAGGGACAAAATGTATGTGAAATGGGTTGAAACAGCAATGTTTTACTATGTAAAATTTGTTTTGAAAAAAATGCCATTTTTTAAAATTTTCAAATTTCCTGTCGCCGCCGGCGGCGCCCGTACGTCCCGACGTCACAGGGACCAGAACACAGAAGCCGGATGCCGTCATCGGCCGGAGGAGATGGCCGGGGACGCTGCAGGGGACACATCACGGGAGCGAAGGACAAGGTAAGCTCTGCAGGGACTCCCTCTGCAGCGCCGCATGGTAAGCCCGAGTGTAGCTCGGGGTTACCGCTTTTGGCACTGACATTTTACCCCAAGCTACACTCGGGAATACCGCTAGGGAGGTTAAAGGAACCACTCTTGAGTTTCTCCTCTTCCACTTCTGTATTAATTTAAATTCCATATTGCATTCAAAGGGCTCCATTGTCTGTGCTATGCAATCTGACAGCCTTCTAAGACAGCTCCTGAGTGGAATCTAGCTGCCGCCCGTTCCCTGACCCCCTAAACTGGGTATGACAATTCCCATACTTATTGTAAACTTATCGCAAGAGTGGACCCCTACTTAATTACTGCATGCATTTATTTATCTTTATTTACTTTTGTGAATTGACTTAAAGCCTTTTTATGTAGTATTTACCAAGTGTTTTTGCTGTTTGCAGTAAAGACCGCATATGAGCAGTAGTAAATTGACATTTTCATTGTGGTCATGTGACCAACATAACTCAAGCAATAACCTTTAGTGAATTGTCTCCATTAGCAACATTGTTAAAAACCTAGTTGCTATATACTGTATTTCACTAGGCATCATTTTAAAATGAAATACAAACTTACATGCACGTGCACATTACACAAAATCTGTGCTGGCTGCCGTGAACTAGAAGCTAGACATAAAAATTACATGCATATAATAGTAAGCTTAGACTGACTGTGGTCATCTTTGTCTATGAGTTCCTAAGTAAACAGGACTTAAGACATAAGTGGTTGATAAAAACAGAATTTAGCCTTGGTCTAGGCACAGTAATAGTTTCTTAAAGCTGAAGTTCAGGTGTGACAATGTTTACACTGGTCCAAGCTGGGACCAATGTAAGTATGTATGTGTCATACCTGTGGGATCCCTGTGGAAGCTGGATTCATTGCAGTAAGCCTCACTATTACAGTGATCTCATCTAGATTCCGGTTTCTATGCAAGTGGCTGTCCTGCTGCATTGTGAATATAGGAGGCCACTCATTCTGTTGGAGTGCCATTCAGGGAACACTTTGCATCCTGTTATTAACAACAAGGACAAGGTGGAGATCATGATGTCACCACCCCACCTTTCCACCTTGTCCATTTAGAGAACACTTTGCATTTGTTAAGATACTGCAAAGAGTTCCATGAAAGTTGCCCATGCCAAGCAAATGATCTCCTGTGTTCAGTAAGCAGCAGGACAGTTGATCGGCACTGGACCCGAAAGCTAGTGGGGATCATTTTAATAGCAGTGACTAATACAGTGATTTTCAGGTTCCATGGAAATCCCACGAGTATAGCACATACATTCTTACATTGGTCCAAGCTGTAAATATTGCCATACCTAAACTTAAGCTTTAAGTACTTTACATTAAGATTTTTTTAGTGCCTTCCACTTTGTGAAAGCTATAGAAGTTTTTGCTTTAGAGTGTCTTCTTTCAGACATGCTTTGTGTTGTTCTGTAATAGGGATGACCACATGCTCGATTGCTCAAAGGTCAGCTGTAAAGTTCTGGCCATCTCATTTCTGTTTGACTAAAGGTAAGGGGGAAATTCAATGTACACTTTTCTCAGAAAATGTGTCATTATTTTTTTACAGTAGGCCTTGTGCAAATTGTAGGTGTTACTGGGTTTGGAAAGTTATCACAATATACCAGGGCCAGGACCAGGATGCAAATCACTCTCTTGATATATTTTTTGAATGTGTAAGAATGTTGATCAAATGCAATTAATGTGATATTTTTTCCAAGACATCCAGCAATATCATTTTTTGAACCTATAGCTGCTGTTCATGTTTTTGTTAGGTGCATGGTACAGGCCTGGAAGGGCTTAAAACTCATCTTAGTTAAACACAAAGTAAATAACTGGAAACCTAAATATGGAGGAGAAGGAGAGGTTTTGCTCCTGGACTTTTGAGGTGCTCCAAAGAAGTTTAGCATTCAAAAATTCTCAGTATAATGAAAGCCTGCCTCCTCAATGACACATCATGGTTTTACTGGTTGCCCACTTCTAGGGACAGAGCACTAATGTAGTCACTTATAGGTAGAGACACAGCACCTGGTGGAGGACAGACCCATAAGTCTTAAATGCTAAAGGTACTGTCAGCAGCCATAATACTGCAAGAAATAAATTAATTGTGTTATTTTGTATTTTATTAGTTTTCTGATTTGTTTTAACTTTGGCCCAAAGTGAAATGATGGTAGAGTCTTGTGGAGTGTCAGTGCTATGTTGAACAAAAACGTTTTTCAATAGCCAGAGCACATGAATTGTGGATATCAATTACCAATATGATAATGTTTAATTTGATGTTCCTTTTTCCTGCCATTTCTCTATAGTGAGTTAAAAGACCAAAGCCACAGTCTTTAAAGTAGTGTCTAATGGTAAGTTGCTATCTATAAGACATAGATGTGGACTTCACATATTAGACATTAATTAGCACATTGTGGCAAAGCCTGATTCTTATTGTATTATTGAAAGAAATACAGCAGTATTTACCATTATTATCTGTGTTAGTGGGTTGGAGTCAGTCTTGGTAGTTATCAGAATTTTTCCTATAGGTTCTCAGTGGTATTTGTACAAAGTAACATCTAAGCATGCCAAATACAGAACAATCAATCCTGCAGTATACAGTATATAACAGTTAATCTAAAAGATAATGTTTTAGCTTAGGTACTTCCATGTATAAGTCACTAAAGGTCTGTTTGTGTTTCAAAAACAGAACACACATGAACTTTTTAATCAAGCTTGCCAAGATACTGGACCTATTTCTTGATTTAGCTGGGAATAGTTCAGCACACATTATAAGTATTACCAATTAGGCTCAAAGGCAATGACTAACCACATGCCTTTCATCAGGTAAAACTGTATTATGACTCAGCATGAACTCTGTACTGCGCAACAAAGTGATTACAGTTGATTCGTGTGGCAGACCACACAGAAAATCATGGGGTATATAACTTACAGAGCAATGTGTAAAGTGAGTAAACTCATCAACAGTTTTATTTTATTTGTCTTTTAATAAAAAGTGAAATTTGATTGGTTGTTATGCATTACTAGGTATTATTGTTTCTTTACAGCAATTGTTTTTTATTTAAAATGTATGCATATAGCTATCTTTTTAGAAACTAACTAGTAATATACACAAGCTAAAACATATGGGATGGTTCAAACTCGGATTTCTGCTAATTGATACTAAATGTTTTACTTTCAGCAAAATATAACAGAGGCTGCTATTTAAGTAAGCACTCAGCATGAAAATAAGTGCTGCATTTACAGATAAGAGAACAGCTTTAATTCTATTATTTTATTACCATTTTAAAGGTAGCTGAAGAATGTGCCAGCCATCATAATTATTGTCATAGGTTGGAAGGTTACATGAGGGCAAGAACATTTTTATAGATTAACAGTCTCTAGAGACTGCACGGGACCATATGTGTTTCTTCTTACTAGGAAAAAATAAAGCTGAGAAGATTAAATCTGAGCAGTTCTGCTCCAGCATGGAGACCCTATCAAGCAAATGAGATGGACTGTCTTCAAACCCATTGTGCTCACCAAGAATTGTTTGTCAGTTTTATCACAATTTGTTTCTATGTATGGAATAAAAATTTACTTTTTTATTTTTGTATTGCACATTGATAATTAAAATAAACATGTTTATCTTGATTGTTATCATTCTTACTAAAATATTATCACTGGAAGCATTTCTCAAAACTGATTTCACTATTCATTCCAGTATATACTGTACAATATGTCTCTAATTAATAATACTAGGACAAGAATTGTTTTGGCAGGTTAAATAACATGGAAATGTTAAGTTAGATAACTCTAAAATGTTTATACAGTTCAGATTCTCATAATGTTTCTCATCCTAGATGTTTTCATGCTGTAGAAAAGGGATATCGTTGTCCAATTATGAAAAATCTTTGGTGCCATTTAGGGTTTTAGAAGTTATTTATTGGTTGTGAACTTATTACTCTGGTGTCCCTGAGAAAGATAATGATGTTCTGACGCAAATGTCAAATTAAATGACATGAGCAGTTTGTTAAGGGAACCTGCATGATTTACTTTTTCATTTTACATATACATGTTTTGCGTTTCAATATTTCTTCTTTGTGATTTTAAAATAACAAAATCTGCAATTGCAGAAGAAAGGAAAGAGAAAATATAGAGTACATATACATGTAACCAAACAAAGAAAAAACAAATGGAAGATAAGAAAAAAGAAAACAACAAGGGGGATAGCCTCGCTGGGTTACATGTCAGTACATCAGGGATCAAGATGTGTTAACAGGCTTCATAACATGCAGCGCAGTATACAGTTGGTAGGTTACATCCGTAGATTATTTGGGCCATGGTTGCCAAGCTTTGTCAAACGATAACAGTGAGTTCAATCAGAGCTAATAGTCTTTCATAGGAGTAGTGAGTCTGAACAATGGCTTTTGTTGGATGGGTTGGGCGCCAACTCTTTCTTCCAGTATCTTGTGATAATGAGTTTAGTGGACAGTAAATTAGAGGAGATTATTTTTTTTTTTAAATCAACTGGAAAATTATCTCTCCCTAAGTTTAGGATTGCCAGTGCCGGGTCTGGGCTAATGGCATGCTTTAAGATATTGGAGAAGAGCTGGAAAACACTCTTCCAAAAGCTTCATATACACAGGACCAAAGAATGCGAAACAGGTTGCCAACTTGGTCACAACTTTTCCAGCACAAAGAGGACCCAGATGAAGATAATTGGGCTATGTGGTCAGGAGTAAGGTACCATCAAGTGAGAATTTTTTTTTCTGCAAGTTCTCAGTGGTTGGCTCAATGGGAGTTTACATATGACTATTGGAGGGCTTGAACCCATCAGGATTCCGTATATGACCTTTGAAGGTAAATTTCCCATGAAAGGATGGGTGAGGTTTTGGCAAATGTTAATTTGCCTTGTAATGTGTTGTAAAATAAAAGGAATCTCCTTAATTTTGCGAGTATTTTGGTTAAAGAACTGCTGAATCTTAATATGCAGGTAAATTTGAGGCAGAGGAGAGGTGATCAACAGGTGTCTAATACTAAATAGTTTAAACTGATCAGCTAAAGATAGTCTGAACTCTTTCTGCATGATATCCATGTTTTTAAGTGCATTTCCAATGTACAGTTGGTCTACCCATTTTAGTCGGTAATCATTCCAGTTGACCGTATTGAGGTATAGTAAGAGAATATTGAATATTTCTATGGAAAATATATAAGTTGGCCTCCTTTTATGGCTAAAGTGGAGGTAAGCAGCTGTCTCCAAGCCACTAGAAAGGCTTTGATTTTAATAGGGAGAGAGAGAAGAGAGGTGCCACCTAAATGCAGTATTAGTAATGAGGATATTTATTCACATGGGATTACAAAACAAATGTAAATAATAATTCCCCTGCGCTCCACTGGTATTAATGGATTTAATGAATCTATGCGAGCTGCTATCACCTTATCCTGATACCTAAGGATGAACAATAATAATGCAATAGTGGTGAAGCGCTACACATGCAAATATGAATCAATGGATGTAATAAATCTACAATGCTGTAAAGTTGCATAAATCCACCAAACGAAAACAATAACACATACATATACGACATAGTAAATGCTAAAACAGGTGCTTAAAAAATCATGCTCAAAAAAGTGCTGAAGTGCAACCGGGTCAGTCGATCACTGACCTGGAATCAATGTGCCAACAAGAAGACCCTCATAGGGTAAGGTTGATGAGACAATAAATGCAACACACTCTAATTTAAAGTGACAAGTGCTCTGACTGTAAACATAATACATAAAAACATCTATCAATAAAATGTCCACAGTAAAGTGCTTTACTCCACGATAAGATGTGGCTTCGTCACCACAAACTTTGTAGTACAGTTGTAAAATTATCTAATGGGATAGGTTTTCCCTTTTGTAGTGAATGAGTTTTGACCATGTTGAATGAATTGGCATGTCAAACAAAGTTTTTTCTTGCACTGGTACATACCTGCCAGAGGGATAAGTTTGGTGGGTTGTGTACAGGTACCTGACAAGTTTTTCATCTTACTGGGGGCCACTTTGCTTTTTTATATTTCTAGCTTTACGATAATTGATGTTTGAATTTGGGGCAAGGGATGTTTGTAGACACAGATCTTCAAGGAGTATAGACCAATGTTTCTGTAGGATTTTTTTCATCCTTTTGTATTGGGCATGGTACTGAGTGGTGAAACAGATGGGTTGTGTTGGTGTGGTGTTGGCCAGATCATGAGAATTACAGGGAGGTTTTTAAAAATACTACAGGAATGCTTCTTGTACAAGGGAAGCAGGGTACGCCTTGTCCAAGAACTTTTTGGTGAGGGCTTGACCATGTGTCAGGTGATCTTCTATCCTAGTACAATTGTTTTGAAGTTGACAGTACTGGCTTTTTGGGATATTTTTTATCCTCCTATGATGATGGCAGCTCAAATAGTGTATACAGTATATGTTAGCAACCGTTGGTTTGACATAGTTTTTAGCCAAAAATCTTGCCGTGGTCATGGCATCATTTTAGTTCCAGAAATGCTAAAATACTATGGTCTAAGAAATAGGTGAAAGACAATACTAGGTGGTTATTATTGCAAAATTATGCAAAGGAATCAACGGTGTGAGCTGGGCCATCCCATATGATCACAATATCTTTGATATAGCAACTGTAATAAATAATGCGGGCAACACATGGGTTATTGTTTGTGATGTGCAAATGTTCCTAGTAACCCATAATCATATTTGTGTAACTTTGGGTGAAATTAGCCCCCATATCCAGGCCATTTATTTGAAGGAAATACCGTAGGTACCATCAAATTCAAAGTAATTGTGTTGAAGGCAGAAACATGTGGTTTCAAGGATAAACTGAGCCTGTTTAGCGTTCATTGGAGAATCATCAGCAAGGAAATGTTGAACGGCCCAAAGGCTCACCTCCATGGAAGTGTACGGTGATGTAATGTCTAATGAGACCCATAGATATTAGGGTTCCCATGTATATGGGAACAGCATATCCGAGAAGCCACTGGTGACACTTTCCACAGCTGCCACAATTGGATGGTCTGGCGAGTGATTATATTTTCTTTTAGTGCTAGATCAGTTAATTGGGTTGCCTCCTGATAGGGGATCATGGATAAGTTTTTGATATGTATTGATGTCTGAAAAAAGTCTATAGGCTTCTTTGACGCAATCTGCTCTGTTTTGCACCACAATTCCTCTGCCTTTGTCTGCAGCTTTAATGATGATATACGTATTTATTGTGGGTAAGTTGTCAAGAGCCAATTTTTCAGAAGCTGTTAAATTAGATGATTTTGAGAATGTATGGGAGCTGGATTTACACATACGAATGGGATCTGAATAGACTACCTAGTATTATGTTCTTCCCTCCCCCTTTTTCTATGAAACTTGGACCCTTAGGGGGTCCCTAGTCAACTCTCCTTGTTTATGTACTTTCTACATTCATAGCAAGCGCCATATGTGTAATATGCTTCATATGTTTAAAACAACAACACTTGTAGCAATATTTAATAGGTCAAATCCTCTTCTTGTTTATGAATCATCATATTAGTGTGTACATGTCCTTCCTTTAGACAGATAGACATCTTCCTATAATGTTAATCTTGACATTCCCTTACAATATGTGCTTGTTCTCTTGACATTCACTCTTAACTGTGTATTATAAACTTTATTTTTTATATTGTATTATTTTTATGTTCATGTATGATAAACATCCCTTTTTATTTGAGATTAGGAATCCATTGTCTAGTGTTAGGAAGATAATTGTTGTTTTTTCCATCAATTACTATTGCTGGGATCTGTAGTCCCACCCTTGTTATTATCCAGGCTCATTATAAATAGCATTCTGAAGTAATATGCTGGTAGGCCAAGAGAAGGAGCTAGAGGCTCTGAGCACTTAGTCTGCCAGTGTCTGTCTTCGGGCCCTCTGACCCTTCTGGTGACATCACATCCACTTTTGCGTTCCACGCTGGCCGTGTTTGGACTCTCTGGAAAGCACTAGGCGTCTTTGCCTTCTCCTATCTCTGAGCCAGCCAGAGAATCCTGTGGAAGGAAGATAGGCAGTCCATACATGACACACAGATGAGCCTTTACTATTATTTATCTTGTAAGTGTTTTTAATACCATGTGAATAAACATCCTCATTGCTAATACTTCACTTAGCTGGTGCCTCTCTTCTCTCTCTCTCTCTCTCTCTCTCTCTCTCTCCTTTCCTGTTGAACAGAGCTGGCAACTCTCAGAAAGGTGGCCACTAATAAACTAATTATTTTGAAAGATTGGATTTTTGCATGGACCATACAGTCACTGTTTTTATTGTTTCTTTCACTACTTATTGTTGTTGGATAAAATATCTCTGTGCTTCAGAATCATCCCACTCTGATTGTGATAGGCATAAGCTCTAAAAGGATAGGTTTCAGAGTGTCAGCTAGTAGAACGAGTTGGAGGTTATGTGTTTGAACCATTGCTGCTTCTATGTCTAACCACTTTATCTCATGTGATGCAGTAAACCAGTACTTCCGTTGTTCAAGCCATGTGGCTATGTAGTAGTCTTTAATGTCAACTAAGCCAATTTCACCTACTTTGTTATGTTTGTTAAGTTGAGAGCTTGAGCATCAGGCCCTTTTTTGTTGCCATATAATTTTTTTAAAAAGGGAAGATAGAGATGACAGAAGGGATGGTTTAAGTGGGATAGGTAGTGTATGGAAAAAGTACAAAATTTTTTGGAGGATGAACATATTGAATTTTGCTAAGCGCCCCGTCCAGGATATTTAAAAATGTGAGAGATGTTGGAGTTATGCTGTTAGGGCAGATATAAGGGGTTTCAAATTGATTTCCACCAAGGCCAAAACTTTGAGGGTTAATGTTATGCCTAAATATAGTATAGCTGTGGTCCAGGAGTAGAGAAGTTCTTGGGATAATAGTTGTTCGTCTTTAGGAGTGACACTTAAACTGAGAATGAGTAATTTAGTGAAGTTTACCTTGTAGTAAGATATTGAGCTGAAGTGATGAAGGATCCAGTGGACACAACAAAGGGATTGGGATGGGTTAGTTAGTAATAGGTTGATGACATGGGATCTGTCTCAGAATTTAAAACGTTCTTTTGAGGTATGGGAGCAGACTGAATCCACCAAAGAGATTGAAAAATCAATTCCCAACATGGGGTGTTTACTGTGGGGACATAAACATTGCTCCAAAGGGCCACATCCTATTTAAAATAGTACTAAAAGAAAGAATCCTCATGGACTTTATAGGCACTACAACAATAGTTCATAAACGAATATCACTTTATTAAGATTACATAGACGTAAAATGATACATACAATTATAAATTTATTACAGAGTATAAACTAACATTGTAACATACAACAATGTATAATCAGTGCAGATATATGTACTGCTAGTAGGTCCCACAGTAAAAAATATACCGTAACTCGGCAATAGTTTAAGAGAGGATGCTTGGATAGTAGTAAATGCGATAGCTCAACATGTTTTGGAGGTTAGTCAGATTTCTATAGCTGTAGTGGTACTAATCATTGAGGAGGGCCCCACTACATTGTTTTCAACTATTATACACTTTCTATATGTCAGGTATTGTTGCGGGGTATGCGATTTGCCCCTCCAGCTTTGTGGCATTTGTGTACCGTTAGTATAGTCTATAATGTTTACATCCGAGGCCTGTCTCCTTCTGGTAAACCCGGTTAGGTCAGGATATATGAGAGAAGGCATAATGAACATGAGGCATCTTGCCAACAATTTTGCAAAGATTTTTATATCTGCATTAAGAAGGGAGATTGGCCTAAAATTAGAAGGGAAAGAAGTATCTTTCCCAGGTTTGAGAATTGTAACAATGTACATTATCAGCATATCTGATGGGAAATACACTTGCGTTTGTGCTTCAGTAAATATTGTAAGAATGAATGGGTGTAGTAGAGAGTTAAAGTTTTTGTAGTATTTATTTATGAATCCAGCAGGGCCTGAGGATTTGTCAAAAGGCAAAGATTTTGCAATGCTATCAATCTCAGAAATGGTAAAGGGAGCAATTGGTGTATGTGATCAGAGGAGAACTTGGGTAGGTTGAGACTGGGCAGAAAGTGAATAATATCAGGATTTGAGGGCTGTGGTGTAGAGGAATAATTTTTAAGTTATATAAGGAGCTATAATAATCTAATAAATTAAAAAGAGCATCCGCAATATGCTGAGGGTTAAGAAATTTTTGGTTACAGGAAGGATGAAAGATGTAAGGTATTTTAGTTTTGGTACAATGTTCCTTTAAGTTGATTGGCCAGAAATTTCCCTGCTTTGTTGTTATGGGAATAGTATTTGAACTTCGGTAAACATACGTATTTATCAAACAATAGCCCTCTGAGTTCTGTATGAAGTTTAAGGAGGAGGGTGGTAGTGATATGGTCAGGTTTCAGTTTGTTTTGAAGCTCTAGAGCAGTGGTCTCCAACTGCGGCCCAGGGGCTGGAATCGGCCCTTTTCTTGCTTTTATCTGGCCGCATTATTCCACCTACTGTCAGCAACAGTGGAACATATTACTTGCCACTGACAACAGGTCATTATTCCTTCCACTCACACCAATTATGGAGCTCTATTCCTCCCACTGACACCAATGACAGGGGAACTATTTATTCTACTGACACTGATGATGGGGCATTATTCCCTCCATTGACACCAATGATAGGGCATTTTTCCTCCAAGTGACACCAATGATGGGGCACTACTCTTCCCATTGACACCAATGATGGGGCACTATTCCTCCTATTGATACCAATGATGGAGTACTATTCCTCCATGTAACATCAATGATGGGTCACCATTTGTCAGAGCCTGGGTCCAAACCTGGGCCTTCTGCGGTGAGTGGCAATGTTTCTTCTTGCTGAGCCACCTAGAATGCTGGACAGCTCCCTTGACAATTATTTGGATGATCCTGCCTTGACCTTGTTTGTCATGAACCTTGAACCCCTTGCTCCTCCCATGAACTTCCTAATATTAGCCATGTCTCTGCACTTCCTGTTTGCCAGATTATTGTGCTCTCCAACCAGTATCTTGCACCTTGCCTTCTCTGCTGTTATTTATATTTTGCTACCACTCGTTATTGACCCTTGGCTTGTTCTCGACTACGCTTCTGATGATCCCAACCTGTGAGGCTCATTACCAACCTTGGCTTGTTTACTGACCACACTTCTGTTTGATCCTTACCTGCTTAATATGCTACTGGACCTCTGTTTGCTCACCTCCTGGTGGGGTGATCCTGAGGACCGCGACCTGGTGCTAACACGCAGCAAAATCCATCTCCACCATCAGGAGCTCTGGTGAACACTGGTTGGTACTTAGACTCTGCACCTCAGGTGAGCCCACTCCTCTGCCACGGTGACCTGCCTGTGTACCTATTCTGCTGGTTTCGGTGTGAGCCTTTCCACTGCTATAGAAACTTGTCTTCGAGCCTGACCCCTGATCGTTACACCATTCCTTCCACTGACACCAATGATGGGGCACTATTCCTCCCACTGACACCAATGATGGGGCACTATTCTTTCCACTGACACCAATGATGGGTCACCATTCCTTCCACTGACACCAATGATGGGGCACTATTCCTCCCACTGATGCAATGATTGAGCACAATTCTTTCCACTGACACCAATGATGGGGCACTATTCCTTCCACTGACACCAACGATGAGACACTATGCCTCCAAATGAAACCAATGATGGGTCACTATTGCTTCCACTGATACCAATGATGAGGCACTATTCCTGCCACTGACATTTTTTACTCCTGCTGGCTACAGTCTGGCCTCCCTAAAGTTTGACGGACCGTAAACTGACCCTTTGTTTAGAAAGTTTGGAGAACCCTGCTCTAGAGTATGGATCTCAGCTGGTATGGCATTGAGGTGGGAGTTAGTTTTACATTTGGCCAAAGCCCACCAGTTTAATGAAAATGCCTTGCATAAACACCTTATGGGCGTTCCAGAGAGTAAAGGGAGATATATTGCCAGTGTTGTTTAAGGAGAAGTCCCTGATATGCTGAGAGAGCAAAGCATTGTTACCTGGATCTTGAACAATCTTATCGTTGCAGCACCACAATCTTGTCAGAGGAGAGTTGTCCTGCTCCACTAATGTGAGAGTGATAGCAGTGTGGTCAGATCACTTGGCATTGGAGATAGTGGAGGAGGAAACTCGTAAAATCCATTTATCTACAATGAAAACATATACGAAAGTAGGAACTGTGCATTGAAGAGAAGTAGGTAAAGTCCTTTTCATTTGCATGTAGGCATCGCCATGCATCATAAACATCTTAGTTGTGGAGAAAGAGTTCACAATGGGGTGTATGGGGGTTAGATGAGGAAGACAATTCGAGATAGGGGTCAACCATTAAACTGAAGTCACAACAAAGGATGAGGTTCCTATATTTATTTGCTGACAATTTCTTAAATATGTTGAGGACGAAGCAAAGTTGTTGGGTATTGTAAGCATAGATATTTGCCATAGTATATGGTTTATTGTTTATATTGCACTGTAGTATTATGGATCGACTATCAGGATCGCTGAATGAAGCGTGAAGGAAACAATGTTCCTGATTACTATGGACAATCCAGGAGAAGGAGGATAGGGATATATGTGGTAAATCCCTATGTTTAAAGATAGGGGTGGCATCTGTTTGAAAGTGTGTCTCTTGGATGGCTAGTATACCATTCCGTAGGGATAGTGCTTCATGCCAAAGGGAGGATCAAATTCTCCCATCTTTTCTTTTTCATGCTCTACATGTTCCCCTAGGTTCAGAACTTCTGCAGATATTCTATGGACAAAAAAAAGAGACCCACTTGCAATGATGCTCACAGGGACAAAAGCAAGTCTTTTAACACTGTGTCAAAGACTGGCAAGTTCTGGGTAGGGAATGCAGCAAAGGGATCATCTGTGCTAGGTGCAGTAATTGTAGAGGAGGCTGCAGTCCTTGCCTCCATTAATGGAGCAGCATCTCCTGTGTCCTCTAAATCTCTGCATGGCCTTGATTTTTCAGAGCTCCTTGTTAAAGGCATAGATGTACCTGAGCCTCCCTCAACTTCCCAGCCGAGAGAGAGAGAGGCCTGTGGCTCTGCTATGTTTGGCGGTGCAGCTGCTAAAGGGCTTATGGCAGCCACCGCTGATTGTCTCCCGCCACCATTTTGGAGTGGACTTTTCTGGACCAGCATGAAAAAACAGACAGTTTCTGAGGTTGCTGTGTGTCCCAGGGCATAGCAGGTGATGCTGGGGGATGGTAGGGACCAGGTAGAGGTGGTTGGGAGACTGGAGAGGTTCTAATTTCAGGTTTGGGTCATGGCTGCTGGAGGAGCAGGTTCCTTATGCGTCCATTCAGTTCAGCAGTTGCCACACCCCTAGCTTGTATATACATTTTTAACTGAGAACGAACTACATCAAAATAATTACAGAAATTCTGTATTATCTTTGCTCATCCTAGCTAATTGAGATAACCAAACCTGCATAAAAATGTAGTAATAATAATAATAATAGTTATTGTTATTATTATTACCCATGTCTGTGCCATCAGTATGTCCTAAATATATCTTCTTTAGGACTACACTCTGGTTGTTGATTTGATATTCATAGCTATACCTATAGGGCAAATATGATGGCTATGAACAAAAAGCACCATGTAGCAAAAGTACCTTCATGGTGAACTTCAAACATTCAATAGACTCCATGACTCATGGAGCCCACGCAATCTGTGATTAATAATAATAATAATAATAATATGCATATTTTCTACACGGACAACTATACACAGTAGTGGAGAATAGAACTAATAGTAGACAGTGGAGAAGTTAAATCTTCAGTGGGATGTCCAGAAACCTCACAAGACAAACAAAAGATTTCCCAGCAACACTTACTAGCCAGCATGCGAAACAACCAATTGGCTCTGTCTAACAGTGTGCGTTAAAAACAGAGGGTTTTGTTTGCACACATTTGCAAATACATGCGAAAGCCACAGTCCCACATCAAGAGTCCTCTGTATACTGTGGACCTAACTAAAATTTCCAAAGCCTCCATAGTAGGAGCACATGTATAAATGGATAGGTTAAGGGCAGGTGTGCCTGAAGGAGCACATCCCTCCTTAAAGGTACAGAGATGCACATGATGCCCAGGTATACCAAAAAGGCATCCAGTGCATCTCTGCATCCAATGTGTGCAAACAAAAATTCTCTGTTTCTAAAGCATATTGTTAGACAGGATCAAATTGGTTGTTTCACAAGCTGGCTGGGAACTGTTGCTAGGAAATCTTTTGTTTATCTTGTGATGTGCACTGCCCTTCCATGTGTACCTTACTGCTAAGGCTGGCTATGGGTTGGGACGTTTGCCATTTTTTTTGTAGTTGGCTAAATTAAATGCAGGGATGCACTGGATGCCTTTGCTGTTATTTTGTTATAGCTGGGCATCATCTGCATAGCTGTACCTGTAAGGAGGGATGGGCTCCTCCAGGCACAGATGCCCTTAACCTATCCATTCATACATGTGCTTCTACTATGGAGGCTTTGGAAATTTTAGTTAGGTCTACAGTATACAGAGGACCCTTGACATGGGACTATGGCTTACGCATGTATTTGCAAATGTCTGCAAACAAAAACCTCTGTTTTTAAAACATACTGTTAAGCAGGGCCAAACTGGTTGTTTCGCAAGCTGGCTGGTAAGTGTTGCTGGGAAATCTTTTGTTTGTCTTGTGATGTGCATTGCCCTTCCATGTGCGCCTTACTCCTAAAGCTGGTTACGGGTTGGGACAGTTGCCATTTTTTTGTAGTTGTCCAGAAACTTCACCTAAAGTATAATTAAAGTAAACCCTTTTTTTTAGTTTTGAGGAAAGTGGAGAGAAATTAGAACACTTATCAGGTTTTCATTGTTGTCTGTGTCCCCATTAGGCATATTCCCCTTTCTTTATTTGTCCTGTATACCGTTAGCACCAAAAGTAACAGTAAAAGAATATTTTAAATTTTGGACTGTCCTCAGAGCAATAATACTGGGGAAATTTTCCAATGGGAACACTAGTTTCCTTTGGAGGGATTTCCTTCTCTCGTTATGCTTTTGGTTATGGGAAAACATAACATTAACATAATGCTGCTACTATAGATAACTGGTATGACAGAGAATTATGAAACAAGCTCAGACTTTCAGTTTAGATGTATTGGTCATAATGAAGAAAGTACAATATGGTTGTTTCATATCTACATATAATATATGATACTGTCATTTCCAATATCGTAAAATGTACAATGTTGTTATCTTGAATGGACACATGTTGTTTGATTGTTTTTCATTTATGTTATATATAAATACAGTAAATTATGTATACATGGGGCTGTCTGAGGGGAGAGAGAGCACCTAAAAGTCTCACATTCTTTGTATAATCTATAAATATGTTCAAGACAAGAAAAAATATGTAGCAAGGATGAAGTGGATGTATGGCAACATAAGATAAGTATTCCCAAATATATTCACATATCTATGGTATGATCATGCAAAGTACCCAAAGTATCAATCTAATCCTATTTGAAAGACAGCCTTCAACTATGGTTATTTGTCCAATATATTGGACCAAATATAGCTAGTTGTTGCCCATTGTTCCTCAGAAATATCAAAAACACTTGCACATTGGTAACCTGTTATACAAGGAGGAGAAAACGGGAAAGATAATTATTAACCATTACCCAAATCCACTTTTACCAATAATTTGTAATTTGACCTACCTCCAGCATATGTCTCCACCACCAATGCAGAAAGTAAATTGGTGTCCTCAGTATAGCAGCAAAAGTCCTGAAAACAAATTGCATTGCAAAGGAATAAGAATCTTATATATTCATCTTAGCCACTTTCAGTATGGGCAGTTCTTGAATTCCTCTTCTACTTGTATAAAACATAATTTTTGCTAGAAAACTACTTAGAACCCCAAACATTATATTTTTTTCAATCAGAGACCCTAGAGAATAAAATGGTGGATGTTTCATATTTTTTTGGTAAACAATATTTGCACAGCAGTTTTTCAAATGCAATTTTTTTTTTAACAAATACAAATTAATTAATTTTAATGAAAAAAACACAATATAACACACAATTTTTGGTAAACTATAAGAGATGATGTTACGCCAAGTAAATAGATAACAAACATGTCAAGCTTTAAAATTGCATCTGCCCATGAAACAGTGCCTAACTATGATATCTTAAAATCTCTATAGGCAACACTTTAAAAGCAATCACAGGTTACCAGTTTGGGGTTACACAGGAGGTATGGAGCTAGAATTATTGCTCTCACTGACATTTACGATGATACCTCACATAGAGTATTTGGTGCAATTGCAGTTTACATATGTGTGAGGGACCGGAATACACTTTCCCATTTGTGTGTAAATACTGGTGGACTTTAATTACTTAAATGTTGTTATTTACTTAGTTAAAAAAAACATTTTTGCACTGTCTATTTTTTATTAACTTTAGTGCTATCACAAGGGAGAAACAACATCCCTTCTGACCGTGACAGGTCCTCTTTACAGAGAGATCTGGGGTCTATTATACCCCAGACCTCTCCTCTGGCCTCCAATGCAGCTGATCAGGCACAGACTGGGCTGATTGGCTGCTTCCCTGGCCAGTAACAGTTAGGTAAACAAAGTGCCAAAATCAGAAGTGACAAAATCCTCATTGGTTCCAGTTTCTGATGTCACACAGAGGGAGGTGCCCAGATCCGGATGCCACCATCCTCATCCTTACCGGGCTCCCCAATTTCTTGAGAGAGCCAGGTAAAGGCAGCAGCGGAGGGAGGCTGTCCCCCTTCAGCCACCTATAAACAGTAATCCAGTGGCTCTTTCATTGAAAGCAATGATACCTCTAGCACAAAAAAAATAGTGCAGCACTAAGATAAATTTAAATGTATGTGCAATACAATAGTGAAATGCAAATATATCAAACTCTTATGTGCCACCACAAATTGAAAAAATAAAGGAATTCAATTATGAAGCCATAAACTGTGAATTCAGTGGTTCTTCAATTATGAGGGAAATGACAGATGTGGATACCAAACGCCACCAAACTTCTTAATGATGAACCACACAGTACCTTGGTGTACAAAGGGAGGCTTACCAGAATCATATGAACCCCAATTAAACGAGGTCAACCCGCACTTGTGTATCAATCCAAGATATCCAGCTTTCCTCAAAATCACGTTAAACTATAGTATGGCTGCGTTATATCAGATCACTATGCATCTATACTCAGTTGGACATAGTATCATGGAAAAGAAAAAGACAAGCTCTCCATAGTGTAATTCAGATTAAAACACCAATTTAATATGGTAAATGCATTTACAGTGAAAAGATGACAATCAGGCACTTCATATCATATAAACAACTCATACTGATCTTTCAGATCTCAGATCTCAGGATTCCTCCAGTATCGTTCTTCATTGCCTCCATGATGACCAGAAAGGGCTGGGAAGAAGCTGTTGCTTCTGAACACCAAAATGGCACCTGCCCACCACAGCTTCAGTGTACACCATGAGGCCCATACAAATCCAAGGACATTGTAAGTAAACCACCAAAGTATCGCAAATCACAACTGAAAGAAGCGCCCCAGGATATGGGTTATTATGCCCAAAAGCTGGTGGGAAAACTAGACTCTACACCTCCAGAAAGACATTTTTCCTTACCTGAGCCCCTGCAGCTGGCTATGCTGGAAGCCACTTCTAATTCCAAGCAGCCAGCATCCGCCATCCTGTCTAAGGAGGAGGATCAGGGTGAGGGGAACACAGAACAACCTACACTTAGTGAAATCCTAAAAGCAGTTAATAAGTGTACCACCTCAATTGATATACTTTGGGAGCATTTTGGAAGTCTATGGGAAGAGGTCTCATTTATCCACCAGGACATACAGAAGATTAGGGACTGCACTATGACTTTGGAAGGGAGCATCAGTGACATCGAGGATAGGCTCCCCACTCTAGCCAGAGACCTTTGCTCCACTTTCCTGATGGCGATGGCTACCACTTCTAAAGTGGATGATATAGAGATCTGTCTCTGCCGCAATAACATCCACATAATGGACCTTCCAGAACACACTGAGGGCAGGGACCCCACCGACTTTGTAGAGTGATGGCTACTGGAACTCTTTGGCAAGGATTCTTTTACTCTATTATTTGTGGTGGAAAGAGCCCACCGTACACCACCTAGGCCTTTACCACCTGGCTCACCACCCCACCCTTTCCTAGCTCACCTTCTGAATTATAGAGATCATGAGATAACTCTACATCTGGCCCGCACCAAGAACCAATAGTCTCTACAATGGCCTCTAGTCTCTAGTCTCTACTTTTCCGAAGAAGGCCAAAAGAAGCACACAAAATTTGCGGAGGTGAAGAAGCACTTACAACGGATTCTATTGACCTACACTATGCTTCACCCGGCTCATTTGAGAGTGACTGCTAATGGGCAGGCCCACTTCTTTAATACAGCTCTGGATGCTTCTGAGAAGCTGGATTCCAACGAGCATAGCCTGAGGCACAGAGAAGTGGCTGGTGAGGAGGACTAAATTACTCCCTTTCTCCTTATCTACATCCCTTTTATTTTCCTACTCTCCACATGGAGACCTGAGATGCAGCAGTGTTACATAAGTAAGCCTCTCTCTAGTCATTTTTTCTTTGGGGGACATTTCTTTCGAATGATCCAGTGAGACAATGTACTACCATTGAAGTTGCAAGTTACACTACCTGATTTGTTCTTTTTTGACTCTATGCAAACCTAACTGTACTGACTATGCTATGGGAACTCTTTTCCTTAGACCTGCCTTTCTTATGCTGTTGGCTGTATGGTAACACTTTTGCCTCCTGCAAAATTGTTGTTAAGGTTTGGCAACTGGCAAGCAGACTGCATCCTAGGAATGATGTTTTCCTGGCACCACTGATGTTGGGTTTGCTTGCCTCCCACAGTTTGAATGTAGAGACGCTGTTGCATCTTTTTCCTTTGTTATTCTTTGAATGTACTAGCAGACATATCTGGGACAGCTCCTTAATACTGAATGTATTTTGTTTAAGACCACTGACTATTGGGTCTCCACAGCCTCTCTGTCTATGTCCCTGAGGTGGACTCCTATATTGCATGCCTAACTCATATATGAGAGTGGGGTTGCTGGATAGCCTTAGCAGGTGAATTGTGGACTCAGTTACTAAATTTGTTATATCCTTTGGTTCCTATTTTTATATTGCCAAAAATAATATACCAATAGTATTATGGAATGTACAAGGGGTCCACAATCTGTTGAAACACACTATGTCCTCTACCTGTATTCATAAATTTCACCCTGCAATTATTAATCTCCAGGAGACTCACCTTACGAGCTCTACTCTCAGTTGCCTTATATTTGCCTGGGTAGGTAGTGAGTTTCATTCCACTCACACCTCTTTTTCCCAGGGGGGGTGAGTGTCCTGATACACAAGGAGTTGGATTTTCAGGTATACCACTCTTTGATTGACCAAGAGGGACAATATATATTTTCTAGGGTGATATTACAGTCTTTGTTGTCGTACCTGACTGACAAACCTTATGTTCCAATGTGATGACTCCTGCCACTCGGATAACCTCCTTGTATGGGAGGTGTTTCAAACTTTTCTATGGGTATTTTTATCTCAGAAACGAATGGTATCAAGAAATCAATCTCTGAATTGCGTAAGCTGATGGAAAATCAGGTATGACGATTAGAACTGGCATATGTTACTAACTCAACTGATGCCTCCTGAGAGGCGTGGATGTTGGTATAAGCTGCTCTTGATCACTTGATGATATCAATGGCTGAACAAAAAAGATTTTTTGCCAAACTGGCATTCTTTGAGGAGGGGGAGAAAACGGGCCGCCTACTAGCTAGATTGGTATACTCCCACCAGGCTTCTCCTACCATTGGAGCCATCCGGTCTAGACAAGAACATATTGTAAACACCCCAGATTTAGTTCTAGTCTAACTAACTTCTTTATATGAAGGCCTATATTACTCATGCTCTGAGCATTCATTTGCTGACACTATTCATTATTTACAGAATGTATCCCTATCTACCCTCTCTGCTACACAACAAAGTCAATTAGAGGCACCTCTTACTTTGGACAAACTCCAGAGGGCAGTTGGCTCCTACCCCTGCTCCAAGGCAGCTGGAGATGATGGTATACCCATAGACCGATATAGAGAAAAAATTGTGCCCAACATGCTGGAAGTATTTAATAGAACTCATACTACCCAATGCCTCCATCTATGTCTAGAGCCCAAAGTGTCCTATTATTAAAATCAGGTAAGGATCCTCTTGATCCGGGCTCCTGTAGACCCATATCCTTATTACAGTGTGATATTAAAATCTTGGCAAAAGTCCTAGCTAGGTTAAAGTCTTATCTGCCATAATTCACTCAGATCAGACAGGTTTAATGCCACAGAAATCCACTGCTATCAACCTTCACCGGTTGTACGTAAATATGCAAACTGATATCACTAGATGTCAATAAGGCATTTGATAGCATTGACTGGCATTATCTCTGGGCAGTGCTGGATAGATTTTAGTTTGGCGATGTGTTTACTTTGTGGGTCCGTTTTCTGTATAGTCAACTCCAAGCCACCATACATGTAGTAGGCAGGGTGTCAATCCCATTCAATCTGGGCAGGGGGACTAGACAAGGCTGCCCCCTGTCTCCCCTCCTCTTTGCTCTTGCCATAGAGCCACTGACATCACTGGCTTTTGCTATGGGCATCTCCATGAAAAGACCATGCTGTATACCGATGACATGCTGCTGTTACTTGGTGACACATCACGGTCTCTAGAGGCGGTCATGGATACCATAACCCACTTTGGGACTTTCTCAGGGTTAATGATCAATTTGAAAAAATCAGCCCTGATGCTGTTGGATGGGGATGGATGGGGATGGGAGTCAGCTAGTGGTCCCTTTCTGTCCGATACCTATGACTACTCATTTTAAATATCTGAGAATAAATATCTCCCCGGTCCTTACAGATTTCTGTTCTCTTAATCTCTATTCCCTCCTTACTAGGTTCAGGGACAAAGTGCGGATTTGGACTAAATTAAAATTGTAACAAAGATGATTCTTATGCCCCAACTTTTATACTTCCTCCACAACTCCCCAGCTGTCAACCCTCTCACAATTTTCCACCATGTAAACTCCATATTCTGATCCCTGATATAAAATTATTGCCCCCCCCCCTTTCCCCCAAGGATCTTCCTATAGCAACTAAATCATCCCAGGGACAATGGAGGATTTGCTCTTCCTAATCCATAGCTTTGTTACTTAACAGCACAATCACAACACTTATTTGGATGTATGACACCTATACCAGACACTACTCCTTTGGATGTAAGCTCTGCAGCTCAAATTACCCTATCACACACCCACTATACCTCTATCCCGGAGTCACTGGAATCTGAGGTATTTAGTAAACCTAACAGATGTTTCCCTACATATAACTTAATGCAAAAATTTGGAAATAAACTAGGTATCTACAGGGTGTTCAGGGGTTTGCTAAATGCAGTGCAATCTGGCAAAATGCCCCCTATGCTGAGTTGGTTAAATTACAACAGGGTCCTTACTGGGAAAACTTTGGAGTCACCCATATGTATCAAATTTTCAAGACAGAGCTTTAACACCTTTCTCAGAATTACAAACAGTATTTGCTGTACCTGACTATACAGTGCCTTGAAAAAGTATTCATACCCCTTGAAATTTTCCACATGTTGTCATGTTATAACCAAAAACGTAAATGTATTTTATTGGGATTTTATGTGATAGATCAACACAAAGTGGCACATAATTGTGAAGTGGAAGGAAAACGGTTTTCAAAATGTTTTACAAATAAATATCTGAAAAGTGTGGTGTGAATTTGTATTCATCCCCCATGAGTCAACACTTTGTAGAACCACCTTACACTGCAATTCCAACTGCAAGTGTTTTTGGGAATGTCTATACCAGCTTTGCACATCTAGAGAGTGAAATTTTTGCCTTCTTTGCAAAATAGTCTTGCTACAGGTTCCCAATTGGATTTAGATCTGAACTTTGACTGGGCCATTCTAACACATGAATATCCTATGAGCTAAAACATTCCATTGTAGCTCTGGCTGTATGTCGAGGGTCGTTGTCATGCTGGAAGGTGAACATCCGCCCCAGTCTCAACTCTTTTTCAGACTTCAACAGGTTTTCTTCTAAGATTGCCTTGTATTTGGCTCAATCCATCTTCCCATCAACTCTGACCAGCTTTCCTGTCCCTGCTGAAGAAAAGCATCCCCACATGATGCTGCCACCACCATGTTTCATGGTGGAGGTGGTGTGTTCAGGGTGATGTGCAGTGTTAGTTTTACACCACACATAGCATTTTGCTTTTAGGACAAAAAGTTCAATTTTGGTCTCATCTGACGAGACCTTCTTCCACATTTGTTTTGTCTCCCACATGGCTTTTGGCAAACAGCAAACGGGACTTCTTATGGCTTTCTTTCAACAATGGCTTTCTTCTTGCCACTCTTCCATAAAGGCCAGATTTGTGGTATTCACGGCTAATAGTTGTCCTGTGGACAAATTCTCCCACCTGAGCTGTGGATTTCTGTATCTCCTCCAGAGTTACCATGGGCCTCTTGGTTGCTTCTCTGATTAATGCTCTCCTAACCCGGGCTGTCAGTTTAGGTGGACGGCTGTGTCTTGAAAGGTTTGCTTTTGTGCCATGCTCTTTCCAGTTTTGGATGATGGATTGAACAGTGGTCCGTGAGATGTCCAAAGCTTGGGATTTTTTTATAATCTAACCCTGCTATAAACTTCTCCACAACTTTATCTGGGACCTGTCTGGTGTGTTCCTTGGTCTTCATGATGCTGGCAGTTCACTAATGTTCACTAACAAACCTCTGAGGGTTTCACAGAACAGCTGCATTTATACTGAGATCAAATTACATGGGTGGACTCTATTTACCAATTAGGTGACTTCTGAAGGCATTTGGTTCCACTAGATATTAGTTAGGGGTATCAGAGTAAATGGGGCTGAATACAAATGCACGCCACACTTTTCACATATTTATTTGTAAAATATGTTGAAAACCATTTATCATTTTCCTTCCACTTCACCATTATGTGCCACTTTGTTTTGGTCTATCACATAAAATCCCAATAAAATACATTTACGTTTTTGGTTGTAACATGACAAAATGTGGAAAATTTCAAGGGGTATGAATACTTTTTAAAAGCACTGTACGTACTGCTATTACATGCAATTAAAACATGCCATTAGAGCCCAGGGGGTCTCCTGTGATTGGCATCTATGCCACACACCATTTTGCAACTTAATTGCTACCATTGAGCCCTCTAAAGGGTTTATTTCAAAGGGATACTTTCTGCTCCTAACTAGATATTTCAGGCAATATCCAATGGAAGTTTTGTCCCAATGGGAAAGAGATTTAGGCCCTATATCAGGAGAGCAGTGAGAGGAAGTATTTGAAGCAGTTACCACTTGCCCACTTAATGTGATGTCAAAATTTTCTTAATTATATATTTTGTTGTGAGTACACTATACTCCCAGCAGTTGCAAAAAATGGGTGTTCAGCCAGATCCCTGTTGTGCTGAGTGTCTATGTGACCATGGTGACCTTCACCACTTACTTTGGAGATGTCCTAAACTTCACCTGTATTGGAAGGGGGTGGTTGACATTTCTAATTTTGTTTTTCAGTCCACTGTGCCTTTAGATCCCAAATGTTGCCTGCTCAGTATTCTGGGTGACGTTGCTCCATGTGAGTACACCAGAACAGTCAGACCTGGCTGCAGGCAATGTTCACACAGTCACCATTCTTGGATTACCAGTGACAAAAAAAAACCGCTTCCGCTGATTCGACAGTCTAAACATAAGTGTCACCCGGACAAAAGAAATGAAAAATCATACTTGCTACTGTTACCAGCTCCTGTCAAATCTCCTGGCCTCTTCCAGTACTCCAGTACCGTAAAGGTTCCACACAATGTTTCCATAGCTGAAATATTTCTAATATTTTCAGCAGGGTAAATTATGTGCTGTGCCTCTTTTAGTTTGTGGCCTATTCTCCTGCAATCTTTTTTACTTTGTAAGTAACTTCTATGGTAGTGCCCAGCTCCCCATGACAATAGTTTCCATATTAGCCAAACAAATGGCAAGAATCTACCAGCAGAAATTGTACCACATAGACTTCAATAGAATGCTTGAAAAAATCAGGGTTCACTAAACTGTCACTGAATCAAACCAGGGCAGATGCACACATTCCTATGCTTCACAAATTATAACCTGGGGGCTCATGAGTATAAGGAGATGAAAGGCTGTGATATTTTAATAGGGTTTAAACAGTTTATTTGTTATTCATTACTAAAACAATGCCAGCTGCAATAAGACCCAATCCAAGTTGAATCTTGAACAAATTTACTCCTCTGTACTCTCTTCTATACTCTGATTATTATTATTATTATTACTACTACAGTGTAAGGGATTTCCGGCAAGAAGAATCGTGATCGGAAATGCGCATGTGCATAGGAATTCCCGCAGAAGAATTGCCGGTTGTACGCATGCGCACAGGAATGCGCGATCGCACACATGCATGCGCATGTGCAAAAGGAAGGCGAAGATTGGTGCCAGGCGGCCTATTTAAGGAGTGCCTCTGCTCATGTTCAGTGCTGACTGGTCTTCAGCTCCCCCGTGTCCTTCTTGTTCCTGTGTGATTCCTTTGTTGCTGACCCGGCTTGTTCCTCACTTGACTCTGATTGCTCTCCTGATACTGGTTCCTGACTTCGGCTCTGCTCCTGACCTTGGCTTTTCCTGCTGATTCTGTACCGTGCTTCCCGACTGTTGATGACCCTGGCTATTCCATGACATTGCTCCTGTCTTTTGTCCTCACTACCTGCCTTTCTCTGGTGCACGCCTGGCAATCTGCAAAACCTGCTCTGCCTACTACTACTGTGCCAAAATCAGAGGGTCATCAGCCTTCCAAGGTCTTCATCTGCAAGAGCTGCAAACAACAACTACTGGCACTCTTGTTCCCCTGGGTCCTAGACACCCTCTGTTCCAACTCCAGCGGAGTCAGGGCTAGTGACACAAGTGAGGCCGACCTCATCATTTCAGTCTCCCATCAGGTACGTGACATACAGGTACTTAAATAGCGCTGTCAATTTACACAGCGCTTTACATATATATTATGCATTCACATCAGTCTCTGCCCTTAAAGCAGAGTTCCAACTGAAAAAAAAAATAAGCGCCTCCGCTACCCAAAGGTGCCAATCCTTAATGGGGAGTGTGGAACTTCCCCTTTTGGGTGGAGATCCACTTTAAGGAGCTTACAATCTAAGGTCCCTAGCTCACATTCACACATACACATACTTGGGCCAATTTAGACAGAAGTCAATTAACCTACCAGCAAGTCTTTGGAGAGTGAGAGGAAACCAGAGTACCCAGAGGAAAGCCATATAGGCAAAGGGAGAACATGCAAACTCCAGACAGGTAGTGTCATGTTTGGGATTCAAACCGATGACCCTAGTGCTGCTACGTGGATTAATGAATTCCTTATTTTTAAGACTTATTAGGAAACAGAATCAGATCCAGATGTCTTCTTATGTTTACCCCTTGTCTATGGTTATTGGGTAACTAATGCCTGAGGTTGATTTTGTAAATTTTTCCAACCAACGGCTTGCAATTTTAATGCGCTATCATTGTTTGCAAGGAATTTTGAACAAGCTGGGGCTAAATGTGCAAATAGAATACTATCATTTTGATTCATAACTGTTAAGCTGCTAATATAATAAAATATTTCATGCTGCTTTACTTACACAGTTTTTTATATTAGATAACAATGTTTTTTTTACTGCAGAAGCTTCACTTTCTTGCACCATCATTAAGCAATGGATACACCTTAAAACCTGTTTCAGGGTCATTGTCAAAACAGGGTCATGTTAAAAAACATTCTGTAAAACTAAATACATTTGTTCTGTGTAAATGGGGGCAATTTTTAAAGATATTAGATTATTTTCTGAACAGATTAAATGTTATTCACTCATGAACAAACAGATTTAGGAAAAGTCCACATTAAGGCTTGTAATTTGGGGTAGCTCTGGAATGACCTCCATCCAGTTTGGTGAAAGCAAAAAAGTTAATTTATTTGGATCATGGATAAACAAAAAGACAGCTTACTTCAGCCAAAGTCTATAAACAGTCCAAAACCTGGTATCAGAAGCTAAACCACAAGCTCACCATTAATCTTCGGTCCCATACAGGGGTAAGGCTCCTCCATAGTAAGGGTTCCAGGTAGTCCACATTGGGGGGTCAGCAGCCCATGCCTCCGCTTGTCTGAGGGCTCCCACTTGCCACACAGCTTGTGAGTCTCTCTCCCATTCACTTCCCTGACACACATGCAGATTTCCCTATGCTGCCATTTAAGCCTCCCTCATCTGGGACTTAACCATTTTGGGACCAAAGTTCTGGAAGTCAGGACCCTAATACAAATTTAACCATCTGGAGAGTACTGCAATGTCTCTTCAATTGTCCCCCTTAAAGGGACCACACCCCAAACATCGGGGAAATGTATCTGCCATCCAGGACAAATTCCCAGTGTCCTGTACAGGCCATATAGTGAATAAGTATTTTTTTCCTATGATCACGAGTTCCATCTAGTGGCAATCCTGATACATTGCATTCTGTAAGAATGAATAACACTTGAATTAGAGGAAGAATAACCTAGAAACAATTGATTTTTCCCCAATTCATACAGTAAGAATGTACATGTAGTTTCACAGAATAAATAGCTTGGTTATCTTTTTTTATATATACACTCCTAAGAATTTTCTTTTCCTTCTAGAACCTGCTATTTTTTTCTCCCCAACTCCGCCAATAAATAGACAATGTGTAATTTTTTGGACAATCTCTCAGATAAGAAGTCAACAATTATAAATGCTTATTATGACTCAAAACCTATGCTCTTATTGGTCTAGTCTTTGATGGAGACTCAGAATAGAGTAAACAAAAGGGCCAAAGTATTTAAAACAGCTTGTAACCAAGCATTGTATGAGACAGTTTATCAACAAATGTATTGCATACCAATGTTGTATAGATTAAGCTGGCAATAGATGGACCAAATCTCGGCTGGTTCAACAGGAACAGGCTGAGATTCAATCTATCTATGGACAGGCTGGTTGTACTAAGGTTGATCAATAAACTTTAGTAAAACCAGTCTGTCAGAGTTTTTCATGTGGTCAGTGATGATGGCTATAGCCACCAACAGTGATCAGTAGGTTCTGCCAATAGGGAAGGCTCCTCATTGCCAGAACACAATAGTTCCAGGGGTGGGATTCCCAATCAACGCAGTCAGTGTTCCCTCTGTGGTAGACAGAAATAAAGTTGCACAATCTATGGGGTGCTTTAGAGTTAACAAAGCTCACAAAGTATGATAACAAATATACACACTATTTGCTTTAGGGCAGGACCCTGATAGAAAATGCCTTATAGACTAAATTTATTGTACATGAAAGGTGCTGCTCATAAATTAAAAAAAATGGAAAAATTGCATTATATTGATTTGTACCTTTCACATTTGTTGAAGCAAAGAGATTTAGTGATTGAACACAATATGCTGAGCTGTATTGTAACACTGCCAAACAGATTTTATTTCTTAAACAAAGCTGTTTTGAAATTGTTGAAAAAAATTCTCAGCAGTCAAAAGTTCCATTGTGATGGTCACTGTTCAACTCACTAAGTCAAACATAGATGTTTTAGTAACAATTGTAGGCTGCACATTTTGTTTAAAAACAGATCTATGGGTATATTTGCATGTATTTATTTATGCCTTGATTTTAATTCAGTAACAATCCCATACATAAATCCCTAAGAGTGGCTATCAGCATTTCAACATCACCAATTTGAAACAGAGAGGTGATCATGTTGATCCCAAGTAGAGATTCATTTTTTTAATGTAAATATGAATTTTAGCTCACACTGGTGAATGCACACCTTTCCAACCAGGGACAACCGCAACTCCTCTAAACTATCTTTGATCAATGTTAGAATTTGTGAATGGTTTGGTAGTCTTTGGGGGTCACCTTAATATGGTTCGCACTCCTTTTCTTGATCTGACATCAGGAAAATCTGCCACCCCAAGCTGAGTCTAAACTCATTTCCTTCCAATTAATTGATATCTGATGAGTCTTGAAATCCAGAGATGAAAATCATAATTTTTTTTTCTTTTGACTTAACTATTTTTTAGCTTCTCACCACGTGTTGGATTGGAAACCTTCCTCGCACATTTGTTCCTAGGTTTGTTCAGACCACCTCCCTCTTTTCCTCATAATGATCCCAAACACTCTCAAGCTCTTTTACAACTTGAGACTATTCATGAATCCTTACTTACTGACATAGTGGTACAGGCAGAGATAACCACAATCTCTAACACTATAAGAAGCCAGAATTACAAATGCTCTTAGACCAATTCAACTCCATCCACAAAAAACTGAATCCTCTGCTCAAGTCATAAATCTGGCAATAAATGTGGCAAGCTTCTTTCCCCTTCAATTCTCATTAACCACTTGCCCTCCAGAGGATTTACCCCCCCCCCCCCGCTTCATGACCAGGCCATTTTTTGCTGTTGGGCACTGCGTTGTTTCAACTGGTAATTGCACGGTTGTGCAATGCTGTACCCAAATAAAATGTATGCAATTTTTGCACACAAATAGAGCTTTCTTTTGGTGGTATTTGATCACCTCTGTGGTTTTTACTTTTAGTACTATAAACATAAAAAGACCAAACATTTTGAAAAATAAACAATATTTTTCAGTTTTTGTTATAAAAAATATCCAATAAACTCAAAGTTAGTAAGAAATTTAGGCCAAAATGTATTTTGCTACATGTCTTTGGTAAACAAAATCTCAATACATGTATATTAGTTGGTTTGTGTGAAAGTTATAGCGTCTACAAACTATGGTGTATATATATTGGAATTTACGTAGCTTTTACTTTCTGACTGCCTATCACATTTCTTGAGGTGCTAAAATGCCAGGGCAGTACAACCCCCACCCCCCAAATGACCCCTTTTTGGAAAGTAGACACTCCAAGGATTTTGCACAGAGACATGTTGAGTCCATAGAATATATTATTTTTTTGCAACAAATTTTTAGAAAATTACAATCTTTTTTTTTTTTTTTTTTTTTCTACACAAAGTTGTCACTTTAATGATATATTGGTCATGCATGCCATGGGTATATTTGGAGTAACACCCCAAAACACATTCTTCTACTTCTCCCGAGTATGGAGATACAACATGCGAGAGACTTTTTGGCAGCCTAGCTACATACAGGCCCCCAAAATCCAATAACCACCTCCAAGCTTTCAAGGGGCATATCTCCTCATATCACTTCCCCACTACCTATCACAGTTTCAGAGGCTCTAAAATGCCTGGATAGTACAAACATCCCCCCAAATGACCCCGTCCGTGCAATGGCAACAATCTACATACATTTTTATAGTCAATAGGTGACATTTTAAAAGCCTTTACAGATCACCAATTTATAGTTACACAGGAGGTCTAGTGCAAGAATTATTGCCCTTGATCTGACGTTCGCAGAGATACCTCACATGCATGGTGTAGTCTTTGTTTACACACCGACACGGGGTCAACGCTTTCAACGCTTTTCTTTTTTTTTTAATCACTTTTATTGCTATCACAGGGAATGTAAATATCCCCTCTGACTGAAATAGGCATTGACAGGTATTATTTTTTTAGAAATCTGGGGTCTATTAGACTCAAGATATCTCCTCCGCCCTTACATCATCTGATCTCACAAAGATCAGTGTGATCAGATACGTTCCCAATTTACAAATGGAGCTGTTTATATCCTTTGAAATTGAAGTGATGAAATGCTCATAGCTTCCATAGCTTCCATAGTGGCAGGAATACAGTCATCAGTGAAACATTTTATATACTGACACTGTACTAATGGCACTGGCTGGGTGACGAGGATTAATAGGGGCGATCAATGTTCTAATGTAACGTGTGTGTAAAATGTAGTGTTTTTACTCTCTGCCATGTTCTCTTCTCTCTCCCTGGACTGACCAGGGGGTAGTGGGGGGCGCAGTCGCGTTCACAACCCAAAACAGGAAGCGACGCAAGATTATGTTGCTTTGTCAAGAGCTGCTGCTTGCATGAAAAATCCGGGTAAGAAGTTGGAAAGTAGTTGAAAACAAAAACCTTATTTTTTTTTTTTTTAATTCTCAATATGGTATTTTATATTTATTTTTTTAACATTTTTTTAAATACTTTTATCAGAATAGTTAACATAGTAACATTGTACTATTGTGTGTGTGTGGGGGGGTGATCAGGGATTTTTTTTTTTTTTTACACTTTGCTTTGCAGGTGAAATAAAAATCATTTTATATAAGCCTATACAGCATTTCCCCCCACCTGACTTTATATTCTTACCCAGAATTTCAGGCTTGCCATCAAAACTACATTGACACAACCAAACTCCTGTCTCTATCCTGTCTCTATTTTCGCAGCAGTCCCAAGAAGCTCACATATCTTTGATTTGTAAGAGTAAGAAAGATCTGACCCTGTTCTTAAAGTAGAACTATAAGCAAAACTTTTTTTCATTGTAGATAGAGCAAGGGAGGGGTATACCCCTGTCAGATTTTTTTTGCCTTCTGTGTCACATTGTGGAGATTTCTCTTCACTTACTCTCCCATAGCTAAACCATAAGTAGTGTCCCAATTGGAAGATTTCCCATCTATTACTTTTCTGGGGACAACCCAAAATTTGGAATTTTATTTTATTTTAACTTTCAAGGATGATAGTAAACAGGACAAATATAGAGGGTGAATGTCCTTAACGGGGACACAGATAGCAATAAAAACTGATAGGTGTTCTAATCTCTCTTTTGCCTTTAGTTATATTTTAAGCTATTGCTTTATATATTTAATTATTGTAGACTTTAAATTGATTGCCAATAGAATATAGTAATACATTCCTTCATTATTACACTTGGAACAAGTGAACTTTGTTCCCAATCGCAAAGCCTGAGACAACACCATTAAAACATTATCACTAATTTGCTTCTAGTAATAAACTCTCTTTGGTCTTGAGAACGCCCTGTGGGTGGGGCGAAACGCGTTGACGCACTTCCGGTCCGCCATCATTCTGGTTAACGTCACTTCCGGTGTTTGGAACGCAGGCCGGCTTATGCGGTTCAAGCGGCCATCTTGGAGGTGGAAGGCTGTTCATCCTCTGCAGTGACTATAGAAGCGTGAGATCCCTATATCTACATTCTGAAAATTTGTTATCTTGAAGCCATTGAGGCTATTAAACAAGGTTTTTAATTTTATTTAAACATGTGAGTGGCCTTATTCTATCTTTATATTTTATATGGAGTGGCAGTATTACACTATGTAGTTTTTTTCTCTGCACACCATTGAGGAATCCATGGAGAAATAGAGTGGAGACGAGGTCTATACCATAGCAGGGTGAAGAAGGAGATTTGAGTTCCTTTGGAGGGGTTATAGGATCCCTTATATCCTATAAGGCTCACTACTCACCTCCATCTGGAGAGTGCGGTCAACATTATTTCTCACGTGGTGGATAAGTGGAAGCACATTTGGAAGATTTTTGATTGATTTTTTATTGGTTTTGATGGGAATAAGGACTTATATATATTTTTTTTTTTCATGGACACTTATTATAAATTTAGTGTTTATCTATTTGTGTTATTTTAATTTTAGATTTTGCGCTGTTTTTGTGTTGTTTAAACTCTCTTTGTGCTTGGGATCATTTATATTGGTAGGATTTATGGGCTACACCTCAACCACTCGGTATTCCAGACCACCTGATAGAACATATTATGGCCCTCTACAGCTGTCCCATGACCTGGATCTATGTGGACAACCTTCTCA
The DNA here is from genome assembly GCF_062004578.1 of Staurois parvus. Classification (NCBI taxonomy): domain Eukaryota; kingdom Metazoa; phylum Chordata; class Amphibia; order Anura; family Ranidae; genus Staurois; species Staurois parvus. Next base: position 115,572 of record NW_028317860.1, on the reverse strand, counting down.
CAGATTCCTTTCAAATCCACAATGAGACATGCCAGGGGTGCCCTTTCTCTCCACTCCTGTATATCTTAGTCATGAAGCACCTGGCACAGACAATTTAATTAAACCTGATATCTGGGGTGTGGAAACAGGGGGGCATCATCATGAACTGGGGCTTTACACTGATGATATGCTTTTGTTCACATCACATCTAATCTTTTCCCCCACATATGTGTGACTTTGTATTATTTATTGAGTTCAATAATTCCATGTTTATTTTCTCACAAATTAGTTGCTCTGCATATCTCCCTGCCTCCAGGATATCTGCAAAATCTAGCTGAAGTTTTCCACTTTCACTGGGCTACTAAATCCATCCAAAATCTGGGTGTACAGACTGCCTCAAACCTTCGGGATCTATCTAGTTTATTTTTCCACTTTTCCTCCAGAATACATTTGCTAGGCTTTAGACAGGGTCTACAATGCATCATTCATAGTTTTGACCATGTTGCACTATTCAAAATGGACATAATACCTAACCTTATATATGTTCCTATAATGTTTCTGACAATGTTCTTGTGAAAGATGGTACTCTTATCATATATTTGGGCTGCAATCCTAGCCCAACTGTACTGCACTGCTTCCCATCCACTTTTAATATGCTATGGTGGACAGGAAGTGGTTAAACTGGTGTAGGTCCTCTAACTAAATAGTTGGGAATGCAATGTTTCCACTAGTTATGTCTTCATCACAATACATTCATTATATGAACCCAGGGCAATATGTCATCTGTGGCGAGTACCTTGCACAACAAACAGCGTAAGTCCCTTGCTGATCAAATTTTGTTTTTTTTTTGCTTTTTGGGATTTTTTTATAAATTACTTTTTATTATATTTTTCCAAGATTACAAATTAGGTAGTCATAAAATGTGCTGCCAACAAAAAATAAACAAATATTTATACAGTAGTAAAAGTATAATAGTTCAAAGCAAATAAGCATGCCAAACAGTTATATCCAGATTGTAGCCATTACAGATCATTAACAAATGTATACAGAAATAATACGTAAGAATAACAAATATGTGTAAAACACAGAGCACAGGATGTATTTATATGACATTCTATATAATTGCCATAAAGCCCATTTTTTATAGAATTGCAATGCTGTACCGTTTTTATATGCCATTAGAGGTTCATAACCATAGATATTGTCAATGTCAATTGGCAATAACTTCAGATACATTTGGAATTTCTTGAGATCTCCACTTCCCTATCATACATAAGCCTGCTGCAAAGAGTATGCACATCTAAGTTGCTTGGGAATATTTTCTATATTGATTGAGAGAATTGCCAGCTCTGGATTTTTACTAATAATATTGCTCATAACAGAAAAGATTAAATTGAAGATTGTTCTTCTGATGCCATGGATGTGCATGCAAGACTATGGCATATGAACTAGTGTGCCTACCTGGCCGCAACCCCTCCAGCATAGATTAAGCTTTGAATTAGAATATTTGGCCAAAATATAAGGTGTATATTGTCACCTTAAATAGAATTTCTGTGCCATTTCCTAATAGTTGGAGCAAGTGGAGTGAATATAGTTAGCTCTAATGGCTAGTTGCAATTGATGCTCAGAGAAATTGGTATATATTTCAGACTCTCATTTATATTGCGGTTGGGTTTTAGTAAATACAATTCTAGACTGAAGTAGCTGGTAGAATAAAGAGATGCCTTTCAGAACAGTATGAGGGGAAGTATAGCATTTCCACTCTTGTACAGATATACGAATAGAGGGGCTGTAAATCAAGCGTAAATATGAGTGCACTTTGGCAAAAGTCAGACAATTCCTGTCTGGGATTGAGAATCTCTGAGAGGACCTATCAAAAGGTATAGGTTTATCCTCCTGAAAGACAGGAGGCTACTAGATTCCCATTCCGAGAAGGACACATCTGGGTTAATAGTTGAAGCAATCTTATTGGGATGAGAATGTCTATGTACTTTTTTCCCTGTTCATTCTTACAAAAATTTTCCCATGCATACATAGGGGCCGGGATAGTTGGATGGTAGCCCTTTTTAAAAGTATGCAGGAGATCACTTGATAAAAGTAAATTATTAAGATTGCCTGGGTGTACAAAGTCATTTTCTAATTTAGACCAATGTTTTAGATCTGGGGATGTGAGCCAATATCAAATAGAATCTAACAAGGTGGCATAATAATTGTCTTTTGAGATCCAGTAGGCCCATAACACTTGTGGATTTGTGTTTAATCAGAATTGTATGAAAGCATCTGGGTTTACTTTCAGCCAACACAAATCCTATAGTTGACGTTGTAGTAAGGTGAAAAAGGAAAGTGGGATAGGTACAGGCAATGCCCTAAAATGGTAAATAAATTAATCTGTGCCTGTGCATTTTATAATTTTTGTGCTATAAACAAAAAACACTGATAATTTTGAAAAAAGACAACAAAATCTTTGACATTTTCTATAAAACATATCCAGTAAAAAAAAATTTAAAAATCTAATTATGTCATAAATTTAGGCCAAAATGTATTCTGCCACATGTCTTTGCTAAAAAAAAAATAATCCCAACACGTGTAAATTAATCGGTAAATTAATTGGTTTATGTGAAAGTTATAGCATCTACAACTATATATACTGGATTTTTATAATATACTAGTAATGTAATGGCAACGATCAGTGATTTATAGCGGGACTGCAGGACTGCATGGCATTCTGACACTGTGGGGAACTGACTAACTGCCACTGACATCTCAATGACACTAATACAGTGATCAGTGCTAATAAAAAGCACTGACACTGTACTAATGACACTGGGCAGGAAGGGGTTAACATCTGGGGAGATCAAAGGGTTAACTGTGTGCTGTTTTACTATTTTGTCTGTGTGTGCTTTACTGTGTAAGCATGCTGCTTTGTTTTGCTCTGCTATTGTTTACATACATACCTCTCTGTCAGTGTTCCTCGGCAATCGCTGGGTGCCAGCAGAGAATCTCCAGCTGGGATCCGGCGATCGACAACTGTAGCCACCAATGGCAGTGTGGGTAGGGTGGCACACAAGCCCCCTACCTGGAAATACATAATCATGTATATATACTGTACATGATTATGCGCAATCCTGCTGCCCTGTAGCAGTACTTCTGCTTTAGGGCAGTCGGGAAGCGGTTAAAGGTAGTGTGGGATTTAAGCCCCCGGTCACATCAAAAGTGATTTTGAAATCGTGCAAAAAAAAGTAATAAGCTAAATTTAACCAGATCCTTTTTTTTTGTTTTATAATGAAGTCTGGCTGTACCCTGTCCTATGGTATTTTTTTTGTTGTTTTTTTTTTTTGTGAGTTTATGAACTTCTTTTATGTATGTACTCAAAATGTTCAAACCTATATTCTTAAAAAAAATAATAATTTGAGCAATAATAGAAATAATATATTTAAACTGTGTATGTTTTGGAACCATACCTTGCCATCCATACTATTGGTTGCACACATAGAAAAACATAAGCCCTGAACAATGATCATTTCATATGTGATAATGTGATGTATCAAAAGGGAGAAAACATCAGACAACTTTTAGGTGTAAAACTGTTTTTATTCTAGCTTTAGTTAGTATTGGATGACCTGGCAGTGCTCATAACTTTCAGTTATACAGTATTTAAATGTCCCTAATCACATAGCATAACTTAAAATACATTTCAAAATTGCAGCTTATATTTTTTTAGATGCTGTTTTCTGGAACTTCCAGCAAGGACAAACCCTGCTTAGTTTTCTTTGTTTATAAGGGGGTTGGGGGCAGTGTTTGCCATAAATAACCCTGTCTGTACTGTACAGGCAGATATAATTTCATCAGTTGTACTGGATTTGAGCACTGTCTGTATCAACAAAGGACTAAAGCAAGTCCCTAGCCTTTTCTATTGTGAAAGATCACACAGAAATGGTTGAAAATCTTTGCAGTCAGCTATGACTCTTTCCCCTTGGAAACATCTAAAAGGTAAGGAATTAAAAAAACAAACAAACTGCTGTGTGAATAGGAAGTAATCAAAAAAACATAGTGGTGTTTTCTCAAATTTGACTGCAGAAGTGGAAATACACTTTAAAAATCTTTTGAGGTAAAAAAAGATTTAAAAAAATCAATGGGACATATCTGTTACAAAGGTACTAATGCAGTGCGTTAAAGATAAACTGGACAATGTATGTGAAAATTACATTGCACAAAAATGTCCATTGCTTTCTAAAGGAGTACTGGACTTTAAGTGAATTGTAAGAACAGCATGTGCTTTCCACGACACCAATCTTTTTATAGGAGCTTGGTCAGCTGCCTTTGCAGGGTCAATATTTGCAGGGGGGGGGGGTCAGTTATATTCTATCTCCCTCACTATAAAAGGGGGCACATACCAGTCAGTGTATTGGGAACTGTTATAAGGAAATGATACAGAAAGCTTTCCATCTGTCTACAGAGAGATTAGAGTCAATTAGTAAACTGTATTTTAACTCTGATTTCTACTTTCTTGGACAATCAACCTCCTTGCTGTCTTGTTTTTTTAGTTCTTTTTATTGGAGGCTTTTTTAAAAACTTGTTGATTAGAGATCAGTGGTAACTTGAGCATGCTGTCCTGTCCATAGCAAATGTTTTCTTTTTTTTCCATTTTGTCCATATGTCCTTGTTTTGGGGTGCATTTTTTATTTTATGTTGTTATGGTTTTTATTTTATTTTGGGGATATATTGGTTTTATTGTAGGTTGTAAGGGCTTTTTGTAGGTAAACTTTTTTTTTGCTATATGACTTCCCTTAAAAAAAGGGAGGAGGAATTTTGTTTCAGGGATGGTATTCTTGATTTTATTATGGTTGAGCCTTTTTTGTTTTGAGGGGGGATGCTCAAAGCACAGTATTCACTTGTTCCTTATCATCTGTTTTGGTGAAACCTTTTGTTTGCAGCACACTGCTGCATCATTTGAAAGAAAGATAAAACTAAGTGGAAGGACATAAAGAATAAATGCTGAATGGGACATTTCAGATGTCAAAGTTGTTTGTACATGTAACAATACATCATCAAAGCAATCAGCAATATTTCTTTAAAATTTCCTATTAAATCATATTTCATAAAACACTGAAGAAACAGTGTACCCATATGTATTCTTTGTCCTTTCCGCTACATAGAATTGAACATTCTTTTTGTTGACAAAGGTCTTTTTTTTTCTCTCTTTTTGCATGCTTCAAAAGTTGTTAGTAAGGTAGTGACACTGTTACTCATCTCTCAACTCTCAATCTTTTTTTTGAGACAATATGGGAAAGTATGTATAATTTTAGAAATATACAGTGTTAGATGTACATATTAATACAAATGTGTAATATGGACATATATGAATATTGCATACAACGTAGAAGATCGCTTACTCTATACAGTATTACATTACTCCAAATTACTTGCAGTGGCAGGTACAAATGTATGCTACAAAGCATGAGCACCATAGAACCTCCAGGGAAATGTAATGAATAATGTCAACTAGGAATCAATCTGTCTCTACCATATGTTTGAACTTCAAAATCTAGATTCATATACAGTATAATATATAACATGAGTCCCCTTCAAGAGATTACCTAATTACCACTACTGTAGTTTGTCACATTTTAATAACTGCATCTCTTTTTAAGAGATGCAGTAACAAACCACACTGGAATCAGTTAGATAGTGACAGCTATGTACTACAAGGATACAATCTGCAAAAAAAAAATTGACAGAAAGATAAAAGTCTCATATTCAGAAACTGTCTTCAGTGTTCCTTTCATTATTAGGGGGTTGATTTATAAAGAATTTGCATAGCAATTTACCCAGTAAAAGAGAATGTATATTTGTTCTTGTCAGGAAAGAAATTCCCATGTGCGGCCGGACTCCTAATGAAGGGGCATGTGTGAGATCTGGTGCATGAGCAGGAGCAAGAGCGAATGCACGAACATGAATTTGCATTGGCGCCACACGGACTATTTAAACTGCACTATTGCAGCCTGTCAGTGCCGTTTGGTCTATTGCATACCTGTGTTACTGGTGAAAGTTACTGCCTGCTCTTCTGTGATTGACCCGGTCTGCCCCTGATTCTGCTCTGATTGCCATCTGTACAAACCCTTGGCCTGTCTTCGAATTATGCCTCTGCCTGCTCCTCCTGTCCTATACCTTCTGCTATTACCATCCCTGGCTTTACTCCCTACTACGTTCCTGCCTTCTGCTTGTACCTCACCTGCTCGCTAGTTACCGACCCGGACCGTCTGACCCTGTCTGTTCTTCAGCTGCCTCTGCCATCCTGTAATTACTCAGTGAATCAGGGCCACACAGTATAAATAATGCAATTTATACCATATGTGCAATCTTTATAATAAAGTTCCAAGCAATTACCCATATAACTTCTTATAAAATATAAACATCACAGTGCATACATAAACAATTTGTGACATAAAGATCTCATATAATAGAGAGATTACTTATATATTAAATTATATTGATTATTCTAAATAGGGTTGCTCAATTCTTGTAAATATTTATGTACCTTCCTGCCATGTGCAAAAACACCCTTCTGTGTTTTTCCTCCACTGACATACATATGTACTCTCACCTCCTTATTTTGACCTATAAATATTTAGGTCAAACAGCACTTTTCCCTTTTAACCCAGGTAGGCATAATTCCTTTATTGCTCCACTCTCCTCCACACTCTACTCCAGAATGGTCTTCCTATTTCTTATCCAGCATATTCTCCAAAATGCAGAAAAAATGCCCATCATAGTGTATCTTTTATATCATTTAATCAAACATTTATTAAAAAAGATTGAGTGCACTCACATAAATAGTGTCCAACTGGGAGGCTACAGTTGAATAGCTTATACATTATCACATCCAGCGTTCTATAGTGACTCACAAAATGGTGGTTCTCAAACTTCCAGTTGTGTGGCTTAACGCCATTGGCCCACCCTACGCGTTACGTCACAACATGTGACTTCATCAGGAGATAGCCATTGGACGTTCTGCTCCTCATCTACACTGAACTCCATGATTGCCACCTAGGTAAACACCAACAACAATGAAATGAGCGCCATTCTCCCACAGCCCAGCCTCCTCTCATAGTCTAACAGTGCACAGGGCTATTTTTCTATAGCCCGCAATAATGTGAATATTCCAGTGTTTGCCAGCTTATCTTGTGAGAACCAATACATATTAAATACATTACAATAGAATTTAATAGACCATGCCAGTATTGTAGCTCTTGTACCACAATTTGATTATATAGTATATAAAATAAAATAATTAATTACATTGAATTAATGTATTATTCAAGCCATCTATGCAATGGATATATGTAAACACTACACTAGGACATACATACTATGTATGAGACATATATCCTCCCTTGTAATTAATCCCCATACAATGCATGGTGGAGTGGAGCAATAAAGGAATTATACCTACCCTGGTTAATATTTATAGGTCAAAATAAGGAGGTGAGAGTACATATGTGTGTCGGTGGAGGAGAAACACAGAAGGGTGTTTTTGCACATGGTAGGAAGGTGCACAAATATTTACAAGAATTAATCAAGCACTCATGCCACCCCGTGTTCTGGCATTCCCCGTCACCTTACCAGGGGCTCCTGAACCGGGTCTGTAAGAGAGGCCTTCCCCACACTTCAGGCTCCTCCATCAGGTACATTACAGTGCTATTCAAATAGGGCAAAAATTAATGCAAATAGGCTAGATCCTGTGCTCTTTGAATATAAATCATTGATGTTAATTGGAAAAAAATGGCCCCTTCCTTCCAATGGCCAAGTGTGGTGTTTTCTGCTGTAAATTAATGATCTACATTCAAACAGGAAAGGATATAGCATGTTTACATTTTTTTTACATTTTTTTTCAACTACTGTATTTGCACTGAACAAACGTACACACTCTTTCAATGGGTGAATGGCTTTATGAATCCTGTATAAATCAACCCCAAAAGGAGAAGATAAGATAAGGGGGATGGGCTAGATATCATAGAGGTAAATAGAAAAGCTCAATCATTTAACAAATTGCTTCCTTTACCAAAGTAATGAATGAAAGGAATTTCCACACAGTAAACTTTACCACAGCAAATAAACAGACAATATTATTTTCTCATCAATCATGGGGGTGCACGAAAATTCCCTAAATGTGGCAGCAATGAAATTACTCCTCTCCCTATATGCCACACTGCTGAAGCTGACACCTGTGGAGATTGGGCAGAAGTCTACATCAGGCAGTACCCTCCTATCATGCTTGGCCACACCTATCCACCCCTCTCACTCAGTCAATGTAGAGAGGATCAGGGGATCCATATCCATGACAATAGAAAAACATTACGCCTGATTGTCATATGGAGGAAAGTGGAAGGGGGGCAGCGGCCATGTAAGAAACATAGAAGAGTGATGGCAGAAAAAAGACCAAGTGGTTCATCAAGTCTGCCTTTTTTTATAATTTTTTTTAACTTTTCTGTCTACAAAGTACAGAAAAGAGTACAGATCTACAGTATGTTTGTCTCAAGCATGTTAAAGCCACTTACTATCGTCTGACTCGCTACCTCTGCTGGAAGTTTATTACAAGCATCAACTACCCTTTCAGTAAAATAATACTTTCTAAGATTAATTTTTAATTTTTATCCTGTTAGAGCTGTCCTCTTTCTGCATTCCCCCTGCCCTCCATGTGACATTTGGATGTAATGATTTCCTCTTGCCATGGTTCTTCATCGACTGAGATGGAGGAGCAGATAGGTGTGGCCCATCATGACAGTGTTTGAGGCAGTGCTTAATGTGAGTATCTGCCCAGGGTACATGCATGGTCAGTCAGATGTATGCCAATCTCACATTATCTACCAAAAATCACAGGGGGCTTAATTTGCCATGAAGGGGAATATAGTAAGGGTAGGCACTCCATTGCTGACTTAGTTATGAAATGTTGTGCTAGCCCCTTGGTTGTAGGGAATATTTTTCTTTCAATACTTTTTATTGTATTTCATGACATCACATGTAGATAGTCAACAAGGAAGGTAACAACATAACATTATAAACACATGGTTATTACTCAGGAGTATACAGACAAGAATAGTATATACAGTATTACCAGATTCTTATAGGATGCTAGCTAAAGTACCATATATTAAGATATTAGGTCTGAAATCATTTAGGAAAATGAGTTCACATAGTATATTCTATCTACAAATATATTCCAACAATTGTCATACATTGTGCAAGTGGCTGTTTTATGTGAAAACATTTTTTCATAAGAATAGTGGGTGTTAACCAGATGTACAACTTCAGAAGGATTGGGTATTAAGCTCAGCACCCAATTAAGTCCAATGCCTAGCAATAATTGTCTGAGCTGCCACTACTATGTGTAATGTAACAGTTCTCAAATTGTGGTGAAATACATCAATACCTAGATTTACTATAGCTAGAGCAGGGTCTGGCATTGTTAGAATTCCTGTTATCTCTGAAATGATTAAGAAAACTTTTCTCCAAAAGCTGGTAAGGTTTTTACAGGCCCAGAAGATGTGAACTATGTTTCCCACCTGTCCACATCTCCAGAGGTCGGCTTCAAACTTCTGTACGGAAGGTACTTTCAAGAATGTCATTTAATTTTTTAGGGTATTATAGAAAAGGGAGGTGTCTTAGGATATTGGTATCAGGGAGGAGAGAAATTGCCGAATATTTTAAGATATCACTGTATGGGGGGGGGATTTTTATGAGAAAAACTGAATAGCCTCATATATATATATATATATATATATATATATATATATATATGTGGATTTGGGTTTACTATATTCTGATCAATTATCCCATGGATTTTATATGGTTGTCATGGAGAATGTTATCAACCCACTGTATGCTCATTTTCCTCCATCCCTTTGAGGGAAAGGTAGAGTATGAAAATGTCTAATTGGGTACCGAATGCGGTGTCTGCGGATTTCCTGGAAGGATTGGGATAATAGTTTTCCCCATGACAAGATGTATCTCCTCTATAAGAGTGTTGAGTTTAGCTAAGTATTGTTTTTTTTGGCATTGGACCCTAGTTGAAATAGTAAACCTCTCATGTATGCCTTATGGGCCATGTGATGGATGAGGGCACTTTCTGCAGCAGCCATTTTTCAACCAGAATCATATCTATGCATGTGAATTAATTGTTTCTCAGAAAATTATGTGTAGTCACACTCATTTGCATGATGGCAGTGGGCATCTTCTGCATGCAAAAGCCCCCCTAAAGAGAGAGAGTGGCCTCTTGCCTACGATGAGGTGTCCATGAGTGGGTCTGCTACAAGGGTAAAGTCCCCATAGATAATTAAGTTTTCCTGTCACACCTTTAAGATTTTACCTAACAATTTATGCATGTATCTAAAATTGCATCTATTAAAGAAAAAGATACTGAGTCCTGTATAGCAAACTTTACCCCCCCCCCCTTTTTTTTTGCAAGGGTTGAGGCTAGAAATATATTAGGATAATTCTTGTGTGCATGGTGTGGTGTGAGATCTCTGTGGAAGTGAGTATCTTGCACAGCAATTAATTCAGCTTTATTGGAAATTTCTTCTTTCTAAAATGAGTGTCTTTTTTGCCAGATAGTTTAGGCCTCGGATGTTTAAGGACATTATTCTAAATTCCATGTTGATGATTTCAGCTGGTGTTTAAGACGATAGTAAAGATCTGGAAGATAAGGCATCTGATATCCTTAAGATAGGCTGTAGGTAATTTGGCACTAGCAATTCTTTTCAGAAAAGGAGAGGTCATATTAGTAGCCATAGAAGATGGTACCATAGTATGTTTCGGAGGGATTGAGTGCATAATCAAAACTGAATGCAAAATTAAATGAACATACCAATGTCGAAATAAGCTTGATCTTTGCGTATATCCAGTAGAGTAATATGTAATGAGCAGTAAATACTGCAAAACATTTGTGGGGTAATGGGTACAGGTGTTCTGGGTCATGAACTGGGCTATATAGTAGAAATATGGCCTCTAGTGTTTTCTGGAAGCAGAAGATTTTTTTATACCATTCACCAATCTTGATCTACATGACCATGTGAGTGGTGTGGAGGTCGGCCTTGGGGTAACTGCGACTCAGGTATGATTTCCCGTGTTTTGAATTATTTGAGTCCCTCATCCAAGCAAGTAATTAATTGGAACTTACCCTTGTGGGTTATGTTCAGCTTGGCTGGATACTTCCATTTGTACATTTGTACATTAATTTGTTGTTCTTCAGTGCATTGGTAATGGTGTTCAGAGTGCTTCTGAGCTGTAGAGTGAATTGAGAGAAGTTCGGAAGGACCTGAAGGTCAGCGGCCTGTGCTGGAAGGTGGTCCACCCAATAAAAGACCTCTAGTATTTTCTCCTTTACCTGAAAGAAATTAATATGTAGGAGGACTTCTCTTGGCACCTCTGGAGGGAGAAAGGATGGCTTTGGGATTCTATGCACACAGCTGAGGTAAGATTCAGTATCACCACTTAGAATAAATCTTGTACATAGTGGTGGAGTTGCTGTACTTGTATTGATTTTGGGATTCCTCTGATCTTTAGATTGCTGGGATGGGATCTGTCCTCCAGGTCAGCCAATTTAGCTTTAAGATGGGACATGTCTTCCTGTTGAGAAGTGTGGGAATCACCTAGTGCATTGAAAGAAGATGTAATCTCACACATTTTATCCTCAACATTTCTCCCAATTCATCTATGTCAGCTTTACACTGATGAATAGATGATATAATGTCAGATTGCAAGGATGAATGTAGGGACATTAACATGTCTTTTAAGGTTGTATCAGAGACTGTCTTCCTTGTAGTTGGGAAAGCCTCTTTTGGGTCGATTGGTAGATTGCAGTGTAAGCATTGACCAGCTCACCTCCACCAGGGGATCTCTGTCTTCATCTGAATCTTGATTTGGCTGGGCTTTGTGTGGATGGGGTAGAATGTTCCAACTGCTGGGTGTCCACCACCGGTCCCATACTAAGCTCTCTGTCTGGAGGTAGCGCTGAAACATCCGCTAGACAACTGGGATCTCCTGAAGGTGCGAGGTCTCTTCTGCCATTTTGGTGTGGTCTGGGGTGCATGGTCGGGAATAAACTACATTGTTTCTTCACAGGGGATTGTTCTTGCTGGTGCCGCCGCATACTCCAGGGAAGAACAGGGTTTTAGATATCCATGGAGTTATAAGTTAGAGCTGTAGCGAAACTAGAGGTGGCTGTGGATGTAGAATAGCCCAGGGTCAGAGTGGAACTTCAGAGTCAAGTGGACATCTTGCCAAGAGATTGCCATGCCCCCCCCCCCCCCAGTTGTAGGGAATATTTTCATTCATGTCACATATCACAGAAGGCTTCAGCTTCTAAATGGAGCTCAAGGAAGACAAACAGGGTGCAGACCTGGCATTCATCATCAAAGTGCTGGCTGCCTGAACCCAAAAGAGAGAGCCAGCTCCTGATGCCATCATGGTAGAGGATAGTGGCATGGGACCCAATGAGGCAGCTGAGCAGCAGATGAAGTTAGGACAATGCTGAATGTTCTGTGGATGGGTGAGTATGTAAATTCAAGATAAAGGTAAGAACAAACCTAAAAACAATTTAATATGGGAGACACAGGAAGGGAGGCTAAGTATCTCTTCAAAGAAGATGGTAGATGGTAAGTAATTAGTAATAGAGAACATCATAGGACAGTGGGTGTAAAGCTTGGTTTTAGTGAGGCTTAGGTTTGCATTAAAATCATAATGAAAAAAAATGTCAAATTAAAATACAGTAACAATACAGTTCGATACAAGAGGAATTTGAGAGCCCTGCTCCTTGGAGCTTACAATCTAGGAGGGCGGGGTGAATGATACAGTAGGTAGTCACTGTGGGGGATGGAGTGGTTGGAAGAGTAGAGGATTCCAGAATTAGCAGAGGGCGGGATAGGCTTCCCTAAAGAGAAAGGTTTTCAGTGATCGCCAAAAGGCAAGTAGAGTAGGTGATAATCTGAAAGATTAGGGTAGAGGGTTCCAGAGGATGGGTGACGCCCTGGAGAAGTCTTGGAAACGATCATGGGAGGACATGAGGGAGCTAGAGAGTAAGAGGTCTTGTGAGGAGCGGAGTGTACGGTTTTGGTGATATTTAGAGATAATATCGGTTATGTAAGTTGGGGCATTGCTGTGGATGGCTTTATATGTCATTGTTAGAGTTTTGAATTTTATCCGTTTGGCAACTGGGAGCCAGTGGATGGATTGGCAGAGAGGGGAGGCGGATACAGAATGGTATGTGAGGTGGATGAGTCTGGCAGCAGCGTTCATGATAGACTGGAGGGGGGATAGTCTACAATGAAGTAGGCCAATAAGGAGAGAGTTACAGTAGTCGAGGCGTGATATGACAAGGGAGTGAATAAGTTGCTTAGTGGTTTAGGAACAGTCATATCTTGGGGATTTTGTGGAGGTGAAGTCTACTGTACATGATTTTGTTAGCGATTGGATCTGTGGCTGGAAGGACAGAAGATGGGAGTCTAGGATTACACCTAGTACCCTGGCATGAGGGGATGGACTGAGGATGGTGTTAGTGATATTTATGGTGAAGTCAGTGGGGGTGGAGTGGGCAGGGGGGAATACTAGGAGCTCAGTTTTGGAGAGGTTGAGTTTGAGGAAGTGGAGTGACATCCAAGTTGATATGTCGCTTAGTAGGCTACCGATGCGGGTGGAAACTGAAGGAGTGAGGTGAGAGGTAGACAGATTTGCATGTCATCAGCATTGAGTTGGTAGTTGAAGTTGTGGGATTTTATCAAGTGACCAAGGGAGGAGGTGTAGATGGAGAAGAGAAGGGGTCCAAGGACAGAACCTTGGGGGACCCCTACAGAGAGAGGGAGTGAGGAGGAGGTGACAGCGTTATAGGTAATACTGAAGGAGCGCCGCGATAGATAGGAGGAGAGAACCAGGGGGGAGTGGAGTCGTTGAGGCCGAAAGAGTGTAGTTTTTGGAGGAGGAGGGGATGGTCAACTGTGTCAAAAGCCACGGAGAGGTCTAATAGTAGGAGTATTGAATAGTGGCCGTTGGACTTTGCAGTTAGTACAGTAGGTCATTAGAGAGTTTTAGTAGGGCAGTTTCGGTGGAGTGTAGGGGGCGAAAGCCAGACTGTAGGGGGTCGAGAAGGTTGTTGTCAGTGAGGTGGGAGCTCAGACAATTGTAGACTAAGCGTTCTAGGAGTTTAGAGGTAAATGGCAGCAGGGAGATGGGTCTAAGGTTGTTCAGGTTGGTGGGGTCTAGGGAGGGTTTCTTAAGTATGGGAGTGATGTGCGCGTGCTTTAGAGGGGAATGCAGCTGTAGAGAGGGAGAGATTGAAGATGTGAGTGAGGGAGCATAGGATGGAAGAGGAGGGATTAATAAAATTATAACTAGTAAACTCGAAGACAGCATGCCATATGGATTTTTTTCTTTAATTGCAGTACTGTAATCAGAGCTATAAAAGCAAAACCTATTTTTAGTTTAGAAAAGTATTATAGTGAATAATTTAAACAGATTGTGAAAGGGTTAAGGATACAATCTTTATTGTACAACGAACTTTGAATGAAAACTTAGCAGCAAAGAACCCCCCTTCTCAATCACAATAGTGTGTGTGCGAGAAAAACTTTTCTGATTCATTGTAACTCAATGATACATGCTGTTGGAAACAGCTTGTACACTAATGTCTTCTGTGTTTTTAGCGAATAAAGTATAAATTGTAATGTTTTGTAGCTGAGAATGGTCATTTTTTTGTAATTTTTTTTTTGTAATGTGAAGTCATTTAAAACATATTGTTGGGAATAAAAGTCTATGGTAAAATTAAAGCAGAGGGATTTCAGTACAAGTACAGAAGGTCACCAAAAAGTAATGATGTACTTTTAAAGTCATGAGCAGTACAGAACTGTTGTTAGCCATACACCAAATTAATAGATGTCTGTAGTCATTCGTGTTTATTTGATAGGGCAGCTGGGTAATAAATACATTTGTCTTGATGAGCAATAACATAATTTCTTTCTCTGTCTGAAATATATATTTTCCCACAGCAGATATTCACACCATAGAAAGATTAGTTCATTGCTTTTATATGTAATAGAATAGAAAAGGCAAGTATCACTGTGAACTTATATTTTACATTTATATTTTTGTACTTAGGAGCAGAATGAAAAACAGCAAGCTGTTGTGAACATGGCAATCATTGATATGACATAAATATGTTTTTAGGGAAAGTCTACTGTAAAATTATTGTCATAACATCTTATAGGCATTGTAAAAGGATTAAATAAGCAGTTACGGCACCAGTAAAAAAAAATTCAGGTGCAGGGTACCTGCAGCAGAAGAGGTCGTTTACTCATCTCTGCTGCATCCTGTTTGTCTTGATAAGGATTGGTACAGCCGGCATTCATCTTCCTGAATAATAAAATTTATTTAAGTAAAATGTGCATATGTGCATATAAATTCTCTTACAACTTTCATCAATAAGCCTTAGTCATAGCCGTAGAATACAAGTCAGGACATTACATTTATATATACCAAATATATGAATGTAAAAAAGAAACTCCTCCTCATACCCATCAGGAAATTCAATAGATTAATCAGCCAATTAGTGGCAGGTGCCACAAAATAACCTTGATGGGTGAAGAGACTCGAACATTTGTATGAGAAAATCACCACAAAGTAAATAATGAAAGTAATTAAAATAAGGACTGATTTATTAAAGCAGATGAATGCACACACTGTAAATCCACTTGCGCATCTTTATGATCCTTGAAACGTTATACAAGGCCAACCACTGGTGTCCATTGTGTGTGGTGCACTCCTAGATTGCCATGTGCATTGAACATCCATCATTGCCTGTTATTTATGTTCTCATAAGCTTGCAATCAACAGAATTCATAGTAAAAGAGGGATGAGGGTAGTGCAACAACACTAAATTTAAAAAAAATCAACTTCTCTAAGCTGCGCTCCATACTACAAGATATTAAATTGGATCACATTCTAAAAACATTGGACACTGAGGAAAAATGTGAGTGCACGAGTAACATATTAAATAATGGTAATAGCCAATACATTCCATTGGGAAACAAATATACTGTAAAAGAACTAAGGTTAAACCTGGGAGGCTAAACTTTAACATAAAAAGGTTTATAAAAGACAAAAGAAAATGGATTTTTAAAAGGCTGAGGGGTCATTGCTGGCATTCCAACACTACAAGGACCACAACAAGGATTGTAAGAGAGAAATCAGGGCAGCTAAAATAGAATACAATAGGCACATAGCTGAGGACAGTGAAAAAAATCCAAAAATATTTTTTAAATATATTAATAGTAAGAACGTAAAGTCAGAGTATATAGGCTTCATAAAAGATAATCAGGGGAAGTTGGTTACAAATTACAAGGCTACTGCAACTGTTCTAAAGGCATTCTTCTCAGTTTTTATAAAAGTAAATGGATGGGTATAGTAACCAAGACTAGCTAATTAGTAGCATGTCACAGTATGTACCCTTGTGGTCAGTGTCCAAAAAAGACTTGAACAACTGACTTCAAATAAATCACCAGGACCAGATGGTTTACACCTGAGAGTCCTCAAGAAATGTAGCCAGGTAATAAAGGGAAGAGATATATACCTGAAAAATACAGGCTAGTCAGTCTAACTTCAATAGTATGTAAACTATTGGAGGGGATAATATGGGACTATATCCAAGAATTTCCCATGAAAACAGTATCATTAGTAGTAATCAGCATGAAATTATGAAAGGTTGTTCTTACCAGACCAATCTGCTAACATTCTATGAAGATGTGAGCTGCCATCTAGATAAAGGAAAGGCTGTGGATGTGGTGGATGTGAATTTTCCAAAAGCATTTGAAACAGTTCTCAATAAAAGCTTAATTGACAAATTGAGGTCTGTTGGCTAAGACCATAGAGCATGTATGTGGATAGAAAACTGGTTACAAGGGTGCATCCAAAGGATGGTGATACTCAGAATGGTCTGAAATAGTAAACAGGGTTCCCCAAGGCTCTATCCTGAGACCAATTCTGTTTCATTTATTTACAAATGTTGTAAAGGTTGGTAAAAATAGCTCAGTCTCAGTGTTTGCTAATGATACAAAGCTAAGCAGGGTAATTCCTTGCATTGCAGGATATAGAAACCTTACAAGAAGATCTCAATTAAATAAAGGGGTGGGTTAATGTTGAGAAATGTAAAGTAATGCGCTTGGGGCCAAAAGAGTTAATGCAAGTTACTTGCTGGGGGAGAAGCTTTGGGGGAATCCAGGATGGAAAAGATCAGGGGGTCCTAGTAGATTACAAGCTCAGCAATAGCATGCAATGCCAAACTGCAGCAAGCAGAATATTAGCATGTATTAAAAAGGTATTTACTCCAAGGATAAAACAATCATTCTATTACTTTACAAAACTCTGATCCAGCCACATTTTAAATATTCCACCAGTTCTGGGGGGCGCATGCGTGACCAGGGATGATGGTGGTCGCATAGAGCCTGAGCTCCGCTCACTCCCAGCCAGCACGGACTCACCCGCCACTGCCTTCTTTCTGCTTCGGGTGAGTCGCATCTCCTCTGCACCCGGGCCTGGCACCAGGGAGGGACCTCTATAGAGAAGATAGGGCGCTGGAAGCCCCACAGCCACAGGATTCGCGGCCCTCACCGCTCCGGCGGTTTTTATCCAGGCCGCAATCCCCGGCCTATAGTATGTCCAGGAACCCAGGGAGCGATCCTGGACCCCCGGTGGTCACAGAGGGTACTGCACCCTCAAGCATTACAGCATCTCTGCCTGCCTCTGCCCTGATCCAGCCCCAGATGGAGTATCCTGACCCCCAGAAAATAATTGAGGGACAATAGACCACCCTGCATCAGAGAATGAACACCCCTCCACCCAGATTTCCCAGCAGGCTGTCTCGTCATCTTCTCTCACAATTTCAGCATTAGATGATAAACTGCAAATATTTTTACGCAATATCACCACATCCATATCCGCTGAAATTGGAAAACTGGCCTTGGATCTCAGAGGGGAAATAGCTCAGACTGGAGACCGCACGGATAAATTGGAAAATAAGTTTGATGAATTGGTGCAATACGTTCAAGTTCTGGAAGAGGACAACGCATATCTGAAGCATTCCATGTCCCAAATGCAGCTCCAACAAGAGGACATGGAAAACAGGGAACGGCGCCAAAATATACGCGGTATGTCCAATTCTATTGCTGATGCACAATTACACCGTCACCTACTGTCCTTTTTCATCGCAACTGCTCCCATGGTTCCAGAAACAGATTGGCGAATGGACAGGGCTCATCACTCTTTGGGCCCAAAACCTGTTGAAGGCACCAGATCACGCGACGTCATAGTTCGCTTCCATTTTTTTCAAAGCAAAGAACCCTTATTATCAGCAGTTCGCCACAAATCTCTGGAATTTAAAGGTGACAGACTCCAACTCTTCTGCGACTTGTCCCCGATTACCCTGGACAAGCGGCGAGCTCTGAAGCCGATCACCACACACCTTCAGCAACACCGTGTCCCTTATCGGTGGGGGTTCTCCTTCAGGCTGGTCGTATCTAGGGAGAATACTCAAGTTGTTCTCCGTGATCTTCATGAGGCGGATTCTTTCTTATGCATCTGGGACTTCCACCTTTGTCAGATGATGTGTCTTCACTGCCACCCACTCCATCCCGTCCATCCGCTACCCCCAACAAGATCTGGACTCCAGTCCGCGGAGGCCGGAAGGGACCCTCTCGTACCCCACAACGTCCACATCATCCTCGGTCAACCAATCCGCCTGCCTGATGATTCTCTGGAGTGCCCTTCCGATGTGAATCCGGTGAGGATCCTTCCCTCCTGGTCTATACATGATTTTTCCACAGGTTTTACTTTTTTGGCCGGCCGAACCCTTGTCGGGTGCTTTTTCACTTTTGTTCTTTCTGGCCGGGTTTGACGACCTTCCTGATGTTTCGGATGTCGTGCTGCTCCCGATTTTGTCTAGCCATAGGCCTAGACAACTTGGGTCTATTTGTTGCTCCGAAGTTTATATCCTTGCAGATACCTATGTCTACCACTGTGTTTACTCTTTTCTGTGTTATTTTAATGTCCTTTGTTTATTATTTTATTACATCAATGGTATATCATTCATCTTTCATGCTAATACATGTGCTTCATCGATTATTATTTCATAATGGCTTTAAGGTTTTTGTCATATAATGTCAAGGGCCTCAACTCCATTCAAAAATGGTGGATGGCTTTGAGGGAATTTCGATCCTCAGGAGCAGACATTATTTTTGTCCAGGAGACCCATTTCAAATCAACTGGCTCCTTTCGTTTTGCCTCGAGAATTTTTCCCCAAGCCTATTCGGCCTTTGATCCTTCCGGGAAGGCTGGGGTGGCAATTTTGATCGGGTCACACTGCTCCCTTCGGGTTGTTTCCTCCAAAGTCGACCAACAGAGTCGTTTCATTATTTTGGAATGTATGCTTGGTAACACTCCCCTTGTTTTGTTGAATTTATACGCCCCAAATACGGGTCAATTGCAATTCCTTTCCCAAACACTCACCAACTTAGATTCCATTTCCACTTCGCATGTGATTTTTGGGGGTGATATTAATTTGTTTTTTTCCCCCCATAAAGACTCAACGCGGCAATGCTGCTCTACAAAATCCTTCTGTAGACTGATAAGGGAGCATCGTCTCTTTGACGCTTGGCGGATTAAACACCCTCTCCATAAACAATTCACTTTCTATTCCACCCCTCACCGTATAGCTTCTCCCGCCTAGATCATTTTTTTTATCTCTGCCCCACTGCTTCCTCTCCTGGTCTCCTCTGAAATCAACCCCATTACCTGGTCCGATCAAGCCTCTCTGACCTTGAACCTTTTCTTCCCTCCCGTTATACCCAAACTATGTGATTGGCGCCTTAATGAGACCTTTCTTTCCACAGAACATCTTCGGGATGAACTTTCTCGGGGACTTGATACTTATTTTACCCACAACCTTGGCTCCGTAGCTTCTTCCTCAACCATGTGGGAGGCCCATAAGGCGGTATTTCGAGGACTCTGTATTTCTATGGGCTCCCATTTAAAAAAGTCCTCGGCGAGTCATAGGGCCTCTCTTATTCATCAACTGTCTTTGGCGGAACGACGGTTATTGGCTAAACCGTCCATTTCTGTGCTCCAGGGGGTAACATTTCTTTGTGACCGAATTAAAGCTTTCGACTCCAGTAAGTCTGCACAATCCCTCCTATGGGTTAAGCAGACATTTTAAGAATTTTGTAATAAACCTCATCGTATGTTAGTCAATCGACTGAAAGCTCAGTCCCCTTCAACGATGCCTGATCTTTTAATCCAACCGAATGGCAGCCCTACCTATGATCCCCAGGTCATGGCATCCCTTTTTGGCTCATACTATGAGAATCTGTATAACTGTCTGACCCCAGACCTTCACCCACACCTCACACAGTTATCTTTTGATAATTTTTTAGATCCCCTATCACTTCCGAGACTACCACCCTCAGACATTGCCACCCTTAATGCCGATATTACACCGGAGGAATTACCTGACACAATTAAACATCTCCCCTCTCGTAAAGCCCCGGGACTGGACGGACTGCCCTACTCCTACTATAAATCCTTTATTGGTATCCTGGCCCCTCATCTCCTCTCTTTTTATCGAGATCTTTTTAAGGGTGGCACACCCCAGACTGAGTTCTCCCGTGCATATATCTTGGTTATCCCCAAACCCGATAAAGATCACTCTATTGTAGACAACTACCGCCCCATTCCCCTACTTTTTTTTTTTTTTCCAAAAAAGTTTTATTGAAGTAAGAAAGACAAAACAGATCATAGACAGATACGGATCGCAGTCCGTGCACATCTTCATATATGTTCTCCCGTATCGCAGACGGGAATAGGACATTAGAATAGATTTTAGATCAACATGCATCCAATTCCCACAGTAAAGCATATGCAAAAAGTATAACCATAGTAATACTATTTACCGTCTGTAATTTTCGATAAATATGGTATACATTAGTCTCTATGTAGAGAGAGCTCAAGCATCAAGACTATGAGGTGCAAGACAAACGTATTATCTCAAGGCACAGATGTCTGCTATATCCGTATCCAAAAATCGTGGGTTAGTTTTCTAAAGTATTATCACACTTGTACATCTAGGAGTGTTCTGATCCTTGTAAAAAATATTGCTATTTAGAATATGAGAAAAAGGGTTGCTAAAGGGAGAAAGAAAAGAAAAGAAAGAGACTCGAGTGGAAATGGAAAAAGGAGTATGGGAAGTAATATCAGAGTGAGGTGGAGTGGGACAAGGAAGACAAATAAATAGGGGGAAAGAAGAGAAAAAAAAAAAAAGGGGGGGGGAGGGGGAGTTGAGGATTAGAATTAAATAAGTATAACTAAGCCAATCACACCACATAGTATCGGCCTGGTTATAACAGATGCTGTCTTAAATTAAGGTTATAATCTCTCTAAAGTCCGGTAAAGTCCAGTAAAGGAATTATTCCTGAGGTGAAAGTTCTAGAGGCTTTCCAGGTTTCCAAATCTTCTCGCTCATTCCTTCATTAAGCCATGATAAGTCTCAGTAGATAGGAAGTGAGTCCAACATGCCCATGTCTTCCTGAATCGCTCGGGGTGTTCTTTAGCCACTGAGATCAGCTCCTCCATTTCCGCGATCTTATTGATCCTAAGAATCCACTCTCGCACGGTGGGAATATGGTCTGATCGCCAATGAACAGGAATACACTGTTTTGCCGCATTTATCATGTGTAATGCAAGCGACTTACGATAGGTCTTCACAGGAAGAGAGGAATGATGGAGTAGACATTGTGCTGGGGTAAAGTCTAGGGCGTATGTAGTAACTTGTGCGATTATGTCCAAAACATTTTTCCAGAAGGGCTGCAGTTGCGGGCAATCCCACCATATATGCAAAAGAGTACCTGTTGCCTGACAACCTCTCCAGCATAAGTTAGGAACGTTAGGATCAAATTTATGAAGCACAGATGGAACTCTGTACCACCTGGAAAATACTTTGTAGTTGGCTTCTTGTGTAGAAACACACATGGAACCTTTATGTATGTGGTCATAAATCTGGTCCCAGTCCTCTGGAGAGAGTGGGATTTGTAGATCACGTTGCCAGGCTATACAAGCCCTCTGCAAATGAGAGGCATTGGAACTTTCCAAAAAAGAATATATCTTAGATATTACATGCCTCTGAGGGGAGTCTGTAAAGCAGAGCTTCTCAAATGCAGTAAGCGGTCTTGAAAAATCCTGTAAATGTGGGGAGTTACGCAAAAAGTGGTGTATTGGGGGGCGTGTCCAAGATGGCGACCGGACAAGTCGCATGACCTGGAGCTCCGGCGGCTCGATATATGCTCCACTGGCATCCAGGTCGTATGAGAGGGTAGGGTTGAGCGGGTTACTCACCCGTCCCTGCTACGTTGCGGCCGGGCAGCCGGAGGCGCTTTTGGAGCCGTTCTGGGGTGGCGATCTGGTGCGGCCTGTTGCGGCCGAGTGGAGCCGCGGAGTTCTCTGGCGCATGACGGGCCGGTCAGCGGTGGTGTGACGGTGGGTGCAGGATCGGGAAGGGGGAGGACTGATGACCCCCACCTCCCGCTCGTTCTGTGGTCTGCTGCCTGTCATCCCTCCGAGCCGTTCTGGGGTGGCGATCTGGTGCGGCCTGTTGCGGCCGAGTGGAGCCGCGGAGCCCTCTGGCGCACGACGGGCCGGTCAGCGGTGGTGTGAAGGTGGGTGCAGGATCAGGAAGGGGGAGGACTGATAACCCCCCCTCCCGCTCGTTCTGTGGTCTGCTGCCTGTCATCCCTCCGTGCCTGTCAGGACGTCCTGGAGGAGCATCCTGATCACCTTCCCTCCCCCCCATATGGGATACAGGGGTGGCGAGGATTAATGCGGCCTAGTGGGCCCAGGACCTTTCCCACCCTACACAGGCTGGCTGCAATCACACCCAAAGGAGGATCACTTGCCTAGCACGCATACCTCATCCCTCAGACAACTACCAGCATTCCAGAGTCCATCGAGACATCCCCCACACAAACCCAGGGAACACCGGCTTATTGCGGAGACCTTGCTACAGCCCATAAAAAAAAGGAAGCTGTGCTGAGATTAGGCTTACAGTCGTTACATCACCCACAGATTCATATACAGGGAAGGCAGCGATAGTCATTTCCACAGCAAAATAAGTGTCTTCCTTGTCTCGCCTTTAATCTCAAGCACGCGGAGACGTACAGTACAACCTAGGGCTTGTTTTCCACTATCTATCCCTATTTTCACTTTCTAGTTTTGGGGGACACAGTCTGACCCCAGAGAAAATGGTAATATAATTCCTTGAGCCTTGACACACGTAGGTGGGGCTACGCAATCAGAATCAAGAGTCGCTGCCGACATGGGGAAAGCAGATAAGAAGGCTGTCACTCCTCGCTCCAGATCCCCTCGCCGTATAGGTGGTCCGGCTAATCGCAGCATTCCGGAATTATTTCGATCTCACACTCCGGATCACGCGGATTCATCCGCCCTTGCATCCCCATTGCATTCGCCTGCAAAGGAGTTCTCTTCTCAGCCTTTGAGCATGGCGGCGGCTGCCGCAGCGGGTCGTTCTGAACCTGCTCACCTCACCATAGGAGACTTGAAAGCGGTTGCGTCGGATATCAAAGAGTCTCTTTCCTCGGCAATAGCTGAGCTACACATTGACTTACAGGCAGTAGCCTATAGGCTGGACATGGTAGAAGATAAAGTTAATATGCAAGGCCTTGCTATCCATGATATGCGTAAGCAGGTTGACACACACACCATGCACCTAAGAGAACTCGATCGTCACATCGAAGATTTGGATAATAGGGGAAGAAGACACAATTTAAGGGTGCGCGGTGTACCAGAAGCAATTGAGCCTAGCCACCTTTCCCAAACTCTTCTCTCCATCTTTAATGATCTTTTAGAAAGACCACATGAATCTCCAATTGAGTTTGAACGCCTCCACAGGGCTTTGCGTCCTAAAGGCAGAGATTCTGACCCACCGAGAGATATAGTTTGCTGTCTAGTCGACTTCCGACTTAAAGAGGACATATTACGCAGAGCTCGAGATAAACAACGCTTGTTATACCAGGATTCCAAAATTAAACTATTCCAAGATCTTTCCCATCTTACCCTACAACGCAGGAAAGACCTACGCCCTTTACTAGATCTACTTCGCTCTAAAGGTATCGCCTACCGTTGGAAGTTCCCGTTTGGTCTCTCTGCAACACATTTGGGGAGATCAGCTCTCATGAGGTTTCCGGAGGATCTTGCACCATTCTGTGAAATCTTGAGTATCCCATTACCTGACATTCCAAATTGGTCCACTGAACCTTTTCTACAATCGCAGCCAGATGAAGGCCCTATGGAAGCACAATCTACTGGCCCCTCGAGCGGAGACAGACGACGCAAGTTAACACATCAAGCCTCAACTTCCCCGGTTCGTAGGAGGCTTATTACTGGAGACAGTCTACCAGCATCACCTGCACACCGCAAGGCGCGCCATGAATAACTTCTCCCCGTTATCACCTACTAAGGCGAAGGGGTATAAGCAACCCCGCACTTCGAGACTACTCCTCTAGTGGATCGAGTATGCGCTTCTCTTTGTATTCTAGGTTCCGTTATATGTCATATCTAACTTCTCTGGTATACCTGAAGTCTGGACTTAAGGGTATGTGTATCGTATCACGTTGTTAAAACTTTTACGTATATTAATTCTCAGTGATATATATTTGTCTTGCTGGCATATAATTGTTGTTGTACCCTCGGTTGTGGTATTGATGAGCTAGGTCAGGACAACCCTACTGATATTCTTGTGAATATCCTTACCAGTGCTACAATTTACTAGCGTGGTAAGTAAAGGCCCAACATAATACATGATGAACCCTGTCGGATATAGGAGCGAAAACGCGGTTGGGATCCAGAGATGCGGGCTAAGCCCTTGTTTGGGCTGCGGCCTACCTCTCTGGATCCCACTATATTGAGAACGTGTTACAGGTGGTTGGGGAGTCTTTATGATCCTACTATTTGAATCTTAATATTATGGTCTTTGAAAGTTACATGTCATGTCTATCTCTCTATAAACTCTGATTCGCCTTGGGCCTAGCCTCTACACGTATAGTTACTGTATTGACAAAGGATAGCAGCCCATATGGCTTATTATTGCACGGAGAGGCGTATTTCGCTCCTACTGTATACTAAGACATGATGCTGTAATCTGGATTCCTGGGACTCCGGACCACCTTCATATACCGTTATACATAAATATCTCTGACCCTTATCTTTTGGTTTGATCATTGTAAACAATATTTTAATAGTATTCTCGCACGTCCCCATCGCTCTCCTTAAATGGTTTGCGTACTGCATAGCAATGGGAAATGCCTCAATATGCAATTTGGGCCCTGGCTTATTACATACCTTCTACTTAGATATGATTAGGGTGCTATCTCAGCGATGGGAGTTGGGACCGTCATATTTGATATTTACGTTAACAGTCTATTCCGTGGTCGGGTCTAGTTTGGCCCCAAAAATTTAGCTGCTCTGATCAGTAACGGGATCATTTTGGGCCACGGATTTTTGGACACATCCCCCCCACCATCCTGTATCTGTTCGGTAAGCAACGGGGTGTTCAGCGATATATTACATCCCCGCGTTGGGTCTCATATTTCTATTGTCTCTAGAATACGGTTTAAGTAGAGGTTTGATCTGAGGCCTACACGCCAGTTTACTCATAAGTGATATTGTTGCTACTGTCATGTAATGTTTCATGTGAAGTAGATATCTTTATTCGCAATTGAGATGGCATATGGAAATCTCTCGTTAGTTGACTTGGTTGTTTATTTAGCTTGGTTTACAACATCTTTACGGAAAAGACAGATTATAGATTGCATTATGTTTTACCTGTGATAACAAAACATATTTACAGTTAATTTAAGCTATGCGCAAGTGACTTGTACTTTCTCAGTATCTGTCCAAATTCACATGTAATACTCTCATAACTTATGGGTTTTTTTTTTTTTTTTTTTTTTTTTTTTCCTCTGGTACACATTCAATTCCACTCATATAGTTACACTTCACTGTTCTTGAGCTTTGATACGGTCCACATGGATACATACACCATTTTGCTCTATATGCTTTGGCATATAATACTCTAGCCTTTATCCACCCCCTGCTACACGTTATTTATCTCTCGTCTTCAATGAGCCATTTCCCACCTACGTTTATGTGTCAAGGACACCTCATGTTAGATTACTTCCCCTCTACACCTTTTACTCAGGAGAGTTAGGCCTCTTTCAGTTTATTCTGTATTTTATCAAATCGGCCGTCTCTGGGTTTGAATACCCTCCGACTCTAATTTCAGACTCCCAGATAACATTTTGCAAATAACCAATTCTTGGGAGCTGTACTATGAGATAGAGTAGCTGGTCTATTCTACCTCTGGAATATAATCTTTAAAGGAAGTGGAAGGGAAATAGCCTCATACATACATTTGGGTTTATGGGGCATACACCTAACACTTCCTTTCTTCTTCTTCAAATTTCTTGAATCTTTCCTTTATGATTCCGTCTCTATTTTAACTTTTCTGTTAATTCATACTAGTCTCTTTACAGTCTTTATACTATTCTTTACTCCCCTTTTCATCACCCCTGCCCCCCTCTACCCCTCCCCCCCCCCTTTTTTTTTTTTTTTTTTTTTTCCCTACCCGCGTGATACTTTTCTGGTACATATATTGCCCTTAAGCAACCCTTTTGGGTAGATTACACAATGACGAACAACCACACATCGAATCGGTCAATTCGCACACTTTCCGTGGCCTCTCTTAACGCGAGGGGCCTAAACGTACCTGAAAAACGTTCGCAACTTCTTACCTACATGAAAAGCCTTCGTGCAGATGTGCTCTTTATCCAAGAAACTCATTTCCGAGCAGACCAAGTCCCTAGATTCTCCAATGTTCATTATCCCACGGCATACCATTCGGTTAATACGGAGGTGAAAGCCAAGGGGGTATCCATTTTACTTTCCAAAACTCTTCCGTTTGAACTTTCTGAATCGCTCGAGGATCCTGAGGGAAGATTCCTTTTTCTTAAAGGCACCCTCTTTAATAAACCACTTACCTTAGTCAACATTTATAGTCCCAATACAGCACAAGTAGGATTTTTTCGTAACATAGCTAAGTTACTTGCTACATTTCAATCGGGTATTGTGATTCTAGGCGGCGACTTTAATGTTGCATTGAACCCATTGGAAGATACATCTTCGGGGGTCTCATCCATCCCGTTTCAAGCACTTAAGCAAATTAAAATTGAATTGAAAGACCTTCTCCTACATGATGCATGGCGTACTTTGCACCCTTCGGACAAAGATTACACCTTTTACTCTGCGCCTCACAAACGCCATTCAAGAATTGATTATTTCTTTCTTTCGCAACAAGATTTATACGCCTTGAAGTCAGCCTCGATCGAACCGAAGATCCTTTCAGACCATCACCCGATTATGATCACTTTGCAATTCCTGGATACACCAAGTACTTCCAAAATATGGCGACTGGACCCATTTCTCCTAACGGACGCATCAGTTATTCTTCAGATCCGTAGTTCTTTGACGAACTACTTTCAAGAAAATGCATCCTCGGAAACATCCCCTCTCGTACGGTGGGAAGCGCACAAATGTGTGATACGTGGAATTCTAATATCTATCTCGTCTAAACGGAAACGTATGGCGCAAGCATCATTCAACGCATTATTGCACAAAGTCCGCACACTTGAGTGCTCCCATAAACGATCTATGGCATTAAGATCTTTTACTGAACTGGAGCAAGCACGTAAACAACTCAGCGAGGTAGTGGAAAAGAAATCTAAACGTAATTTTATTCTTCAACAAAAACTTTTCTACGAACATGGAAATAAGAGTGGCAAATTTCTTGCTCGGGCTTTACAATCCAAAAAGGCTGCTCGGCACGTATATCAGCTCCATTCCAAAAATGGACGCACACTGAAAACACCGTCGGATATTGCAGCGGAATTTGAGGAGTATTACTTTAATTTATATAATTTATCCCTACCGTCCAAATCGGCAGCTGATACTAGGCCACGTGAGGTCATTATACAGTCATTCCTCACACAATATCTTCCTAAACAGATCTCTAGATCGCAAGCGAAAGATTTAGAGAGTGCTCTGACGTTAGCGGAACTACAACAAGCTATTACGCAGTTGAAACCTGGTAAAAGTCCAGGACCTGACGGTTTTACTAATTCTTATTACAAATCTTTTCTTGACGTATTAGCACTCCCATTTCTCCAGGCTTTCAATTCATTAAACACTCCGGGGCAGTCCATGCGCAATCTTTCCGAGGCTCACATTACGGTTATACCCAAAGAGAATAAGGATCACACGTCCCCAGCGAACTACCGACCAATTTCCCTATTGAATGTTGATCTGAAGATCTTTGCCAAGATTCTGGCTAATCGTCTACTACATGTTATAGAATCCATCATATCTCCGGATCAGGTGGGTTTTGTTCCGGGAAGAGAAGCCAGAGATAACACAATAAGGGCCATAAATGTACATCATTGGTTAACCCAAAATCAACAGTCCGGATTCTTTCTCTCTTTAGATGCCGAGAAGGCGTTTGACAGACTAGCTTGGGATTACCTAGAGGCAGTTTTGATTGGCATTGGACTGCCTTTGCGCTTTTTGACCTATATTATGTCTCTATATAAAGCCCCCACAGCGCGAGTGCGAGTGAACGGACACCTATCAGACTCTTTTCTGATCAGCAACGGGACCAGACAGGGATGCCCTCTGTCACCTCTCCTATTCATTCTTACACTGGAACCCTTATTGAATTGCATCAAAGATAATGCCAACATTAAAGGGATTTTGATCAATGGCAAAACGCATAAAGTGGCAGCCTTTGCTGACGACATACTGCTTTTCCTGACAGATCCTCATATCACGATACCTAATTTGTTACAGGATTTCAAATTATTTCAGTATTTGGCTAACTTCAAAATTAACTTTTCTAAATCCCAAGCGCTTAATGTATCATTAAAACCGGAGGTGGTTAAACAAGCGACATCAAATTTTCCCTTTACCTGGCAACGAGAAACTATCACTTATTTAGGTATCCAACTACCATCCCATCTTACCGAACTATATGCAACAAATTTTCTACCCCTCTTACGTAACATTTCCAAAGACCTTCAGACGTGGAATAAACCTTGGTTCTCTTGGTTTGGTAGAGCAGCGATACTTAAGATGAACGTGCTCCCCAGAATATTATATTTACTACAAACAATACCAATTCAATTACCAAATTCATTCTTTCAATCATATAAAACGCTCTGCTCCTCTTTTCTTTGGTATAATAAACGCCCAAGAATCAGCTTCACCCAACTCACTATGTCCAAGAAGAATGGAGGTATTGGATTACCGGATATTTCTCGTTACTACAGGTCTTGCCACCTAGCCAGATTAGTAGACTGGACCACGAATCACATTCATAAGATCTGGGTCGGTTTGGAGGCTGATTTTTCGAAGATACCACTTTCCACCTCCCCATGGCTGAAAACCGCCCATGTCCCTTCTGAATTTCGGATGCACCCACTTATAGGTCCCACTTTACGATGTAGCGCGCAAGTGTTTCAGGAAAAAGTACTTTCTTCCTCTCCGAGCCCTTTCACTCCGATCAAATTGAACCCGGACTTTATTCCAGGGATGTCTACGACCTTTCTCGCTGGGTATAGACGGGAAGATAACCTAACAGTACGTCAATTTCTCAAAGATTCTAAGCTCCGATCTAGAGAAGACATTACAAAGGCGTGGCCAGCCCTTACCTTAACGCCTTGGATGTATAGACAAATGCACCATTTTCTACGTAACTCCCCACATCTAAAGGATTATTCAAGACCGCTTACTGCTTTCGAAAAACTCTGCTTTACAGATCTCCCACAGAGGCATGTAATATCCAAATTATATTCCCTATTGGAAAGTTCCAATACATCTCACTCACTGAAGGCCTGTGCAGCCTGGCAGCATGATCTTGAAATTTCAATCTCACCTGAGGAATGGAACCACATTTACGATCACATGCATAAAGGTTCCATATGTGTTTCTACACAAGAAAGCAACTACAAAGTTTTTTCCAGATGGTATAGAGTTCCATCTGTGATTCATAAATTTGATCCTAAAGTGCCAGATTTATGCTGGCGATGCTCCCAGGCAAATGGTACTCTTCTCCATATATGGTGGGAATGCCCGCTGTTGCAGCCCTTCTGGAGACAAATTTTGGACATCATTGGACAAGTAACCACTTACACCCTAGACTTTACACCAGCACAATGTCTACTCCATCACTCCTCCCTTCCGGTGAGGATTTACCGTAAGTCCCTTGCATTACACATGTTAAATGCGGCAAAGCAGTGTATCCCTGTTCATTGGCGATCAGCCTATATTCCCACCGTACGAGAGTGGATTCTTAGGATCCAGAGGATTGCTGAAATGGAGGAACTGATCTCAGTGGCAAAAGATCACCCCGAGCGATTCAGGAAGACTTGGGCTTGTTGGACCCACTTCCAAACTACTGATACTTACCTTGGCTTGCTGAGGGATTGAACGAGAAAGATTTGGAGACACCGAAGGCCTCTAGAACTTTCACCTCGGCAATAACTCCATTAACGGTCATTCACTGAATTATATCGCTAATTAAAAAGATGAATTAGATACAGCCAGGCTGTTACGAATAGATGTAACTGGTTTGGTTATGCTTATTTAAATATGAACCTCATCATCCAACCACTTCCCCCCCCCCTCTCCCTTTTTTTTTTTTTTTTTTTTTTTTCTCTCCATCTCTCTCTCCCCATTCCCCCCTTCTATTTGTCATGTGCGTCTCCTCCCACCTCATTTTGATATCTCATCTCATATTCTTCCTCCATCTCCACGCTCCTCTCTTTCTTTTCTTTTCTTTCTCTCATTTACACCCTCTTTTCTCATAGTCTAATTAGCTATTATTCTCATTCGGTACGGAACACCCATAGCTATACAGATGTAACAATATTCTACAACAGTAACCCACATTTTTTTTGAGATGGAAATATATGTCATAGATGCCTTGAGAGGATACTTTTGACGACCACTTCAGAATCCGCTTATGTGTACTCTCCTTACATAGAGCCTAATGTATACCATAATTATCTAAAGTACATGCTACTGTCAGTATTGCTATGGTTACGTCTATCACTTTTGCCTTACTGTGGAACTCCGTCCTCTGATGTTCTACAAATTAATATATTGTCTTGATCCCGTCTGCGTTACGGGAGAACGTACTAGAAACTTTGCACGGACTGCGATCCGTATCTGTCTATCATTTGTTTACCTTTCATACTTCAATAAAACGTTTTTTTGGAAAAAAAAAAAAAAGTGGTGTATTTGTCTATACATCCAAGGCGTTAGAGTGAGGGAGGGCCACGCCCGAGTAATGTCTTCTCTAGATAAGAGCTTAGAATCTTTGAAGAGTTGACGTACTGTTAGGTTATCCTCACGGTTATACCCAGCGAGAAATGTTGGAGACATCCCTGGAACAAAGTCTGGATTCATTTTGATCGGAGTGAGAGGGCTCGGAGAGGAAGAAAGTTCTTTTTTCTGGAATAATTGTGAGCTACAGCGTAATGTGGGACCTATAAGTGGGTGATTCCGAAACTCAGAAGGGACGTGGGAAGTTTTCAGCCATGGGGAGGTAGAAAGAGGTGTCTGAGAGAAATCAGCCTCCAAACCAACCCAGACCTTAGGAATGTGATTCGTGGTCCAGTCTACTAACCTAGCTAGGTGGCAAGACCTGTAATAACGGTTAATATCTGGTAATCCAATACCTCCATTCTTCTTGGGCATAGTGAGTTGGGCATAGCTAATTCTTGGACGTTTATTATACCACAGAAAGGATGAGCAGAGCGTTTTATACGATTGAAAGAACGAATTTGGCAATTGAATTGGTATTGTCTGTAGTAAATATAATATTCTGGGGAGCACGTTCATCTTAAGAATTGCTGCTCTACCAAACCACGAGAACCAAGGTTTGTTCCATGTCTGGAGGTCTTTGGAGATGTTACGTAAGAGGGGTAGAAAATTTTTTGTATACAGTTCTGTAAGATGGGATGGTAGTTGGATACCTAAGTAAGTGATAGCTTCACGTTGCCAGGTAAAGGGAAAATTTAATGTCGCCTGTCTAATCACATCTAGAGTCAATGATATATTAAGCGCTTGGGATTTAGAAAAGTTGATTTTAAAATTAGCCAAATACTGAAATAATTTGAAATCTTGTAACAAATTAGGTATCGTGATATGTGGGTCATTCAGGAAAAGTAGTACGTCATCAGCAAAGGCTGCCACTTTATGCATTTTGCCATTGATCAAAATCCCCTTAATGTTATCATTATCTTTTATGCAGTTCAAGAAAGGTTCCAGTGTAAGAATGAATAAGAGGGGTGATAGTGGGCATCCCTGTCTAGTCCCATTGCTGATTGAAAAGGAATCCGAAAGGCATCCATTCACTCGCACTCGTGCTGTGGGGGCATTATATAAAGACAGAATAAATGTCAAAAAGCGCAAAGGCAGTCCAATGCCAATCAGAACTGCCTCTAGGTAATCCCATGCTAGTCTGTCAAATGCCTTTTCGGCGTCTAACGAGAGAAAGAATCCAGACTGTTGATTTTGGGTTAACCAATGATGTATATTTATGGCCCTTATTGTGTTATCTCTGGCCTCTCTCCCTGGAACAAAGCCCACCTGGTCCGGTGATATGATGGAATCTATTACCTGTTGTAAACGGTTAGCCAGAATCTTGGCAAAAATCTTTAAATCAACATTCAATAGAGAGATCGGACGATAATTCGCTGGTGATGTATGGTCCTTATTCTCTTTGGGTATAACCGTGATGTGAGCCTCAGAAAGATGGCGCATAGACTGCCCTGGCGTGTCTAGTGAGTTGAAGGCCTGTAGAAATGGAAGCGCCAAAACGTCAAGAAAAGACTTGTAATAAGAATTGGTAAAACCGTCAGGTCCTGGACTCTTACCCGGTTTCAATTGCGTAATAGCATGTTGTAGTTCAAGCGACGTCAGAGCTCCCTCTAAATCCTTCACTTGTGATCTGGAGATCGATTTAGGAAGATATTGTTTAAGGAATTGCTGTATAATGGTCTTACGTGGCCTAGTATCACCAGTTGGTTTGGATGGTAGGGGTAAGTTATAAAGGTTAAAATAATACTCCTCAAATTCCTTCGCAATATCCGACGACGATTTCATTGAGTGACCAAATTTAGAATGGAGCAGATATACGTGCCGAGCAGCTTTTTTAGATTGTAAAGCCCGGGCAAGAAATTTTCCACTCTTATTGCCATGTTCATAGAAAAGTTTTTGTTGTAGAGTAAAATTGCGTTTCGTTTTCTTTTCCACTAACTCGCGGAGTTGTTTACGTGCGTGCTCTAGCTCAGTAGCGTATCTTAAGGCCATTGATCGTTTATGAGAGCACTCAAGTGTACGAACTTTATGCAATAAAGAGTTGAACGATGCTAGAGCCTGACGTTTTCGTGCCGCTGAGATAGACATTAGAAGACCACGTATCACACATTTGTGTGCTTCCCACCGTATGAGAGGGGAAGTTTCCATGGATGTGTTTTCCTGAAAATAGTTCTTCAGGGCATCACGGATCTGGGGGACAACTGATGCATCCGTAAGGAGAAATGGGTCTAGTCTCCATATTTTGGATATACCTGGTGTATCCGGAAATTGCAAGGTTATCATAATTGGATGATGATCCGAAAGGATCTTTGGTTCGATCGAGGCAGACTTCAGGGTATATAGATCGTTTTGCGAGAGGAAGAAATAGTCTATTCTAGAATAGCGGTTGTGAGGAGCAGAATAAAATGTATAGTCTTTGCCCGATGGGTGAAGAGTACGCCAGGTATCATGTAGGAGAAGATCTTTCAGTTCAATTTTTATTTGTTTAAGTGCTTTGAATGGAATGGATGAGACCCCTGAAGAGGTATCTTCCAATGGATTCAGAGCTACATTAAAATCGCCACCAAAAATCAAAATACCCGATTGAAATGTAGCAAGTAACTTGGCGATTTTACGAAAAAAACATACCTGTGCTGTATTGGGACTATAAATGTTGACTAAGGTAAGTGGTTTATTAAAGAGGGTGCCTTTGAGAAAAAGGAATCTCCCCTCAGGATCCTCGAGCGATTCAGTAAGTTCAAACGGGAGCGTTTTAGAGAGTAAAATGGATACCCCTTTGGCTTTCACCTCCGCATTAGCTGAATGATATGCCGTGGGATAGTGAATATTTGAGAATCTAGGGACTTGGTCTGCCCGAAAATGAGTTTCTTGGATAAAGAGCACATCTGCACGAAGGCTTTTCATATAAGTGAGAAGTTGCGAACGTTTTTCAGGTATATTTAGGCCCCTTGCATTAAGAGAGGCCACGGAGAGTGTACGAGTCGACCGATTAGATATGTGGTTAGTAGTCATTATGTCATCTACCCAGAAGGGTTGCTTAAGGGCTATAAGTATACCAGATGAGTATCACAGCAGCAGGGAGAGAGAGAGAGAGAAAAAAAAAAAAAGGGGGGGGGGGGTAGAGAGGGGGGGGTGGGTTAGGGGAGGGCAGGGAAGGTGATGAGGAGGGGAAAGAGACTAGTAGAAAGATTAGAAAAAGGCTAGTATAAAGTTTCAGAATGTTGGAGTAGAGAAATTATAAAGGAAAAGATTCAAGGAATGTGGCAAAGAAGAAGAGAAGTGTCAGGTGTATGTCATATAAACCCATATGCATGTATTGAGCTATCTTCTTTCAACTTCCTGTAAAGACTAGAATCCAGAGGCAGAATAGTCCAGCTACTCTTTCTCATAATACAGCTCCCAATACTTAGTTGTTAGCAAGACGTTATCTGGGAGTCTGAAATTACAGTCGGAGAAGTGTCAAACCCAGAGACGGCCGAATTGGTAATGTTAAGTACAATCTGAAAGAGGCCAAACTCTCCTGAATAAAAAGGTTCAGAGGGGAAATAATCCAACATGAGATGTCCTTGACACATATACGTAGGTGGGAAGTAGCTAATTTGTATCGAGAGATGAGAGGTGTGTAACAGGGGGAGTATGCAGACTAGAAGTAATAGAAGTAACAGCATATTAAGCAAAATATTATAGGTAAGCACCTAGACCACATCAAGGCTCATAAACAAAGACGTGTAATGTTAGGTATGGAAGAGAGTGCGTGTCAAAGGATAAGACCTGTACGTTATGGATGTACAGCAGAAAACTTTGGCCAGATCCTGAAAATGTAAAATTCAGTTGCGCGAACCATAAATTTAAGTATAGATAAGTTATGTTATCAGTTAACCATAAAGTAATCTGTAATCTGTCTTATCCTGAAAGGTACATTAAACCGTGCCAATTAAGTAATTGAGTCACTCGAAAGAGGTCATCATAGGCCATATTCATTTCAAATACTGATATTTACTTTACATGAAACAGTGCATAGCAGTAGCAATAATATCACTTATGATTGTTCTAGGAAGTAGGTCACCGACCAAACATTGTCAGTAACCTTTTCCCAGATACAATGTAAATCTTAGTCCCAACCGAGGAAACTTGTATAGTGCCTCATTCCCCGCCACCTACTAAACATAGATAGGTTATTAGAGGGGAAGAGTCCACGATCCGTGACCCAACATGAGCTCCAAGTCAAAGCAGGTAACTGTGTAGGGCCAAGTTGGACCCGTCTACATAGTGAACTATAAACGAGAATATCAAATAGAACGATCCCAAATTTCAAATCTAAAATACCATCATAGTCATAGCTAGATAGAGGGTATGTAACCTGTCAGAAACCACATTGGCAATTAAGGTATTCCAAATGCTATGTAGGGAGAGAACAATTTAGGAAGAGCGAAGGAATAGTGCGAGTAACAAACGAATAATTTGTCTACCTTGATCCAACTATAAGATAAGGGTCAGAGGAAGGTATGTATAATGGTACAAGAAAATGGCATTGAATCCTAGGAATCAACCCCATTATATCATCTCTCAAGGTACAGCAGGAGCGAGAGACACAACATAGTACGAGATTGATCTGCGTAAGCCAATATCCCCTGCCACCTTAAGGATAGGTAAAATAAATGTAAAGGCTAGTCCGGATATCTCAATGCTCCCACATAACCTGTTTCCAAGATCACGACAAGGAACGTTGCGAAACCATGATCCTAAGAAACACAAAACCTAGGATCCAGAAGACTCCCCATCCAAGTGCACCATTTACCCCTACATTGGGATTCGGAGAGGAAGGCAACAATCCAAAAAAGGGGCCTAGCCCATGTCCCCGGAACCCAAGCCTAACTTCACTCCTGTAACCGGCAGGGTTCGTAATGTAATGTGTTAGACCCTTACCGACCAAGCAAATAATCTTCAACACCCATAGGGGCACAATCAAGGCCTCCAGTAAACTTATCCCCACCTCGGTCTTCTTTATCACACACGAGGATACCTTAGCTAATATATGCCAACAAAACCAATATTTACCACTGATAGACAGTATACATATAAAATTTGACAATGTGATGCGATACACATACCCTTAAGTCCAGGCTTCAGAAGTATGAATGATGTCAAATAAAGCGTATAATGGAACCTTGGATAAAATACCTTGGATAAAATAAACAGAAAAGAGAAAGAAAGAAAAAAAGAAAAAAAAAAAAAAACAAAACAATTCTTTCTTTCTCTTTTTTCTGTCCCCTAAACGCATACGATCCACCAGTAGAGCAGCTTCAGGGTACGGGGGAGTTTTTACTCAGAAGCATTGAGAAGTGAGAACAAGGAGAAGTCATTCATAACGTGCCTTGCGGTGGGCAGGTGAAGATGGTAGACTGTCGCCTGTAATGAGCCTTCTACGTACCGGAGAAGTTGAAGCTTGGTGAGATGATTTGCGTCGTCTTTCTCCGGCAGAAAGGCCATTAGACTGTGCCTCCATGGGGCCTTCATCTAGTTGCACTTGTCGAAGAGAGTCATTGGACCAATTAGGTATGACCGGTAGTGGGATATTCAAGGTTTCACAGAATGGTGCAAGATCTTCTGGAAATCTCATGAGAGCAGATCTCCCTAAATGTGTTGCAGAGAGGCCAAACGGGAACTTCCAACGGTAGGCAATACCTTTAGAGCGAAGTAGATCTAGAAGAGGGCGCAGGTCTTTCCTGCGTTGCAGGGTGAGATGGGAGAGATCTTGAAACAATTTGATTTCAACGTCTTGGTATAGCAAGCGTTGTTTGTCTCGAGCTCTGCGTAAAATATCCTCTTTAAGGCGGAAGTCGACCAGACAGCAAACTATATCTCTCGGTGGGTCAGAATCTCTGCCTTTAGGACGCAAAGCCCTGTGTAGGCGCTCGACCTCAATTGGAGATTCATGCGGTCTTTCTAAAAGATCATTAAAGATAGATAAAATAGCTTGGGCTAATTGGCCAGGCTCTATTGCTTCAGGCACACCGCGTACTCTTAAGTTATGTCGTCTTCCCCTATTGTCCAGGTCTTCAATGTGACGATCGAGCTCTCTTAAGTGCAAGGTGTGCGTGTCAACCCGCCTGCGCATATCATGAATAGCAAGACCTTGCATATGAACTGTGTCTTCTACTGCGTCCAGTCTGTGAGCCACTGCCTGC
This sequence comes from Staurois parvus, assembly GCF_062004578.1. Classification (NCBI taxonomy): domain Eukaryota; kingdom Metazoa; phylum Chordata; class Amphibia; order Anura; family Ranidae; genus Staurois; species Staurois parvus. The sequence goes on along the minus strand of NW_028317860.1, from coordinate 77,875 downwards.
ATGTCGATATGTAACTCAGCTATCGCCACAGAAAGGGTCCCTTTAATATCTGATGCAATCGCTTTCAAATCCCCTATGGTGAGAGGGGGAGGATCAGAGCGTCCAGTTGCAGTAGCTGTTGACAAGCTCATTGACTGTGAGGGAATTTCTTTTGCAGGCGAATGTAGTGGGGAGGCAAGGGTGGAAGAATCTGTTTGATCCGGAGTGAGAGAACGGAATAATTCCGGGATGCCTCGATTAGCAGGACCACCTGTACGGCGTGGGGATCTGGAGCGAGGAGTGTTAGCTTTCCTGTCTGCTTTCCCCATTTTAGCAGCGATTCCTTGTCATGAATGCGTAGCCCCACCTACGTGTGTCAAGGCTCAGGGTATTAAGTTGCCATTTTCTTTGGGGTCATGCTGGAACCCCCAAAACAGGAAAATGAAGATGTGGGTAGGTAGATGAAAACAAGCCCTAAATTGCACTGAAAGCCTCTATGGGCTGGAGAGGATAGGCAAATCAGGGGAGACACTGAATATTGCTGTGTGGATATAGTGATTATCACTGTCGTCTCTTTATATGAATCTACAGGGGAAGAATCTTCAGTAGGCCTAACCTCAACACAGCTCCCTGCTGTGTGGGCTATAGCAAGGCCTCTATCATGTGCCGGTGGTCCCTGGGTTTGTGTGGGGGATGCCCCGATGGGCCCTGGAATACTGACAGATGCCTATGGGAGGAGGTATAGGTGCTTGGGTAGTGAGCTGTCCTTGATTAGGATCACCTCCAGCCCGTGCTCTGGTGGTAAAGGACCTAGGCTCACTAGGCCGCACTAGGCCTCACCACCCCTGTGTCACTTATGGGGGGGAGGGAGGATGATGATGATGCTCCTCCGGCGCGGATCGCCAGACCCAGAGGGGAGACAAGTTGGCCGCTCCCTGAACGCGCGGAAGGGGGGGTGACCAGCCGTCCCCCTTCCCACTCCCGTCTCACCACCACCAGCTGATCCGTAGGCTGATTCCGCGGCTGCACCCGGCCGCAGCAGGCCGCACCGGGTCGTCACCTCAGGACGGCGCCCGAAGCGCTCAAATCTGCCCAGCAGCACTGCAGCAGGGACGGGTGAGTAACCCGCTCGCCCCCCCCCTCCTATACGACCTGGATGCCCGAGGTTCCCCATTCCCCTACTTAACTCCGACTACAAGATTTTCACTAAAATCTTGGCCAACCGACTGTCCGGACTTATTTCCAAGCTCATACATAGGGATCAAGTGGGCTTTGTACCTGCCAGACATGCTGCAGATAACACCAGGAGATCTATTGATCTGGTTGACTTGGTTAACCGATCCTCCATCCCTGTTATATTATTGAGCTTGGATGCTCAAAAAGCTTTCAACCGTTTAAGTTGGCCTTACATGTTTATGGTTTTGGAGAGGTTTGGCTTCCAGGGTCCATTTGTGGCAGCCTTGAAGGCCCTTTATTCTTCCCCCCTTTCGCAGGTGAGATTAGCCTCTTTTTTTCACTCCCCTTTCAGATGTCAAATGGTACACGTCAGGGTTGTCCACTCTCTCCTTTACTGTTCATTCTTTGTCTTTAATCATTAGCTATCACCATCAGGTTGAATCCGGATATTCACGGGATACAATCCCATACCCATGAGTACAAATTATTGCTGTTTGCAGATGATATCCTTCTCACACTTTCGAGTCCCCATACTTCCCTACCGATTTTGCATAAGACCTTGAAACAATTTGGGGCCATATCAGGCTACAAAGTTAACACGTCTAAAACTGAGGCACTCCCACCTGTTGTTTTGTCCTCTCTTCATGAAGCCTTTCCTTACCGGTGGTGCACCCACTCTTTAAAATATTTAGGTACTAATCTTACTTCCTCTTACCATTCCATATACGAGGCCAATTTCCCCCCCTATTTATAGCAATTTCTAGCTTTCTGAAACACTGGGATTCCCTGCCCATTTCTTTTCTCGGACGCATTAACGTACTAAAAATGACCGTGTTACCCAAACTTCTATACTTATTTGCGACCCTCCCCGTTTCTGTTCCTATGTCCAAACTTCATTCCCTTCAGAAATATTTCCTGCATTTTATTTGGCACAAGCGGCATAGGATTGCACATTCTGTTTTGCTCTCCCCGCGTTCTAGGGGGGGCTTGGGGGCACCGGATATAATAACCTACTACTATGCAACTCACCTTTGTTTTCTCATGTCATGGTCCACTCACTACCCTCCCAACACATGGACTGTCTCCAGCCCATCCGTGTCACCTCCTGTGGTCGACCTCAGCAGTGGATGTCTCTTTCTTTCACCACCTATTCTTTGGCCCCATGCACTTTTCTCTGACTGTTTGGCAGAAATGTAAGGCTAAATTTACACTGGTCTCTGACTGTTCCCCACTGACAAATATCCTCTATAACCCTATTCGGCCAGACAATATGGCCATGTCCTGGAGGTCTCTTTGGGTTGTAGCTAACCTTTTTCAGTTGCGTCACTTGGTATACCCGGTGACTCGTAAGTTACACTCATTTTCAGATCTCCAGAAAAAAGCTCTTCTACCTCCTCAACACTTATATATTTACCTTCAAATACGCCACTTCTTTTCCACCTTGTCACCGTCATTGATCCTGGGGAAGCCTACTCCCTTCGAACATTTATGCATGCAGGGTCCCCACCAAAGGGGTATTATTTCTAATACATACAAACTTCTTATGGACGCCCCCTCCTTATCCAATGACACTCACCTTTACATGCGTAGGTGGTCTCAATTCTTACATTGTGATATTGATTTATTAATGTGGAAGAAGATTTGGGAAAATGCATCTAGATCTTCTGACTGTGTGGTTTTTAAGGTAAATGTATACAAAATCATAATGTTATGGTACAAAACGCCTGAAGTTCTCCATGCTTATAATCCAAGTGCTTCTCCTGTCTGCTGGCGCTATGGTAGAGACCTCGGTTCTCTCTACCATATCTTTCGGACATGCAGCTCCATTACTCCTTTTTGGGAAGATGTTCTTTCCTTGTTACAGTCACTATTGCATACCTCTCTCCCACTTGATCCACTACATTTTTTGCTAGGTCTACCATTCCCGGGACTACCTGTTCTGTTCTGACCGTGGCTAGGAGAAGCATTCCTATGTGTTGGCTATCCTCTACTCCTCCTTCAATGCCGATTTTGTACAAACTTATTGCTGATGTAAGACAGATGGAGTATTTGACTGCACTACATAGTTGTTCGTTTGCTGTGTTTGAGACAATATGGCTCCCATGGGATACCTTCATTTCCTCTGTACTGGCCCAAATTGCAAGGTCCTGATAACCTTTGCACTGTTATTTTATGATTCTGCTGGTCCTGATTCTATGCAGTTTTGCCATCGATGTACCTCTCTCTTATGCTTTTTCTCTTTTCTTATCCTTTTTAAACATACTGTTTGTATTTACATGAAAACCAATAAAAATTGTTCATCTAAAAAAACATAAATATTCCACCAGTTCTGGTCACCAGTCCTGAGGAAAGACATACTGAAACTGGGGAGACTCCAGAGAAGGGCGACAAAGCTAATAATGGGACTAGAGGACCTGAGTTATGGTGAATGGCTACAAGCATTGAACTTATTCTCCCTGGAGAATAGATGTTTGAGAGGAGATATGATAGTGATATACAAATAAGCCAAAGGTGATTCAAGCGTAGTGAGGAAACTATTCGGTTTCAGCGAGCTTAAAGTGTTACTAAACCCACAACAGTAAAATCAGTCTGTATATACAGTAAAACATGCTTGTTATAATCACTTTGGAACCTAAGGGGTTAATCCTCCACATTGTGTAAAAAGGCTGTTTGATCCGGTGGTCTCTGATCCTCCCCTTCGTTTACTGTTCGCAATCCATCTGCTGATAGTACTGAGCCCTAGGAGACACTCTGCACATTCTCAGTTTGTTACTAATACTCCAATATGCAAAATGTATTTACTATACACATATAAAATGTGAAAAAAGTTAAATATCACAACATTACCCAAAAATTTTATATCAAAAATATATAACAAATAATCAAATAAGTCCCTCATGTCCAACAGTAAAAGTCATTTCAATCTCTGATTCCAATATGAAAAATCTCCGGATCTTTAATAACGAGCCCTCCTATTGGCTCCCAAAGGAAATATGAACCTCAAAAAAAGGAAAACTCATATAGTGCATTACCTTTATAAAATGAATACCAATAAAAAATACCAATGAAAAAATACTATGCACTGTGCAACTTCAAAAACAAACAAAACACACGTGACCTTATAAGTGAAAAGTGAACACAGTGTAGCAACCGTGATTGTGCGTTACTCTGTGAAAAAAATCCAAGTGACCATTCAGTGTGAACTTCTAGAGTGTAAGGCATAAACACCCTTACCAAAAACATCTAAAAACCACACCTTAATATCGCTGAGGGAGTATGCACCATTCTTCAACGAAATCCTTCCAAGCCTGAGTATCACTCTTTATGATGTCATCAACCACCTTCTCCTAGATGTCATCACGGCTTTTTTTGGAGGTACTCCATAGTACTCATGCTCCAATAGATATGTAAATGGTATATGAAAAAATATATAGTGTCATTCTGTATGGGATTATCAAAGTATACTTTAATAAATGCTCACATTAAAACAATATCATAATCTCCTTATTCCCAAGCCATCAAACCTCTAGGGATGCCGAGCAGCCTCCTGGAGTATTTGACATGTGTTTTCCAGTGTCCCAGATGGCCAATTCGCCACTTCCGGTTCCTCTCTGTGCGTCCGACGTCACTTCTTTTGACGCATGTCATCACTTCTTCGGGGGGTGTATGTTTTCAGCACAGGGCCAATCAGCGCTGTCCAGACAGAGGGTCAGGGGTTATGCAGTCTCATAGAACAGTCAGAGAAGAATGAAAACTCCTCCTACAAGATTAACCAGTGCTCAGCCAGACACTGATAGAAGTCACAACACTGTTATATACTGCTGATGAGAAAAGGTATTTGGTAGTTTATATTTACTAAAATAATTGCATTTCCATGTTCTGTGTATTGTGGGAAACCACATATAATGAATCCTGGGTCCTGGGTTTAGTAACACTTTAGGAAGACACAAGACCACTCAGTGAAATTTGAAGAGAAGCTGTTCAACTTTAAACTGCTAGGAGGTTCTTTACTGATAGAGGGTAAGTATGTGGAGCACCCTTCCACAATCAGTGGTGTCACTCGAAAGTGTTAATAATCTAAAAAAAACTCTTAGATGGGAAGCTTAGTGAAAACAATTTACAGTACTGGAATATGAGAAATGGTATTGACATAGACACACATATACACACACCTACACACGTTGAACTAGATGGACCAACTATGAAACTATAAGTACACAATGCAGAACCTGCAATTTTCTTTACAGAAGGGAAACAATCTATTTATTTTCCCTTAGCCTTTAGTAACTTTCATGCTGGACATTATTAGTTGGAAAGAATGACTTAGTTCTCTAAATGTCATTATTGTTTTGGTATTATTTCCGCATTTGATAAAGCATTCTCTAGTGTAATCACTCTTTCTGTAAAGAACCCATTCCTAAATTGATGGAAACATCTTCTTTCATGCACAATCGACATCTTCTTGTCTTTTGTACAATTCTTGAGATAAAAAGTAAATTAGCCAAATGTTTTTACTGGCATTTGGTATCGTGTATTTAGATGTGCTAAATTAATTATCTAATTATTTCTTCAAACTGATAACTCATTTTTGTAGTGTTTTAATCCCATATTTTAGATTTGACTTTGTGCATAATTTATACAGTGGTAATATTTTATCAGTATCATGTGTCTTCTTTATTTACATTTTATGTTTCAATTAGTTTTTTTATTTTACAGCTGCCACATCAAGTTGTGCTTTTTAGCTTATTTTAACCAATATTTCCTAAGTATTGTTAATTCTCCTCTGTTCTCCTTTTATGTTTTTCCCACCTGTATAGTATTTATTGTATAGGAGGTAATGGGATCACTGTGGGTTAAGTGCATAACCTGACATTATTCAACATTAAATACAATGTGCCATTTACCTGCCAATTTTGCCATTTTATCAAGATCCTTCTTAAATTTATCACTATCCTGCTGCTTTTGTTACATCAGCAACAATTGAAAATTTTCTTTCTGATTTACCCCGAGATAATTATTAACAGATTGAAAAGTGCTGGGCCCAGCACCAACCCCTGTAGTACACCAATGCTAATCATAGCCCTCCTACAATATATTCTGTTAATGATTACTCTTTTTTTTTAATCTTCTGACCATTGTGTTACCTTAATGCAAGCATTCCCCCCAATCCTTAATACTTAAAAGTGATATTAAATCCAAACCCCAAAAAATGTAATATATTGCAGCTTACCAATCATTCATTTTCTTTTTAGATGCATTATGTTTCTTTTTTCATGCTTTTTCCCTATTTTTACACCTGGTGATCTGGCCAGTAACACACCTCTTGTGTTAGAGTGCCTCCACTCTGGATAATGGAGCAATAGAGACACCGTTGGACAGCAGTCAATGTCAGTCTGGGGTAAGGTCAGATATACTAGCAGATTTAAATACACTAAACAAATTAAAGCAAACTCTACTAACACTTTTTAAGCAGTTAAAGCAACAGTTGTGTTCCTTTAAGGATTAAAGAAGTTTTTTACATAAGTAAATAAAAGTTGATCACTGTACACACCCTTCTCACTGTTAAATAATTTCTATCAACCATTTAACTGCTACATCTCTAGGACAGCTTGTTCTGTTGAAAAACAACAGACTTACTGGCCAGATGAAAATAGATGAAAGAACGCCTAAAACTAATGGAGCCATGCCATATAAGATTTGGTAAGCTGCATTGTAATAAATGCTATAATTGCTTGTTTTGGGGTTTAATACAGCTTTAACTTCTGTACCAGGTTATTATGAAGAATACTGAATGCAGAATTCAAATATCCAAATTTAGCAATATCGACATTCAAGCTTACAAAAAAACTGATCATATTAGTTGCACATGACATACTGTATATGCAATGAATATTTGCCTTTCTCTGTTATTAGATTAATACAATATACTTTTCTACATATATTTACTTTTGAATAATTTTCAGACAACATAAGTCACTCTTACTGACCTCTAATGCTCATAGTTTAGGCAACAAGATTTTTAAAGTGACAGCTCTCATGTCTGTGAATTTACCGGGAGCTTATGTCTCACCCGGGGTCCTGATCGGCTAGCCTGCATTGCCACCAGCTAGTCAGGGAGCTGAACAAAGACCAGATCAGCTTTGTTTGGCTCCATTAAATAGTAAACTGGAAATGATGACTTGAAATCACTTCCAGTTTACTTGGAAATACACAGCACCATTTTTAAAAATTAAAAGCATTCAGTAACACTGATTTTGGTGTGACTAAATGCTTTTAAGGGCAGAGGAGGGATATGGGGTCTTATTGAGCTCATATAGTACCATAAAGAGTGACTGTCACATGCTTATTGATGTCAAAAGGGATGTTTACATTCTTAGGTGTCCGTTTATGGACCAGCGGTAATAGATCGCTGCTCAATTCTCCGGCATTCTTGGAGAACACAGTTCTCCTGTGAATGCAGTTTATGAAGCAGTTCTCCAAACGAAAGGAGAACAGTCTCCAAACGCTGGAGAACGGTCTACAAACTCTGGAAAACGGCTCATTTTACTATAATCTCTCGAGATTATAGTAAAAGATCAGTTTACTAAACAGAGGTAAATTATCTCTGCTTAGTTTTCGGTCCCTCTGATTCTCCAGCTCTGGGCTGGAGAATCTGGAGGGAGAACACAGATCTCCAGAGAAGGGCTGACATGATCTCCTGAGTGTCATAAACTGTGAATGACCAGAGAATAGCTGAGATCTGTTGAATCGCAGCTATTCTCTGTGTCATAAACGGACACCTTTGTTACAGCAATAAAAGTGATCAAAAATGTTTTTTAACCTCCTTAGCGGTATTCCCGAGTGTAGCTCGGGGTAAAATTTCAATACCAAGAGCAGTAACCCCGAGCTACACTCGGGCTTACCATGCGGCGTTGCTCAGGGGGTCCCTGCAGCACTTATCTTGTCCTTTGCTCCCGCGATGTGTCCCCTGCAGCGTCCCCGGCCATCTCCTCCGGCCGATGCCGGCATCCTGCTTTCGTGTTCCGGTCCCTGTGACGTCGGGACGTACGGGCACCGGAACCGGCGGGAAATTTGAAATTTTTAAAAAATGTCATTTTTGCTGTCATTGCTGTTTCAATGCATTTCACATATATTTTGTCCCTACTGCTTTGTCCTGTGCCCTGCCTGCATTTTGACTGTTCTTTCTGCCTGTAAACTTAGAAAAGTCCATGGCGTCCAAAAAGCATCCCTTTACGTCAAAAGCGGTTTTAGAACAGCGATAGTAAATCAGAACCACTTGCAGAATTGAGTGATAATGATTCGTGGGGAAATTCGTCATCAGACACTGAAAACGATTTTGCAACTTTGCTCAGCGATGTGCGAATTTGCCTCTGTATTTCAAATTTCAGTGTTTTTGGTTTGATTATATTATTGAATTAAATTTATTATTATTATATTATTATTTTTTATGATTATTTATTAAATTATAATTTATGATTTCGTGTTTTATCATATCCGGAATGTTTACTAGACTCTTGTTTGTACAGATTTCAGTGAGTTATTCCTAAAAATTACAGCCTACAATAAAAAACTACATATTTCCATGCAAAAAAATGGTATTGCTTTCTGCAAAAAAAATCGGAAAGAATCATACCGCCGAGGAGGTTAAAAGTGACAGTGTAAAAAAAAAATAAAGTGCCCTCTGTCTCTATGCTTGCACACAAAGGCGAATGCATGCGTTGGTCCTGCACGCATGCAAACAGCAATATCGTCCCATACATGTGAGGTATCACTGCGAAAGTCAAAACCATGGGCAGTAATTCTAGCACCAGACTTCCTCTGTAAATCTAAAGTGGTAACCTGTAAAGGCTTTTAAACCATTACCTATGGATAGTACAATTTACACAGTTTGTCACTGTTACACCAGCATGCACAATTTTAAAGCATGACATGTTTGGTATCTATTTACTCTGCATAACACCCTCTTTTATATTTTACAAAAAATTTGGGTTTGTGTTGTATATTCTACTCTCCTCCTTCTCTTCTGGAATAGGTCCAGATTCTCAATGACATCATGGCAATGACATTATTATTTATTATTATTTTACAATATTTATAAAGCGCCAGTAGTTCGCTCAGCGCTGTACATTACAAAGGGGGACAGAACATGTGACAGAACAATAACAATACACTGCAAAACATGAGGGGATCGAGGGCCCTGCTCTTTCGAGCTTACAATCTAGGAGAAGCTAGCCGGTGAAGATAGTGTAAACACTGAAAGAATCCAAAATACATGGACCAGTTGGTGGGTCTTTAGTGACTGCAGATAAAACACATCTAGATAGACTTCAGGAGTTTATTATACAACCTGGAGGAAAAAAGGGGACTCTTTATTGAAACCTTTAGGGGGTGAATAATGTTCAAGAGGGTGTTTTTTCAATATGAAACCAAGATCAAGAATGCAGGGACATGACCTCAAAACTAGCAGGATAATAGTTCAAAACTAACATTATTTTACCAAAAAGTAGTTTCTGCTTGGAATAGACTTCCAGCAGATGTAGTGAGTCAGTCACCATTACATATATTCAAACATGCTTGGCTCAAACATTTATACTAAAGGTATAGATTTTTAGGTCAAACATCTGTAAGATCTATACTCGGCCAAAAAAGTTGCCTGACCACTCTTTTATGTTTCAAGGTCAATAGTTGCCCAGTTCTGACCTGTTACCCTTCTTAAATAATGATGCAACATCCACTGTATTTCAGTTGAAAATGAAAATAAATCAAAAAAATCTTAATTGTTTAGGCAAGCAGTGGTGGATGCCATCTGGGCCAGGTACACTGCCTTTCTCAATTTATTTATTTTTTTCCAAAAATACTTTTATTAGAAGAAGAAAGGCATAACAAAGTACACATGGTTAGGGATCACAGTCCGAACATAGACACAACATGTAGCCTCCCGTGTCGCAGACGGGCCATGGGTTTAAACTGCAATACAAATCGAGGTGGGATATAACATTATATAAAGTGTATATTGCAAACCAGTAGATACAAAGAGTATAATAGATAAGTCGATATAGGTATATTGAATACTGACCTACGTATTTGTGAGCTCTTTTGTTAAGGGAGTGTGGAGTGTTGGGTATGGATAGCACATGATGGTGTGTGTGTTATGATTTGTGTGTCCATATCAGGAGTGTGTGAGCTACGTGAAATTAGTCACACCTGTATGAGAGATTAAATGCTCTATTTTATTGGGGATATATGTATAATGAAGGCATATAAAAGGTGCGAGATAAAGAGAAGTCAGACAGAATAGTTAGAAAAGGAGTGAGCTACAAAAAAAAAGGGGGGGGAGGAATGGGTAAGGGGTAAAGGGGATATAGAATGGGTAATTGCGGATAAAATAGATCACATCATTTTGTATGAGCTGAGCCAGAAAGATAGCCAAACAGCTTAGGATGCAATATGTGCAAGATCATTCAATGGGGCAACACATGGGTCAAGAACCCGGAAGGCAGGCCACGATGCCGAGTCTCAGCCCATCCAAATGTGCATCAATTGCGTCTTTGGTGATTTCTCAATTTATTTATGCAGAAGTTCACCTCTTGTGCAAAGCTAGGGATGGGGGAAATAGTTACCCATTTATGAAGACAAATTAAATAAAGCATTTAAGAGTTAACCTATATCTCTTCCTCTTAGAGGGTATATACTTGTAAATTGTGAGGATTTACCTTAATATCATAAACATGTGTGGCTCGTGCACTGGTTGTTGTTGGTACTGTGTGGTATACAGTATGTGCTTGAAAAGGTGTGTGTGTCTCTGTCCTCATCATTTCCCATGTGTGCACTTTACAGTCAATGGACTCAGTGGAAGTTAGTGAAGTGACCTCAACCATTTGTATATGATAGTTTTGCCACATTTGCATTGCTTACATTAAATAGGTTTAAGCCAAACTGGTAGTAGTATATTTTTTAAAGGGGTTTACAGACTTTATTGTATTCTTTAGACATAAGCAACAAAAAGAGTAAATATATGACTTTACATACTGTATATTTTGTCCGGAGTCAGGAGTTATCTCCACAATTTATATATTGATAATATTAGGAGGTGATTAAGCCGGAAGCACTTTATATTACAATTACAGTCTAATCCTAATAACAGTTGGAAATCTGCTGAAATGCATGAGCAAAACCACTCTCCCTAAATGAAAGAGAACAGCAGACAAGCAGGATTAACTAGCTCTCCACAGGCTAATTAGAGTTTAGTTGAAGGTGTACCCATGTGAGATGAAGAGAAACAGTTTATCTGGAATCAATTCATGAAATAACTGCACAATTCTTTTTTATATTTATATTGTTATTTACTATTCAATTCCTCACATGTATTAAAGTATGCTTAACATTAATCTCCAAAGCTCAAAATTCAGTAAGGCAGTGTTAAATATTAAAAAAATGTATTCTTTTCTTAATTGTTATATTTCTTTTAGTGGATAACTTCTTTCACTCTCTTGTAGAGAGTGGATTTTCATAGAAGCCCATGCTGAGTAAATTATTTATGCTTCAGCACATGGAATAGATGCTACTATTTCTAACCATGAAAATTCCAAATGTCTATCTAATATTACATTATAAAGCCAAACTTTTGTGTGACACCTGATTATTACACCTAAATGAACTTGTTAGACATCCTATTAAAATTGGCCATTCCTTTTGTGGCTTTAACAGCCTCCACTTGATAAAAGATTTTGAAGTGTGCCTATGGGTATTTTTGAGGTCAGGTATTGTAATGTTGAATTAGAATACAGTATCTGACTTGCAGTGTACATTCTAATTTATCCCAAAGCTTTTCAATAGAGTGGGCCTCCTAACTTTCTCCACACCAAACCTATCAATTTTTTTGTATTTCTGGACCTGGCTAGGTGCACAGGTTCGCAGTCATGCTGGTAAAGAAAGACATCCTCCCCAAACTGTTGCCACAAGGTAGGAAAAATATAATTGACTACAATGTCTTCATATGGTATCATTATCATTACCTTCACTAGAAACACCTTAACTAATTACCTTGGAGAGATGTTTTAATAGACTTGAATATGGACACAAAGAGAGCTATTTACTAGAAAAACACAAATAGGCTGTGTATTTTTTAAACTCCCTAACCATATAAAAGAAGCTACAGGACTTTAAAGGTACCAAGTCACAAAATAATTTTTAAAAAAAATTCACAATTTTTATTCTTTTATTTAAACATCTATGAGAAAACATGTGTTAAATGCTCTTCATTTTACAGTATATTCATATTCAAAATACAATAATTCACCCCAGTAATATTCCAATACATTAGTATAAATGTACAAATTATTTCTTAATCCATATTTCCATAGCAAGTACATATCAGAATATCAAGCTTCAATGCTTTTCTTGGGTCAAAGTCCGCTGCTTCAAGAAAAAGGTGAGGGAATAGTTGTCTGTAATACAGATCACAATTTATTATGACAGACTTGCTTGAAAAACCATATACATCTTACAGAGGGGACTTATCAAAACCTACCTCCAGTCACTTCCTTCCCTACAATGCTTACATAAATTTGTTGCAACATTGTCCTTTACTGCAATGTATGTTTTGAACTACAGTCAGTCATGATGATGCCCAATGTGTGGATTCTTGCCCCTTAGACACCTCATTAAATCTGGGATTTTTAGCTGCCCCTGGAGCATGCACAGGTACACAGAAAGTTAATTAAAGGATGCACAAGATGAGAATGAATTACTAAAGACGAGAATTTTCTCTTTAAAAATTCATGTGAATATTAGCTTCAACTCTCCATGTACTGTATGTTGTATAGGAAATTTCTGATCACTTGAATGCACAGTCATGTGCAGGATTGGATAATTGAAGTGAATATTCACTTGTTTCAAAGAAGATTCTCAACTTCTTTAGTAATTCAAATTCAAATTAGGGAAACCTGCGATTGTTTATTAAATGAAATGCCCTGTTTTACTAATGGTGTTCTACAAAATTACATATTTTGAAATATTTTGTGACAGTTTAGTTCTGCTTTTACATTGATTAGTTGTTTTTTTTTGTATGTAATCAAATTATAGAATTTCAGCAATACAATAATTTTAAAATATTGTGCATTAAGGGTACTTTATAAAACATGAAATATTTCATCTTAGTAATAAATGTTTAAATAAATATGAATAAAGTTAGAAATTGGCAGAACAAAACCTTGAGCATTTTATATTCACATAAAAGAAAGCATTTGGTTTTTATGACATTGTCATATATAAACCTGTTACTAATCATATTTAGTGAATAATCATATTAAGATTTTAAAAAGAACAATGCATCCAAGAGTTAGCAGATTTGATAAGAAATAGTTTATAAGCTACATAAAATAAAACACTGTAGAAGGGGGAAATGTAACATTTGTGAATGTTACTGCTTTGATATTAATATTTTTACTAATAATATTTTGGTGAATGCTAATGTTTTAGAAATAATGTTTCTTTCTGTATTTGGAAATGTATAGTCATGGACACAGTATTGGTACCCAATAACTTATTTCAAAAGAAATCCAATTTACTTGCTCAAGTAAATGACAATAAAATGGTGGCTGCTGCTTACTTGTATATTCACTTATTTTAGGATAAATTGTGATTCTTTGAAGAAAAGAGAGTACCAATATTTTTTGCTGAGCCTGTATATATGTACATTCTTAATCAAGAAAATAAACTGAGATAATTTGAACTGTATCAAAAAAAAAAAAAAAAATAACTCAGTTTTCTGATTCAAAAGCAAAGAGTAAAATATTAATATGTTTTGTATTTCATATCTACTTCATGAAAAAACTATATTTTGGAAATCTGTATTTTGTTAGTCCTGACCATAAAGAATGTATTTATAAAGCCACTATTTATTTTGCCTAATAGCACTGCAAAAATTCTGGCATTTTGAAAAGTGAACATGCAAGATGCTAAGTGAACAGTCTCTGCTCTTAATGTATCAACTTCACTATGAGTAATAATGTAGAGGGCACATTTAGAGTTGATTTAATAAAATAATGATTTTAATGTTGGCCAGGTGATTCTATGTTTATTTCAGTCAGATCAGATTAAGTACATTTAAGTACTATACTGGCAGGAGGATAAAAGCTAACACAGGTTTAATGGTCCATCATTACGAATATTTAATAATATACTTCTTCAGTGGAGCAACATGTTGGTAGACAGCATTTTTTTTCAACAAAATAACTATAGTAATATTATTTAATAGTATTTACTGACTTATTTGACTTGAAGAGGAGTGAAATGAGGGCAAATATCCAATCACAATCAGAGAAGTAAAAAAATAGAACTTGCCTTGCACATACTGTATATAGATTTGGTTTGGGATCAGCATAGATCATTTACTGTCCTTTCCCAACTTAGTACATCGGATTCATATTTTAACTGGGCTTGGAAAGAAATAAACAGTTTTTGCCTAATTCTCTTGATCTCAGAAACAAAAAATCTTTCAAGTTCTGAAATAACCGTAAATCTTGTAATAAAGAGTCTTATCTGATCCTCTATTAATGCATATCATGAAATAACACAGCAAATAAAAAGAAAGAAATGCCGTTATTAAAGAATTCATGTTTCTCTAGCTTTAGTAGTTACTGTATAGTAGTGTTGAGCTTGATGTGGGAGCTGAACACATGAATGGTAGGGGTGTTCGACGGGCTATTCGCCCACCGAGCTCCTCACAGTGCATTGTGAGAGCCATGATTGGCCAAAGCAATGCACCTGGCCAATCATAGCACACTGCACTGTAAGAGCCATGATTGGCCAAAGTCACCGTGACTCACAGCTATGTCCTCATCCCCACTATATAATGCTGCTTACACCACAGCCTTATGCAGTATGTTGCTGGACACTGCAATAGACAGAGGGGAGAATATTCTTCCTGAAAAAATAAATAAATAATAATAATAATAAAAAATAAAAAAACAAATAACATGAAATAAAAAATACATTTAAAAACAGTGTGGGTTCCCTCCGTAATCCTTACCAGGCCCTTTAGGTCTGGTAGAAAGGTTTGGAGGGGCCCCACAGTAAAAAAATGGACTGGTAGGACTGTTAAGGGGAACCCCACCTCACAAAAATGGGGAGAAAAGTGCGTGGGGTTCCCCCTAAAATCCATACCAGGCCATTTAAGGGTAACCCCAAAAAATGGGAGACAAAGTGTGGTGTCCCCCCTCTAAATTCTTTCTAGACCTGTGATCTGAGCACAGGCCTGGCAGAGCAGGAAAGGAGGGAATGATGAAGCAGCCCCCCCCCCCTTCATACAGCTTACCAGACTACGATGTCCCCATGCCAATGGGGACAAGGGCCTCTTTCCCACATTGCTGGCCCGGTGGTTGTGCAGGTTTGCAGGCAGGAGGGCTCATTAAATAAGGGGGCACCCTGATGCTGCCCCTCTCTTGTGAATGAATAAGGGGTACTTGTACCCCTACTTATTCACTAAAGGGTTAAATTTAGACAAAATAAAGATGCCAGACTTTTTGAAAATTCCTTAAATTGAACAAAAAAAAAAAAAACAGTTTTTGACAAGTCCTTTCATTTAAAAAATACAAAAAGAAAGGTTCCATTGATGTAATCCATCATCAGTCATGGCATCCAGCATTGTCCAGATGATGCCGACTCTCCAAAAAAAAAAAAAAATACGCTAGCCAACCTGTCTGCACCCACCAAACACTTGCTGCCATATGACAGGTCTGACATGTGTTGGTCAGATGTAAACAGTTGAGTGGAGCAATTGACCATCAAATGTCAGACCTGTCATATTGCGGCGAGTGCTTGGCAGGCGTGGATGGGTTGTGGGCGTCGTTTTTTTTTATTTTGGCGAATCGGCTTCATTGTGACAACTCTGGATGCATAATTGATGATGGAACCACTTTTTTTAAGGATTTGTCAAAAACTGTTTTTGTTTTTACACAACGCGTTACATACATATATCGTACATTCACAGCAGTCCTTAACCCTCAAGGTGCATACAATCTCAGGTCCCTAACTCACACATACACATACCAGGGCCAATTTAGACCAAAATTAACCTACTAGCATGTCTTTGGATTGTGGGAGGAAACCAGAGTACTTCAGAGGAAACCCACGCAAGCACAGGGAGAACATGCAAACTCCAGGCAGGTGGAGTCGTTCAAACCAGGATTCAAACCAGTGACCCTAGTACTGCCAGGAGGAAGTGCTATCCATTTACCAACTGCAATGCCTAATTAAAGGAATTTTTTAAAAAGACTGGTCTCTTTATTTTTTACTGAATTTAACCCTTTAATGAATGGGTAGGGGTACAAGTACCCCTTACTCATTCACAATGGGGGCAGCATCAGGGTGCCCTTGTATTTAAAGCGGTATCATGATGCTAATGCCCTCCCCTGCCTGCAGACCCCCACAACCACCAGGCCAGGGTTGTGGGGAAGAGACATTGTCCCAATGCCAAGTGCATGTGGGCTGGTAAGACCTGCCCTGACAGGCTTGTGCTTGTATCAAGGTTTTGGTAAGAACTAAGGGATACTTTTTGCCCCCATTTTTTGGAGGTGGGGTTTTCCTTAAAAGCCTACTGTGGGGTACCTCCTAACCTTCCTACCAGACATAAATTTAAAAAAAAAAATGTCAGTCCTGCTGCAGCAGATTCTATACATTGTGTAGATGTGCAACTTTGCAGGTAGTTGAAGGGGACAACTCAGGCATGATATTTAAATGAATTTTCCATTTCCCATACCAATTTTATGGCCAATAATTTGCATGTAAGCCTTCAAAATGGGTACTTTTGAATTTACAAGTTGGAGGCCCATAGACTTGCACTGAGTTCAAAGTTCATGGTCAAACGTTCATTAGGTTCAAACGGTCGACCATGACCTGGACACTTGGGTGTTTGGCCCATCACTATTGTATAGCCATGTGTAAAATGAAAGACTAGGAAATTACTAGGGCTCTACTTAGATATTGTTTTTGCTCAAAATGTATCCATATTTTATGTATTTTATGTATTTACTAATCCTGTATGGCGATTTTTTTTTTCATTAACCACAGGAATAGTATTTACTTTTCAAAGCTACGGTAGTGGAATTGTGCACTCAAGTAACCCTACAAGTAGGGATGAGCTCCAGGTTCAGGTCAGACATGAGTTTGTGGCTATTTACCTGCCAAAAATCCCTGGCACCGTACTAATGTAAACACAGCACAGGGGATCTCGGAAGACATCATTGACCAAATATGATAATGACCATGCACTATAAAACAAATTAGAGGTAACTTCCAATATGAGGGGGGGGCTGTAATCTCAGCACCTCCTCATATTGGAAGTTACCTCTAAATTGTTTATGATATTGTTTTATTTTTAAGCTGGCAGCAGTTGATTTGAACAGGCAGCATTTATTTAATATTTCATATCATAAGAAAGTGTGCTTCTTTTGGTGCAAGGTCTTGTTTTTTAAATGCTCATGAAAATATTTGTTAATGATGTCACCCCGGATCCCTGGAACTCTGTTTACATTACCACAGGGTTAGATATCTGTCATTTTTCAACAATATCTTGCTTACTAGCCTTGAAAAAGTCCACAAAATTAGCTACTTTCACCTTCAATAGACTTCAACTGGCTCAGCCTTAGTTTAGCATTCACAGACTTCCCACAGAGTTTCCTGAAGCCAGCGCATACTGAAACAGTAGATTTACTCATCCCTACTGACAGAGGCTGATTTACTAAAGAATTAGAGCCTGTTCATCAGAAAAGTGATGGTTTGCTATGTAAAGTAAATAGTCTTTTGAACCTTCGTTCACTTTAATCATCAATCATATGTAAGGAAATACACTATATTGCCAAAAATACTGGGACACGTGCCTTTATACGCTCATGAACTTTAATGACATCCCAGTCTTAGTCCGCAGGGTTCAATATGGAGTTGGCCCACCCTTTGCAGCTATGACAGCTTCAAGTCTTCTGGGAAAGCTGTCCACAAGGTTTAGGAGTGTGTCTATGGGAATTTTTGACCATTCTTCCAGAAGCACATTTGTAAGGTCTGGCACTGATGTCGGACAAGAAGGCATGGCTCTAATTTATCCCAAAGGTGTTCTATCAGGTTGATGTCAGGCACAGGACTGTTCAGGCCAGTCAAGTTCCTCCACCCTAAACTCACTCATCCATGTCTGTATGGACCTTGCTTTGTGCACTGGTGTGTAATCATGTTGGAACAGGAAGGGGCCATCCCCAAACTGTTCCCTCAAAGTTGGGAGCATGAAATTGTCCAAAATGTCTTGGTATGCTGACACCTTAAGAGTTCCCTTCACTGGAACTAAGGGGTCAAGCCCAACCCCTGAAAAACAACCCCACACCATAATCCCCCTTCCACTAAACTTTACACTTGGCACAATGCAGTCATGCAAGTATCATTCTCCTGGCAACCACCAAAACCAGACACGTCCATCAGATTGCCAGATAGAGAAGTGTGATTCGTCATTCCAGAGAACATGTCTCCACTGCTCTAGAGTCCAGTGGTGGCATGCTTTACGCCACTGCATTCAACACTTTGTATTTCACTTAGTAAAGTAAGGCTTGAATGCAGCTGCTCAGCCATGGAAACCCATTTCATGAAGCTCTCTACACACTGTTATTGTGCTAATCTGAAGGCCATATGAAGTTTGGAGGTCTTTATCTATTGACTCTGCAGACAGTTGGCGACTTCTACACACTGTGTGCTTCTGCACGCACTGACCCTGCTCTGTCATTTTACGTGGCCTACCACTTCATGGCTGAGTTGCTGTTGTTCCCAGTTGCTTCCACTTTGTTATAATACCACTAAGAGTTGACCGTGAATATTTAGTAGCAAGGAAATTTCATGGACTTATTGCACAGGTGCAAACCTATCACAGTACCACGCTTGAATTTACTGAGCTCCTGAGAGAATATCCTATTCTTTCACAAATCTTTGTAGAAGCAGTCTGCATGCCTAAGTGCTTGATTTTATACACCTGTGGCCATGGAGGTGATTGGAACACCTGAATCCAATGATTTGGAGGAGTGTCCCAATTTTTTTGGCAATATAGTGTATTTTGTTTATTTTCCTTTGCATATTAGTATATACACATACATTTGCATTGTTTGCCAATCCAACAGAACATAGCATACCCAAACCAAAAACAAAAATGACATTCATATTGGAGTTTAGCAATTCTTTACAGTGGAGGCTGCATTCACTCTTCTTTGTCAGAACAACAGACACAAAATAGGACAATAGAACCCCACCCATCTGTTTTTGTCCATAACACAGATGGGTGTGGTTCTGTAGTATTTAGCTCTAAGAGCAATGTACATGATAATAGTCAGCAGAGATCCAGTGAAGAGTACATTGATTATCAGCTCACAGGCAAGATCAACAGGTATTTTTTGAACATATCAGACAGATGTAAAAAAAATGCTTTAAATAGTATAGTTAAAAAAAACAAACTTGACCAAAAGAGTTAATCAATATGGTTTAGATACACTTTAACTTGCAATGTACACATTTACTTTGTTTAAATAGTTTAATTCTGTAGTAGATCAACCCCTTGAGTGGTAGTGCAATAATGTGCTTGCAATTAGTACACTAGATTATGTTATAAACTGCGATAAGCCATTATATACATTTAAGCTGACCTCCATCCAGTTATAAAAGACATAAAGAATTCATTTCACTCATAAGCTCCCATAGCCCATCCATTGTTGGTGCTCCCTCCTCTCCCCTGCAGCTGCTGCTCACTGACACAGGAAATAAGGCTGGCCAGAGCAGATTAAAAATAGGTGAGTATACACATTTTTCTATACAGGTTAGGTAGGATAGGTAGGGGGAGAGGAAAGTGGGCATTTTTAAGAATAGACACAGTGCAATCCTTTCTTCAAAGTTAAGCTGTGCGTTCGTGACTACATTATTATATGCATTTTTAAATGCAACCAGTGAAATTACCTGAATTTGGCCTGAGATTAGTCTCTTGTATTCACCTATTAAGACATAATCACACTGGAGGAGGGATGTGTAGCACAGGATGCCATTTAAGTGTGCTGCAGTGTGGGAAGGAAGAAGAGACAAAAGGATGAGCCCATCACTGTGACACTTTATCACTCCTATAGTTCAATAATGGTGCAACCCCCCCCCCCCACAGCATGTGTCCCAGGCTTACCTATATCTTAGGGGAGCCTGAGACCTCCACGGAGACAGAGAAACATTAATTTCTCAATCTTTCTCAAAAAAAGATTGAGAAGCGTTCATTAATTAATCTTATTTGTGATCAATGAACACAGAATCTCTCAGCTGTTAAATTTCAGCCACTGTCACCAGTAAAACAGTAGAATGGACAGTTTAAGAAGAGTGCAGGGGAGATCTTAGGGGTTTATAAGGTCTCTAATGTCTCCATAAAGAGAACCTGTCACTGCTCATTTTATTAACACATATAGGGCCTGTAAGCTTCATTGTGAAATAAATAAATCCTGTAAAAAGTAAAAAAAAATCAACCATTTTAAAAAAATATACTCAGCTACCATGCATATTTGTGCCAATTTGGAAGCACACATTGAGTACAACCACCATGGTGAGATCAATAATTCATCTTTTTTGGGTACTGTAAATATTTTTTTCATAGGAGCACAACATTTTGAGAATTGCTATATATGGTATCTATTTACCTCAGATATTATTATCCTTTTTATTCAACAGAATATGTGAAAATTATATGGTGTCAATTAAGAACTGTTTTTGCTAAATACACTGCTCAAAAAAAAAATAAAGGAACACTTGGAAAACACATCAGATCTCAATGGAGAAAAATATCATGCTGGATATCTATAGCAATATGGACTGGGTAATGTGTTAGGAACATAAGGATGTCCCATTGTTTGATGGAAATTAAAATTATCAACCTACAGAGAACTGAATTCAAAGCACCCCAAAAATCAAAGTGAAAAAATGATGCAGCAAGCTAGTCCATTTTGCTGAAATTTCATTTCAGCAACTCAAAATGGTATTCAGTAGTTTGTATGGCCCCCATTTGCTTGTATGCATTCCTAACAGTGGGGACATGCTTCCAATGAGACTACTGTTGATATCCTGGGGTATTTCTTCCCAGAATTGGACCAGGGCATCACTGAGGTCCTGGGCAGTCTGAGGTGCAACCTGGTGGTGTCGAATAGACCTAAACATGACACTCAGGCAAGCATGGGGGCAATTCAATGGTATCAATTCTTTCTTCTTCCAGGAACTGCCTGCATACTCTTACCACATGAGGCTGGGCATTGCCGTGCACCAGGAGGAACCCAGGACCCACTGCACCAGCGTAGGGTCTGACAATGGGTCCAAGAATTTCATCCTGATACCTAATGGCAGTCAGGGTGCCATTGTCTAGCCTGTAGGGGTCTGTGCTTCCATCCATGGATATGCCTCCCCAGACCATCACTGACCCACCACCAAAATGGTCATGCTGAACAATGTTGGAGGCAGCATAACATTCTCCATGGCTTCTCCAGAACCTGTCATGTCTGTCGCATGTGCTCAGGGTGAAATTACTCTCATCTGTGAAAAGCACAGAGCACCAGTGGCGGACCTGCCAATTCTGGTGTTCAATGGCAAATGCCAATTGAGCTCTTTGGTGCTGGGCAGTGAGCACAGGACCCATTATAGGACGTCGGGCCCTCAGATCACTCCCATGAATACTGTTTCTGATTGTTTGGTCAAAGACATTCACACCAGTGGACTGCTGAAGGTCATTTTGCAGGACTCTGGCAGTGCTCATCCTGTTCCTCCTTGCACAAAGGAGCAGGTACCGGTCCTGCTGATGGGTTAAGGACCTTTTACGGCCCTGTCCAGCTCCCCTAGAATAACTGACTTTCTCCTAGAATCTCCTCCATGCTGTTAGACTGTGCGGGGAGACACAGCAAACCTTCTGGCAATGGCACATTTTGATGTGCCATCCTGGAGGAGTTGGACTGCCTGTGCAACCTCTGCAGGGTCCAGGTATCGCCTCATGCTATCAGTAGTGACACTAACCCTAGCCAAATGCAAAACTAGTGAAAAACAGTCAGAAAAGATGAGTAGAAAAAAATGTCAGTGGCCTCCACCTGTAAAACCATTCCTGTTTTTGGAGTCATCTCATTGTTGCCAATCTAGTGCACCTGTTGTTAATGTCATTAACACCAAAGCAGCTGAAACTGATTAACAACCTCCTCTGTTACTTAAATGACCAGATCAATATCCCAGGAGTTTAATTGACTTGATGCTATACTCTGATTAAAAAGTGTTCCTTTAATTTTTTTGAGCAGTGTATATTAAAAATAATAAACATTTTCTCAAATATTATATGATATAAAAATGCAACTATTTCTAATCTATAAATCCTCAGCTTTCAGATTGTAAGCTCGAAAGAGCAGGGCCCTCAATCCCCTCATGTTTTGCATTGTATTGGTATTGTTCTGTCACATGTTCTGTCCCCCTTTGTAATGTACAGCGCTAAGCAAACTATTGGCGCTTTATAAATACTGTATAATAATAATAATAATGATAATAATATTGATTTAGGGTTTTAACTACTTGCTGACTCCTGAATGTAGAAAAATATCCTGTTAGCAAGAATTATAACAAACTCATGGTTGCCACTGCAGCAATGATCTTGGTATCATGTTTTATAGCCATTGATTGGCTGTTTAGTAATAGTGATCCAGGTGATCTGACAGCTGACCAATCACTTTTACAGTGAAGAAAAGGGCTACCCTTGCTTCCTGCTGTCACATCTCTTCTGTAGCTAGCTGGGATAGCTGACTAAAGAAGAGACAGAGGGACATCCATTACCCAATCTCCTCTATGACTGATGAAAATGAAAGTGACAATGATTTCATCACTTCTGGTTTCAGAGCTGTCATTATCCAGCTGCTATAGCCACAGAAGTGGTTAATCAAGCATGATATGTGCTTTATTAAATGCTTTGTAGGGCAGGGGAGACATTGAGAGTCTAACAGATGCCTGATGTCTCCATAAAGAGAACCTTTCATGTGTCCAAAACTATCACATAGGGGGCTTGTTAGCACCCTTGTGATAGAAATAAAATTATTTTAAAATGAAAAGGTATAAAAAATAATTTTAATAAAATAAATTAAAAGCACCCCTGTCCTCCTCACCTGCACATACGTGCAAATGCAATCGCACATGTAGGTCCCGCAAGTGTATATGAACAGTGATTGCACCATACATGTAAGGCAGCACCATGAACATCAGAGTGAGACTAATAATTCTAGGGCTATCATTTACAATTAACTTTACACTGATTCTCAGTAGACATCATAACATTTTTCTACCAACAAATGAATGTAATTTTGTATGGCCCGTGCACAAAATGAGACGCATGACATCATGCTCTTCATCTTGTGTCTCCACATTATAACGATACCATGATCTTTCATGAGATCTTGCAGTTTAGGTATGAGAGTCCCCAGAAAGCAATGGCGATGTTGCCTTGCCAGGGGCATGTGTGCAGCCCAGGCTGCATTGCCACTGCCTTCAGGAAAACCAGGGAGTGGAAGTGTAAAAAGATAAGTAAAGCAGAAAAACATAAAAGGGGGAAGGGGAGAAAGTCTGCTTTAAGTTACCTGTTGACAGTGCCACATACACAGGTAGTTAGAGGAACATAGAACCAAAGCCACACCTGTCTATCAGTCATTCACTGTCAATCACCACTGTGGAAGAGAAGAAGGGGAAGCATGGCTTTGACTGTGTCCCTCTTGTGCTGCTTGTGCGTGTGGTGCTGGGAATGACTGTATGTAACAGCATTGTTCCAAATGCACACATTGAGCATACCCTTGCAGGATTTTATAAGTCCCAGCACTCACAAGGGGCAACACCTTCATGGGAGTCTGCAGCACGGCCAGAGGAGAATTTGCTGAGGAAACTCAGAGGAGAAAAATGTAAAACAAAACAAGCACATGTAAGTTTTGCTTTTAGCATTTCATTTATAAAAAAATGACTTTAATATCACTTTGAGAATGAGCATATTATTAACAATTATTATATTGTTTAGTAAACATTAGGGGTAGAAATTGCTTTCCCATGCTTTATCACCTTGAATTGATTATTTTCCTGCTGCGTATAACTTCATTGATTTCACCGTATTACCCCAAACCAACCCCATATGCTTATCAAATCATACCCCAGTAATCATTTTAAAAAATACTCAGGAAATAAATTACTTTTATGATTATGGACATTAAACGGAAGCCCAATAAAAGTTAGTAATATTGTCAATTTTATTCAGTAAATCATTAACTCTAACTTTAGCATTCTGTTAGTTTGGAATGTATATTAATCTGTGCTGAGAGGCCACTTGATTGAGTTAGGCACAAGAGAATGGAAGGAAAAGAATGAACAGATTTCTCATCTTTTAGATTTAATTAAGTAATTAAATAAAATAAGATTTTTCTTTATAAAGACACTTTTAATGTATGAGAGTGACACATTTTTGATCAAAGATTCAACATATCTAAGTCAAGTTGTTATGTCAAACAATTATTAAAAAAATTATTATGTGCTACACTCTAATACATTGAATTATTGTTACTTAATCACTTGCCTAATGAGCATTTTTATCCCCTTCCTGCCCAAACCAATTTTCAGCTTTCAGTGCTGTTGCACTTTGAGTGACAATTGCGCAGTCATGCAACACTGTACCCATATGAAATTTTTATCATTTTTTTTCAAACAAATAGAGCTTTATTTTAGTGGTATTTAACCACCACTGGGAGTTTTATTTTTTGCTAAACAAATGAAAAAAATGAACATTTAAAAAAAATGGTTTTCTTAGTTTCTATTAAATTTGGCAGAAAGGTCATTTTTCTCCTTCTCTGATGTGCGTTGATGAGGCTGCACTGATGGGCACTAATAGACTGCATTGATGAGCACTGATAGGCAGCACTGAGGATGTGGCACTAAAAGGGAGCACTGATGGGCAATGATAGGTGGCACTGATGGGCACCCATAGGCAGCAATGAAGGGCACTGATAGGCAGCACTGACGGGTACAGATTGACATCACTAGTGGGTACAGATTTGTAGCACTGCTGGGCACAGTTTGGAAGAGCGTTTGGGCACTGATGGGCAAAGTTCGGGCTGAGCTGATAACCAGGACTGACTGGCTGCACTGACTGACAGCACTGATAGATAGCACTGATGAGCACAGATTGGAAGCACTGACAGGTACAGGTTGGCATCCATGCTGGGCACAGATTGGCAGCACTGCTGGGCACAGATTGGCAGCACTGCTGGGCACTGCTAGGCACTTTTGGGGCTGTACTAATAACCAGGGCACTGATTATCATGAAGGATGTCTTCTTTCAGACTTTCTGATTATCAGCAGAATGTACTGCCGATAACCAGCAAGTGTACTTCCATGGTAATCAGCTGTGATTGGACATAGTGATCATGTGGTAAAAGTCTGCTGTGATTGGCCCTTTACCATGTCATGTGATCAGCTGTGCCCAAACACAGCACTCACAGAGAGCCCTGGGGCGCATTCTGAGAGAACGTTATATGATGCCCTCCCAGAACGGGATGACCGCTCTGTAGCTGTCATTCAGCTATAGCGTGTTCAGGAAGAGGTTAAATAAATGGATGCAAACCACTTTGAGCCTATAATCCGAAAAAATAATATTGATAAGTACCTTGACTTGGATAACAGACTAAAAAAGCAAAATTATATAAAAAGCAGTTAAACCCTTCCTATTTGGAAAAATTTCAAGACACTAGTTTGGCATTGTGTTTTATACAATGTTTTTCATTCAGAAGTGTTTAATATTATTAAATACCTTTATTCTTTAAATGAAGCAAAATCTATAATGCCAACAACCTTTGCAATCTCAAAAGTGTGATGTTTCAAAAGATTTTTCTAGAAATTGTGTTTAAATTGGAACTTTACTCTCTTAATCAACATGGACTACATGTATTCCTTATGTTGATAGCATTAGCAAATATACAGGAATATATATTATATTTACTTGTTTTAAACTTTTTTTCAGTTGCTTCCTGTTTTTCATGCTTAGGCAACTGATGTCATACATCCTAAGAATCTTCAGGAGGGGAGGGAGGGTGCTCAGCTCAGCCTATGCCTGAGCTTAGAGCAGATGGATTTCAGGAAGTAAATGATACATGAATCATCTTCTCTTACTCAAGATGGCCATGGCTAGAAATGCTTGGGGATGTTTTTCAAAATGATTTCTCAGGGAAATAAAGCATGGAGACAGGAATGCATGGGTGAGTTTGCTTTGAATATTAAACATGAATTAAATAGAATTTTTTTGTTTCTGGAGCTCAGGTCCAGTGCAGTTCCACTTTAAGTTTTGTTTTCAATCTAGTATAGTTGATAATGCTGAATCTCTATACATTCAAGTCACGCACAAAATTAAAATGAATGGCACATACTGTATAATAAACAATTTAGGATAGCAATGGGACAAATAAGGAGTGCAATTTTTCACCTTTACCTTTTGTTCTTTCTATAGAAATCCACTCAAATATTATAGAAAACATACACTCACCGGTCACTTTATTAGGTACACCTTGCCAGTTGGACCCACTTTTGCCTTAATTCTGAACTGCATTAATTCTTCATGACATAGATTCAATGGGGCGTCAGCAAGGTGCTGGAAACATTCCTGAGAGATTTTGGTCCATATTAACATGATAGCATCACACAGTTGCTTCAGATTTGTCGGTTGCACATCCATGATACGAATCTCCCGTTCCACCACATCCCAAAGGTGCTCTATTGGATTGAGATCTGGTAAATGTGGAGGCCATTGGGGTAAAGTGAACTCCTTGTTATATTCAAGAAACCAGTTTGAGATGATTTGAGCTTTGTGACATGGTGCATTATCCTGCTGGATATAGCCATCAGTGGATGGGTACATTGGCACCTGGTGTGGTATTCTGCTGCTGAAGCCCATCTGTTTCAAGGTTCAACATGTTGAGCATTCAGAGATGGTACTCTGCATACCTTGGTTGTAACAAGTGGTTACTTGAGTTACTGTTGCCGTTCTATCATCTTGAACCAGTCTGTCCATTCTCCTCTGACCTCTGACATCATTTTCGTCCACATAACTGTCGCTCATTGGATATTTTCTCTTTTTTTTGGACTATTCTTTGTAAACCCTAGTGATGGTTGTGCAAGAAAATCCCAGAAGTTTATTGGTTGTTCTTTAAATACTCAGATCAGCCAGTCTGGCATAACCACGCCACTTAAATCCCCTTTCTTCCCCATTCTGATGTTCGGTTTGTACTTCAACAAGTCATCTTCACTACGTCTAGATGCCTAAATACATTGAGTTGCTGCCATATGATTAGCAATATGTGTTACCAAACCATATAACATGGTAACTAGCTTTAAAGTGAACTTTAACAAATAAGAAATGCTAAATATAATCACTGACTCCTGTGTATTGCAAGTATTATAAAATAATCAGTGTAACAATTAAGGATAAAGTTACAAATTTGTGCATTAATTTAACAAAGTGCACTAATGATAATGAAATGCATGGACCCTAAGTATAGCAATACATATATAAACATTATTTTGGTCCCTACATATTGTATAACCTTCAGACTTTACTTTTCTGTGTTATCTACTTCAAAGGAATTAGATCAATATTTCCAAAGTTTACTAGGAGAAAATTCAATCAAGAGCCATACGATATTCTGTTCCAAAAAAAAAAAGAGACTTTGCAGAAGTTGGCCTCCAGATCCTTAAACATGTTGTAAGGTTACCCATTTTAAATTATTTTGGGAGTCAATTTACCAATAAAATATACTTTTACCAATTACAAAACAGTGCTGAAAATATGTTTTTCTACCTCCAATGTTACTCCTATAGGTTAATTAGTTTTATGATTTCTGTGTAAGTATAACATAATCATGTGTTTTTTTTTTTTAAGAAAAAAGAGTTAAGAAACTTAAATCAACTTCCTAAAATAAATATATTGAAGCAATATCCCTGCCATTCCACTGGGGAAATCCGCCTCCACAAGTGTCCTAGGCTGCTTTCCATCACTCCTTTTGGTGTCCTGCTACGCTAATGTTCTCTCCGCTTTGCCACAGTGAAGGAGAGAGCAGACTCCATTGAAGAAATTGTCCAGTTTAAAGGAGCTTATGCCAAGATGGCAGTGGGAGTCACAATGCATCAGCTGCTGCTGGACATCTAGTGATAGCTTATACCTCAGCCTCCAGGGCCACCGCCAATTCACTTGGCAGCTTCTGTGAATCCAGTGGCTCTACCTCAAAGCCCAGTCAAATCCAGACCCAGGACAGACTAGCAGCCAGATGCCATGGTGGGACCTTGCATGGAGGTAGTTGGGCTGGATGGCCAACCTTGCTCCGACACATAGCTCATAGATACTATTGTTGTATTTCCCACTGTGGGCCAGCCTGTCTTGGATACCAGGTCAAAAGATATGTTAAAAGATATTCTGCTATCCTTTCACTCCTTCCTACAATCAGATTTGATCTCATGTCTACACAACTATGCAGCAGGTGTACAGGAGCTGGGTGAAATGGTGAGCCACTTGGGAGAGAGCATGAGGGCTTGTATCACATCTTTTAACACCATGGTGGATGCATATGATGCTCATAGTGATGGAATTCCTGGCTAAAAGCCAAAGTTACTGACCTGGAAGATAGGTCAAGATGTAACAACCTTAAAATGTGGGCATCCCAGAGTCAACACAGCACTCCTATTTACCTTATTACGTGCAGGACTTTTTTCAAGTAGTTATAGCCTTGCTTACATCGATGACCTCACCATCAACTGGATACACAGGGTTCCTGATCTGTCCTTTCTACCTCAAGAGGTCCCAAAGGTGTCCTTCTGAGGGTACATTTCTACCAGGTCAAAGAGCGCATATTAACTGCTTTTCAACAGAAAGACTAGCTATATGAGATCAAGCGTCCAACCTTCAGATGCTATCCAGTCTTTCCTGTATAATATATATATATATATTCCCGAAGGACCCCCCTCAACTTGGCACATCACACCCAATAGTTAGCACTTCTCAGGAACAGCAACGAAAAAACATGATTTCTGTCATTAAAGCTCTACTCAATCACCAAATTGTCTACAAGTGGAAAAATCCAGCCATACTGCACATTAACTCCACTAATGTTATTTACTCTCTGGAGGATGGCATCTGCCTCATACAAGTATGGGGTATATTCTTGGAGGAACCCCTCAACCTGGCATATCACACTAAACAGTTAACAGTTCTCAGGAATTGCGGTGGGTTTCCCATAAGCATTCTGCCAAAAAGCAGCCATAAGCAGGCTCCAACGCACAGACTACACACTTTTTTAAACTTCAGATTGGAATCCCCGGAAGAGTATTTTTTTTATTACCACTCTTTCATAGAGTAATCACACCTAGCAAAGCAGGAATAATGTTATTGGTTCTGTTTCTACCTTTTTTTACTTTCTTTTCTCATGTTGCACCTCTGGTAGGTGCCCCTTTGTTTTGTTAAATTCTTTTCTCTAGTTCCCCCTATGGATCTCTGCCAATCACCAGCATTTGTTCAAGATGCTCAGCTAGTTGACTTCCTCAAGTTGCTCCACATGCCTTCTCCACTCCTTAATATATGGCAAACACAAGCAACTCTACCACCTAAGGCTTGGCTTATACCCTTCGTGCTCATTGCTCAAGGTGTACAGAGAGTCTATTAATGTCTCTGACACTACTCTTGGCCTTAACCACCCGGCCAAATATTGTTCTATGTGGAAGTAAGGAGTTAACGCTAAAGCAGACATTCCTGTTGTCCAGGAAACCCATTTTCAGGCCTTGGCTGCACCCCAATGCAGTCATAAAGACTTTCCACATGCTTTCCTAGCTAATTTTTCCTCTTAAAGACAGGTGCAACTTGCCATCCGGAACTATGCTGTGTTCTTGGCCAATTCCTCTACAGTAGATGAAAGCGGGCAATACATAATCCTAGTGTGTGAAGTGAATGCTCAACCATATACATTTGTTGCAGTGCACACCCCTAACTCTTACCAAGGGCAATTTGTTTGTAAACTTTTTAAAAAGATCTCCATGATCAAATGTAGTAATTTGATAGTATGAGGAGACTTTATGGTTGACCCACAACTCGAGACATCCTCCTGTCTGAGAGATTGCTCTTCTTCCTTGAGGTCTTTTATTCATACAGAGCAAGTTTACGATATCTGGTGCTGTCAATGTGCCTCTGAAAGGGATTATACCTACTAGTCACCTAGACACAATTCCTCTTCTCATATTGATATGTTTATGTTGGATAAGTGGCTTCTACAGCCGGTGTCCTCCTCTATTGCAGACATAACATGGTTGGACCATGTGGCTATCGTCATCATGATAATGGAGCAGGACAGCTACTGCCCTTTTCACTTATGGAGATGTAATAATAAACATATAAGGGATACTAAATTCAATGGTGTATTCACTCTGCAGATCCGTGCATATTTCCAATTAAATTGCATATCGGGCACAGATGCCTTAACCCTATGGAATGCCCATAATGCCTACATGCATGGCATTCTCATCCAGTTAGATGTTAAAGCCTGGAAAAAAGCTTCAGTGCAGCTACAGAATTTACTAGACTCCATTCATACCTTAGAAAGCCATATAAAAATTTCCCCTGATGCCCGTTATCCCGTTTCATTTTTAATCGCATGATAGGACTCCTAGTGGAGTCTATTCGCTCCTATCCACAAGTGACTGGTTTTAAATTTCATGCTAGACATCCCACCATTATCCTTTTCACAGATAACATCATATTAATGCTAACCAATCCCATAAGGTCATTCCCCAAGCCCATCAGAGTTTAGCTTACTGTCCTACTATAGGGTCAACTATACCAAATCTTTGGTCCTGAATTTGGGAATACCCCAGTCCATTCAGTGATCCCTGAAACAACAGTTGCCCTATTCATAGGTGGAAGAGGGTGTTGCATACTTGGGTATTACAGTCAATCCTTCTATTGCCACTTTGGCAGAAAGCAACTACAAACCAATCATAGCTAAATTGGAAGTAGACCTCCATCACTTAGCTAAAGTTAAATTATCATAGGTTGGTAGGCTAGTAACATTTAAAATGATGATCCTCTCTCTGATTCTTTATATATTTAGAGCATCGCCTATTCCTCTTATCCAATCCTACCTGAGGTCTCTTTTTAATATTTTTAAAATGTACATTTGAAAAGGGAAGAGGGCTAGATGCTCTCACACACACTTAATTAAGCATAGGAAGGCTGGAGGTATGGGAATGGTTGACATCCAAGACTACTACACAGCAGTTCATTTAGACCAGTTGAAACAATGGTTTCATGACTCTACTGAGCCTTTGTAGGCTGATGTAAAAAAATACTTAACCAAATCAACTCAAAACTACTTCTCCTGGCTGATATGTGAAAACCATTAGACTAGGACACCTTAAATGTTCTAGCATGGCATGGAGAGATTTAAACCACCCCTCTGTACATTCCTTTCCTAATTATGAGTTCTGTATCCCCCTGGTAGATTTAGAATATCTCATCCCATGCTTGTAATTGTTTATGTGGTGCCAGCATGGTATTTATTTAGTTACCAACTTATTTTCATATGGGCGGCTCAGCAGTATGGAGGCATTGGTGGCCAAGTACAGAATCCTGCATACTGAATATTTTACACTGCTTAGTATCCATCATTTTATATCTTCTTCTCCTTGTCCCACCCCGCTATCGACCTACAACCCAAAGTGTGGCATTTCTTTACAACCTACCCAACCAGCTCTAAGGGTATATCACATTTTTACAACTTATTACAACACAAACTGTAATTTCTAAAAACAAACCCCATCCTAAAGTGGGAAAATTACCTTAATGCTTTCTTTTCTATCCCCCAATGGCTTAAGGGAATCAATAAACGTACACCATTTCACATTGTATCAATCACTGGGAGCTTACCCAAAAAAAATATTAACAAGATGTATCTTAAACCTCATCATTTAGCTCAATTTTCTCCCATCAACTGCTTTTTATGCTGGTGAGGATGTGGCCACAGGGGGAAACCTAATGCATATAGTTTGATCCTGTGAAAATATATGCACATTCTGACGGAAGATCTTCCAAGTTCTCTTGGATGTCTCAGGTATTCTTATTCCTCCTAAACCTGCTTTAGCATTCTTGAATTTATGGATGTAGGCCTTCCCACCCTTAAACTGTAATATTGGCACTAACATAGTTTTTCAGCTAAATTAACAATCAGGAGACACTGGAAGCAAGAGATGGCACCTAATCCATCCACAGCAGTTACCTTAACTCAATTACATTATCTTTATGCAAAAGTACTTGCTTTAAGATCAAACTCCTTTCATGCCTTTGAGAAATCTTGGCAGCCTTTGGTTACCTGGTATGCCAACTAAACTGCTGATAGCATATGTTATTTTGTTGATTAAACACACTTGAATAGCATTCTCCTCTTCTCCTTAAAGATGTGTGGATGTGCCTTGAACTATTGTTGTGCATGTACTTTTGTTCTTTTGTCATAATTTTGTGTTATTTGCTTTCAATTGTAATGTTTTTCTTACATTACATTGTCACTGCTATGACGGCTGTATCTGCTGCTCTGTTTGCAATATTGTCATTGTACTATTTTTGCTTTTAAACGCAATAAAAACGTATTAAATTATATATATTTAAATATTGTTTCCATTTTGCAACTACATTGCAGAATTTTAAAGCAAAATATGTAAAGAGAATCTATATTGCAAATGTAAAGAAACACAGAGAAACAAACTGAAACTTAGGTTATAGAGAAAGAACTGTGAAAAATTACATTTAGATGTTATCTAACACATGTTATCTAACTCTGACAATTTTAAATAAAATGTACCCTTTTATTTTGGAAATGTTCTGTTCCAGGGCGTTATATGCATCATTCTGCACATTTGGTATCCTTGCCAAAATCATTACTTCTAGTAAGTATCATTTGAAAATGTACTGTTGTTTTACAGTCTACTTTTATACAATAAAATCGTTTGTAAACAAAAATCATTACTTCTAGAGGAGAAGTTCTTTTTATTTTATTTTATTCTTTAAAGATAACACACATTAACCATTGCTCCCTGAAACTATTATTTTAATAAACATAAAGAATATTAAAATGAGATATACTATTTTACAAATCTTTGTATTAAATGATGCACAAATGAAATAAAAGTATATACTTTTAGAGACCCAATAAGGGAAGTGAAGAAATAGTTTAACATAATAGAAATTTATATAGACCAAACAATTACAGTTGTTTCCCACAAACCTAGACAACATTTGAAACCTCAGTTTTTGCAGTTTTTGAATAACTGCACCTCTTGGTTTTGTTTAGCTTGTCTCATGCTTATATTTTCATAATTTCTTTTGAAAATGTCCTACTTATACATAAAGTTGTGTCTTTTAATGTAGTGATTCTTTAAAACATTCTTAATTATTTCATCCTCTTGATCCTTGCTTGCAGTGTCATGAGTTTTCAAAAAGAGTGCCAATTTACTTGGTTTCTACACAAAGTAATCGCTCAGTTCTAGCCTCAACTCCACTTGACTTCTGCTTCTTTAAAGTACATTTTTTCTTTTGGCCTGTCTCTGGCTAGGGTTCACTCCATCCTGCCTTCCAGTCTAATTTGCATTTTCTTTATTAATTCATTCTCTTTGAAGCTATACATTTTTATTACGCTTTGTTCAGGATTTGTGTTAGATTGTTGAAGGTTTGCTTTCTGATTTCTTTTTATTTAGTTTTTGGTTACACTGTACTGCATTGACTGAATTCTTCTTTTCATTGATGGTAGCTTACTGGTAGTAACACTTTTTTTATCTGCCCTAGCATTTCACCTTGATGGCTTACTGAATTCTTTCTTTCATCTTAAAGCAAAACTCCACACAAATATACTGTAAATGCCACACATTGCTATTAAGAATTTTTAGTATTCCTTTTTGTTGTTTCGATTTCTAATGGTTGTTTGGTCTGTGTGGTGGTTTAGTAGTGGCTGAGCTGGGAGGTGCAAGGCAATGGAGTCTCTTGCTATATGCAAATGTATTTAGTTGTTTATCTGTCTACTCTAGAGTCTTTCAATATGGCCACGGCATGATGATGTGTGTCCGTGACATTATGCATCATGACGTCACAGCGTGACATGTGCATAATGATGTCATGGTCATGCATGCGCAATGTGGGTAAGACACCACTTTTGCTACTCTTTCAGAAAGCCCCTATAGGAGAGAAATGAGATCCATTGATGGGCTCCACTACTTAATATAAATTCTACTATATTTACCACTTTTGGGAACTTTATTGAGACTAAAACCTGAGGCTGGAAGGGTCATTAATTATGCTAATTATTGAAAACTAGTCTTATGGCTTGTTTGTACTTTGTTTCTTAACGGCAAAGCAGCTAACTTGGCCTCAGCTATCCAGACAATAATGTTTACTAATCATGTATGGATGGAGAATTTTATTATGGGTTGTTTCAGTATTCCACATAGTATGATTTTCTTTATATGGGAGTCCCAATTTCTCTCTCTCCTTTTTTTAACAGTTTTGGAGAGTAGGGGTGTAGTTTGGAGTCTTTTTGGTACTATTTTTGGAATAAGTAAATATCTATACCAATTTAGTTTCTATCCAGAAGGTGGCCCCCTCATCTTTTGATCGCAATATATACATGTTAATATTTTTGCCCGACAATGTCACCGCTTTGTTATATCTTTTCTTTTTTTTGTATTTTTTTCTCTCTCTCCTCCTTTTTTGTTCTGCATCATTTTTTCTTTTCTTTCTTTCTCTACATTTCCGGTAAAAGTAAATATATTGTTGTTTTTTTGGTTTCTGCTGTTTTTTTGTGTGTTCTATTTGCTTATTATGGCTTTGTTTACAATTCCAGAGAAGTATGTTAAATCTCCCTGGGAAGCAGGCTTTTTTCCTGTGAAAATCACTGGAGAAAACTTAAAAGAAACTACATAGGAGCTATATTTACATCTGTTGTTTATATGTTTTATATGTATTATATATGGAATTTTGGAGCGATTACAAAAAACCTGATGTTTTAGTTTAGTCACAATATGCAATGTTACATGCTTTTATTAATAGAGCTGTTTTGATGCTCAATCTTTGTACTAGAATCATGCTTTTTAACAACGTATAATACGACTTTTTATCATGTAGTATTGTTGGTGTGGTGCCTAAAAAGCCCCATTAGTTTTACTCTAGTTAGGGTTTTTCTAGTTTTTCAGGGCCATACATTACTATATTTCAGTAATCATTAACACTTCATACATACATTTTAAAAATGCATGCAGTGTAAGTACACGAAAGCTACCTGGTATCAGGCTCTTGCAGTCTTTGTACAGAAGGGCTCAAGTGTGAGATGAAGAAGCACAAGGAACCAATCAGTTCATGAGCTGGCAAGGAGTGTTCTGATATGATAGGAGAGCAGAAAGATGAGCTCAATATGTTGCTACTTCTACTTTCACTGTACATTCACAGGCTGGGGCAGGTCCATGACAGCCTGGGATTGGAAAAAGTAGATGTATTAATATTGGCCATTAGGACTGGATATCTGGTCGGACTGAACCCATGTTTGGATGTTCATAGTTACATAGTTTGTTCTCATAGTCCTGAATATTCTGCTTCCTGAGGAAGACATCTTAACATTTTTTTTAAGTTGCTCACACTCTCAGCTAGTACCTCTTCCTGGGAGAGGAAGTTGCTTATTTTACAGTTTTAACAGTACAGAATCCTTTCCACAACCTAAGGATAATTCTCCTTTCTTCTTCCCTCAAATCATGGGAGTGTGTCCTTTTCAGGAACCTTTCAGTAAACAGTGTATCACATTTATTGGACTCACCCTTGATATATTTGTACATTGTGATCATATTCCCTTTTAAGCACCTCTTTTCTAGAGTGAATAACTGTAATCTATGCAATTGATCCTTACAGCTTATGTACTTCACTCCCATTATTAATTGTGTTGCCCTTCACTGGACTCTTTCTAATTAAGCATCTTTCATGAGAAGTGGTGACAAAAGCTGAACTGCATATTCAAGATGAGGCCAAATCAGTGTTTTGTAAAGGGGTAGAATTATTGAATTATATCTTGAATGTATGCCCCTTTACAATTCATCAACTGCAACCTGCATAGATGCGAACTTTGACTCATACTGTGCAAACTAGGATGCTGGACTATCTCTCAGGCAAACAATTTAACATCATGATCACCACAATCATATTATACGATGGTTGTTTATCTGTTTTTGGCTCTAAAAGCATTTTGTAAGTAATATCCCCCATCTTGCATTGCATAGATATAATTATGAATGCAAACGCTTGGTAAACAAGCCATAAAAACTTGCAGATGTGGAACATTTATGAATATTTTGGATCTCTGTAGATACCATAAATGTTCTAAATTCTGTGTGTGGTCCCTAATCGTCAATACACTTGTGCTGCATTTGGTAAAAAGAACTACATATTAATGAAAGGTAACTATGTGCAGATATTTGGGTTTAAAAGCTAAGTTCAACTTTTTGGTAAAACAATAATGCATGCACATGATTTTGCAGGAAAAATGTGCATTTATTATTCCCCCCCCCGGAACCTAAAGCATTGCACCTTATACATGTGATCAACGGATCATTGGTGCAATGTCAGACTCCTGCAGACAAGCCCTACAGCTTTAAAGACTAAATGCGGCTTTTTTCTAAATTTCAGCTCCCTTATGTACCAATATACCATTAATGTACTGTACCTCTGTTGCTGAAAAATAAAATCTGTCTTTGATTTTGAGAATGAGGGCTTACCTTAACCCTTATTGAATTTTTTAGAAAGCTTCATCACTTGCTGGTATGAAGATTTAGGAAAGAAAAAACAGTAATGCACGCCATACATGGGTCGAATTCTGAATACATTTTCTTCAGAAAATTGGAAATGTCATGCATTTTGTAATCCGTTTTTTTTAAAATAAATTTTCAACATGCCCAATCACTCAAATTCGATGGCCACATGAAAATCAGCCAATGCTGCGGGCCACTAATGGTGAGAAACTCAACAGAAAAGTCATGATTTTTTAAAGAAAATTAATTTGGAATTCAACTCATACAAGTATATGGCCTGCATTAGACACATGAAGGATTTCCTCAGCTGAGCTCATTAGCACATACCTGTGATTGCCTTCCCCCCTTCCAGTAGATCATTACCACCCACTTCCACAGGTGAACATTTTTCCAATGCAATTAACCAGTGATTGCTAAAACCAGTCTGCCTTTTGGGGCTGGTTAAAGATATAGCGCCACTCAGGGCACAGAGGACACTTCTGTTTATTACTTTATTCTATGCTTGTAAATCCATACTGTTATACTGGAAAAAAACTGAAGCTCCTTCTCTATTGTTTTGGAAAGGCATCATTAATAAAATTCTGCTGTTCTATAAATCAACACATCTGAGTAGGGGGTGCCTGAAAAAATTCAAAACGTGTGGCAGTGGTGGTTCGCTGATACATTCACTGTTGGATGAGACTTTTCCACTGATTCATGATTAGCTATATGGTTTTAGACCCTGGTCACATCGGGTGTGATTTGCATGCCATGCGACTTGCAAATTGTATGGCAAGTCGTACCCTATTGTCCACAATTGGAGCAATTGGATCGGTCATATTGGTGTGGTTCCGACTTGGTTGGAGCTGCACCGATTTATAAAGTAGTGCATGCACTACTTTTAGTTCAATTTGCATAGACATCTGTAGCTGTATCTTGCCGCATCCGAGTATGCGGTAGGATACTGTAGAGTATTTTTATACCACATGTTGATGGGGACAAGGACCTTTTCCCCACAACCCTGGGCTGTGGATGTGGGGGTCTGCGGGTGGAGGGCCTATTGGAATCTGGAAGCCCCCTTTAGCAATTGGGCCCCCAGAACCAGCCCACCCCATGTGAATGAGTATGGGGTACATGTACCACTACCCATTCACAATAAAAAATGTAGTGTGAAAAATGACACAGCACAGTCTTTGACAAGTCCTTTATTAAAAGAAGGAAAATAAAAGAATGTCCCCTGAAGTAGATCCAACGTCAATTACGATGCCTGCTGCCACCTCCCCGAAAAAAGAGGGAAAAAAAAGTATCCCAATGCTGGCTCCCGGTGACATCACCTATGTGACCCTGCCCCATGTGACATCATCAAACGGGGCATGTTGGGTCAATGATGTCACATGGGGGCGGGGTAACATACGTGATGGCCCCACCCCTTACATATTTAAGAACTGTCAAGCCAGCAGAGCAGTCAGGCGGCCGGGAGGCAGAGCCCTTTTTCCCCCTTTTTTTGGGTGGTGGTGGCAGAGGGCATCGTGATTGACGTTGGATCTACTTCAGGGGGTATTCTTTTATTTTTCTTCTTTTAATAAAGGACTTGTCAAAGACAAGACAAAGTCTCCTGTCATTTTTACACTACAGGTTTTTTTTTTGTGGATGGGTAGCGGTACCATATACCCCATACTCATTCACATAGGGGGGGCCTGGATTTGGGTGCACCCTTGCTAAAGGGGGCTTCAGATTCCGATAAGTACCCCACCCACAGACTCCCACAACCACAGCCCAGGGTTGTAGGGAAGAGGCCCTTGTCCCCATCAGCATGGGGTAAGGTGCTTTTGGGGAGGGATTATTTTTTTTTAATTGTCAGAAATTTTTTATTTTACAGTCAGCTGTCAGTGGGGAACCCCACTGACAGCTGAAACATTAACGCATGGTTTTCGCTACCAAAATACTGTGTGACTT
Organism: Staurois parvus; assembly: GCF_062004578.1. Lineage (NCBI taxonomy): Eukaryota > Metazoa > Chordata > Amphibia > Anura > Ranidae > Staurois > Staurois parvus. The sequence continues at coordinate 38,881 of NW_028317860.1, read as the reverse complement.
GATAAAATAACTTATATGGTAGTTTAGTAGTGTTTAGTGAATTAAAACATTTATTTTTTAAAATTCTATGTGGTATCCTACCATATCGTACCAGTAGTATACTGCTTAGTAAATTGTGCCCTGTGCCAGATGTCACCCGAGTTTGAAATCGTGCAACTTCACTGTAAGTCGCATTTCAAAGTCGGGATTGATGTGACCGGGGGCTTAGTGTTCATGATATTTGTGATGACTTCATTATTTTTGGGTTGGACTGTTATTTAACAGCACTGTATGTTTACCAATTCTTACTGACAGTGGGGATTTGATCCTGAAATGTATATTCTAGCCAAGGATACCTTGCAGCCTTTCAGTCCCCAGTCTCTTACGCTAGGTTCACACCTAAGCGTTTTCCACAGCATTTTGTGTTTTGCAGAAACGCACTACAGTCCATTTAACATGATTTCCTATGGGACAGGTTCACATCTCTGCGTTTTTACCCTTTGCATTTTTTGGAAAGGGTCGGGGACTTTTTTAAACATTGCGTTTTTGGTTCTATATACTTCAATGGAAACACTGCAGAAAAGCATGTGGTGTGTTTTTGCTGTGTTTTTGCTGCATTTTTTATGCGTTTTGCATTTTAACTATGCCTAGCAACAATAAAAAAAATTATAATTAAAAAAGATGCAGCAAAAATGCATCAAAATGCACGTGTAAAAATGCAAAACGCACTGCAAAAACAGATCAAACACAAACTGCATAGGTGTGAGCCTAGCCTTAGTGAAGATTCTTTTTACTTTGCAGCATACTCACTTTCTCCTTCCCTGGTACACTGCGGCATGTTGCACAGATTTGGGATGGGGGGAGATTTGGGGGGTTGGGTTACTGGGTAGTTAAATGTCTATGTATTATTAGGATCTGGGTCCAGAGCTTGGTGCCTTTTTACTGTTTTTTTTTCTACTGTTTTAAAACAATAAACAGGGCGCATGCGCGGCCGGCTCTGAGGATGGAAGCTCAGTGAGGAGAGCTCCATCCCCCGCCAGCACGATCCCAGCACACTATGGCCCCAGGGAATATAAACAACAGTAGCAGACACATTAACCCCTCACCATCCGACAGGGCTATGACCCGACGTCGGAAAATGCCTGGACGCCCTGGTAAAATGATCAGCTTCTTCCCTGCTCTCGGCCTCAGCAGCCAAGATGGCGCCGGCTGCATGCAAAACGGCCACACAACACAGCCAGCACAGCAGGGAGAGAACACAGATCTCCAGGCAGCATATATTCCAGACCCCAGGCTGAAGGTATCGCTGTATCCAGGGGACCCTGGTGAGTCTTCTCCCCCCCCTGTCTGCTACGTCCAGCAGCCCAGCAAAATCGAGACCTAGAATGGACACAGGATCACCCCCTGACAGACAGCCTTCTCTCTCAGCTACTACTCTATCAGCTAATGCTCCATCTTTAATCGAATCCTATCCTGCTTCTGACCAACCTATCACAGAGATTTCCATGAAAAATATGCTCCTTTCCTTGCGACAAAAGCTACATAATGACCTGAAAGCATCATTATCTCAAATTTCAAATACGGTCCAAAATCAAGAAAAACGCATCCGCCATATCGAAAATAAACTAGGTGAAATGTGCACCGCACATCACGACCTTATAGATGCACACACAGACCATGAGGCAGACATCGAACAAATCAATCTCTAATGGAGGACTTAGAAGATCGCTCCAGGCGAAACAACATCAAATTCCGTGGGATCCCAGAATCCATCACCACAGACGCCATAGTCCCATACATACAATAATATATGAAAACTCTCATCTCTACCCTCACAGATGTAGAATTGGCTATAGATCAAGCACATTGAATCCCCAAACCTTCATTCCTGCCAGCGACGATCCCCAGAGACATATTGGCGTGCATTCACTTTTTCCACGTGAAGGAAAGAATAATGATGGCAGCAAGAAATTCGACCTCCATTCCTCCAGCCCAAGCAAACGTCAAATTGTTCACAGACCTATCCAAAGCCCCACTCTCCAACTGTAAGAAGCTCATCAGCATAACTAAAGCTTTATGGAATCATGGAATTGGATATCAATGGGGCTTCCCTACAAAATTGAATATCAAACACCAAGGCAGATTTTACACAATGAAATCCCTAGAAGCTGAAATCGTGGAATATCATCCCAGCAGACTCCCATCAACCATCATCCAATCAGCCGCAACAGATGGAAGCAGAATGGTTATGACCTACGCTCAAGCATGGTACCTCCAACCCCAATTCCCTGGGCCTTACTCTCTACCACACAAGCTGGTAATCGGCCCCTGATCAAATATGTTGATCGTCCAAGTTCGTCTCAAGCATGAGCTCTCGAAAGAGTCATGCTTTCTCATGCCTCCACTTTACACAGTAGCAAGTCTTTTTTACCCCTCTTTTTACCCTTGTTCATACCCCAAACTACCAGTCATCAGTCGCTAGAGCCAACCCTCTCAACAACCCTCTCCACACAACTGAACACTCAATCCACAACAAAGACAAACCCATGCTCACAAAGCCACATACCTGGCAGGCCATCACCTCCGTCATACGGAAAATAACTTACCTCCATAACACCTGAAACAATACAGCTACGGAATACAAACCATCTACAATCAACAAAATGATTACTATATCTTCACTTAATGTCTGAGGTCTCAACTCACCCTTCAAAAGGGCCTTACTCTCGAAAGACGTCTGCTCCATACAACCTGACATCCTATTTATACAGGAGACCCACTTTGCCTCATCCAAAATCCCTAAACTCAATATTCTTCACCTCTCCACAGTATATATGGCAAAAAACCCGAAAAAGAATAACTGCGTCATTACAGCCATAAGAGACTCCCTGCAGTTCCAATTTATCCCAGCAACAGCAGACCCACAAGGCCGCTACCACATATTGATCTGCAATATCAATGATACTACATACACATTAGTGAACTTCTATGGTCCTAACACCAATCAACTCCAATTCTTCAACAAACTTAACTCCATTATAAATCAACACAGAAAAGGCAGAATATTCATCGGCGGAAACTTTAACACTATTGGAAACCCTCTTCTTGACACATCATCCAAACCAAGATCTTCAAAACAGTCCTTCAACCAATAGCTTCACTCCAACGATCTTTACGATATCTGGAGATGCCAACATAGTACAGAGAAGGACTATACCTACTATTCTCCATCCCACTTATCCTATTCCAGAGTCGACTTCTTCATCACCAATAAATGGACTTTACAACATGTCACCTCCTCCAAGATTGGCACCATTACTTGGTCAGGCCATGCTCCGATCACTATTTCCCTTGACAGCAAACAACATTAGTCAATACCCTGATTATGGCAATTGACCTTGATCCTGCTGAAAAACCAAGACTACAAGCAATAAATAATTGATGCACACAAGACATTTTTTGAATTTAACGATACCCCTGATATATCCATAACCACCTAAAAAACATACATGAGAGGTATTCTGATACAACTAAACGCTCACGTCAACAAAAAAAGAACCCAACAAATAGATAATCTCTTAACCTCAATCAAAACAAATGAAGAAAAAAAAAAATTCCAAGACCCAACAATCTCTTCATCCCTGACAGCAGATATAAATAAATTAAGATCCCTTCTACTCTACAAATATGATCTAAATCTCCAAAAAATTAAAGCTAAATTCTACTCACTAGGTAACAAAGCCAGCTCATTGTTAGCCAAATCGGTAAAACAAAATCCGCTGAAATCCAAAATAGCCTCAATTATACACCCATCTATGAATACCCTAAACACAAACCCACAAGACATAGCTAACGCCTTCTCAGAATAATACCAAAACCTATATAACCTTAAAAACAACCCTGACACCATTCAATCAGCAACCACCTCCACACAACATTTTCTCCAAACGACCAATCTCCCTCAACTATCCTCAGACCAACTTGACACCATTTCTACCACAATATCACCCAAAGAAATAGAAATGGCTATTAAAACACTCCCAATTAAAAAATCACCAGGAAACGACGGATACACTAATGAATACTATAAACACCTTTCCACAGGCTTATCACCACATCTGACCAAACTCTTCAATCACGCTGCCACCACAGGCTCATTCCCCAAAGACATGTTGCAATCCATCATAACAACTACACCAAAACCTGGCAAAGACCCCCAACTTGTCCAAAACTACAGGCCAATTTCGTTACTCAATACCGACATAAAACTATGTGCGAAAATCATATTCTCCCCTACCTCCCCACCCTTATCCACCCAGACCAAGTAGGTTTCATCCCAGGTCGCCAAGCACCCAATGCTACCAGAAGAATTATCTCCCTCCTACACAACCTAGAAAGTACCAAAAGGCCCTGCTTATTCCTATCTCTAGACGCAGAGAAAGCATTCGACCGGATACATTGGCAATTCATGCAACTCACTCTTCAAAAATTCAGCATCACAGGTTGGATGGTGAACGCCATCTTGTCATTATATTCACAGCCATCCGCTAGAGTACTGACAGATGGCACATTATCTGACCCCTTTGACATCTCAAATGGTACAAGACAAGGCTGCCCACTTTCCCCGATAATTTTTACACTCCTTATTGAACCCCTAGCATCCAAACTCAGAGCAGACCGTTCATTTACAGGAATCACACACCTCGACATGGAACACAAAATTAGCCTATTTGCGGACAATATTATATTAATGGTGACCAACCCAAAAAAATCCCTCAAAACGATTCCCGCACACCTATATACCTACTCAACAGTCTCATATTACAAACTTAACGAACCCAAATCTTCCATATTTAACCTTCACATCTCATCCCAACTCCAAACCCAACTAGCCAAACAATTCCCTTTTTTATGGGAAATGAACAACATTCCTTACTTAGGAATCAGACTCACACTGACGACAGACCAACTATACACAGCAAATCATAAAATTTTGCTTGAAACTATCCCCCTAGAACTAAACATTCTACGCACTTCAGAACTCTCCAAACTTGGCCGAGTGGCAACTCTGAAAATGTACATCTTACCCAAAATCTTATACATATTCCGCACACTCCCCATACCAATCCATAACTCATTCTTTTCTAGCCTACAAACAATCCTCACAAAGTTCCTATGGAACTCGAAAAAAACAAGGTGTACCACCAACTTCTTAATACGCCCTACAGCTAAAGGAGGAGTAGGACTCCCACACCTCAAGTCATATTACACAGCCACTCTTTTAGACCAATTATATTTCTGGTGGAACCCATCGAAAGAAAAAATTTGGTCCATAATGGAAACCCTCTCTTTTCAACCACTTAAGCCCCAAAATATAATCCTGACTCCACCGTCCAACCAAATAGAACCCCAACTAAAACACCCCTACATTCAAGCCTCCCTACAAGCTTGGCGGGACCTCCTTTCCACTAAATTTAAAGACGTCAAACATATACCTACTCCAACCAATATACTACACCTTCTCATTCCCTCACTAGACTTATCTCAATGGACAAAACAAGGGATAACCAATATAACAGACCTCTATATCAATCAATCTATATGCCCTTCCAAATTCTCCAAACCAAATATAATCTCCCTACTACTGAAGACTTTACTTACCTAAGAATTGCTCACTGTCTACAACATCTATCTTACCCCACACCATTATGATACCAATTACAGCCTTCATATTCTTCGCCAAACCTCAATACCCAAGCAAAGATATATCCACCTTTTATACATATCTCATAAACTTACAATTTACTCTACAAACAACCTCCCTAACCTACTGGGAAAAAATCCTATCAGACCAAATAACTTTAAAATGCTTGGAAAATACCTTCAACATTACCTATAAAGCTACCCGATGCAGCTCCCACTGAGAGTCATATCTAAAAATACTCCACCAATGGCACCTGACCCCGGTCAAACTCTCCATCTACTACCAGAAACAGTGCTTGAGACAATGTGGTGAGCCAGGCTCAACACTGCATATCCTTTGGTCATGTATGTCACTCAGATCCTTCTGGAATACTACTTTTCAATTTTTCTCCAAAATAAACAAAATCTTGATAACCCTGAACCCCTCATTAGCACTCCTACACATCGGGATCGAGAAACTCCCTCCTCATTCCCGAACAATTATTACCCACATACTGTTTGCCGCCAAAATTAACATTACCAGATTATGGAACACAAATAATACCCCCTCAATCACTTCATTAATTGCAGACCTTAACACCCAATGTGAAATGGAAAAACTATCCGCAATTAATACTTCTTCCGATCACAAATTTAATAACTAATGGACCCGATGGCTAAACCACCCAAAATGTTCTGTACAATCCTGATGACACTTTATTAGTTGAATTACCGCCCAAACCAAGACTTGTATTTCCTCAATTACCCAGTTATATCCCTCCTCCCCCAATCCTCTCCTCCCCCCCCCCACCAAAACCCCCTTAACAACCCAACTCCCCACCAAGGTTCATCATACATATATGAATACCTCTGATGATATTGCTAAACAAGATCTACGCCTCCACCTACCATTAGGTGGAACATCAACAAAAATGCTTAACTATGTATCGTCTAATGTAATACTGTATGAATGAGCCATATCGCACTTCCTTGTTTTTCTCTGAAAAATGTAATAAAAATATTGAAACATAAAACAATAAACAGAATTTTTCAGAAAACAAAAACAGTGATCACTGTTCTCACTAAATATGCAGGCATCATTTTTTTTTTCTATCTTAATTTCATCTTGCATAGATAATTCATTTGGCAGGAGATGAGCAATCAGATAAAAGCCTATGTAGATAGAGCTGTAGCAGTGAAGACAGGGGGAGTGTGTCCTGGGCTCTGTAAAGCTAACCATACACTACACAATCTGATTGTACAATCTCCTTTAGATCTACCACCAACTATGCAGCGCAAGGACCTGCCTGATTGGATACAGAATAATTGGATAGATGGTGTGTCCTCCTGTGATGTGGATTTGGTAAATATAAAGGAGATAGCACAGAGATTGTACAATCAGACTGTATAGAGCAGGGGTAGGCAACTGCGGCCCTCCAGCTGTTGGTGAACACCAAGTCCCATCATGCCTCTGCCTTTGGGAGTCATGCTTGTAACTGTCAGTTTTGCAATGCCTAATGGGACTTGTATTTCTACAACAGCTGGAGGGCCACAGTTGCCCACCCCTGGTATAGAGTATGGCCACCTTTATACATCTAAAATGAACTAGTTGCTCTTTCGGTGCCATTAATTGTTAACAGCACACCAAACAAAGAAACAAGCACACATTTTGCCACATGAAGAAATGAATGACAAATGCAGGAAAACGCACAATAAAAACCATGCAAACAGCAACACACCAAAATGTCCCATGAGCTACTTTGTCATGTGTAGCGCAGCCCACTGAAATCATTCAGCTGCCCTATGTGTGCCATTGGAAAAATGAGCCAAAAAACATACGATCCCACTATTATAGCTGTGAATGAAGCCTGAGAGAAAAATGTATTTGTTTACACAAGAACAATGAGGCTCCATTCATATCTGCAAAGCATTTCAGAAAGACACTGCAAATGCATTGCGTTTTTTTTGTCAGTACATGTTAAAGGCATCCTAAGTGCAGCAAACGCACAAAAAACTGTAGAAAAGCACCATGTTAAGCTTCAAAAAAAGTTCTGGAGCTTTTCTGGGGTGATTGTTGTTTGTAGGGCAGCCCATTCAAGTGAATGGGCTACCCAATGTGTGACAAGTGAAAACATTCTAAAACACCCAAAACAAACAAACCTGGGAATGTGAGTTTTCGCTACATGGAGATGTGAGTGGGGCCTGACAACTGGATGTCTCTGTCCACTCCCTCCTATATACTTGTATAAAGATGTCCATACTGTACATTATTCAATCTGATTGCACAATCTCTGTACAATTTCCTTTAGATTTACTAGAACTACGGAATAGGAAGACACTCCTGAACAGTCCATTCAATCTGCATCAAATTCTACAGACCCTTGTACTACATAGCAGATGGGAGATCTAAAGGAGGTTGTACAATCAGATTGTATAGAAAGTGGGTGGAAGGTAGCATTGTAATGAGGGAGGTGTGGTCCAGAATGGTGAACATACCCTATCACGCCCTCTTCTGTGATGCAACAAGGAAGTGAAGGCTTATGGGGGATGGCCTACAGGAAGTAAATGCTGAGAGATGATCTACAGAAAATGATGGAATCTGAAAATCATTTAACTACTTGCCCTCCTGAGGATTTACCCCCCTTAATGACCAGGCCTCTTTTTGCTACTCGGCGCTGCACTAATTCAACTGATAATTGAGCGGTCATGCAATGCTGCACCCAAACAAAATGTATGTCCTTTTTTTCCCACACAAATAGAGCTTTCTTTTGGTGGTATTTGATCACCTGTGTGCTTTTTATCTTTCATGCTATAAGCAAAAAACGACCGAAAATTTTGAAGAAAACCGATATTTATTACTTTCAGCTATAAAAAATATATAGTAAACTCAAAGTTAGTTATAAATTTAGGCCAAAAGGTATTCTGCTACATGTTTTTGGTAAAAAAAAAACCCAATAAGTGTATATTGATTGCTTTGTGTGAAAGTTATAGAGTCTACAAACTATAGATACTGCAATTTATGCCTTTTTTTTGCTTTACAGCGCTGTGCTAGTTTAACGGACAATTGCGCGGCCATGCAATACGGTACATAAATGAAATTTATGTCCTTTTTATCACACAAATAGAGCCTTCTTTTGGTGGTATTTGATCACCTGTGCGCTTTTTATTTTGGCGCTATAAACAGAAAAAGTTTTGAAGAATAAAATTTTTTTTAATAAAACAATATTTTCTCATTTTGGTCATAAAAAATATCCAAAAAACTAAAATTTCGTCATAAATTTAGGCCAAAATGTATTCTGCTACATGTTTTTGTTTAAAAAAAATCCCAGTAAGTGTATATTTATTGCTTTGTGTGAAAGTTATAGTGTCTACAATTTATGGTATAGATACTGTAATTTACACAGCTTTTACTTTCTGACTGCCCATCACATTTCTTGAGGTGCTAAAATACCAGGATAGTACAAACACCCTTAAATGACCCCTTTTCATAAAGTAGACACCCTAAGCTTTCTGCTGAGAGGCATATTGGGTCCATGGAAGATTTATTTTTTCTCCACAAGTTTCTGGAAAATGACAAAAACATTTTTTTTACACAAAGTTGTCATTTAAATGATTTATTTCTAGCACAAGCCATGGGTATATGTGGAATTACACCCCAAAATACATTCTGCTACTTCTACCGAGTATGGGGATACCACGTGTGTGAGACTTTTGGGAGCCTAGCCATATACAGGAGCCTGAAATCAATGACCACGTTGAAAACCTGAAGGTGCGTAACTTCCTCATTACACTTCCTCACTACCTATCACAATTTTGAAGGCCCTGACATGCCAGGATAGCACCAAACCCCCCCAAATGACCCAAAAGGAATTTAAAAAGAGGCATGGTGAGTATTTTGCAGATCTCGTTTTTTCTCACAAGGTTTTGAAATATAAAAAAAATAGAAAAAATATGTTTTTGTTTTTTTCCTTCATTTTCCAAAAACTTGTGGCAACAAATTAGATCTTCAAAATACTTAATGTGCTTCTTATCAAATTCCTTGGGGTGTCTACTTTCATTTGGGGGGGTTTGGTGCTATCCTGGCATTTCAGGGCCTCCGAAACTGTGATAGGTAGTCAGGAAGTGTAATGAGGAAATAAAGCCCTTTAAAAGCCTGAAGGTGCTTATTGAATTTTGGGGTCCTGTACTTGGCTAGACTGCCAAAAAGTCCCTCACATGTGGTACCCCCATACTCGGGAGAAGTAGCAGAATGTATTTTGGGGAGTAATTCCACATATACCCATGGCATGTGTGAGCAGTAAATAATTTAACTGACGATTATGTGTAAAACAACATTTTTTTTTTGTCATTTTCCAAAAACTTGTGGTAAAAAAATAAATTCTTCTATTGATTCAAGATGCCTCTCAGCAAATAATTTGGGGTGTCTACTTTTCAAAAAGGGGTTGTTTTGGGGGGTGGGGGCATTCTATGCTCAGCATTAGAAGTTTATGCCACACATCACTCACTCTTCTAACCACCTGAAGATCCAGCCTTTTTTGACACTTTTTGTTCACATTATTATTATTACATCGAGTTTATATAGCGCCAAAGGGTTTGCTCAGCGCTGTACAATAGAGGGGGGGACAATACATGAAACAGTACAGCAACTACAAACAGCACAAGAGGAGTTAGAGGGCCCAACTCTTTCGAGCTTACAATCTAGGAGGGAGGGGGTAGTGGTATAGGAGGAAGTGGCTGTGGGGGATGGAGTGGTAGGAGGAATGAAGGAGAACGGCTGTTAGGTGAGGGTGGGGTAGGTTCACATGAAAAAAAAATCATTATTTTTTGCTAGGAAATTAATTTAAACCCCCAAACATTATATATTTTTTTAACGCAGACACCGTAGTGAATAAAATGGTGGGTACTACAATTTTTTATGGCACATAGTACTCGCGCAGCGATTTTTCAAAAGCAAATTTTTTTAAAAAAATACACTTTTTTTTACTTTTAATGCATAAAAACACAATATATTGGGCAATTATTTGGTAAAGTATAAAAGATAATGGTATGCTGAGTAAATAGATACCAAACATGACATGCTTTAAAACTGCGCATGCCCCGTGCAATGGCGACAAACTGCAAATATTTTTAATATCCATAGGCAATGCTTTAAAAGGAGGTCTAGTGTTAGAATTACTGCCCTTGATCTGACGTTCACGGCAATACCTCACATGCATGGTGCAACTGCTGTGTACATACCGACACAGGGTCAAGGCTTGTGCACACAGGTGTGCGCGCATGGGAGGGGTGATTTTTTTTTTTTTTTTTTAGTTATTTTGATTTTTTTTATTATTTTTGCACTGTACCTTTCATTTTTTTTATCACTTTTATTGCTATCACAGGGAATGCAAATATCCCCTATAACTTCAATGGGCATTGTCATATATTCTTTTTTGAGAAATCTGGGGTCTATCAGACTCTGGATATCTCCTCTGCCCTTACATTATCTAATCAAACCAAAATTGGTGTGATCAGATGTTTTCCCAATTTACAAATGGCGCTGTTTGTATCCTGCGAACTGAAGTGATGAAATGCTTGTAGCTTCCAAATTCTTAGACTATAGAGATGATTGGCACCACTCTGGTCTCCAATCAGCTCTATGGTCAGCTGGCAGAAACACCAGCTGCATTCTCAGGTTCCCCCGATGGCATGGGACTGCCCAAAAAGGCCGTGGAAGGCAGCGGGGGAGGGGGGCATCATCTCCCGCTGCTTGTAAAATCAATCCTGAAGCTAATTAGCCACTAGGATTGCTTTTACATGAAAGCCGATCGCCGGCTGAAAAAAATTATACCAGGATAATACCTGCAGCTGTAGGCATCGTCCTGGTATAACTATTCAAAGTCCAGTGATGTATCAGTACGACGCTGGTCCTTGTTGGGTGTATATGCCATGTTCTTTTTTTTTTGGATGCAGCCTGTGGACTGAGTGAAAAAATGAGAAGAAATCTCTGCCAGAAAACGTGTGTGGTATGCCCACCATTAGAATATACCGCCCTGCATCCACCCACTTTTAATGTTGGGCACACATTAGGTCACACTTTGCCACAAGCGCCAGTTCCAAGATTGAACAAGTGTTTAAATAATGGCATGCTTAAATAAAAATTGTCCACGTATAATTGGTACCTCATATGGAAAAAGAATGACACCAAGTCCCAAACTATCTTGCCACTGCTTCCCATGTAGTCTGGGCATCCGGGGGGCTCCTCGTGACTATCTTTTCTCTTGTAAATCCAAAACTTATAAGTATAGCCTGTTGCCCTCTCACAGGTCTTCTACATCTTGACCCCATATCTGGCACGCTTGCAGGGGAGAAATTGTTTGACTGCAAGGCACCCAGAAAAATTAATGAGGGACTCATCAATGCAGATGTTTTGCTGGGAAGTATAGACATCTGCAAAATTTTGGTTAAGGTGATTTGCGAGGGGCTGAATCTTGTGAAGCTGGTCAAATTCAGGGTTATCCCGAGGATGACAGAGTGTATTGTCATTGAAATGCATAAAACACATTATACTCTCATATCTATGCCTGGCCATGGCAGCAGAGAACATGGGCATATGATGAATCGGGTCTGCGGACCAATACAACTGCAATTCATTTCTTTTAGTAATGCCCATGTTGAGGGTTAGGTCCAAAAAAAATGTAAATTTGAAAACCGTAATGAGTTTCCATGCAATTGGTCTGGCAAGGTTTGAATTTGGGTTGGCAGCGATTAATTGTTGTGCATATTAATTGCTTTGATCCACAATCAACGCATACAGATATTCCATAGAAAACAGCTCCAAAAATCAAGGGGAGTAGTTAAATTTGCTATTTCCACCTGAATTCCGGGTTGGGCAGTGAATGGGGGAAGTATGGGTGCTGCAGAATTTGTGGGCTGTCAATCGGGATTTGCAAACAAATCCAGAAGGATATTAGGAGCTCTACGGGCCTGTGTGCGAATTCTTTGTGGTTGCGGGACAATACTTGTGCTCACCACTGCACCAGCTTGTACTGCACTTATGGGACTCACTACGTCGCCAAGTGCATTTGTTTTATTTTCCAAGGAGCCTGTAAAGCATTGCACCCACAATCAGGAGATGTTGAGAGCATGTGGCCTTATATGGTTCAGATAGGGCCCCCCCTTCCTGGCCTGCTGGGCTGCATGCTCAAATAAGGGCATGGATTTTGGGGGGACCCCACGCCATTTAAAAAAATAATTGCTATGGGGTTCCCTTTAAAATCCCTTTGGATCTGGTATGAATTGGGGGGACCCCCATGCTGATCTTTTTTTTTAAACAGCACTTTTTTTGTTTACATTCTGCTGACAGCTGGGAAGGATGCAGCGTCTGCCTGCTCTTTAACAATCAGTTCTTCTAAATGAATTTGAATGACCCAAATGAATTTGAATTAATTTGAAAATGTTGGTATAACTTTTTCTGGATTCGTTCAGATGTGTTACTATGTTCATTTGGAAATTCAGATACATCCATATCTCCAAAAGTTAAAAAAACTAATCTGAACGAACATAATCGTACATGTCTAAAATCTAGTATAAGCTTTAATATGATAAAATCACAGGAAGGCCCATTTTTATTTTACTGGTCAATTTTTTGTGAAAATAATAGTTGGTGATATTAAAAGGAAGATTCTTTTTTGGACACTTTTTATATTGGCATTGCTCGGCCACTGTCTCACAATGTCCTTCCTGCAAAATAACCTGTCACATGCTCTCTCAAAACTATAAAACTCTGTGTGGATGTGCATTTCATAGTTGTATTTCACTGTTGTCACTATTTAAGAAAAAGTCCTGTCAAAAAAATTCAGCAACAATTGCGAAATATGCCATGTAAATAAAAACATGCAGCCTGTTACCACTGTAGTGCATGTGGACAAGGACGAGCTGTAAAAAAATCAATTGCAGTAAGACAGAATAAGGAAATATGCCCTGTGAAAAAACACATGCAGCCTGTTATCACTTTAGTGCACATGGACAGGGACACACTGTAAAGCTGCTGCAGGACATCAAGCAGCATTAAGATGTAAAAACCCTTCATTCACCCTCCCAAACCCATGTCAGATCTGAACCTAAATCTCATCCCTAGTCAGGTACAGATGTTAACATTAGGAATATGAGGATTTCTCAGTTAAAGTGTTTTGTGGTTGCTGTGGCAGTATTTTGTGGTTGATGTGGCAGTATTTTGTGGTTGATGTGGACACTTCCTTTGTCTACATCAGGCATGCACAGAAGAAGTGTGGGAAAGTGTGTAGTAGTAGTTAGTCCCCTTCAACTGGACTTACTCTGTAATGTTGAAGACATTTCTTAGCTGTGTCAACCCACTTCTTCAGTCCTAATAAGTGTTAGTAAAATACTCCAGCACTCATATCAAAACAGGTAGTACTGACACCATGATCCAGTTATGATACAAAGGTAGATGTTATTATCTAAGGACTAGATGGGAGGTGCAAAAAATATGGAAGCACCTTATTCTAGTCACATAATCCCATCCATGGTGTCAGGAAGACTTCATAAATGTTAAAGTGATACTAAACCCAGGACCCTGCATTCACTATATCTGGTCTCTCACAGTACACAGAACATGGAAATGCAATTATTTTAGTAAATATAAACTGCTAAATACCTTTTATCATCAGCAGTTAGAGCAGTCTTGTGACTTCAGCAGAGCACTGGTTAAAGCTTGTAGGAGGAGTTGTCTTTCTGCTCTAGGAGGATGTGAAACCCCTGACTCTCTGCCTGGACAGTGCTGATTGACCCTGTGCTGATTACATGCACTCTCCCAAGAAAACAAATATCTATTTAGCAATATACACCAAACTGAGCATGTGCATGTAATCACGAGTTCAGTCTGCATCAGGTGGCCGTTTCAGCAAGAGGAGGGGCAGAGAAGAAAGGATAAAACAGAGTTTTTACTCAATGCAGAGGATTAACCCCTTAGGTTCCACATTGAGTATAACAAGCATGCTTTACTGTATATACAGACTGATTTTACTGTTGTGGGTTTAGTAACACTTTAATCCTTCTATTTAGATGACTGGAGGTTTGAATTGTCAAAATGCCAGGCTACCAATGTTAAAACGGCATTATATATGCAAGACAGATGATGTCAAAGGACCCTCCCCTGTTCATTGTGGCTGTTCCAGTTTGACATGGATGGCCTCTTTAACACCTCTTGTAAACCAGCTGTCCTTTGTCAAAAAACATGCACTTCATTGTCCTCAAAAGAGTGTCCTCTTTCCTTAAGCCTTGGGAAAACCACCGAGTCTTGACCTGTAGAATTTGCTCTCCTATGTTGGGCCATTTGTTTGTTGAGAGGTTGCTTTGTCTACCCAGTGTACAGAGCTTTGCATTCCTCACTACATGACACTGCATATGCCAAGTTAATTCACTTGTGTTTGGATTTTTTTACTTGGCTGTGTGGTGTACAAGCTTCTGTCTCAGTGTATTGCTGGGTTTGAAAGGCACAAGGAGTTTGGAAGTAATTTAATGTTTCAAAAAGCTTAAAATGTTTTTATACTATGCAGGTATTTTCCTTCTTATGTATACAACTGAACTTAAGAGGTGTGTAACAGCTGGTTGTAGGTGGAATAAGTAGGAGACAGGAAGTTTGTGAGAGTAGACTTTTTTCAACAAAATTTAATTTATACATATGGGCACTGCTTATTTATTTTTGATTATGTGGAGTGTTTATAAAACATAAATTAATTTTGCAATTTTTGAGATATGTATTATATACAGTATGTGCATTAAGGTAAACATATAAACAACACATAACGCAGGTAAGGTTACAAACTTAATTTATTCATTTATTTTACCTTAGTTATTTGGACAATATAGGCAGCAGATAAATTGCAAACTTTATTTTATTATCTGATAGAGCACAACAGCTAGTATATATTTTAGGATAGAGTCACATTACAGTAATTCAGTTTAGCACTGAACCACATCTAATATAATTAGGGACGTTTGAGGGTACAGTGCTAAGGTAATGTCATATATAATATTTAAACTCCAAAAGAGTTAAACTGTGAAATCACTAGGACTTTGTACAGACAATCCAAAATTAGTATGCTGTTTGTATCACATAAATATTACAAGAAGAAAGAATGTTGACATCAGCTGTCAGGTACTATGGTACAATGGTACATGCTGCAACAGCATTATATTAGGTTTTAGATGTGTGTAGAAAGGAGGTCCTCTTGCTGCAACACTTTTACAATGCAACAAATTGTAACAATTAACCACTTGCCTACTCGGCACTTTTACCCCCTTCCTGCCCAGGCCAATTTTCATCTTTCAGCTCAGTTGCACTTTGAATGACAATTGCACGTTCATGCATCACTCTACCCATATGACATTTTTATGATTTTTTCACACACATAGAGCTTTCTTTTAGTGGTAATTAATCGCCACTGGGGTTTTTATTTTTTGCACTATAAACAAAAAAAGCGCAAAAAAATTTTAAAAAAAAGTTTTTCTCTGTTTCTATTATAAAATTTTGCAAACAGGTCATTTTCCTCTTTCACTGCACTAATAGGCACTGAGGAGGTGGCACTGATAGGCAGCACTGATGGGCACTGATAGGCCGCACTGATGAGATGGCACTGATGAGGCTGCACTGGTGAGCATTGATGATGCTGCACTGATATGCAGCAATTATTGGCACTGATAGGTGGCACTGAAGGGCACTGATAGGCAGCACTGATGGACGGCACTGACTAGCAGCACTGACTGAAAGCACTGAAGTCTGTAAAAATTCTACAATCTTATAACCTCACACACAGCTTTAAGTCTACCTTTAAATCTGTAATTTAAAGGATTTTTGTTTTTCTATGGCACCCTCGAAGCCACATTCAAAGGATCCTCTGTGAGAAGCATCTCACATGCTCATGCACTAGTAAGCAAGATTACTCAATCTGCTCCCATTGGCTGGCAAAACTGTGGCACTTTATTTAAACATCACATGCCCAGGGCTCTGGGCTTGTGATAGTTCTGTCTACACTGGCACTGTACTTTAACACTTGATTCTGACCCTAGTAACCCTAGTTATCTACTATGACCTCAGCCTGTTCCTCAATTACTCTCTAGTCAGCTTCAAGCTCTGACCTCTGCTTTTCCCTGGACTATGATACTGACTGCTGTCAGCATTGACCTCTGCCTGAATCTGGATTTTGCTACTGGTTGCTCACCCACTGAAATCAGTCATTTCCTGACTCTTCCGTTAAGCACTACAACTCCTTTTTAAATATCTTTGCTCCACTACTAGTACAACTTGGCCAGTTACTACAGCATTGTGTTCTGGGCAGCTAGATACCAGTAGGTCTGCTTGCCTTAACTTAATGGGGGCTGCCATAGTGGAAACTACACTAGACAGCTGTACTCTTTGACTCTTTCACTACTGATATTGGGGTGAGGATTACATAATCACAAGCCAAGTAAACTCATTCTTAGGGTGAACAAGATGACTTTTGTCTGAGTTTTCATATTTGCAGAATAACTTTGTACATAGCTGCACTATATTTTCAACTCAGCCCTCACTCTACTGGGTCAGTGGTCGAGCAAGTCTGCATTATTTCTTTGCTACAGGAGGATCTGCAGTCCATGGCCTTCAGCCTCTCTAGTGATGATCTAGCTCTCTCATCAATATATGGATTTTTTAAGACTCTTGTCCTCTTTTAGGATTACCCTGACCGCTCCCACAAAGAGGACTCTACAACAATGGAAAAGAATGGCTGAGAAAAACAGCTCATAATTATGCCATTGGGAAGCTGATTCTTTGTGGAATGATCCAACCCTATAAAGCTAGTTTAAGCTGGAGCTAGCAGGTTCCATTAAAGACTACTTAGTATATTATTCTAAATACAATATGTTGGAGAAAGCCATGCAGTTAGCCATCAGGGTAGAGCAGTACTTTTTATCAAAGATGTTTCGAGTATCTTTGTCACCAAATTTTACCTCTGGAATCAGTACATAAAAATGAACAGGGCTTTTAAGGATGACCCTTCAATATTTTGTTAGAGACCATAAAGAATACTTTAAGTATATGTTCTCTGGTTGGTATTCTTCTTGGCCTGTCCGTAATCCTGGAATCCATGACACTGTTTCCCTGTCACATTTGGATGTTTGTGTAAGTTTTTGTGTTGTTTACCTGTTTTTATCTATTTCTATCCATTTTGCCCTTTTTTGTGTGCATATGGTCAGCCCCTGACCCTGGGATAGGTGGACTGTTATTTATTGATGTTGTAGAAAATATATATTTAGATCATTTTGTTTATATCTCACTATTTGCAGTTATATGATGTATTCACTTCATATTATATGTTTAATAGATTAAATTCACCAGTATATGGCATTTTATTCTATGAAGAAATCTGGTGTCCTGAAGGAGTGGCATAAGACCACAAAACACATTGACAGACATTTTCTAGCAAATTCTTACCATTATACCCTTCAATCTTTATATTGACAAGTAATGTTTTTAACTGATATCATTGTTAATTAAAATGTACTTTTTATATTTAAAGCATTCTTTATGGCCTCTAGTATAATACTGTTGGGTCATCCTTAAACCTGCTGTTCATTTTTATATACTGATTCTATGTTTTTTGTGGGTGGGTGACCTGTCAGTATTTAGGCTGGTACAGCATTAAAGGAAAACCCTTTTTCCTCTGCAAGCTCATATGTCTATACACATTTTCCTTCTGTGTGCCTTATAAAGGATGTTCTGGGACCCACTGCCTAGTCTCAGGAGGAATCCAAGCATGTTGGCACCAGAATAAAACCAAAATAAGAATGAAGGCACTTTACCTGTACTGTGGTGGCTGAGGCCACTTTTACTTTAACTCTAGATGGCCAGAAACCCAAGTATAGCCAAGACACTCTCTTGATTTTCTCACAACCTTTGGTGGCCTGTGCATGTTCCTAGGTCCAGGCCCTCCCATTTGCTCCTTCATCTACTGGTCAGTAGGAATCCCTAGACTCATATGGCTTTGGACTGTTGTAGGTCTTCCTCTCTCAATCAGACACATGGTCATCTGGGGCCACTTATGTAAAATGGCCCAATTTGTTCCACTGGCTAAACGTCTGTCCTGTAAACTGCAGGTATCTCTATTCTTACAGGACATAATTGAGTACTGTCATGATATATTTTTTTTTGCACTAAAATACAATTTTTCAGAACAAGCCTTTGCGATATGTTCCCTTGAGTGTTAACAAGATAATCTCTAAGAAAAAAAGACACAAACAAACCTATACAGCAAAGGTAATTAAGTTTGGATGTCTGTGAGATAAGTCAGAGAGAAGGCTATGAAATTGGAAGGGGGGGGGGGGCGTCACAGAGGTTAGAGTATTATAAAAATATTCAATACAATTTAGGAAGCTGAGGACATACAGGAAATACTTATACTCCATGGTGTTCCCCAAAATATTGTCTCAAACAGAGGCACAAAGTTCAGGTTTTGGAAATCATTTTGTACTCTGATTAATACCAGTCTGTCCTTTTCTTATGCTTATCATCACTGCACTGATGCAGATGCATCAGTCACTAGAGACATGTCACAGATGCTTTATTCTGAACAGATAGCTGGGCTGAGTTTGCTTATAACAACTGGCCTCACTCTTCCATAAGACTCCTCCCTACTGTGACTATGATTCTCATCCTACATCCTGTTTCTTTTATCCTTAGATGTTCCTGATGCCAACAGTAGCTTCTCATTTATGCCTCCTAACCACCTCCCACCAGCCATATAAAGAAATGACGGGTGGACAGCAGCTCTCATGTTCTGGGAGGACGTCATATGACAATCTCCCACTCTAACTCCACATATGCGCCCCCAATCACAGTTAAGAGCCGATGACACAGGCTCTCTTGTGATCAGCTGTGTCCAATCACAGCTGATCGCATTTAAACAGGAAATGCTGGTTATCAGCAGTCCTCTCCTCATTCTGACAGAACGTGAGGAGTGGAGAGCTGGTAAGCAGCATTCCTTAGAGGGGACATCTACACTGATCATCGGGGCACTGATGATCAGTGCCCTGATGATCAGTGTAGCACCATCAGTGCCACCTGGCAGTGCCCATCAATGCCACCTGTCAGTGCCCATCAATGCCACATACCAGTGACCATCAGTGCACATCAATGCCACATATCTGTGCCTACTAGTGCACATCAATGCCAACTATCAGTGCCCATCAGAGCTGCTTTTAAGTGCCGCCTATCAGTGCCAGTCAGTGCCGCCTATCAGTGCCAGTCAGTGATGCCTATCAGTGCAGCCAATGAGTGCCGCTTATCAGTGACAGTCAGTGCCACCTATCAGTGCCCATCAGTGCCGCCTAACAGTTCCAATCAGTGCCGCCTAACAGTTCCAATCAGCGCCAGTCAGTGCCGCCTATCAGTGCCAGAAAAATCCTTTGGAATTGGAACGTGTTAGCCAATGTTGTATATTAATAGATTTTATTGTATTGTCACTGACTTCCCTCCCTGGGATGAAGCCCACCTGGTCTGAGATTAGAGAGGACAGGACAGATAGAAGATGCTTTTCAAGAATCTTTGCATAAAGTTTGATGTCTATGTTTAATAAAGATATTGGTCTGTAATTTTGGACTTGAGTGGAGTCTTTACAATTTTGTGAATGACAGTGTGTGCCTTGAGGAATTGGGTAGAGGAGTTAGGGTCTGTTGCTAGAGAGTTAAAGGTGCACTTTAAGACTACTATTAAAAAAAATTGCTTTGGGTGGTGTGATATTGTGGGCGTTCACTCAAGTGTAGTGCTTGTACAATCCAGCCAGAAACATATGTTTTCAGGGCTTTGTGACCCACTTTTATTTAAAAAGAAAGCAAACTTCAGTTCCAAAACACAACAATTTGCCACCCTTGTAGGAGTGTTCGGCATGGCTCTTCTGCACAACAAGACAAAAGCTTCATTCAGGCACCTGGCTTACAGTTGCAATTCTGCTGCTCTGGCCTCAATTTCTGGCCTGTATGGTCCTGGTCTCTCAAAACTCAGTCTCTGCATCACTCTCACTGCTTCGTGTTGCACTGGCCACACCTTGAGAAGGTTATTTCCTGTCTTCTTGAATCACCATGAGCCCCTTCATTAAAAAGGCAGTGAATATCTTCCTACTCAGGCTGCTGGTCTACAGTAAGCTGTGGATACAGGATTAAAGGGTTCATCCCAAGACCCTTTGAAGCCTTGGACTCACCAGAACCCAATTGGAAAGTTAGCAATACCAGAGAAAACTGAAAAGCCAAAATTTTCCAGCCAGAAAATACATCCTGGAGCTCCTTAGCCTGAAACTGTTGTGAGAACCCTGTGTAACATTTACCTTGTCTGACAATGTGACCAGGCACAGCACTGTCACAGTGGGTATTGATTAGCTTGGAGAACTAACAAAAGGAAAAATAACTGTAAGGGGATTATGTAGCTTCGTGCAACCAAACACACATACTGAATATCCTGCACTTATTGAAGGATGAGAAAAATTACAAACACAAAATATTTTAAAATCGATGCAATATTTGTCTATTTATGAAAATAATGTTTTCACAAATGAATAAAGAGAATAGTGATATAATGCAATATGTGCCCCATTTTTTTGTAAAAATGGATAGGTTATGTTTAATGTTTAACCTTAAAGCCTAGTAGACATGATCAAAAAATTAGAAAATAAAATTACCATTTTTACAGCGATCATACGATAATCTGATCATTAGTACATAGCTTTCGCCTGAAATTGGTCAAAGGGACAAGCATAAAAATTTTTCTCATACAATACATTTTTTGTTTAATTAGTACAGTTTTCGTCCAAAAATACAATACAGTACACTACATCACTTCCGAATATTTAGTCATACAAGACGTTTCGGAACTTTAGTAACCCCTTCACTTTCGATATGAGACTAGCATGCAAAAAAAAACAGGCAATCATTCCTCCAATATTCTCATAATGTGTATGAGGCTTTAGAAAGTAAATCTTTAAGGTGTGACTATGAGTAAATAGTTTAATTTTTTTTTTAAGCTACAGAGTTGCTTTAAATCTAATACAGTTCAGGGCATGACTTGTGAGGGTCTTTTCATATGATTGTCATTATATAATTTTCCAAAAGACAAATCAATACTTTTGCTTTGCCAATACAAGTTGGAAACATACATACGTACAATATGTATTAAATACAGAAATCCACTCTACACTGTTATGGGTTCTCCAAAAGGATTCCCAGAGGTGGTGGGCAAGCTGGAATAACTTTTTAAAGTGAATAAAGGTGGCACCACAGGCCTTGCAGCTGACTCTACTGCTCCATTGTATCATGTTAAGACTTCATCTCAAGCTAATCCACTGCGGGCACATCAATCCTACAGGTAACCTCTAAATGCCAAGCTAATTTCACCATAAAATTCAAAGAGGTGAGCCTTATGTCTCACTACTGAAACAAGACTTCAAAACTCTTCAAGGCAATATGGAGGAATTTGAATCCCGGGTGATTGGCAGGATTTCCTGGGTTTCTTAGTGCTCTACCAGTGTGTTAACTGGGTGCAAAAGTGCTTCTGACGTATTAAACTGTTGTGCTCTGTAATTCTTTAACTGAAAATGGATAGGTCCTTCTCTATTCTGAGTTGGAACATGAGCAGTTTAAATGATAAAAAAAGAGGTGCACAATACGTGAATATAACAACTCCCAAAATCCAGATATAGTACCATTCAAGAGACCCATATAATGGGAAGCAAGGTCCTAGCCCTCCACAGGGCCTGGGTGGGGTGGATCTACCACATTTGTTTCTCAATACTCCAGAGATCTCTATTTTGCTTAAATGCACCCTTTTCATTCCAGTCAATATCCCTTAAGCTGTATCCTAACAGCAAATTCATCTTCATGTGCTCTGCAGTAGATAAACAACCTCTATTGATCCTAGCTGTGTACATACATCCCCCTTTAGCTCTCAGGTACTGCGAGTTGGGGCCCTGCATACTGTTAAATTGACTTCCACTCCCACTAAATGATTCAAATATTTTAATTATGTTTGTAATGTAAAATTGGTTCCAATGTCAGACACACTCTCTACCTCCCTTCTGAAGACTAAACCTACCCCTTTTGCCCTACCCATAACATCACTGGGGCTAGTGGATTCATAGCAGTTAGAGATGAGCGAAGTATTCAAAAATTCGATTCGACTGATTCGGCGAATTCGTGGAAAAATTTTGATTCGAGTCGAATATATTCGCTGTGAATTTAACTTAAAAAAGGGTGTTTCTAGGCTTCAGAGAGACTTAATATTAGTGCTGAACACTGTACCTTTAATTTAAATGCCCTTGGAGTCTGCTGGGGAAGAGAAATAATACTGTCAGGCAGTATGACATGCAGATGAGTGCCGTCGATCTTAGAATCACCGCACACTTCACTCATTTGGGCAGTCACGGGGCCAAAACCAGAGTGTGGAGCCACAGTGTGGCGGTGGAGGCAGCAGCAATGGGAGGCCATACAGCACCCTATGACAAAAATGGAAACCACCAGCAGTGTGAGGAGACCTGAAAGTGGCACATGGCAGAGTGTGGCGATAGAGACAGCAGCAATGGGAGGCCGTACAGGGACCCATGACACACTCTGGACCTGGCAGCAGCATGAGGAGGCGGTACAGGGGCCCATGGCAGATTACGGGCCTGGCAGCAGCATGAGGAGTTGGTACGGGGGCCCATGGCAGATTACGGGCCTGGCAGCAGCAATGGGAGGCCGTACAGGGACCCATGACACAATCTGGACCTGGCAGCAGCATGGGGAGGCGGTACAGGGGCCCATGACAGATTACGGGCCTGGCAGCAGCATTTGGAGTCGGTACGGGGGCCCATGACACACTCTGGACCTGGCAGCAGCATGAGGAGGCGGTACAGGGGCGCATGACAGATTACGAGCCTGGCAGCAGCAACTTGGACAGGAGGACGTTCAGTTTCTGCACCGTCTGGTGCGTGCTCGCAAACTGTTGTCTCTTGGAAACGGATTCCAAGAAAGACTGCTGACGGAATCCGTGAAAAGGAGTAGCAGGAGAAGGAGCATCTGAACGAGCGGAATATGCCAACAAGCGACAACAGGGGCCCATGACAGATTACGGGCCTGGCAGCAGCATGAGGAGTCGGTACGGGGGCCCATGGCAGATTAGGGGCCTGGCAGCAGCTATGGGAGGCCCGTAATCTGCCAGCACCCTATGACAAAAAATGGAACCCACCAGCAGTGTGAGGAGACCTGAAAGTGGCACATGGCAGAGTGTGGCGATGGAGACAGCAGCAATGGGAGGCCGTACAGGGACCCATGAGAGACTCTGGACCTGGCAGTAGCATGAGGAGGCGGTATAGGGGCCCATGGCAGATTAGGGGCCTGGCAGCAGCTATGGGAGGCCCATAATCTGCCAGCACCCTATGTCAAAAAATTGAACACACCAGCAGTGTGAGGAGACCTGAAAGTGGCACATGGCAGAGTGTGGCGATGGAGACAGCAGCAATGGGAGGCCGTACAGGGACCCATGAGAGACTCTGGACCTGGCAGCAGCATGAGGAGGCGGTATATAGGGGCCTATGGCAGATTAGGGGCCTGGCAGCAGCTATAGGAGGCCCGTAATCTGCCAGCACCCTATGTCAAAAAATTCTACACACCAGCAGTGTGAGGAGACCTGAAAGTGGCACATGGCAGAGTGGGGCGATGGAGACAGCAGCAATGGGAGGCCGTACAGGGACCCATGACAGACTCTGGACCTGGCAGCAGCATGAGGAGGCGGTATATAGGGGCCTATGGCAGATTAGGGGCCTGGCAGCAGCTATGGGAGGCCCGTAATCTGCCAGCACCCTATGTCAAAAAATTCAACACACCAGCAGTGTGTGAGGAGACCTGAAAGTGGCACATGGCAGAGTGTGGCGATGGAGACAGCAGCAATGGGAGGCCGAACAGGGACCCATGAGAGACTCTGGACCTGGCAGCAGCATGAGGAGGCGGTATATAGGGGCCTATGGCAGATTAGGGGCCTAGCAGCAGCTATGGGAGGCCCGTAATCTGCCAACACCCTATGTCAAAAAATTCTACACACCAGCAGTGTGAGGAGACCTGAAAGTGGCACATGGCAGAGTGTGGCGATGGAGACAGCAGCAATGGGAGGCCGTACAGGGACCCATGACAGACTCTGGACCTGGCAGCAGCATGAGGAGGCGGTATATAGGGGCCTATGGCAGATTAGGGGCCTGGCAGCAGCAATGGGAGGCCCGTAATCTGCCAGCACCCTATGTCAAAAAATTCAACACACCAGCAGTGTGAGGAGACCTGAAAGTGGCACATGGCATGAGAGACTGTGGACCTGGCAGCAGCATGAAGAGGTGGTATAGGGGCCCATGGCAGATTAGGGGCCTGGCAGCAGCTATGGGAGGCCCGTAATCTGCCAGCACCCTATGTCAAAAAATTGAACACACCAGCAGTGTGAGGAGACCTGAAAGTGGCACATGGCAGAGTGTGGCGATGGAGACAGCAGCAATGGGAGGCCGTACAGGGACCCATGAGAGACTCTGGACCTGGCAGCAGCATGAGGAGGTGGTATATAGGGGCCTATGGCAGATTAGGGGCCTGGCAGCAGCTATAGGAGGCCCGTAATCTGCCAGCACCCTATGTCAAAAAATTCTACACACCAGCAGTGTGAGGAGACCTGAAAGTGGCACATGGCAGAGTGTGGCGATGGAGACAGCAGCAATGGGAGGCCGTACAGGGACCCATGAGAGACTCTGGACCTGGCAGCAGCATGAGGAGGCGGTATATAGGGGCCTATGGCAGATTAGGGGCCTGGCAGCAGCTATAGGAGGCCCGTAATCTGCCAGCACCCTATGTCAAAAAATTCTACACACCAGCAGTGTGAGGAGACCTGAAAGTGGCACATGGCAGAGTGGGGCGATGGAGACAGCAGCAATGGGAGGCCGTACAGGGACCCATGACAGACTCTGGACCTGGCAGCAGCATGAGGAGGCGGTATATAGGGGCCTATGGCAGATTAGGGGCCTGGCAGCAGCTATGGGAGGCCCGTAATCTGCCAGCACCCTATGTACAAAAAATTCTACACACCAGCAGTGTGAGGAGACCTGAAAGTGGCACATGGCAGAGTGGGGCGATGGAGACAGCAGCAATGGGAGGCCGTACAGGGACCCATGACAGACTCTGGACCTGGCAGCAGCATGAGGAGGCGGTATATAGGGGCCTATGGCAGATTAGGGGCCTGGCAGCAGCTATGGGAGGCCCGTAATCTGCCAGCACCCTATGTCAAAAAATTGAACACACCAGCAGTGTGAGGAGACCTGAAAGTGGCACATGGCAGAGTGTGGCGATGGAGACAGCAGCAATGGGAGGCCGTACAGGGACCCATGACACACTCTGGACCTGGCAGCAGCATGAGGAGGCGGTATATAGGGGCCTATGGCAGATTAGGGGCCTGGCAGCAGGTATAGGAGGCCCATAATCTGCCAGCACCCTATGTCAAAAAATTCAACCCACCAGCAGTGTGAGGAGACCTGAAAGTGGCACATGGCATGAGAGACTGTGGACCTGGCAGCAGCATGAAGAGGCGGTATAGGGGCCCATGGCAGATTAGGGGCCTGGCAGCAGCTATGGGAGGCCCGTAATCTGCCAGCACCCTATGTCAAAAAATTGAACACACCAGCAGTGTGAGGAGACCTGAAAGTGGCACATGGCAGAGTGTGGCGATGGAGACAGCAGCAATGGGAGGCCTTACAGGGACCCATGAGAGACTCTGGACCTGGCAGCAGCATGAGGAGGCGGTATATAGGGGCCTATGGCAGATTAGGGGCCTGGCAGCAGCTATAGGAGGCCCGTAATCTGCCAGCACCCTATGTCAAAAAATTCTACACACCAGCAGTGTGAGGAGACCTGAAAGTGGCACATGGCAGAGTGTGGCGATGGAGACAGCAGCAATGGGAGGCCGTACAGGGACCCATGAGAGACTCTGGACCTGGCAGCAGCATGAGGAGGCGGTATATAGGGGCCTATGGCAGATTAGGGGCCTGGCAGCAGCTATAGGAGGCCCGTAATCTGCCAGCACCCTATGTCAAAAAATTCTACACACCAGTAGTGTGAGGAGACCTGAAAGTGGCACATGGCAGAGTGTGGCGATGGAGACAGCAGCAATGGGAGGCCGTACAGGGACCCATGACAGACTCTGGACCTGGCAGCAGCATGAGGAGGCGGTATATAGTGGCCTATGGCAGATTAGGGGCCTGGCAGCAGCAATGGGAGGCCCGTAATCTGCCAGCACCCTATGTCAAAAAATTCAACACACCAGCAGTGTGAGGAGACCTGAAAGTGGCACATGGCATGAGAGACTGTGGACCTGGCAGCAGCATGAAGAGGCGGTATAGGGGCCCATGGCAGATTAGGGGCCTGGCAGCAGCTATGGGAGGCCCGTAATCTGCCAGCACCCTATGTCAAAAAATTTAACACACCAGCAGTGTGAGGAGACCTGAAAGTGGCACATGGCAGAGTGTGGCGATGGAGACAGCAGCAATGGGAGGCCGTACAGGGACCCATGAGAGACTCTGGACCTGGCAGCAGCATGAGGAGGCGGTATATAGGGGCCTATGGCAGATTAGGGGCCTGGCAGCAGCTATAGGAGGCCCGTAATCTGCCAGCACCCTATGTCAAAAAATTCTACACACCAGCAGTGTGAGGAGACCTGAAAGTGGCACATGGCAGAGTGTGGCGATGGAGACAGCAGCAATGGGAGGCCGTACAGGGACCCATGAGAGACTCTGGACCTGGCAGCAGCATGAGGAGGCGGTATATAGGGGCCTATGGCAGATTAGGGGCCTGGCAGCAGCTATGGGAGGCCCGTAATCTGCCAGCACCCTATGTCAAAAAATTCAACACACCAGCAGTGTGTGAGGAGACCTGAAAGTGGCACATGGCAGAGTGTGGCGATGGAGACAGCAGCAATGGGAGGCCGTACAGGGACCCATGAGAGACTCTGGACCTGGCAGCAGCATGAGGAGGCGGTATATAGGGGCCTATGGCAGATTAGGGGCCTGGCAGCAGCTATGGGAGGCCCGTAATCTGCCAACACCCTATGTCAAAAAATTCTACACACCAGCAGTGTGAGGAGACCTGAAAGTGGCACATGGCAGAGTGTGGCGATGGAGACAGCAGCAATGGGAGGCCGTACAGGGACCCATGACAGACTCTGGACCTGGCAGCAGCATGAGGAGGCGGTATATAGGGGCCTATGGCAGATTAGGGGCCTGGCAGCAGCAATGGGAGGCCCGTAATCTGCCAGCACCCTATGTCAAAAAATTCAACACACCAGCAGTGTGAGGAGACCTGAAAGTGGCACATGGCATGAGAGACTGTGGACCTGGCAGCAGCATGAAGAGGCGGTATAGGGGCCCATGGCAGATTAGGGGCCTGGCAGCAGCTATGGGAGGCCCGTAATCTGCCAGCACCCTATGTCAAAAAATTGAACACACCAGCAGTGTGAGGAGACCTGAAAGTGGCACATGGCAGAGTGTGGCGATGGAGACAGCAGCAATGGGAGGCCGTACATGGGCCCATGAGAGACTCTGGACCTGGCAGCAGCATGAGGAGGCGGTATATAGGGGCCTATGGCAGATTAGGGGCCTGGCAGCAGCTATAGGAGGCCCGTAATCTGCCAGCACCCTATGTCAAAAAATTCTACACACCAGCAGTGTGAGGAGACCTGAAAGTGGCACATGGCAGAGTGTGGCGATGGAGACAGCAGCAATGGGAGGCCGTACAGGGACCCATGAGAGACTCTGGACCTGGCAGCAGCATGAGGAGGCGGTATATAGGGGCCTATGGCAGATTAGGGGCCTGGCAGCAGCTATAGGAGGCCCGTAATCTGCCAGCACCCTATGTCAAAAAATTCTACACACCAGCAGTGTGAGGAGACCTGAAAGTGGCACATGGCAGAGTGGGGCGATGGAGACAGCAGCAATGGGAGGCCGTACAGGGACCCATGACAGACTCTGGACCTGGCAGCAGCATGAGGAGGCGGTATATAGGGGCCTATGGCAGATTAGGGGCCTGGCAGCAGCTATGGGAGGCCCGTAATCTGCCAGCACCCTATGTCAAAAAATTGAACACACCAGCAGTGTGAGGAGACCTGAAAGTGGCACATGGCAGAGTGTGGCGATGGAGACAGCAGCAATGGGAGGCAGTACAGGGACCCATGACAGACTCTGGACCTGGCAGCAGCATGAGGAGGCGGTATATAGGGGCCTATGGCAGATTAGGGGCCTGGCAGCAGCAATGGGAGGCCCGTAATCTGCCAGCACCCTATGTCAAAAAATTCAACACACCAGCAGTGTGAGGAGACCTGAAAGTGGCACATGGCATGAGAGACTGTGGACCTGGCAGCAGCATGAAGAGGTGGTATAGGGGCCCATGGCAGATTAGGGGCCTGGCAGCAGCTATGGGAGGCCCGTAATCTGCCAGCACCCTATGTCAAAAACTTGAACACACCAGCAGTGTGAGGAGACCTGAAAGTGGGACATGGCAGAGTGTGGCGATGGAGACAGCAGCAATGGGAGGCCGTACAGGGACCCATGAGAGACTCTGGACCTGGCAGCAGCATGAGGAGGCGGTATATAGGGGCCTATGGCAGATTAGGGGCCTGGCAGCAGCTATGGGAGGCCCGTAATCTGCCAGCACCCTATGTCAAAAAATTCTACACACCAGCAGTGTGAGGAGACCTGAAAGTGGCACATGGCAGAGTGTGGCGATGGAGACAGCAGCAATGGGAGGCCGTACAGGGACCCATGACAGACTCTGGACCTGGCAGCAGCATGAGGAGGCGGTATATAGGGGCCTATGGCAGATTAGGGGCCTGGCAGCAGCTATAGGAGGCCCGTAATCTGCCAGCACCCTATGTCAAAAAATTCTACACACCAGCAGTGTGAGGAGACCTGAAAGTGGCACATGGCAGAGTGTGGCGATGGAGACAGCAGCAATGGGAGGCCGTACAGGGACCCATGACAGACTCTGGACCTGGCAGCAGCATGAGGAGGCGGTATATAGGGGCCTATGGCAGATTAGGGGCCTGGCAGCAGCTATGGGAGGCCCGTAATCTGCCAGCACCCTATGTCAAAAAATTGAACACACCAGCAGTGTGAGGAGACCTGAAAGTGGCACATGGCAGAGTGTGGCGATGGAGACAGCAGCAATGGGAGGCCGTACAGGGACCCATGACAGACTCTGGACCTGGCAGCAGCATGAGGAGGCGGTATATAGGGGCCTATGGCAGATTAGGGGCCTGGCAGCAGCAATGGGAGGCCCGTAATCTGCCAGCACCCTATGTCAAAAAATTCAACACACCAGCAGTGTGAGGAGACCTGAAAGTGGCACATGGCATGAGAGACTGTGGACCTGGCAGCAGCATGAAGAGGCGGTATAGGGGCCCATGGCAGATTAGGGGCCTGGCAGCAGCTATGGGAGGCCCGTAATCTGCCAGCACCCTATGTCAAAAAATTGAACACACCAGCAGTGTGAGGAGACCTGAAAGTGGCACATGGCAGAGTGTGGCGATGGAGACAGCAGCAATGGGAGGCCGTACAGGGACCCATGAGAGACTCTGGACCTGGCAGCAGCATGAGGAGGCGGTATATAGGGGCCTATGGCAGATTAGGGGCCTGGCAGCAGCTATGGGAGGCCCGTAATCTGCCAGCACCCTATGTCAAAAAATTCAACACACCAGCAGTGTGTGAGGAGACCTGAAAGTGGCACATGGCAGAGTGTGGCGATGGAGACAGCAGCAATGGGAGGCCGTACAGGGACCCATGAGAGACTCTGGACCTGGCAGCAGCATGAGGAGGCGGTATATAGGGGCCTATGGCAGATTAGGGGCCTGGCAGCAGCTATGGGAGGCCCGTAATCTGCCAGCACCCTATGTCAAAAAATTCTACACACCAGCAGTGTGAGGAGACCTGAAAGTGGCACATGGCAGAGTGTGGCGATGGAGACAGCAGCAATGGGAGGCCGTACAGGGACCCATGACAGACTCTGGACCTGGCAGCAGCATGAGGAGGCGGTATATAGGGGCCTATGGCAGATAAGGGGCCTGGCAGCAGCAATGGGAGGCCCGTAATCTGCCAGCACCCTATGTCAAAAAATTCTACACACCAGCAGTATGAGGAGACCTGAAAGTGGCACATGGCATGAGACACTGTGGACCTGGCAGCAGCATGAGGAGGCGGTATATAGGGGCCTATGGCAGATTAGGGGCCTGGCAGCAGCTATGGGAGGCCCGTAATCTGCCAGCACCCTATGTCAAAAAATTCTACACACCAGCAGTGTGTGAGGAGACCTGAAAGTGGCACATGGCAGAGTGTGGCGATGGAGACAGCAGCAATGGGAGGCCGTACAGGGACCCATGAGAGACTCTGGACTTGGCAGCAGCATGAGGAGGCGGTATAGGGGCCCATGGCAGATTAGGGGCCTGGCAGCAGCTATAGGAGGCCCATAATCTGCGAGCACCCTATGTCAAAAAATTCTACACACCAGCAGTGTGTGAGGAGACCTGAAAGTGGCACATGGCAGAGTGTGGCGATGGAGACAGCAGCAATGGGAGGCCGTACAGGGACCCATGAGAGACTCTGGACTTGGCAGCAGCATGAGGAGGCGGTATAGGGGCCCATGGCAGATTAGGGGCCTGGCAGCAGCTATAGGAGGCCCATAATCTGCCAGCACCCTATGTCTAAAAATTCTACACACCAGCAGTGTGTGAGGAGACCTGAAAGTGGCACATGGCAGAGTGTGGCGATGGAGACAGCAGCAATGGGAGGCCGTACAGGGACCCATGAGAGACTCTGGACCTGGCAGCAGCATGAGGAGGCGGTATATAGGGGCCTATGGCAGATTAGGGTCCTGGCAGCAGCTATGGGAGGCCCGTAATCTGCCAGCACCCTATGTCAAAAAATTCTACACACCAGCAGTGTGTGAGGAGACCTGAAAGTGGCACATGTTTGAGGCATGATTCATGGCGGATTTAGTCAGTTGTGTCAGGAACTGGTGGTTTGAAATCCAGACTAATCCACGCCTGATTCATTTTCACAAACGTGAGTCTCTCCACACTTTGGGTGGACAGTCGTGTCCTCCGCGGAGTTACAATACCTCCTGCCGCACTAAACACGCGCTCCGATGCCACGCTACTGGCCGGGCATGACAGCCTTTCAAGGGCAAATTCAGCTAGTTGGGGCCAAAGGTCAAGTTTCGTTGACCAGTAGTCAAGGGGATTGTCTACCTCGGTTGGCAGGGTGCTGTCCAAGTAGGCCCAAGCCTGTTGTTTGAGGTCCTGCTCCAGGTCCACCTGATGCTGCTGCTGCTGCTGCTGCGGCTGGTTAGTAGTTTCCTCACTGCGCTGGTGAAGAAAGCTACTCATCATCGACTGCAGACTGAGGCAGCCGCTGCTGGTGGAGCTGCCACTGCTCCTACCACCCCACCCCTCCCCTGCTGCCATGGCAGCGGAACGCGAGCGCACAGGGCCCACAGTGTCTGAGGATGGACGTTGGCGCAGAAAGGCAGAGACCAACTGACTACATAGGTGGTTTTTATAGTACGTTATTTTGGCCTCCCTCTCAGCAGGTGTGAAAAAGGCCACCATTTTTGAACGGTAGCGAGGGTCCAACAAGGTGGACAGCCAAAAGTCATCCCTCTGTCTGATGGTTATTATTCGGCTGTCGCTACGCAAGCAACCGAGCATGCTATGGGCCATTTGTGCCAAGGAATGCGAGGGACTCCCTGCCTCCATCTCCACAGCATACTGCCACGGTGCGTCTGGGTCCTCTGTCTCCTCCTCCTCCTCCTCTACCAGATGCTCCTGCTCCTCCACTCCTGTCCGCTGAGTGGAAAAACCACCCATTTCACTCAATAATTCCTGAGCACAAATGTCCTCCTCTACCTCCTCCTCTTCTTCCTGTCCTGCCCCCACAGGGGTCATGTGGCGTTGAGATCTGTGCGCCACGTCTACCGCACCCTGACCAGCCATTGTTAACAGCATTTGTTCAAGGACGTGCAACAGAGGAATGACGTCGTTCATCCCATAGTCCTGCCGACTCACGAATAGCGTGGCCTCCTCAAAGGGCCTGAGCAAGCGGCAGGTGTCACGCATGAGCTGCCAATGGCTGACATCGAAGTTACACAGGGGAGTACCTTTATCCGCTTGTAACATCAGGAAATCGGTGATGGCCTTTCGCTGCTCGTAAAGGCGGTCTAACATGTGTAGGGTTAAATTCCACCTTGTTGCAACGTCGCAGATCAGGCGATGATGTGGAATTCCGTTCTGCCGCTGCAGCTCAATGAGGGTGTGCTTTGCGGTGTAGGAATGGCTGAAATGCATGCAAAGTTTACGTGACATTTTAAGGATGTCTTGCAGTGGGATGGTGGATTTTAGGAACCGCTTGACAACCAGATTGAACACGTGAGCCATGCATGGCGCATGGCACAACCTTCCTTGACGCAGAGCAGACACCATGTTCTTTCCGTTGTCGGTCAACATGGTTCCGATTTTCAGTTTGCGCGGAGACAGCCATCTGTCGATTTCTCTGTTCATTACACTCAGAAGTTCCTCCCCTGTGTGACTACGTTCGCCAAGGCATACCAGGTGCAGAACAGCGTGACACCGTTGCGCCCTGCACATGTGATATGCCGGTCGGGTAATGGGACTTGGCACGGGGGTGGCGGCTGAGGACACGGCGGAAGAAGAGGTGGTAGAGGCGGACATCTTTGCCGGACCAAGGACGTGCAAACGTGGAGGCAAAAGCGGCGTGACCTGTCCAAGTTGCTGGTGCGGCTGTGACGGCACCACGTTCACCCAGTGGGCCGTAAATGACATGTACTGTCCCTGACCGTAGTTACAGCTCCACACGTCGGCGCTGCCGTGCACTTTGGCAGAGACCGACATGCTCAAAGACTGGCCCACCATGTCTTCTACATGTGAATGCAGGGCTGGCACTGCCTTTTTGGCGAAGAAATGACGGCTTGGCACTCTCCACCGCGGCGCGGCACAAGCCATCATTTCTCTGAAAGGTGCTGAGTCCACCACTTGGAAAGGGAGGGACTGCAGCACCAGCAACTTGGACAGGAGGACGTTCAGCTTTTGCACCGTCGGGTGCGTGCTCGCAAACTGTTGTCTCTTGGAAACGGATTCCAAGAAAGACTGCTGACGGAATCCGTGAAGAGGAGTAGCAGGAGAAGGAGCATCTGAACGAGCGGAAGATGCCAACGAGTGACAACTCCCCTCAGCAGAGGTGTTGGAGCCTTGACTGGCTGATGGAGGGCGATTGACGTCGGGTGACGGAGCAAGTAACAGAGCGGGTGATGGAGCGGGGGCTGGGGCGGGCAGAACCGCCGTATCTTTATCACGGTTTTCCCAGGCCACCAAATGGCGACGCTGCATATGCTGCCGCAACGCTGTAGTCCCAACATGGGCCCCCTGGCCACGCTTGACTTTCTGGCCACATAGTCGACATACGGCTACGTTTACTTCCTCGGGCGGCTTGACGAAAAATTGCCACACCGCCGAGTAGGAAACTTTGCCCCCGATACTCCTCACTGGCTGACTGCTACTTCCTCCGTGCACACCGGCACCACTACTGGCCGTGGTGGTAGGCTGCAGTGGAGCTGGTGCTCTACTCCGTGGCCGTTTGGCTCCACTGACACTGCTTCCACTGACACTGCTGCGACCCTGCTGCTGTCTCCTGGGCAACCCACCGACTGTTTCGCTCACTGCCAAGCTGCCACCCTCTTCTCCTGATGATGCGGAAGAAATTGCCTGATGACGACGAGGCTGCCAAGTGCGATCAACCTCCTCATCATCAAGTAGGGTCTCCGCCTCACTACTAGCCCCCTCGGCTGCGTCTGGGTCAGGAGACAGACCTGTCTCTAGACCGGCTACCGGGCCACTCTCCTCGCCACTACTTCTTCGCCTAGCTGCTGAAAAGGCGGATGTCTCCCCCCGTTCCTGACCGCCCTCTGTTAGCTCTTCCTCACTGTACAGTGGGGCTGAGCCCACAGCATGCGATACTTCGCTTGGTGAGGGAACACCAAAGGACAGGGGCAGGTAGAGGACACGTGATTTCAGTGGGCTTGGTCCCGGGCCATGCCAACTAACGGTTGTGTCTGACGTACCCACCGACCGTTGGCTGTAGGTGTCAGAGGTGACCTGGGAAGAGGAAGACGACCGAGCCAACCAATCGATGACGGCAGGGTTGTCGGTGGAGACACGACCGCTGGATGACACCGGGAGCACTGGCCTCTGGCTGCGAATAGTGCTGCCTCGACCCCTTCCTCTGCTGCCACGTCTGCTCGCTCCTAAAACATTGCCTCCTCTGCCACTCCTCTGCATGTTGTCTGACATACTCTTTAATTAAACGATTATGTGTCCCTGAGTAACAATTCTCTGTCCCTGAGTAACAATTCTGTGTCTGTGCGAGTAACAATTCTGTGGCCCTAAGTAACAGTTCTGTGGCCCTCAGTAACAGTTCAGTGTCCCTGAGTAACAATTCTGTGTCTGTGCGAGTAAGAATTCTGTGTCTGTGCGAGTAACAATTCTGTGGCCCTAAGTAACAGTTCTGTGGCCCTCAGTAACAGTTCTGTGTCCCTGAGTAACAATTCTGTGTCTGTGCGAGTAACAATTCTGTGTCTGTGCGAGTAACAATTCTGTGTCTGTGCGAGTAACAATTCTGTGGCCCTGGTGCTGGTATGTGAAAGACCAGGATGTACTAGGCCGCTGTTGCTCGCCAGTTCAGCAAAAGGTAGAGTGGCACTAGTACTGACACTCTGCTGCATATGAGTGTCATCAAAATTACCAGCAAGTGCTAGCAGAGATCAGGCCTGATTCTGCGAACACTGCGGTTTTGTGTGCAATGTATCAAGTGACAGTGACTTACTGTTACTGCACTTGCTGGGGGAGAAGGGGGGGTAAGCGTAGGAGCTAAACGCAGGTGCTGGGGCTGATCCCGCTAATGCTGTGTTTTTGGGGACACTATACTAATGTGAATGCTGGTATAGTGCTGATCTGATCAAAGATATTGATCCATTCAGACACTATACTAGCAATGGAGGTTTATTGTGTATGAGCGTGTTCCTGGCAAGCAAGGGGTTAAATGTGATTACTGGTGTACTGATGGGCAATCTGAGGCTATCTGGGAGGGGCGTGAAAACCACGGGAGCCTGAATCATGTATATATACATGATTTTGTGCACCTGTGCTGCCCTGTAGCAGTATTTCTGCTATAGCATGGTCAGGAAGTGGTTAAATAAGCGGTTTGTGTTATGGCACTGCATTACTTTAACTGACAACTGTGTGGTCATGCAGTGATACACCCAAATTAAATTTATGTCTTTTTTTACATGAATTGAGCTTTCTTTTGGTGGCATTTGATTGCCTGTGTGGTTTTTATTTTTTGCGCTTTAAAAAAAAAAAGTCCAACAGTTTTGAGAAAAAAAAGCAATATTTTGAACTTTTTGCTATTAAACATATCCAGTAAAAAAATTAAAAAATTACATTTCATTATAAATAGAGATGAGCGAATCAAACCAGGCGAAGTGGAATTCGTTTCGAATTTCAGGAAAAATTCGATTCGCGTCGAATCCGAATATTTGCATAATTCGGGTGCGCGAATCGGATTTTTCCCGATCAGCCGGCAAAAGTGTCCCTGCAGAGAGCTCCGCTATTTCTGACAGTTCTCTGACAGTTCCTTCACATGTACAGCGGTTGAAACATTGTATCTATTTGTTTCCATTTAGGATACAGATGTTTTTATTCGGAAATAAATAGATACAATGTTTCAACCGCTGTACATGTGAAGGAACTGTCAGAGAACTGTCAGAAATAGCGGAGCTCTCTGCAGATACACTTTTTGCTGTACTGGAATACTTCTTCTTTTCATTCTTCTTTTCATTCTTCTCATTCTTCTTTTCATTCTTCTTTTCATTCTTCTTCTCATTCTTTTTTTCATTCTTCTTTTCATTCTTCTCATTCTTCTTTTCTTCTTCATGAAAAGAAGAATGAGAAGAAGAATGAAAAGAAGAATGAAAAGAAGAATGAGAAGAATGAAAAGAAGAATGAAAAGAAGAAGAAGAATGAAAAGAAGAATGAGAAGAAGAATGAAAAGAAGAATGAGAAGAATGAAAAGAAGAATGAGAAGAATGAAAAGAAGAATGAAAAGAAGAAGAAGAAGAATGAAAAGAAGAAGAAGAATGAAAAGAAGAATGAAAAGAAGAAGAAGAAGAATCTTTTCATTCTTCTCATTCTTCTTTTCATTCTTCTTTTCATTCTTCTTCTACTTCTTTTCATTCTTCTTCTTTTCATTCTTCTTTTCATTCTTCTTCTTCTTTTCATTCTTCTTCTTCTTTTCATTCTTCTTCTTCTTCTTTTCATTCTTCTTCTTCTTCTCATTCTTCTTTTCATTCTTCTTCTTCTTCTTTTCATTCTTCTTTTCATTCTTCTTCTTCTTCTTTTCATTCTTCTTCTTCTTTTCATTCTTCTTCTTCTTCTTTTCATTCTTCTTTTCATTCTTCTCATTCTTCTTTTCATTCTTCTCATTCTTCTTTTCATTCTTCTTTTCATTCTTCTTCTCATTCTTCTTTTCATTCTTCTTCTTTTCATTCTTCTTTTCATTCTTTTCATTCTTCTTTTCTTCTTCATGAAAAGAAGAATGAGAAGAAGAATGAAAAGAAGAATGAAAATAAGAAGAAGAATGAAAAGAAGAATGAGAAGAAGAATGAAAAGAAGAATGAAAAGAAGAATGAGAAGAATGAAAAGAAGAAGAAGAATGAAAAGAAGAATGAGAAGAAGAATGAAAAGAAGAATGAGAAGAAGAATGAGAAGAATGAAAAGAAGAATGAGAAGAATGAAAAGAAGAATGAAAAGAAGAAGAAGAAGAATGAAAAGAAGAAGAAGAATGAAAAGAAGAATGAAAAGAAGAAGAATCTTTTCATTCTTCTCATTCTTCTTTTCATTCTTCTTTTCATTCTTCTTCTTCTTCTTTTCATTCTTCTTTTCATTCTTCTTCTTTTCATTCTTCTTCTTCTTTTCATTCTTCTTTTCATTCCTCTTCTTCTTCTTTTCATTCTTCTTTTCATTCTTCTTCTTCTTTTCATTCTTCTTCTTCTTCTTTTCATTCTTCTTTTCATTCTTCTCATTCTTCTTTTCATTCTTCTCATTCTTCTTTTCATTCTTCTTCTCATTCTTCTTTTCATTCTTCTTCTTCTTCTTTTCATTCTTCTTTTCATTCTTCTCATTCTTCTTTTCTTCTTCATGAAAAGAAGAATGAGAAGAAGAATGAAAAGAAGAATGAAAAGAAGAAGAAGAATGAGAAGAAGAATGAAAAGAAGAATGAAAAGAAGAATGAGAAGAATGAAAAGAAGAATGAAAAGAAGAAGAAGAATGAAAAGAAGAATGAGAAGAAGAATGAAAAGAAGAATGAGAAGAAGAATGAGAAGAATGAAAAGAAGAATGAGAAGAATGAAAAGAAGAATGAAAAGAAGAAGAAGAAGAAGAATGAAAAGAAGAAGAAGAATGAATGAAAAGAAGAATGAAAAGAAGAAGAATGAAAAGAAGAATGGGAAGAAGAATGAAAAGAAGAATGAAAAGAAGAATGAGAAGAATGAAAAGAAGAATGAAAAGAAGAAGAAGAATGAAAAGAAGAATGAGAAGAAGAATGAAAAGAAGAATGAGAAGAAGAATGAGAAGAATGAAAAGAAGAATGAGAAGAATGAAAAGAAGAATGAAAAGAAGAATGAAAGAAGAAGAAGAAGAATGAAAAGAAGAAGAAGAATGAAAAGAAGAATGAAAAGAAGAAGAAGAAGAATCTTTTCATTCTTCTCATTCTTCTTTTCATTCTTCTTCTTCTTCTTTTCATTCTTCTTCTTCTTTTCATTCTTCTTTTCATCCTACTTCTTCTTCTTCTTCTTATTCTTCTTCTTCATCCTCATCCTCATCCTCTTCTTCTTCTTCTGAGGATGAGGATGAAGAAGAAGAAGAAGAAGTAGGATGAAAATAAGAAGAATTCCAAGCCGGCAAAAAGTGTATCTGCAGAGCTCCTCTATTCTGCAGATACACTTAGAGGAGCTCTGCAGATACACTTTTTGCCGGTTTGGAATTCTTATTTTCATCCTACTTCTTCTTCTTCATCCTCATCCTCGG